>NC_135612.1:52299285-52907857 GCF_053574225.1 Canis aureus | reverse complement strand
TAACCCTATCAGCTTCGATTTTTGCCAATTTAATGGACTTAATTGTTAAGTTTCTGGAAGACAAAATATGTTCTCTGATGGTGTAGAGGCATGATTAAAAAATAAAAGTATACCTGGTTTCTTGTCATTTATATGAACAAAAATCTGAAGCTTTTAAGTGGACTACAAGAAAATCCCCTCCTTCTCTATCGTTCCTTCACCCAGTCAGCTCCTGGTCCCAAGGCCTAGGTCTTTTGTCTTTTTCCACAGTGATTCTAGTCAGCGATTCTCTTATAAGTTTCACATTAGCCTCATCTGGGGAGCTTTTAAAAAATACTCATTCCTGGGCTCCACAGGGATTGAGATTTATTTGCTTTGGAATGCATCCTGGTCATCTGTATTTCCATAAAAATATTCCCAAGTGGCACCGATGTGTAGTGAGGGTTTCCAGCTAATGCTCACTGCAGTTACTGCTCAATAAATGCTTGTTGAGTGACTTCATGATTGAATGTGACCTAACTGAGTAACTGTGCCTTTGTGCCAGGCAACTGGTGAGGATGAACAGGACCTTTTATTCTGCAAGTGGCATTAACCAGCAGGGACACAATGCTCCTACACCTCTCCGTCATCTGAGACAGATTTCTGAGAGTTGTATTCCTTTTTTATTGAGATGTAATTCACACAACATAAAATCCGTCCTTTTAGAATGCGAAGTTCTGTGGTTTTTAGTAATACAAAGTTATACAATCACTATCACTATTAAATTTCAGGATGGTCCCATCACCCTTAGAAGAAGTCTGGCTCCCATGAGCTATAACTTCTCATTCTGCCCTCACCCCAGCCCCTGGCAGCCACTCATCAACTTACTGTCTTTATAGATTTGCCTAGAACATTTTTTTTTAAGATCTTATTTATTTACTCATGAGAGACACAGAGAGAGGGGCAGAGACATAGGCAGGCAGAGAAGCAGGCTCCCTGCAAGGAGCCTGATGCGGGACTCGATCCCTGGACCCTGGGATCACGCCCTGAGCCAAAGGCAGATGCAACTGCTGAGCCACCCCGATGTCCCTGCCTAGGACATTTCATATAAGTGGAACCATGGCCTTTTGTGTCTGGCTTCTTTCACTGAGCATCATGTTTTCAAGGTTCAGCAATGTTGCAGCAAATATTAGTACTTCATTTATTTTTATGGCTGAATAATAGTCCACTACATGGATATACTGCTTGGTTTATCCATCCATCAGCTAATGGACATTTGGGTGGTTCCCAGTTGGGAGCTATTCATGCTGTTATGAGCATTCATGTGTCAGGTTTTGTATAAACATATGTTTTCAGTTTTCTTGGGCATATATCTAGGAATAGAATTGTTGGGTCATATGATAACTCTCTGCTTAACCTTTTGAGGAACTGCCAAACTGGTTTTCAGTGTCTGCACCATTTTAAAATCCCATCGTAATGTGTGAAGGTTCCAATTTCTCTATATCCTAACACTTGTTATGATTTTTTTTTATTATAGTCACCCTAGTGGGTGTGTGAAGTGGTAGCTCATATGGTTTTGATTCTGATTTTCATTTTCCTGATGACTACTAATGTTAAACATCTTTTTGTGGGCTTATTGGCTGTTAGTATATCTTCTTTGGAGAAATATCTATTCAAATTCTTTGCCCATTTTAAAATTGGGTTGTCCTTTGCTGTTATGAGCTATTAATATTCTAATATTCTTGATGTTAGACCCTTATTGGACATGTGATTTGCAAATATTGCTTCTCATTTTGTGGATTGTCTTCTTGCCTTTTTGATAGTGTCCTTGGACATGTAAAAGTTTTAAATTTTGCAGTTCAATTAATCTATTCTTTCCTTTGGTTGTTAGTGTGTTTGGCGTCATGTCTAAGAAACTTTTGCCTAATACAGAGTCATGATGATTTACATCTGCTCTCTTTCAAGAGGTTTAATAGTTTGAGTTCTTATATTTAGGTCGTTGACCTATTTGGAGTTAATTTTTATATAAAGTGTGATTTGGGAATCCAACTTTATTCTTTTGTGGTTCTTCAGTCTTTCTTGCACAATTTGTTGAAAAAAATTGCTCTTTTCCAAATGACTTGTCTTGGCACTTTTGTTGAAAATCAATTGACATAGATGTATGGATTTACTTTTGTATTCTTAATTCTATTCCATTGATTTATATATCTATCTTTATCTCAGTACCACACAGTCTTGATTACTGTAGCTCTGTACTCTGTTTTGAAATTGGGAAGTTTAATTCTTCCAACTTTTTTTTTTTCCTACAATATTGCTTTAGCTATTCTGGGTTCCATCCATTTCCTTATTAGTTAGTTCTAGGATCAGTTTGTGAATTTCTGCAAAAGGACAGCTAAAAATTTTATGGGGATCATGTTGAACTTGTATATCAATTTGGGGAGAGATTGTCATCTTAACAAGAGAAGTCTTCCAACCGATGAACAAGGATGACTTTCCATTTATTTAGGTCTTTAATTTCTTTCAGTGATGTTTTGTAGTGTTCAGTATATAAGTCTTGCGTGTTAAATTTATGCCTAAGTATTTTATTCTTTTTATGATCTTATAAATTATTTTTAAAAACTTACAATTACTAAGAAATTATTTTCTTAAAAAAGAAACTGTTTCCTTAATTACATTTTTGTATATTAAATTCTAGTGTAAGAAATACAAATGCTTTTTGTATATTAATCTTGCGACCTTACTGAACTTGTTTATTAGCTTTAATAGGTGTGTGTGTGTGTGTGTGTGTGTGTGTGTGTGTATTCTCTGGGGTTTTCTATATATAAGATCATGTCATTTGTGAATAAAGATTAAGATAGTGTTACTTCTTTCTTTCCAGCCTGGCTAGAACCTCCACAGCGGTGTTGAATAGAAGGGGTGAGGGCAGACATCCTTGTCTTATTTCTGATCTTAGGGGAAACATTTAGCCTTTCATCGTTAAGTATGATATTAGTTGTGGGTTTTTCATAGATACTCTATTAGGTGAGGAAGCTCCCTCTTATTCCAAGTTTGTTGATGAAGGGGTGATGGATTTTATCAAACGGTTTTTCTGTGGCTATTGGCTTGATCATCTGTGGAATTTTTTCCCTTTCGAACGGCTTTTTTTTTTTTTTTTAAGATTTTATTTATTCATGAGAGACATACAGAGAGAGGCAGAGACATAGTCAGAAGGAGAAGCAGGTTTCCTGTGGGGAGTCTGATGCAGGACTCCATCCTGGGACCCCCCTCCCCCTCTTTCTGAACAGTTTTAAGAGCCTCCTGCCAGTAGTTAAGTCTGACTCCAGTCTTAACCTAGTACTCAAAATAGACGGGAGGGGAGGTGTCTCATTTGTTTTTGTTTTTTCTTTTTTGGCTAATCTGACTGCAATACTATTATTAAAATTATTCATTTGTAAATGAGTAATGTTTCCTTATGATACAAAAGAGTCATTTAGATGAAGGTCAATGTGACCAGCAAACCTCTCCCTATCCAGGCCCCCTGGTCTCCCTCCCCTTAGGCAACCACCATGCTCATTTCCTGGGAGACTGTGTGTAGCTGCTTTCCCCGCTACACGGGCAGAGGTGAATAGTTTGCCCTGGAGACCGTATATAGCCTGCTTATCCTAAGATATTTTTCTATCTGACCCTTTATAGCAAAAGTTTGCCAATTCCCTTTTTAGTTTATCATTTCAAAGATATGCTATGATATGCTAGGACATCTCTGTATGTATGTCATTTTACACAGTGAATTTGGACGGCAGGAATCCTGTGAGCGGGATTGCTAGGTCTTAGGGCCTCGGCATTGGTCACTTGGATAGGTATTACCAAGTAGCTCTCTCTAGAAAGTGAACCAATTTATACTCCCCCCAACAATGGCATGCTCTGGCCTGCTCCCGCAGCCTCCCATTAACAAGTGTGCTAATAATTCGACAGTTGCCAATCTGATAGGTGAAACCCGGCCCTCGCTGTACTTTTAATTTGCATTTTTCCCCTGACGGCTGAGGGCGAAGCATCTTTTCTGAAGTCTGAAAAAAAACCCCACAAACAACAAAAAACAAACCCGAAACACCAAGCAGCTCCCCCCTCCCCCCGCCCCCCGAGCCCAAGCCTGTCGGGTGGGCTCAGGACCGGGCGCCCGGGCCCCAGCACCCCGCTGGCCGAGGGGCGTGGCCCGGGGCGGGCGGCGGGCGGCGGACCCCTGGGCGCCCCCTCTCCCCCCGCGGGCCGCGGAGCCCCGCCCCGGGGCCGCCTCCCGAGGGCCGGGGCGGAGCGCGCGGGCGGGGGCGGGGGCGGGGGCGGGGGCGGTGCCGCGCTGCCTGATTTATCCCGGTGCAGGAGCCGAGGGAGAGCCCCGCGCGCACGGCCCGAGCGCCCGCTCCGCACGGCATGCTCGGCCCCCGCCTGCTGGCCGCGCTCTGCGGCGCGCTGCTCTGCGCCTCGGGACTCCGCGCCGCCTCGGGTGAGTCGACCGCGCCGCCCCGCGGCCCTCGCCCCTCCTCCGCGCGCCGCTGGAAGCTCGCCGCCGCGCCTCCCTCCACCTCCACTGTTGACCAACTCGAGCCGAGAGCCCGGTGGTGCCGAGGGGCCGCTTCTCCCGCCGCCCCCGGTCGGGCGCGGGGATGCGCTCGGCCCCTCCCGCGCTCCCTGCGCCCGGGCGGCCCGGCCAGCGCTGGAGGGAGGCGGGGACTCGGGCGGCGGGGGACAGCCCCGCGGCCCCCCGGGAGGCGGCTTACACTTAACAAAGGAATCTGCTGTGTCGGGCCTCTCTTTTCCCATCTGTAAAATGAGGCTGTGCCCGCCTCTCGCGCGTCTTCCACCTGGAAGTTTCTAAGGACTCTAGTACTGAGAAGTCCCGTCCGGCCAGCTTTCTCCGCAGCTCTCCCAAGCTCTGGCGGCTGCTGTGCTCATTCTGAGTTTTGCGTCCCCGAGTGTAGGTGCCTGCGGGGATAAGCCAGGGCCGGGGTGGCCGAGGAAGGGCGGCCTCCAGATGGGCTCCAGGAGGGGGACCCAGAGCCTGTGGAGGGACTTGGAGAGGGCTGCCTGCTTGGGCTGCTGGCTTCCGCCCCCCCCCCCGCCCCCCGCGGCCTTGGCCTGCTGCTGTATCTTCCTCGCTCCTCCTCCCCCGCCTCGGAGGCCTCCCGCGCACAGCTGGGCCTCCGGCAGGCCGGTCCCAGGGATGCCCCATTTCTTCCCCGTGGGGCCCACGCGGTTGCCTCCAGGGCTGGGAAGAGGTGCCCGTGGTTGGTGCACTGCAGGCACCCCCTTTATCGCTTTCTCAAAGAAAGCGGTGTGTGTGTGGGGGGGGGCCAAGGTGAGCCTTGGTGCTGCCCTCCTGGGACAGTGTCACCCCTAGGCCTGGAGCCAGACCTTAGGACCTCCAAGCTCCCGCACCCTTGGGGACTCCCGGCAGGTGACTGTCCAGCGACCCAGAGAGGCAGCTGGGTCTCCGAAGTCCCTTTCCACTCCTCTCTGTCCCCACAACTTGTTCCTGGGGAAATCTCCCAAAAGGCAGGACACTGAGGCCCTGAAGGTGGTTTTGTAGAAGGAGATCTGGCTTTTTCAGGAAAGGGGAAGCACCATGGCTGCGGTGCGCAGGTGAGTAAGCCTGAGACCTGTGGGGTGGGGGCTACCTTTCACTTTCCTTTTTCCCCAGTGGACTGCTTAGCCCTAGAGCAGAATGGAGAGAGGGTTGCGGTTGGTTGGGGATAAGAGGAGTTGGATTTTGTTGGGATGGGATCCCAGGACTCTGGCCATTCCCAAGAGTCTGTCTGTGGCAGTGCCCACAGTCTGCCAGGTCAGGGGAGGGGATTAACCTGCTATTTAAAGCCAATGACTAATAGCTCATTGGGAGCCGCCTTAAGCTCCCAGGCGTGGCCCAGGCGGAGCTCTGAGGGCTCCAGCGCTCATTAACGGTGTGTTCCCTGCTCCCTCTGTCTCCTCCCGAGCTGGGCCCGGCACTCTGGGGCTTTGGGATTTCAGGAACTGCTCCCCCTATCCCCACCTCCAGCCTGGGATGACATGACTCTGTGCAGGGGAGGAAAAGCAGTTTCTTGTGTCTTACCCCAAATGATGGGCTAAGCCCTTCTGAGGTGCTGAGGTCAGTTAGCAGAAGCCCCTCCCACCTGGGGGACTTGGTGTGCTACACTCAGGGCTCACAGCTGTCACCCAGGGCTGCAGCTTGAAGCAGTGTGGTCCTCTGCGGCCCTCCTCTGACCTCTGCAGTGCTTCACAAGTCTGCTTTCCTCCTCACCGCTTCACCTGACTTTCCTCTCTCACCAGGAGGCCCGTGGCAGCTTCTCACCGCCCCACTCCTGTCCCATCCCTCCTGGGCTCTGGAGGGATCTTAGCTGTAGCCCCGGGACACCTCCCTGCCCCAGGGGAGCCCATCCACAACTCTGCAGATGGCCTTTTCTCCATATTCTCCATCCCGGAACGGGAAATGCCTTCCCCACTCCTACCACACAATTGACAATCTTTGATTTTTTTTTTCTCCCTGGTGGACATTGGTGGGCAGCTGAAGGAAGGTTAAGAGCTCCTGGTTTACAGGGCAGAAAGTCTGAGCTCGTCGTCATTCCTTCCTAAGGTCCCTGCGGGTCTGGCCCCTACCTACCTTTTCCTCTGTTTTCCTGTTCGTCAGCTTACCAAGCCCCCGAGCTCTTGCTTTTCTGTAGAACATTCTTTCCCTGCTCCCCATTCTGGCACAGTCCATCTCTTAGACCTAGCTCACATGTCCCTTCCTCGAAACTTCCAACTGTGGTGCGAACCATACCTCCAGTGGGCCTTCGTGTGTAGGCTTCTGGCAGAGCTCGGGACACCTCTTCATCATCCAGGGACTGTCCCGCTTTTTCCAATGGCTCTTTAGGCTTGGACCATACCTGGTTTCCCCAGCTCAGTAACCCAGCATGCACATGGTAGCATCTCTCCCGGCCCCCAGTCTTTACTGAATGAATGATTTGCTATTCTTGAGTCGGAGCTGGTGACATTGCAGGTGACTTCTGTGACTCTAGCCAGTGCCTGAATGGTGGGACCTGCTTGTTGGGCCAGGACAACACTCCCTTCTACTGCCTCTGCCCCCAAGGCTTCACAGGCCTGATCTGCAATGAGACTGAGAAAGGTATGTGTCCTGGGCCCTGCCTCCTGCCCCACGACCGGCTCACACTTGCAGCCCTAGTTCCCGGCACTTCTCCCACGGTCAGCCAGCATTTCCCTGGAAACTCCTGTGCTGCTTGGGAAGCCGGGTGCTTTCCTCCTGGGGACTGATTTCACCTCCACATGACCCTCCTTGGTGCCAGGCTGGCCCAGGCTCCCCACAGGCAGAGGAGAGAGGGAGGAGATGGTGGGGGGAGGTAGGCCCTGGGCTGAGTTTGTGCAGAGGGTCCCCTTGGGCATCTGCTGCCGCCTGGCTCTGGCCCCAGCTCCTCCCTGATCCCTGGCCCCCCTCACCTGCCTCTCCATCCCTAGGCCCTTGTTTTCCCAATCCCTGCCACAATGATGCCGAATGCCAGGTGATCGATGACCTGCACAGAGGGGACGTCTTCACCCAGTATGTCTGCCAGTGTCCTCATGGCTACACAGGCACTCACTGTGAGATCAGTGAGTATCCGGGGGTGCCTGCTCTTCTCAGGGAGGTCCTGAGCAGCCCAGGCAACGGGCTGGCCTCTTTCTCTGCAGCAGGGGCTAGTCAATTGAGGCTAAGACAGAGCCTCAGTTAGTGCTGCTGTCCTGGATTAATTCCTGCTTGGCCTCTGTCCTCAGACAGTGGGCCAGGCCTGATGTCGCAGCAGGGAGGCGAAGGGTGGTAGTGACCCCAGAGGTCATGGGAGTATTGCCGCCTGGGTCACCATGAACCAGACACACAGCATCAGGGTTAAGTCTCAAGAGTTTTCTACCAAGAGGGAAAAACAAACACATTCTTAATCTTAGGGCTCAGGAGGTCCATAGGTTAGGCCTGGGACTTGGAGTCTACAGTTCCTGGCCCAGGCTATGGCCTCATCGCAGAGCTCAGGGAGGAGGGAGAGGCCTGGGCAGGCTGGGCCGTCCTCTCACGGTCAGGCGGTCAGAGGCCCAGCGTGTGCAGAGGGGCTGACCCGCCTGCCCTGCTTGGTGATCCACTCAGCCACAGAATGGCCCTGGGTGGGTGCCCAGCCTCGGGTGCTGGCGGTGGCTGTCCACACTGTCCTCCCTTTGGGCCTAGCTGGAGCCTCTCCCACCAAACCAGGACTCCTCCCCGCCTGCTGCAGGAGGGCGAGTCCACATTTTGAAGGGTGTCCAGTTTCTTGCGTCTAGTGGGTCTGACACTGAGCATCTTGTTGGTGGGCGCAGGTGGGTTCCCCTTTAGGCAGCTGTGAGGATGCTGTCTGAGGTCTGCTGATCTGCAGAAGGGAGGGTGCTGGGTGGGTGCTGGAGTCCAGGGGAGGGCAGGCAGGGGGCCTCTGATGGCCTTCACCTCAGAGGAGGTGGCCCCGAGGGCCTGTCCCCTGGGCTCTGGGCTGAGGCCAATGTCGTTTGCGATCCTGGGTGGAGGAATGTGTGTGTGTGTCTGCAGTTGGGGGGTCTCTAAGGCAGACAGCCCTGGGTGGGGCCAGGTGTGCCCACTAATTACCATGCTGGGAGCCAAGGTAACCATGGGTATGCCTGAGTTGGGATTTGCCACCTTGCCTCCTGCTTGGCGGCCTGGGGTTTGTCCCGGGTTGGATATGGCAGCTCCTGGGACAGGAGGCAGGAGGCAGCCACAAAGGCGGGGAGCCCCCAGAGGGACCTCTGCAGCCCCTCCTTGTTAGGCGGTGTGTTTCCTTGGAGCCCACAAGGACCCCACAGACCCAAAGGGTGTGGACCTGTGAGGTGTGAGGACCTGATTGCAAATCCCGGCTGAGCCCCTGCCAGTTCTGATCTTGGCTGTGTGGCTACACTCTCCCTGTGAGTGTCCTATCCTGGAGCTCAGCATGAACCTGGGCTGTTACAGCAGGAGTAGATCTGCCTCTGGCTTCTCTGCTGCGGGGGGTCTCTGGGGCATGAGAGGGGCCCAGCCCCCTAGGGCCACATCCCTGGGATAATGGTGAAGGGGACAGCCCCCTTGGCCAGGGGCAGCCCTGCAGATGGCTGGGTTAGGACCAACAGTTGGAAGGGGCAAACAGTCCGAGAGAAAACAGAATGGCATTCATACCACACCCAGAAAAGTCCTGCCAGTGGGATTGTAGAAAAGACTAGGCAAATTTGCTTTTTTTTTTTTCTTTAAGATTTTATTTATCTGAGAGAAAGAGAGAGCAAGAGAGCAAGAGAGCTCCAGCTAAAGTAGGGGGGAGGAGCAGAGGGAGAGGGATAAACAGAAGCAGACTTTCCACTGAGCAGGGAGCCTGCCCTGGGGCTTGGTCCTAGGACTCCAGGATCATGACCTGAGCCGAAGGCAGACGCTTCACTGACTGAGCCTTCTAGGCACCCCATGACTGTCCACCCCTCTCTTCCTCACCATGCACCTTATCTTGGGCCCTGAGAGTCCTTTTGTGGTCTCTGCTCTGGGTCTTCGGCAGAGGCCACACTGTTATTTTATGGTCCTCTGGGGGCCACCTGACGGCCCCTTCTCCCTTTTCCCCTCCCCTCTGCAGCCTGTGCCATGCCGCTGGGCATGGAGACGGGCTCCATTGCCGACTCGCAGATCTCTGCCTCTTCTGTGCACTTGGGCTTCATGGGTTTACAGCGCTGGGCCCCAGAGCTGGCTCGTCTGCACCGCACGGGCATTGTCAATGCTTGGACAGCCAGCAACTATGATAAGAACCCCTGGATCCAGGTATGGAAGGAATGGCTCTGGGATGGGCAGAGTGATGGGAGGGGGGCAAGGTAAGGCCACTCTGCCTGCCCGTGGGGGTTCATCACTGAGGTCCAGGTAGCAGGGTGGGTGGGTTCCCACAGGTGAGGGACCTGTAAGTGGAGGGCAGGCTTGCAGGAGGAAGGCCTTGGGGTGGGTGGGGGAGGGGGAGTGGATCCCAGGCTGTGGAGGGGTTGTTTGCACTGGACGAAGCCTCTGGGGTCCTTGTCCCACTTTTTGTGCCTGCCTGAGCACTAGGCCCAAACCTCTGAGACACCCTGATGAGAAATACCCCTTTCTCTGTCCTACTTGGGTCATTCCCTTTCTGGGTGAGGGGTAGGGTGGAGGGAGTGTAAGAACCCAGGGAATAAGGGTACTGCCCTCCCTGTCTGTGGTTTAGGTAAACCTGATGCGGAAGATGCGTGTGACAGGTGTGGTGACACAGGGTGCCAGCCGTGCAGGCAGTGCTGAGTACCTGAAGACTTTCAAGGTGGCCTATAGCGTCAATGGACGCAAGTTCCAGTTTATCCAGGATGCAGAGGGGACAGGAGACAAGGTGAGGACTCTAAAGAGGCACTGGGGCTACACCCTCTGGGGCCCCAGTAAGGGCTCCCGATGGAGTGAGGGTATGCTGAATGATGAGCCATGTGGTAGGTTGTCAGTTGCCTCTTGGATCCCACAAATAGGGAATCCCACATTATGCCCATGTTCTGTGGTTATGAGTGATATCTCCTACTTTATAGAGGAGAATAGTGAGACTCAGAAGGTTCAGTGACCTGTTGAGGGTGGCTGTAGTGCTGGAGGTGGGATCCATTCTGAGCCTTCAGGGCTACCATGTACAGTTGTGCAGGTTATATACTGCTCATAGATGTCACTACTAAGCAAGTGTCGTTCACAATGGCAGGCATCATGGGTTTGTGTACTTCTGTCATTTGGGAAATTATTATAATAAAATGTCTTGAGAAAGGAGTGAAAATTTTCCTAATTTGCAGAGGGCACCCTATAGATGATAGGTGGTCCTGTGTGGAAGACAGGGGTTTATTATGTCTAGGCCCCATGATGACCAAGAAAGGTGTGAGAAGGGGAATCTGTGTTGAGGGGTGTGAGTGGCCAGAGGAAGAACTGACCCCCTGCTGGCCTGGCTGAGCCCTGCCTCTGCTTCTCAGGCCTGAAGAGGGAGGTCAGGCCACCCCAGGAAGGTGGACTGTCCACACCAACCCATTCCTCCAATCTGCTTTCCTCCTAGATATTTGTTGGTAACATGGACAACAATGGTCTGAAGGTCAACCTGTTTGACTTCCCTCTGGAAGTGCAGTATGTGAGACTGGTGCCCATCATCTGCCACCGGGGCTGTACCCTCCGCTTTGAGCTCCTTGGCTGTGAGTTGAATGGTGAGTACGGGGCTGAGGGCTGTGGTCAATGCTACATAATGGGCTTCCCTGCCCTCGTTTGTCTGAGCTGGGTAGGACAGGAGCAAGGCGGAAGGGAGGGGGAGGGGGGCTGGGCTCATCCTGGAGATGCACAGTGGAGGGATCACCTGGCTCTCAGCATGCTCCCCTCTGTGTTTGCTGTCTGCCAACTGTTGGTATTCGAGGTGGTGAGAGGAGGAAAAAAAAAAGAAAAACACATCCCTTCAGCTTCCAAAGAATTTTCTATTATTCTGATTGGTTCCTTGAGCTTCTAGAACTTGTAGCATTCTGGTTTGCAGATGTCAGCTCCCTGAGGGCAGGGAGTTTGTTTTGTTCACGGCTATAGTCCCCCAGTACCTAGAACAGTGCCTGGACTGTAGATGTTCAATAAACATTTAATGAACGAGTGAACGAATACAGAAAGTGAGGCCCTGATAAAAAATTTATCAAGGGCACACAGGCTGGTAGGTATTAAAACTTGATCCCTGGGTTTTTGACACCCACCCACCTACTACTTCCCCTCCACCCTCCTGTACCTCCTGTAACTCATCATTCAAGAGAAATGTGGGGACTTCCTAGAGTCCTAGGGCTGGGCTGGTGCTCTTCTCTTTTCCTTTTTCCTTTCCTTTTTCCTTTCCTTTTTCCTTTCCTTTCCTTTCCTTTCCAGATCTTATCCATTTATTTGAGAGAGCACAAGCAGGGGGAGAGGCAGAGGGAGAAGCAGGCTCCCCACTGAGCAGGGAGCGGGAGGCAGGGTTCCATCCCAGGCCCTGGGGATCACGACCTGAAGGGAAGGCAGATGCCCAACTGACTGGGCCACCCAGGTGCACCAGAGGTGGTGCTTTTCTGCTGCCTTTTCCAGAGAGAGCCCCAATGGAGGGATGGGGCAGGGGGTTGCCAGTAGGGGACAGGTTTCTGATGAGCCAGGAAGAAGTCATCACTAGACAGGTCAGGCTGCCGGTCAGGCTGCGTGTCAGGTCAGGCTGCTGGGGGGGGGGGGGGGGGGGGGAGGAGGGGTGCAGCGGGAGCCGGGACTGGGGAGGGTGGGAGGAGTGTTGGCTTGAGTAGCTTGTCTCCGCCTAAGCTCTCACAGGGCTGGTTTTTCCCTTTTTGCGGCCATGGCGCCACCTGCTGGCCACTGTTGGAACTGCAGGGCTCGCTAGGCAGCGCTGCAGAGCAGAGAGGTGGCTCTTGCAACCTTTCTTGTCTTACCCTAGACCTGTCCTTTCAAAGTATGAATTTAAGTCCTCGCATTCCCTCTCCCAGGGTCATTGCTTTTTGAGCCTTATTGATTAAATGGAGAGTTAAAGACTGCTTTCTGCTAAAAGGAAATTTAGGCTCTTGGTACAGGGCAGGTCTAGGGGCTGGGCAGCGTTTGGCTATTAAAGTTGTCTGCATGGTCCTATCCTAGCCGGCTCCTTCCTAGGCCAAGAGAGGCCGAGCCTGGCAAGCTGTGGAAGCTGTCCTGTCTGCTTTCCTTGAGGTCTGGATCTCTTCCTTTCCCTAGTCAGCATCCCAGTGGGCTGATGAGAGTATTGGTGTGTGCATGTATGGGCATGTGTGTGTACATGTGTGTACATGTGTGGCGCTGAGGTCTAGGTATGAGTGAGGACTCTCCCATTGGGATGATGGCTTTCAGTGGAGGCTTGAATGACAGAATGAACCACATGAAGAACTTGGAAAGAGCATTCTAGGCAAGTGTGGAGCTGGCAAGTGCAAAGGCCCTGGGGCACATTGAAGGATAGAAGGCAGGCCGTTGGGGCTGGAGCCTAGAGAGTGAGGAGCAGCTTGCTGGGTGGTAAGGCTGGAGAGGTGGATGGAGCTGGGTGGAGGAGTTGGGCTATGTGATTCAGTTTAAGGATTCAGGTGTTTATCCTCAGAAGAGGGGGCAGCCATTCAGGGGTAGGGGGAGTGCTAGTAGGACATGATTGGAGTGTGTCTAGAAGGGATCCCTTGGGCTGTGTGGGAGAATGAGGGCAAAAGACCATCGTGGGTGAAGGGAGTCTATGGGAAGGTAAGGTGGCTTGGATCAGGGTGTTAGACTCACTGGGTTGGGTGGATTACAGCCCTCAACTCCAAGTGAGCTCTGTGGACCCAGTAATATGAGCACCACCTAGGAGCTTGTAGCAGTGTGGGCTCCAGCCCCCACCAGACTTTGGAAACAGAACCTACCTTTTAACAAAATCCTTGGTTGCTCTATGAGAAGCACTACTCCATGGGGTGCTTCCCAGGGTCACACAGCAAGCAGTAGAGCAGAGTCCTGGCCCTTGGCTCAGGGCCCCTCCCAACTGCATTTCCCCTGGAAGGCTGTCTGACTTCCCCAGGAGGCCCAGAAGTGAGGAGGCACAAGCTGTGGGGAAGCAATGGATCTGCAGGAGGGTCTACCTTGAGCATATGACGCCAACAGGGCATCCTCTGCAAAGCTGCCCCGGGCCTCCCAGCCCAGTGGCCTTGCTTTGTGGGAGGAGCCTGGGGATTACCTGGTGCATCACCAGCACCAGGAGGTGGTATGATTAGCAGACATCACACCTGGAGGCAGATGTCTTTTGGTAGCAGGAGTGCAAGCGTCTGGGGAGCTGGTGATGTAAAGCACTGTGTACTACAGCCTGCTCCCAGGTGGAGGCATGGCTTCCAGGGCCTGCTTCCCCGACTCTCAAGCTCCCCAAAAGGACGGACCAAGCACAGTGAGGATTCTGTGAGGTGTGAAACACACCCATCGTTCTCTTGGCAGTCTCCTCTTCTCCTGCCGGTCCCTAACTGTTGCGGCCATCTGCAGGTGGGGATGACTAGGGCAGAACAGCTGGGCCAGCTTCCCAGCTGTGTGTGACAGCACCCTACGTGTTCGTGTTCGGTGTTGAGTGTGAAGGCCCCCTGGGGGAAGGGCTCCGAGGGAGGGGCTGCTGGGCAAGGAGACAGGATCCATACTAAGCCCTGGGGGTTCTGACTTGTTTGACTTCTACCTGCTGGAGGGCAGCACTGTTGTCCCGGTCATCACCTGGTCACCACTGCCAGGCAGGCCTCCATGGTTCTGGGAGGGGGCATGGATGGTGGTGATGTCACAGCCTGGTGTGGTGATTGGGAGTTTGTGTGTGTGTGTGTGTGTGTGTGTGTGACTTGGGCACAAGGCTTAAGGTCTCAGCCTGTTTTCTCACCTGTAGAATGGGGTTACTGATATGGGCTTTGAGGTTTCTTGTGGTAGATTAGATGAGAGAAGTGAGCACTGGATGTGGGATGCTTGCATTAGCAAATGTTCCCAACTATGATCACGGGCCTCAGTAGCTGTCCCGTAGGAGTGAGAGAGAAGCGCTGAGTCCAGTGGAGGCACAAGTCCTGCCTGAGTGAGGTAGTCAGGGCAGGCTTCTTGGAGGAGGTCTCTCATGAGTCAGGCCTTGAAGGGGCTTGGAGGAGGTGGTGGCAGGGTCTGGCCTCGTGCAGAGGGGAAAAGTGATGGGTGACCTGGGAAGGACAAGTCAGGGTGGGGGTGGGAACTGAGGGCAGCTGGCCCCGGCAAGGCATGGTGCCGTGCCTGTGCGAGACTAGACGGTGAGGTGGGTGGAGGGACAGCAGAACGGTGGGCAATAAAAGGTGGAAGCGGCTTTTCTCTGTCGAGGATGCTTGGGGCTGGTCAGGGTCCACAGCCCCTCCCCGTGGTCACCTCATGCACACGCTTCTGGGGAGGCTGTGGGTCCTGATCTCCATGACAGACCTCCTTGCTGGCAGGATGTGCCGAACCCCTGGGCATGAAGGACAATACCATCCCTGACAAGCAGATCACAGCATCCAGCATCTACAGGACCTGGGGCCTGAATGCCTTCAGCTGGTATCCCTTCTACGCACGGCTGGACAAGCAGGGCAAGTTCAATGCCTGGACTGCCCAGACCAATGATGCCTCGGAGTGGCTGCAGGTGGGTCTGGATGCGGGGCTGCGGGGCCCACTCGGCCGGGGTCAGTGGGATGCACGGGGCTGCTGATCTTTGGTCTCCGCCCAGCCTGGGCTTCTGTTCCCCAGGAGGGAGTGTCTCAAGAGCCTGGTTTCTTTTTTCCTCCTACATGCCCCACCTTCTTCTGATTCCCCACCCTCTGCAACTCCAGAGGGGCAGGGTGGGGGGACGCAGGGCTGCTTCCACCAAGACAGGGCCCTGAGCCCCAGGTGAAGGTGCGTGCGTGTAACGGTACAGCCATCTCCACCAGCTGCCCGGGGTGACAAGGCTTGGCCCATGGCCAGTAGGGCCGCACACCCCAGGACTTCTCTGCTGGCCTTGGTGTCTGAGACACAAGGGACAGTTCTTGGATTTCATGAAATTGGGGCAACATGACAGTCACACAAAACCAGAATGTCTGCTGATTTCATAGGTGAGGAAACAGCCCTGGCAGCGTGAGGATTTGCTTGGGCCTCACCTCCTGGTTGGCAGCACGTCAGGTGTGCAGGCCTGGTGTCTGGGGACTGCCTGTCTAGGAGCAGCTGGCAGGTTCCCCGGATGCTCAGGACTGGGGGCAGGAGGATTTTCTCTGGGCTCCAGGGGAGCCATTCACCTGTGGAGCCGGGTTCTGTGAGGAGCTGGACTCCTGCAGGATTAATGCCAGGCTGTGCAGAGCCCTGCAGGACACCTCAGGAACCCATCCACGGGCTTTCCTTTGCTTGTTCCCATTGTACCGGGGGTGGGGTGGGGGCTGGCTGTGGGTTGGCCAAGGCCCAGGCTCTGATGTCTAGCGTCACTGCAGTGAAGTGTCTAACAGAGTCTGACAAAGCAGGTGTTGTGATTTATGTCCATCTTACGGATGAGGAGGTTGTGCCAGATGAAGTAGCTTTCCCAGTACTAGAAGTTGTGCCCCAGCATGTCTGCCATTTCCCATTTACTGGAGGACGGTCTCAACAAAGAAAGTGAGGTTGCTTTTTTCCTGTAGGTGGACCTGGGCTTCCAGAGGCAAGTGACTGGCATCATTACCCAGGGGGCCCGAGACTTTGGCCACATCCAGTATGTGGCAGCCTACAAGGTAGCCTACAGTAATGACAGCAAGAACTGGACCGAGTACAAGGACCAGGGGGCGATCGAAGGCAAGGTGAGCGTCTGGCTGGCTGACCTCCTGTCACCCCTCCAGGGGTGCCCTTTGAGTCTGGCCCGAGGCTCTGAGGGCAGGGGTGGGGTGGGGGGCTGGCTCTGGGGCCCTCCTGACACCCCCTCTGCCTCCAGATCTTCCCTGGCAACTTGGACAATAATTCGCACAAGAAGAACATGTTTGAGATGCCCTTCCTGGCTCGTTTTGTGCGCATCCTGCCCGTAGCCTGGCACAACCGTATCACCATGCGTGTGGAACTGCTGGGCTGTTAGTGGTAGGCCTGGCCGGAGTGCCCGGAAGGGCCGTGGGGCACCTGCCCCTTATCTGGTCCTCCTAGCCTTCTGTTGGCCTGCTGTCTCCTCCACCCCACCTCCTGATTGTAGGCGACCGGGGGTAGGGGTTTCAGCCACCTCTCCTTCCCTCCTCTTTCCCCTCCCCCCCACGTGGCCCTGGCACCCACCCCTCCTGCCATCCCATTTTCTTAGGCACTGTGGGAGTTGAGGTGGTCCGGGATGGACAGAACAGGGCGAAATAGGGAGCGAGGGTTACCTGCACCTCTCCAGATCCCTGGTCCTAGTCTCCTGTGTTTTCCCTACACTCTCTGCCACACCCTACGTTCCCACGGCCCGGAAGAAGGCCCTGAGGCGCCAGGCTGGAGATAACAGTGTCCTGTCCCTCGGCAGGATGCTGCCACTCCTGCCGCTGCCACCTAGCCTCCAGCACTTCCCCCTTATCTCCCTGGAGGACCTCTCTTGACCCTTGGCCTAAAACGAGACAGGAGGCGGGAGGGGGGGGCAGGCTATGGAGAGAGAGGGGTAGAG
Organism: Canis aureus; assembly: GCF_053574225.1. Classification (NCBI taxonomy): domain Eukaryota; kingdom Metazoa; phylum Chordata; class Mammalia; order Carnivora; family Canidae; genus Canis; species Canis aureus. The sequence continues at coordinate 52,890,791 of NC_135612.1, read as the reverse complement.
GTGGGTGGGCATGGGGGGCACCCTCTGTGCTGGTTTTTTTACCCCAGAGTACACAGGCAGCTTCCAAAATATATTTATATCACCCCCTGGAACTCTTGCTGTGGTTTATTGGTTCATCACTTGCTCCGTCCAGATGGGCTTTGGCCCGGGCTGGCGCCCCCACCCTGGGCCCTCGGTCCTCCCAGAGGCCAGCATTCTTGTTTACCTGCCAGCTGTGGAGAGCTTAACAGCAGGAGAAGGGAGGAGACTCTGAGGAGTCCCACTTCCGAGGCCCGATCTATTGCCCTCAGTTCTCCACTGCCACCTGCCAGACCCACACTGCCCTGGGGCCCGTAGCTCTACCAGGTGAGGGGCCCCGGGGGGACGTGACACAGAGGCTGTCTCCGCGAATGCCTTTGCTGTCTTCCGGCACCAGTTGGACAACTAGTGCCGAGGCTGTTGGTTTTCCCCTTTGGCAATTTCTCTGCATCTGGAGTGGTGGCCTTGGAGAAACTGCTAGAAACTCTGAGAACCTGGGCTGCTTACAGACCTGTGGGAGGCTCCAGGGTGGGAAGGAAGTCATCACGAGGCCTCCTGGCTGAGCACACTGGTTCCTGGGAGGCTACTGGCAGGGCTGCAGGGGGCTGTACCCCTCTGCCCTCACCACCTTACCCCCCATGCAGGGACCATCAGGAAGTAGCCAGCGGGGGAGAGGGGGGGCAGTACAGGCCAGCATCCTGGTGATCTGGGAAGGGTTGCTGGCAAGTAGAGGAGGGACTGACTAGCTGGGAAGGGGGTGTAGGAAGCCACCCTAGTATCCCAGACTGTGGGGTACAAGGTGAATTTTCTGGAACAAACTTTGGGAGCCATGCTGTGATAAACATAGGCGACTCTGGGCAGCAGATCTGGGCCACGTGGCTGCCAAAGTAAGGGTGTGGCTTTGCTGGAACTTCATGAGGAAAATTAGTCTGGAAGTGACTCCTTCCTGAGAGCTGCCTTTGCCAGGGATTCTTAGCTGGGCAAGGACAGAATAAAAGGCCCGGGCTGTGGTCTCTGAGTGAACAGGGGATTGGGGCTCCCTACCCCTGGGGATCTTTCAGCCCACTCCTTCCTATATCAGAGATCTCTTCCCTGGAGCTGCATGGATTACGTGTCTGGAGTCAGTTTTTCCAGGTGGTTGCTGACCTCTGCACTCACTTTTGGTAGCATTTTCCATCCACAGCCCTGTTCTGGTCTCTTCTGGGAGCTAGCGGACAGTGGAGAAGCTTCTTTCCTCTATACCTGTGCCTCAGGATGTGCCTCCCCAGTAACAAGCTGCGTCTCTGAGCCTTGCTAGAACCCAAGGAATCCCCTACTTGTATCAGGGGAAGCTGGGAGCCTCACTTGTACTGTCCACCAATCCCTGTTCATGGCATTGAATGTTTGCTCTGGGCCAGTCTCATCGGCTGTAGTCATGAGGTCCCCACCAGGCCCAGGAGCCCTGAGGCTACTCTGGAATGGCCTAAGCCACCCATGCCCTTCTGCTCATCTCTGTAGCCTTGGATGAGTTGGCCACAGCCTTCTGAAAGTGCCCCTCTGGAGAGCCTGGGGCCTTCACTCCTGACCCTCCTCATTCTCCTGGGCAGCCTCCCCTACTTCCACACGCATTCACCATCTCCTCCCCAAATTTGCTTTTTTTGTTCCTAACCACTGTCTGGGGAGCCAGTACTGATATTCCACCTGCCAGCGGAATGGCAGGGGTGGGGTGGGGGGGTGGGGTGAGTGGAGTTTCATGCTGGCCAGAGCATGAAACTTGTGTTGCTGCGGCAAAACTGACTTTCTTCCTGCTGTGGTCCCTCCCCCTTCATGTGTGGGTGTCAGCACTGAGACCTGGTGACTCATGTCTCCCAGGAGTCTGGTCTCCTTTCCAATTCTGGTTTATATAGAGTGGGGTCATTAGAAACTTAGGGTCCCAAGCTGGGAAACCAGATCACATCTTGGCTCTAAGTGGCCTTAGGCAATCTACCTAAATCTCTCTGGGCCTCAATTTCTTCATCTGTAAAATGGAAATAATAGGACCAGCTCCATGGCCTTGTGGAGACTAATGGAGAGGATACCTGGATGCAAAGCCTGGCTCATTAGAGGCCTCAAACATGGTCCACATCATTGTCAGAGAAGCTTGCAAGAGTTTCCTAATTGGTATTTGAGTCTATTTCTCCTCCAATCCATCTCCATGCAAAGGTCAGACAGGTCTCTGAAGCCTGGCATTCACTTTGGACACAATGTACCTTCTAGTTCACTGCAGCTCCTTGTGCTCTGACATCCTGGATGTCACACACACACACACACACACACACGCATGTATATGCACATGCATGCACTCAGGCTTTTGAAGTGTGTCTAGGAATAGGCTCTGGACTTGACCCCGTGACCTGTGGCCTTTCTCCCTGCCAGGGTTGAAGGACCTCTTGGCTTTTCTGCTGAGGGAAACTGTCCAGCCCAGGACCCCTGTTGGCCAGGCCAGAAACAAAACACCCTGTCCAAATAGGAGTCCTGGGAGGTGGTGCCTGCTGGATGTCAGGATTGTCTTCCTACCCCTGTAGGAGCACTAGTCAGAAGCCTGGTTGCCCCTGCTGGCTGCTGGGCACCCCTAACTTTGCCTTCCCTTCCCCCAAGACCGCTGTTTCAAGCCCCACCTCCTAGGGTCAGCGTCCTTGTGTCCTTATGCCCAACACTGACCTAACAGTCTGCCTGGAGATTTCATGATGACTAAAATCATGGGCAGGAGGGAGGACAGTGCCCCCTTGCCTTATATGGAGGGTAAGCATACAGAACGCTTGCCCTTCCTGCTCCTGAAAGTGGGGGCCGGCCATAGCCCCCTTGCAGAGTGCTGGAGACGGCTCCCCTTGTTCAGTCCCACTGTTTCTGGTAAGCCGGAGTGATCTAATGGGACCGTCCCGCCTCAATAACGCGTCTCTTCCATCTCCCACTTACCCTCTTCCAGATGTGGCATGAAACTCCTGGTCTTTCCCTTTACAGCGCCGCCAGCATCTCTGAGGTTTGGAGGTGGTCCCCAGCGGCGCCTGGAGCCGGCCCAAGGAGGCAGCAACGCCTTCCTTTGGGCTCAGCCCTTGGGAGGGAAAGGGGCGTGTGTTCCTTTAAGGGGCTGGCCCGGCGGGATCGCGGGGGTTTGTCCGCCGCCGCTTCCTTTCAGGGCTTTCAAGATCCCCCAAATCCGCGCCTCCTCCGACCGGGACCCTGACGGCGAGGCTGGGAGCGCTGCAGCCGTCAAGGGCCGCCTGGGGACGGTACGTGGCTGCGGGTGGCCGGGCTCCTGGGGCGCCCTGCGGGCCCGGCCACCCCCTCTGGGTCTCCTGCGCCCCCCCCCGCCCCCCCCCCGCCTCCTGGGGCGGCGTCGGGGCCGGGGAGGGCGCTGGGCCCCGCGGGGCCGGGGCGGGGGCGGGGGCGGGGGCGGCTTGGGGAGCAGCGCGGGCGCGCCGCGAGGGGGCACAGCCCCAGCGAAACCCGAGGCCCCTGAGGCCGCCGCCGGGCGCAGCCGCGTGGCCTCGGCCCGTCGGGTCGGGTCGGGTCGGGTCGGGGTCGAGCAGCCCCCGCGCACGGTGCGGAGCACGAGTCGGGGCGCGGGGTCCGCGGGCGCCTCCTGGCCTCTGCCGCCCCCTCCGCCGCCCCAGGGAGAGGCAGAGGACGCCCGGCGCCTTCAGGCCCAGGTTCCCCGCGGTCTCCCTCGGCGGCGAGCGGACGCGCAGAGCCAGGGCGGCGACGGCGCCCTGCGGGGAGACATCTGGGGCAGGTGGGCGGCCAGCAAGGGACCGTCGCGGGCGCCGGGCCCCGCCGGCGGCGTCACCGACTCCCCGGGTGTCCCCGCAGCCCGGGACCCGGCCTGGACCGCGCCGCCCCCGCCGCCCCCGCCGCCCCCGCCGCCCCGGGCCGTGGCTCTGCTCCGTGCGGCAGGTGATGGAGAGGCGCCCTGGCCTCCCCCCGAGGCCCTGCGTGGGCCAGCGGGCTGCGGGGGCGGGTGCTGGTGGGAAACGCCTCCGCTCCTACTTGCGGGGGCCGCCGATGAGCCTCGTCTACACTGCGGGCACCGAAGTCCAGTTCCTCACCGGGAGCTGGGGCTGGTGGAGACCGGGAGGGCAATGCTGCTCCCTGCTGGTGGAGGGGGAACCCTACTCTCCGCCTCACAAGTGAGGAGCGCCTGGGCCCGCCCCCCCAGTTCCTCCGAATTCGGGTTCGCTCATTCTGCTGTGGGGAGGGGGGCGGAGGCAAGGGGTCTGGGAAAGCGAAGGTTGGGCGGCCAGGGGACTTGGCTTTTCTCCAGCCTCTGCCTGTTTACCAAAGATACTTTGGTACCTCACTCACCTCCCCACCCTTGGCCTCAGTTTCACCAACTGTAAAGAGAAGGCAGTAGTGGCTGCCCTAGGCAGTGAGAGGGGAGAAAGATCCACCGAAACAAGCTGAGACTGCAGGTTGTGAATTGTTAACAACTGCAGTAACGGGAGGTGCCTGGGTGGCTCAGTCAGTTTTACGTGTCTGCTTTCCCGGAGGGTCATGATCCCAGAGTCCTGGGATTGAGCCCACATCACGCTCCCTCCCTGCTCAGTGGGGAGCCTGCTCCCCCCTCTCCTCCTCACTTGTGCTCTCCCTCACTTTCTCTGTCTCTCTCTCTCCAGTAAATAAATAAAATCTTTTTGAAAAAGCAATAGTAATAACCACTAATATTTTGTGAGTGCTTACCCTCCTGCCAGGCAGCATTCTAAGTGCTTTGCAGACATTCTCTCCCTTAATTTTTACAGAAATGTTTTCTGGTTGTAATTGTTGTGACTCCCATCTTACAAGATGAGGAAAGTGAAGCTCAGTGACTTGTCCACTGATAGACTGTTAGTAACTGGGGGAACCAGAGCTGAATCCTGGTGACCAGTCTCATTCTAGAACCTGAAATTTGCCACTATGTTCTTCTGCCAGTACGTATTAGCAACTGTTTTTTGAGCACCTGCCATATGTTGGGGCTGGACATGATTCATCTTATATAATCCTCATCACAGCCCTACAGTGAGTATCTAGCCTTTTTTTCCAGATGAGGACATGGAGGCACAGAGAGGTTGAGTAACTTGCCCAAGGTCACACAGCAGGGTACGGGTGTATCTTTGCCCAGGCAAGGCTCCAGCTGATATGGGGAGTCTCCCACAGCCGAGATGACTGCGTTGGACTGGATCTTGGGCCTTCCAGCTGATGGCACCTCTGTGGTGGCTCTGAGGGGCTGGAGGCCAGGGTAGCCAGGGTCAGGGAGCTGAGGTTGACTATGGCTTCCCTGAGTGTTAGTGGTCAGAAATGGGCCTGGGGCAGGGTGGCAGTAAGTAGCAATTGCCACTGCTGGCTCACACCTGGGTCTCAGCTTTATACTGTCACCTAAAGTTCAGAGTGGTCATTTATCTTCAACCCCTGAGCTTCCTTATTAGTCTGCTCTGGAGGCAGGGAAACTTCTGTTCATAGAAATCAAAACATCCAGCCAGCAGTTGACAAGTCTAACTGGATACCTCAGGCTTTGTGTGCTGCACCCCTGCTCTCTAGAGAGGCCTAAGAGCAGATGGCCAGCTTCCACCTGGGTCATAGCTCCTGGATACAAGGTCAATCTTCCCTTCAGAACTCACTGTTTTTCTTGGCACCCCTCTGCTCATTCTAAAGTTGCTGGGTTAGCATCCAGCAAAGAGGGGTGTTGACCAAATCACACCTCTCCATTTGTGGTGGTGGTTTGTTTTTTAAGTAGGCTCCTTACCCAGCTTGAGGCTCGAACTCATGACCTTGAGGTCAAGAGTTACATGCTTCACTGACTGAGCCAACCAGGCGTCCCCGCAGTAGTGTTAACAAACCAGAGAGCAGACCAACGTGGGTGTCCAGACCAGAGAAGGGCCAGATGTAATGAAGAGAACTAGGGCTGTTTGGGGGCACCTGGCTGGCTCAGTCAGTGAGGCATCTGCCTTCAGCTCAGGTCATGATCTCAGGGTCCTGGGATAGAGCCTGCATCAGGCTTTCTGCTCAGCGTGGACTCTGCTTCTCCCTCTCCTTTGCCCTGCTTATGTGCTGTCTCTCTCAAATAAATAAAATCTTATTTTCATACACACACACACACACACACACACACCAAAAACTAAGGCTGTTTTTAGCTGGAAAGGAGGAGCCAAGGATGAGGACACTATCTGGAGCTGGGGTAGGAAGATAGCCAGCATGGCTCTTTTAGAATGTAAATCAGATTCGTGTCAGTGCCTTTCATTCAGTGCTGCATCATGGTGGACAACCAAATTGTCCCACCTCTCTCCCTCTTGCTCCTCACTGGATTTCAAACTGTTCCTGCCAAAGGCCTTTGCACTGGATGTTCCCTCCCCTGGAATGCTTTTCCCTAGGATTCTCAAAGCTCACACTTTCAGTTAGTCTCCTTCTCAGAGAATCCTTCCCAATCCATCCTGTCTCCACAAGCACCTCCCTCCCCTGCTTCAGCCTCCTCTATCATATGTAGCACCTTGACAACACGGATGTCCCATATCCTATTTGGTGTCTGTTTCCCTCCCTGGAATGTAAGCTCTGGCAGGACTTGTGATCTGTTTCCCGCATGCTGAGAACTGTGCCTGGCACATGGCAGATGTTTGATAAATACTTGCTGAGTGAGTGAGGCCATGTTCCAGCCCGTCTATTACCTGGGTAACCTTAACCATGCAACTTAGCATTTCTTTTCTTCTTAAAAATTTTATTAATTAAAAAAATTATTAATTAATTTATTTTTAAAAGATATTTATTTATTTATTTATGAGAGACATGAGAGACACAGAGAAAGAGGCAGAAACACAGGCAGAGAGAGAAGCAGGCTCCCTGTGGGGACCCCAGTGCAGGACTTGATCTCAGGACCCTGGAATCACAACCTGAACCACAGGCAGATGCTCAACCACTGAGCCACCCAGGTGTTCCTATTTATTTTTTGCGGGGAGGGGAGGGATAGAGGGAGAGAATCTCAAGCAGACTCCCTGCTGAGCGTGGAGCCCGGGGACCCGACTCCGTCCCGTGACTCCAAGATCAGGACCTGAGCCAAAACCAAGAGTCAGATGCCCAACAAACTGAGCCACCTTGGCACCCTGCATCTTAGCATTTCTGAACCTGTTTCCTTGTCTGTACAATGGAGATAAAAATTTTGACATTGTGAAACTGATAGTGACATCATCCATGCAAATGCATTGTCACGTGGAAGGCAGTCCTTATATAGGACAGATCCTCAAGGGGGCTGGCTGAAGAGTTTACAACAGGGCCCTGCCTCTACCCTCTCGGCCATGTGACCTTTGGACAATTCATGTCTTGGTGCCTCTGTTTACCTGTGGATTAATTGGGGAGAATAAAATTCTTGCTGACTGACAGTTGGGGGGAGGAGGGTTTCTTAGAAGGGTCAAGGGAGCTGTTGGACATGGAAGCCCTTTAAAACTGAGGGAGTGAGTGATGCCCAGGCTCAAGGTTGGGAGCATGTGCTGGGTGCAGTCTCTGAGGCTGGGAAAGGGTACCTAGGAGCTTGCTGGAAGACACAGAAGATGCCATGGTTTTCCCTGCCTCAGTGCACGTTTCTGAATGAATGACTTCATCACGATTGATAAACACAATGGGGGACTGATGTCAGCATAACACCGCATTGGTCCGGCAGTGATTTTTCTCAACATGCTGACGTATTGGAGCGGCCATAACAGGCTTTCTCACAATCAAAGAGGAAGCTTTTTGCAAGTGCTGGATTCCTTAAGATAAGTGCTGACAGTCCTGCAGAAAGTACACATACAAATGTATCTCCCTATCCAGGCTCTTGCTGTTCAGTGTTGAAAACTCAGGAACCAAATAGATTTGGATAATGCAGCATCCCTTCTTACCAAATTGTCCCAGCTCTCAAGATCCAAACTTGCACCATCTCAACTCAAGGATGCAATAGGTTTGGGGAGAGAGAGGTGCCTGTTTGGCAGCTTCTCACAAAGTTTTCTTTTTTTTCTTTTTTTTCTTTTTTTTACTTTTTATTTATTTATTTATGATAGTCACACAGTGAGAGAGAGAGGCAGAGACATAGGCAGAGGGAGAAGCAGGCTCCATGCACCGGGAGCCCGACGTGGGATTTGATCCCGGGTCTCCAGGATCGCGCCCCAGGCCAAAGGCAGGCGCCAAACCGCTGCGCCACCCAGGGATCCCACAAAGTTTTCTGATAAATGTAGAAATCGCATGATGAAGTTGTAAAGACATTTCCCTTGAGTTAAAAAACAAAAATGATTGAAGAAGATGGCTCCACCTTGGATGGATCAGAGTCTTAATTCTTAATTCTGGTTTCTCTTGGAATCCAATGCTCCCAGAAACCTACATCTCAAAGGAGGAACCACTTGTCCCTGTGCTGAGGGCTGCAAAGGGCATTGGGTACCAAGGTCAGTGGAGAGTGAACAGTACTGGTGGTGTTTATTAGGACTGTTCCTGGTTTTATTAACACTCTGGTTACAAAGCTGCATGTTTTTTTTTAAGATTTTATTTATTTATTCATGAGAGACACAGAGAGACAGAGACATAGGCAGAGGGAGAAGCAGGCTCCCTGTAGGGAGCCCAATGCGGGACTTGATCCCAGGACTCTGTGGATCACACCCTGAGCCAAAGGCGGATGCGCAGCCATTGAGGTGCCTCACATAGGTTTTGAATGGCCCCAACCTTATTCTCCCCTTCATCTTATTTTTTAATGCATTTAATGCAAAAATATGCATTTTGTTTCAGGCACATAAGTGGCAGAAACACCTCCATTTGCTCATCCCAGGGAAGCCCTTTCTCATAGGAGGGCATCTGGGCCTGATGAACTGCTGTGAGGAGGCTGCGGGTGCCCAGGGACAAGGTGGGCCTTGTGACATCCAGCTCAATATCAACAGCCTCTTGGTCCTCATTCTCCTTCCTGGTTCCAGATGAGAGACCTCAGGAAGAGAAAAGAAATGATCTCCAATGAGGTCCTGCTGTGTACCAGGCTCTGAGGTGTGTGTTCTGCACATGTCACCTCCCTGAATTTGACATGGTCATTCCAGGCTCTGGAGCTGGAGTGGGTTCAGATCCCAACTCCACCATGTCCTTGCTGTATGACCTTGGCCAGATGATTTAATATGTCCGTGCCTTGGTTTTCCCAGCTGTGAAATGAGGATACTAAGAGGTTCCACCTCCAGGCATTGTGATAAGGAGTAAATGAGGTAGTACGTGCTCATTAAACTCAGCTGTTACTATTTTTATGCCCATGATCGCAGTCCAAGTGTGGCTAAGCTGTGTTCACAAAGAGACTCAAAACGTGGTGACTTAAATACGGTAAGACTTTGTTTCTCTCATGACACAGTGCAGATGGGGGAGTTCCAGGGCTGATGGGGCAGCTCTGCCATTCAACCCATGGTTTACATTTCTGAGACTAAGGTGGCTACTCTGGCGGCCAGCAGGTGGAGGAGAAGAATACCTGGAAGACCTATCCCTGTCTTAACACAAGACCTGCAGAAGGCACATGTTATTTCTGCTCCCTGCCATGGTCCAGCACAAGTCCCACGGCCTCTCCTCGCTGTAGGTGAGGAGACTGCAAATACAGCTTTCAGCTGACTGATCGTGCGCTATCTAGAACCAGGCTACCATAGGAAAGACGTAGACGTATGGGTGAAAAATATGTGGTGGTGAGTTTTATGAACTTCATTTCGCAAATGAGGAAACCTGCCTAGAATCACAAGGCTTGTAAGTAGTGGAGATGGGATTTGAACCCAGATCTTCCTACCTCCGAACTTCTTTATTAGGTTGCCTGATTGGGCTGCCCAGATCCAAGTCCCCATGAGGCATTATGGGTGTCGCCTGAGGACTCCTCTTGGATGAGAAGTGAGACCTCAGGCCGGCAGTGTCCTACTGTAGTACACGGCACAGAGGGTGGGTCTGGGCCTCAGGATCTCCACAAGGGGCCTATGGGAGCAATGGGTTCTACCTGCCAGCTTATTCTACATCTGCTCCTTCCTTTCCAGCAAGGGCTCCTAACTGTTTCGGAAACAAGAAGGTTCTCTGTTCGAATCTCACCAATCTCACCACCCTTCCTTACAGATTCCATGCTTTCCTCACCTTTCTTTTTTGTTTAAAAGATCTATCGAGAGAGACAGGGAGAGCACGAGCCAGGTTCAGGTGGGAGAGGAGAGGGGCAAGCAGACTCCCTGCCTACCCTGAGCCTGATGTGAGGCTCAACTCTAGGACCCCAAGATTGCAACCTGAGCCAAAGTCAGACACTTAACCAACTGAGCCATCCAGGCGCCTCATTTCTTTTCTTTTTTTTTTTTTTCTTTTCCCTTCCCACCCTCCTCCTTCCCTTGTCTCTTTGCTCTTCCCTCCATTCTGGTTTTCATACAACAGGCATTCATGGGGCCACAGGCTTGCAATCATAGCAGAGGGGCAATTCTGGTGTTCTGCTTTGTCCATCTTAAATTATACCCTAAGCATTTTTCCACATTGCTACATGGTAATCATAGCTGTACTTCCAGATGCCCGCTGCCACCCTGGCCTTCCTGCCCCACCAGGTTCACCGTCAACACCGCCCCTGGAGGGGTGCTTCTGAGATGTTCTTCTGATCCTGTGGCTCTTCTGCTTACTGCCACCACTCACACCCCGGGGCCTTTGGGACCAAGGAGAGAGGGAAAAGCCTGGGCCAGATACCCAAGGGCATCTAGCTGCTCACCTCGGCCTGCTGACCCCTCTCACCACCTCTCCCCTTTATCAGCCAGGGTTTTGGCAGGAAGCAGAATTCACCCTGGGTGGTTCCAATAAAGAGACTCTAATAAGGAAGGAATGGCTGGCTTCTAGAGTTCAGGGATGGGGCATTGAACGAGGGGGTGGAAGACATAGAGACAAGCAATGGCAGTCACCCTTCGAAGCCTGGGGGTGCAGAGGGAGGAGGGGAGGGAACAGTGTTACACACCTCACAAGAACCTCACCTGGGGTGAGGATGAGAAGATGCCAACAGGATTGTGGTCACAAGGAGACACAGTATTCCAGAGATGAAGCTTCTCCCTCCTGCCCATCTCTTGTGGGTGCCTCCCCCAAACCCCCGGGGCTGAATCCCACTGAAAGCCAGAGGCCAGGGTGCTGGAAGAAGCCATCCCAGGATCAGGGCAAAGAAACACACAAAGGAAGTACTTCCAGCACATTCCCAGGACCCCCCACCCCCCCGCCGCCACCTGCCCCACCACGTGTTCTCTTTGGTCTCTGGGCCTTTGTGTCTTTTCTGTACCCCATGTCTGCACTCCCCATATAGCTCGTGACTCCTTGCCCAGGACTCTGTCCCTTTTCTGCATTAGAGTTCCTCCAAGGCTGCTGGTCTTTTAATCATTAAGCACTCAGCAAATGGCAATGAGCAGGGCGGGGGGAGGTGAGGAGGAGGTGATTGAGGCATTAGCCTTGGCTGCAAAATACATCAAGGGAGGAGAGGGTGTGCGCGCCAAGAAAACTTGGTAATCACCATATAATATTGAAATGCAATATATTTTTTAAAAATCAAATAAACCAACTATAGCCCATGGGCTAGCTGCCTGTTTTATTTGCATGTCCTCTGAAACCGGAATGACCCCTAGAAGTACCCTAAGCATGGTGCTTAAAAATTTTTTTGACCTTGACTCAGGGTAAGAAACAAATTTTGCATTGTGGCTTCCCCATCACCCCTGCAGATCTCTCTGGATGGAAACAGAAGCTCGACAATGCAGAACTCCTCTCGCTAAACAAATATATCCTGAGATTGTGTCGTCTGGTTTTCTCGATGTCATTAAAAAATGCTGCTCACGGGATCCCTGGGTGGTGCAGCGGTTTGGCGCCTGCCTTTGGCCCAGGGCACGATCCTGGAGACCCGGGATCGAATCCCACGTCGGGCTCCTGGTGCATGGAGCCTGCTTCTCCCTCTGCCTGTGTCTCTGCCTCTTTCTCTCTCTGTGTGTGACTATCATAAACTAAAAAAAAAAAAATGCTGCTCACAACCTTGCAAATTCAAACGTGCCATCTGAAACTGTTGATCCTGTCCTATTGCCCTATATAATTTTCTCCGAGGACTAGGTGCCTCCTCCTAACCCCTCCCTCGGCTTTGTTGGCTTGCTTACTGCCCATCTTGCCTGTGGCCTGCAGTCCCCTGGGCCTGCCAGGCAGAAGATGCTCCGTAATCACCCACTGAGCTAGTGAACAAGTGCTGGAACCCAGGGGTCCCCGGGCCCCCTGCAGCAGGCTTCTCTAATTGGCTTATTTTCTCCTCTTTCCAGCCTGCCCCAGACTCCAGCCTTGCCCCAGACACCCTGGCCCTGTGGCCGTGCCTGGCGTCATGGGCCTGCTGCTCCTCGTCCTGCTGTTCCTGCTGCCCTGCATCTCCGGGCTGCCCTTCTACAATGGCTTCTACTACTCCAACAATCCCAATGGCTGGAACCTGGGCAATGGCCACAGCGAAGGTGGGCAGCCTCCTGGCTCTGGCTCCATGTTCCACTGGGGTGACCGAGACCTCTCCTGGATCCTGCTGTGATATGCAGGTTCCAGGCCGGGACAGGGGATGGGGCGTGGAGCCGGTAGCCCCTTCCCTGTCTGGGCCCTTGTAGCAGGCCAGGCTCCTTTCTAAGACGAGTGCAAGGGATGGTTCAGTTACTCTGTGTTTGCTAGTCCCTCGGGCTTGGAGTGCATCGGAGCCAAATGTGCTTAAAGACAATCACTTCTGTACTTAAGGACGCTCCCAAAATGGGACCCTCCTGCCCATTTTCCAAGATCCAACTTACATGTGATCGCCCCTGCCTGGTGTCCCAAGTGGAAAGGATGTTTGAGGTTAGACAGATGTGAGTTTGAATCTTAATTTTGCCACTTAGTAGCTACATGGCTTTGGGCAGGTGACTTTTTTGGGGAAGAGGGGCAGAGGGAGAGGGAAAGAGAGAGAGAATCCCAAGCAGGCTCCGTGCAGGGCATGGGGCTCGATTCCAAAACCCTGAGGTCATGACCTGAAATCAAGAGTCAGATGCTTAACTGGCTGAGCCACCTCAGCGCCTTTGGGCAGGTGACTTTTTAGTTAGCAGTTGTGCACCTACTTTGTGTCAGGCACACTTCTAGCTGCCTTCCCAGCATTGCCTCAGACAATCCTCACAAAAAGCCTGATATATGGGCAAGGTTAACAGCCGGCACGGTGAGGACTCCACCAGGCCAAGCTAGTGCTGGCTGTCCTTGCAGCCCCGAAAGCACATAATGTGGATTATTTCATTTCATACATGAGGACAGCGAAGCTCAGACTTGAGCCAGCCTCCCGGGGCACACAGATCTGCAGAACCCGTGCTGAGATCTGCTTGTGGAAGGGTTGCTTTGATGAACACGACCCGGCCTCCCTCAGGCTCTTGGGGGTAGGGGTGGGGGGAATGTGTTCCTTACCTCTCCTGGTGTCCTTTGACTGCTGATGGGCCTGGGCTTGTGGCTGTGTCACTGTAGTCTCTGACCCCGGGGTCACATCTCGCTTGGCCCCCTTCTAAGAAGATACTTGTGACTGCAATCCTTAATTTAGTCTCTTTGCCATAGAAGGTAACTCTCACAGGTTCCAGGAATTAGGACCTAGGTATCTCGGGGCATCATTATTTGGCTTCCAACCTTCCCCCCTCCCCCACCGAGTTTATTTTGTTAGATAATCACAATTTTATTCTATTTTTTAAAAATATTTTATTTATTTGTTCATGAGAGACACTGAGAGAGGCAGAGACACAGGCAGAGGGAGAATAGGCTCTCTGTGGGGAGCCCAATGCAGGGCTCTATCCTAGGATCCTGGGGTCACACTCTGAGCCAGAGGGTGACGCTCAACCACTAAGCCACCCAGGTGTCCCAATAATCACGACTTTAATGAGATTCAAGAAAACTTAAAAACTTAAACTTTCTACCCATAATTTTACCACTTCTATCCATGAATATGTGTAAAATCACAAATAATCCCCCCTACCTGGGGGAAACCTTACTAACATTTCCCTCCAGCCTTTGATATAGGATTGAGAAAATTGTCTTTAACCTCTTGCTCTACATGTGGTTTGGGAATCTCCGTGTCACTTCATAGAATACAATTTTTCTCCCAAGGATGAGTGGATATCCAGCTGCCAGGTTATCTTACCTGGCTGTATAGTGTTTTGTCATATGGAGACATTATGATTTAGCTAAACATTCTCGTCGTCTTCGGGTTAAAGCTTCAAACACAGCTTTACTAAAGAGCATGAAGAAGGGGCACCTGGGTGGCTCCGTGGTTGAGCGTCTGCCTTTGGCTCAGGTCATGATCCCGGGGTCCTGGGATCAAGTCCCACGTCGGGCTCCCGGCTCCATTGGGAGCCTGCTTTTCCCTCTCTCTCTGCCCCTCCACCCCTGTTCATGCTTTCTCTCTTGCTCTGTGTGCTTTCTCTCTCTCAAATAAATCAAATCTTAAAAAAAAAAAACATAAAGAGTACTAGGTGAAAACAAAGGACAAAGCCACTACATGAGAGTCCTGGCTCATGTCCGTTGAGCTTTTCCCATGTGCCAGGTGTCACACTTATCTGTGTTGAGACTCACCACAGCCAGCTATAGGTACCGATGTTACCCCATGCTACAAATAAGGAGAGTGGTTTGTAGAATCAGCTGATTTCTCTAGACTAGACTAGCTTGTGGAGAGTTGGAGCCAAGATTCAAACCGGGCTTCTCTGACTCCAGGCCTGTGGTCCCCAAGCCTCTGTGTTTACAGCCTGTCCAGAGCAGGCTTCTCCAACTTGAGTGACTGGCAAAATCACCCACCTGTAGAGCTGTTAGAACACTGATCACTGGGCCTTACCCCCAGAGGTTTTGATTCAGGAGGTCTGGGGTGGGGTCTAGGAGTTTGCATTTCTAGCAAGTTCCCAGTGATGCTGCTGCTGCTGCTGCTGCCTTGGGGACCCCACTTTGACAACCACTGCACCAGAGCTCCTGGCCTTTTCAGCATGAAAGCCTCTGCAGGGAGCCTCCTATCTCCTTACCCTGGAGACTACACTTCTCCCCCACCCTGTACCTCCAGGGGTCTAAGTCCAGGCCCAAGAGCATGAGATAGTGAGACCTCTATACGGGGTCTCAAGTTAAAGATGAGCCAGCTTCAGCCATAAACCTGGTGCTTGTGCCGCCATGGTAGGCTCTGGGTTTATTTGTACGGTGTTACTGTATGGTCTCCTATAGAAGTCCTGCCGCATCTCACCTGTGTTTCTAGGTATCTCGGGAGCATCAGAATGGTGAGACAAAAAGTGAAGGGCAAGCTGTGCTCTCCTGTGGCCAGCATGGCAGGGAAGGACCCCAGGGAGATCTGAGTCCTAGCCAGCTGCCTGATACGGGGATGCTCATATTGCCTGCTATGTCAATTAGCTGCTTACACACAACACACTTAATGGCTTAAGACAACAGCTGTTTTTTTTTTTTTTGGGGGGGGGGGTTGGCTTGTGATTTCATGGGTCAGCATTTTGGACTGGCTTCTATGTCCATGGTCCCAGCTGTGCTCACTGACTTAATTGTGCCTGCAGTCAGTAGGACAGGTCAGTGAGGGCTTGTCTCTGCTCCACGTGGGCTCTCCTCTAGCAGGTGAGCCCAGGCTTGTTGTCGTGGAGTGGAAGCAGCAGAGCCTCATGGAACCCAGACTCAGAGCAGGCACAGTGGAATAGTCACATTCATTTGGTCAAAGCAAGTGGCAAGGCCAGCCAAGGGGGAGGAGAAATAGAGTCCCCTCTTGATAGGGGCCACAAAGTCACAATGCAGGGCATGTGGGTGCAGCATTACGGCCATTCTTGCAATGGGCAACTGCTGAGCCTGGCAGAAGCCGGGGATGAGGCTCAGGGTGGCCCTTGCAGGGGTACGGGTGTGCTGCTGCAGATCCCCATTGGCACCTCCTCTCTCGCAGGCGTCTTCA
This sequence comes from Canis aureus, assembly GCF_053574225.1. Classification (NCBI taxonomy): domain Eukaryota; kingdom Metazoa; phylum Chordata; class Mammalia; order Carnivora; family Canidae; genus Canis; species Canis aureus. Next base: position 52,874,884 of record NC_135612.1, on the reverse strand, counting down.
ATGGGGTGAAGCTGGTGGTAGAGACGCCCGAGGAGACCCTGTTCTCCCACCAGGGGGCCCAAGTGACCCTGCCCTGCCGCTACCACTACGAGCCCACCCTGCTGGCCCCGAGGACTGTACGCATCAAGTGGTGGAAGCTGTCGGAGAATGGGGCCCCAGAGCAGGATGTGCTGGTGGCCATCGGGCAGAGGCACCGCTCCTTCGGAGACTACCGAGGCCGAGTGCGTCTGTGGCAGAACGGGGAGCACGAAGTGTCGCTGCAGATCAGGGACTTGCGGCTGGAGGACTCTGGGCGTTACCGCTGTGAGGTCATTGATGGGCTGGAGGACCAGAGTGGCCTGGTGGAGCTGGAGCTACGGGGTGAGGCCCCCCGCGCAGGGGGATATGGGGGGCCTGAGCCATGGAGAGAGAGGGCCCCGAGAAACCGTCTAGAGCTCTGTGCTTCAGACCAGCACGTGGTCCTTGAAACCACCCCATGGGGACGCTACTGCTATTGTCACCCCCATTTAATTACTTATTTTTTTAATATGTATATTTTTACAGGTTTTATTTATTCATGAGACACAGAGAGGCAGAGACACAGGCAGAGGGAGAAGCAGGCTCCCTGTGGGGAGCCCGATGTGGGACTCGATCCCAGGACCCCAGGATCACACCCTGAGCTGAAGGCAGATGCTCAACCACTGAGCCACCCAGGCATCCCATCACCCCCGGTTTACAGATGAGGAAACAGAGGCACAGGGAGGTCAAACGAACTTCCCTAAGGCCATACTGCCCATAAATGGCAGAGTAGGAGTTTGACCTCAGGCAGTCGGTCTCCAGAACACAATACTCGCTCTGGCTCACACTTTATTTAGATAGAGGAAAACAGGAGGACTGCAACCCTGCCTTGACTCCAGCAGGGTTGCAGGCAGCACAAACCAAGGGGGCCGCCCAGTGTGGGTGGCAGGAGTGGTGGGCACCTGGACACACGGCTGAGCCCTCATCATGTCCCAGAGGAGTGCCTTACTTGGGGCCAGGAGCAGACTCACACAGCCAGGTTTTCTGATTTGATAAGAGAAGCATATATTTTTCTGTGAAATCTCTGGATTTCTCTTTTTAAAGATTTTATTTATTCATGAGAGACACACAGAGAGAGGCAGAGGCACAGAGTGGGGGAATCTGATGCAGAACTTGATCCCAGGACCCCCAGGGATCACACACTGAGCTGAAGGCAGATACTCAACCACTGAGCCACCCAGGCACCCCAAAATCTCTGGATTTCTTTTTTAATCTCTGGATTTTTATGTAAAAATATTCTCATGAAAAAACAATCACAGCTCAATGGTCTCCAAACCAGCCAGACCTTGTGTGTGGGCTCCTGTGGGTGATCTCTAGTGACTTTGACCTTCTCTCTTTCTAGGATGGGGCTATGTGTCCTCATACCTCTCCTACCTGTTAGGGAGGAGGTGGGATGGATAGAGAACGGTGTTCTGGCTCCAGGCCCACCCTGACTTAGCTGTGGGTGGGATGGGTAGACACCCCATCCCCTACAGTATGAAATGAGTGCCTCCTTTACCTGCTTGTGAGGAGATGAGGATAAAGTGCAAGTCAGGGACTTACTTTTAGCATCAGCATCCACCTATCTAGTCCAGATGGTGACCAGAGGGGCCCCGTTCCTCATCCCTGATGCTGGATATGATTGGGGCGTAAGGGTGCTAGCTAGCATGGTCAGGTGAGAGCCCTCTGCCAGGTCACAGACTGCTCTCTGTGTCCTCACATGGTGGAAGCGGGGAGAGATCTCTGTGTGGGATCTCTTATGGAGGGACACTAATCTCATTCATGACCTAAGTGACCTAAGTGTCTCCTGAAGGCCCCACCTCCTCATACCATCACCTTAGGCCTTGGGATTTCAGCACATGAGCTAGGGGGACACATTGAGACCCTAGCACTGGGGTTCTTGCAACAGCCCTGTGAATTAGGTGGCATTCCCATTCTAGAGTTGGGGACGTTAATTGGCTGATTCATTCATGACCTTACCAAGCTAATCAGTGTTTTCTGAGTACTGCTGTGTGCCAGCCTGGTTCTAGGAGGGAGCTGTAAGGCAGACATAGACTCTGCTTTGGACCTGGAGAATGGACGGGAGATGACAGGTTTGCTTCTCTGTGTGCGTAGGGGAGCCTCCTTCCCAGTGGGCATCCTTCCCTGCCCACCCCCTTCAAGCCCCTCTCTCTCCTCCCTCCCCAGGTGTGGTCTTTCCCTACCAGCACCCTCAGGGGCGCTATCAGCTCAACTTCCATGAGGCCCAGCGGGCGTGTGAGGAGCAGGATGCGGTGGTGGCATCCTTCGAGCAGTTGTTCCGGGCCTGGGAGGAGGGCCTGGACTGGTGTAATGCAGGCTGGCTGCAGGACGCCTCGGTGCAGTACCCCATCACGCTGGCCCGGCAGCCCTGCGGTGGCCTGGGCCTGGCGCCTGGTGTGCGCAGCTACGGCCCGCGTCACCACCGCCTGCACCGCTATGATGTATTCTGCTTTGCTCCTGCCCTCAGGGGTGAGTGCACTGGCCAAGCACAGGCCTGGGGGTCCGAGGGTGGCATCTGGGAAGTGTTAGGATCCAGAGAGGTCTCTGTCCACCCTGCTGGCACCTTCTCTTGGAGGCTTGGAGTAGGCATTGAAGGCATTGGAGCCACGTCTGGCAGAGTTTTGAGTGCTCTGCTGCGCTTCACACCAATCACTGGTTTACTTGTTCATCAGATATTTTTTGAGAGCCTACTCGTGCTGGGGCCAAGACTAGGTGCTGGGCATCATAGACAAATAAAGTACAGCCCATCCTTGTGAAGAGGATCATTTTGGGGGAAGATAAATAAAAATAGAAATCGGTTCATTGTCACATCACAAGCATTCAGAAAAGTGTCCTGGCACATAGTAGGTACTCAGTAAATGATTTTTTTTAAACTTTTATTTTTAAGTCATCTCTGCACCCAGCGTGGGGCTCAAACCCACAACCCTAAGATCAAAAGTCACACGCTCCACCAGCTGAGCCAACCGAGTGCCCCAGTACTCAGTAAATGATTGAGTGGACAAGAGACCCTGATTGGTCCAGGCTAGGTGGGGTGCCCACCCAGGGTGAGTGAGGTAGAGTACAGACATGACAGGAAGGACCCAGCCCCATAGCAGGGGTGATGAAGCTCTCAGAGAGGGGGCAGAATGGGGAAGGTACCTCCCAGAAGCATCCGTGGCAAATGCCCACAGCCTGATGTCTCCCTGGGCTCCTGATCGCCAGGGCTGTTTGGTGAGGTCTAATGGGCTGCCGTTCCTGCAGGCCCCACTGTCCTCTCTGGCTGCCTCCCCCCACCCAGTGCCTAACCCTCATGCCCCACCTTCCCACAGGGCAGGTGTACTACCTAGAACACCCTGAGAAGCTGACCCTGGCAGAGGCAAAGGAGGCCTGCCAGGAAGACGGTGCCCAGATCGCCAAGGTGGGCCAACTCTTTGCTGCCTGGAAGTTCCGTGGCCTGGACCGCTGTGATGCTGGCTGGCTGGCAGATGGCAGCGCCCGCTACCCTGTTGTTCACCCGCGTCCCAACTGCGGGCCCCTGGAGCCTGGGGTCCGAAGCTTTGGCTTCCCAGACCCGCAGAGCCGGGAGTATGGCGTCTACTGCTACCGGCCACGCCACTCCTGAGCTAGCCCCACGCCGGCTCTGCGCCGCCCTGTGGTCCTTCCCCTCTCGGGCTCTATTTATTGAGTGGTTCATTTTCCCTGGCAGCTTGGGGCAAGTTTTTTGTATTGTTTTTATTCTCACGTTAATTTTTTTTTAATTACTGCTTTTTGTTTGTTTTTTTTGTAAATCCAACATTCCAAATCTTCCCTTTGCTCAGGTGGACACCCCAAGGCTCTCCCAGGAATCCCTCTTGCCTCCCTCTAGGACATTGGAGGTTCATGGGCCCACAAGTGCTTTCTGCCATCACCGAATGTAGCCCTGCTCCCTGCTCCAGGGAGGCTGGTGCCCAGAGCGGACAGTGACACATGGTGGCTGCAGCTGCCCCTCCCCCTCAACCTGGGGGAGGAGAGGGTAACCAGGGGGCCCCTGGAGCTAGGCACTGGGCATCATAGTCTCCTGCCTCCTCCTTCTCAGGCTGGGGGAGGGGAGGGTGTTCAGGGGGGCCCTGGAGCTGGGCCCTGGACATTATGGTCTCCTGCTGCCTCTGCTGCTGCCTCCTCCTCCTCTTCTTCCTCCACCACCAGCTCCTCCTCCTCCTGTCCTCCTCTGCGAAGCAGCTGGCCCAGATCAGCACAGCTGTGGAGCTAGGGTTGGAAGCGGGTCCCTAGACTTCTATGTGAAGTCCCAGGAAACGGAGAAATTTCTCCATTTTTTCCTTCTCTCTCCGAAGAGTGTATTTTTTTCTCTCTCATCTTTCCCTGCTCAGGGAGTGGCCCTCAGGTGTCTGTACTTTCTCTGGACAATAAATGGTGCTGTGACCACCCACCCCCATCCCTGTGTCTGGCCTTCTGCTTCATTCAGTCCTGGGGCCCAGCTCCCTCCCCAGGGAGAGTGGTGGGGAGTTCTGTTTTGGGGAGCTCCATGGGCTGCACCTGCAAGCTGCTGTGGTTCTGGCTTGCCTGATGGCTGAGACCTGCCTCTGGTGGCTGGCCTAGCAGTGGGAGGATCCGGCCTGTGTTCCCACTGTCTCCCTTCCCAGGCTGGGTGTCAGTGTCAGCCCAGAACACTAGGAGGTGCCTTGGAGGACACAGAGGAGGCCATGACTATCCCCTACCCCAGCCCCAGGGGATCTCAGAGTTAGGCCCTCTCTGTGTCTCCCCCTCCGCCCCCTGTCCCCACCCCATCTTTGGGAAACCAGACCTGCCTCTGCTCAGGCACTCCTCTGCCGTTCACACTGTTACAGAGTCAGTTTTTCACGTGGGGTCCCTGCTTCTCAGAATGTGGCCAGGCAGCAATCCTGGGAAATTATTGGAAATGCAAATCTCTGGGCCCCACCCCAGACCTGCCAAACTTCAGTTCTCTCAGTGAGAAACTGTGTTATCACAAATCCTCTTGATTCTGATGGAGACTTAAGTTTGAACACCACATAGTTGCAGTCCCAACTCACCAGTGAATCCATTCATTACCTAATTATTGAGCCCCTTCTATGTGATCATCACTGGACCTCCTACTTTTGTCCACTCATTGCCTCAAGACTCGTAGGGAATCTGGACACATGTATCTAGTCACCAGTGAATCCTCAGCATACATAAGCACACCCAAAAAGATACCAGCAAACTCACACCAGCATGCACCAGCTGGCACCCAGACGCCTTCACAAACACAGTCACCAGGGCCCACTGAGCAAGTGATGAGCAGGGTGGCACCTACCTGGCCTCCTAAGGAGCAGGCTAGTGGGGAGCCAATGCCCGGCCAATGCACATTCTGGCTCCTCTCAGGGTCTCTTGGAGAGCAATCGGAATTGTTTTCGTCGATAGCCTTCACCATTCTTGAGAGCAGGATGCCCAGACCTTCTTGCTAGTGGCCAGTGAACTAGCTAACCACAAATATGCATAAGCAAGATTCACTGTTCCTAGGCTGTCTGCAACTATTTTGTGTTCCCTCTTATAAATCCTGATTTTGCCTCTCCTTTTTTTTTTTTTTTTAAGATATTTATTTATTTATTTATGAGAGGCAGGCTCCTTCCAGGGAGCCTGACATGGGACTTGATCCCAGGACCCCAGGATCCCGACGTGAACCAAAGGCTCAACCACTGAGCCACCCAGGTGCCCCTTACCTCTGCTCTTGACTCACTGTACCAACCATTCCCTATATGAGCATGAGCTATCAAAGAACCAAACTATGCCAAGTAACCAGATGTCTCATTTGTCTTTTGACAATGTGCCAACTCATAAATTACACACAAAACCCATTGGCTGTCGCACACACACACACACACACACACACACTCCATCAAATGCACAGGTACCTTCACAAAAATATGAAGTACAATATATTTGTACTGGTGTGACTGGTGTGACTGTTCCAGGCTTCATGAACAGAAAAGATTCACCTAGTTTGGGTCATTGGGTTGAAACATGTCCCAACTACCCCCCCATTCCTAAGAGCCCCTTCTGTAGACCTCAGACCCTGTTTGCCTTCTCTTTAAAAAAAGGGAAAAGAAAAGAAATAGATCTCTTCCAATGTCTTTATTATTATAATTATCATAATCTTCAGTTTTCAAAAATATAAATAGGTGCACGGAACTCTGGTGCCTGCACGGTCCCGGGGGTGTGGGGGAGGGGGGAGGGGCGGGGCGGCACTCCCCCAACCCAGCCCTGCCGGAGATGGACACCTGCTCAGGGTGGCAGACCTGGGTGAGTGGACACTGGAAGAGGGATCCTGGGAGGGAACCCGACCCCCACACAACGGAAGATCCCTCGATGGCTCTCTCCTGCCCCCTCACTCTGAGTGGAAGCCGCCCCCTCGCCCTCAGGCCTCTTCTTGACACAGATGGTGCCGCCCTCCTGGCTCCTCATCCAATACATTCAGCTGCGGTCAGGTTCCAGCTCCTCACGCCCCTTCCTCCCTCCTCCCTAACTCTTCCTGGAGTGAAAGAACCAACGATTGCACTGCTCTTGGATAAAGTCAGGAAACAAAAAATAATCTTCTTTATTTAACTTAACCCCTCCCCTTCTCCCCCTGTCCCTGCTCTGGTCCCTGGAAAGGCACAACGAGAGATTGGAGAAATGTCTCTAAACTCAGTCCATGGCTTACAATAGGTTTGCTTTGCTTTGGCATCGAGGAGGGAAAAATCAGATGCGGTTTTGGCGATTTGGGGGTGGGGTGGGGAGAGGTGGGTGCATACACAATGTGGGATTTGTTTTTTTTTTCCTTCTTTAATGGAATTCCTTATATGACAGAAAGCGGCAAGAAGAGGACACCATCCATGTGGGATGTCAGCCTGGCGGGGCTCCTGGGCTCAGCATCCTGGGTGCGTCCTGGAAGCTCCTCTCAGTGGGCTGTGCTGGGGCGGCTCCTCCGTGGGGCCCGTGAGCTCCGCTTCTGTAGTCTGCGCTTGTAAGTGGAGGCTGGGGGGGAAGGGAGACCGCAAAATCTCAAACACTTGAAAGCTCGGAAGGAAGGAAGCATGGAAGTGCTGGGGGAGAGCAGCCTAACCTTTCCCCACTTGCCCCTCCTCTGCTGGCTCCCCTCCCTGCAGAAACCATGGGTTCAAGTAGTAACCTGAGGCTTTACCCACTTTCTGGTTTTGATTTTTCTTTTCTTTCTTTTTTTAAAAGAGGATTTTATTTATTTACTTGACAGAGCACAAGCAGGGGGAGCAGGAGAGGGAGAAGCAGGCTCAGCAGGGAACCCGATGCGGTGGCTCCATCTCAGGACCCTGGGATCATGCCCCAAGCTGAAGCAGACACTTAACCGACTGAGCCACCCGGACATCCCTGGTTTTGATTTTTTTGGCACCAGTTTGGGCTAAGAGGGGCTTTGAGTGTTGAAAAGGAAAGCAGACCAGCCACTTTTTCCTTGTCCTCAGTGAAAGTGAGCCTGCCCTGAGGGCCGAGGGAGTGAGTGTGATGAGCCCAGGGGTAGTGCAGACAGCAGGTGTTCAGGACCCCTCCCTCCCAGAGGGTCATGGGATGGAATGCTGTGCCCAGCGAGGGGTGGGGGGTGGGGGTGGCAGTGCTCACGGTCTGTGCAGGTGATGCGAGGTTTTTCCCAGTGGCCGCTAGGCTGGCACCGGATGGTCGGCACATGCCGCTGGACGAAACCCTCAGTGCACTGGTACCGTACCAACGAGTTGATCTCGTAGCGGTCCTTCTTCTGGCCGAAGGTCCTGGCGTGTTCCACCACAGGGGGGTCTCCGCAGGCCACTGAGGGGCACAAGCTCTTGAGAAAGGGCTCTGGGAGGGTCCCCCGAGATGACCCAGGCAAGTGATGAGCCCGTGTGCTCTCCTTTGGCTGTGATGAGACAGCCCAGAGCCCAAGGAAGGGGCACCGCACCTGGACACCCGGCCACGAGCCCTGGCTGCTGGCAAAGAGGCATTTTCATGCTGAACTAAAAGTCTGGAAACCACCGGTTCTGATGTCTGGGTTCCTCCGTGATTTAGAGCAGCAGGGTGGGAATAAAAGGAGGGTCTTGAGGGGATGAGGGAAAGACAACAGGAAGGGTGAAAGGTGGGAAAGGGGGCAAGAGCCAGGCAGATTGGCTGTGACTTTATGAAAACATTGGGACAGAAGGAGGCCTGGGCAGGGTGCAAGGCCAGGAGAGGGAACAAGAGGGGCCTGTTCTACCAGCACCTCCATGTCCACAGACTCCAAGCTGAGGATTGGGACCTGACAACTGACACTCTAGGGGACCCCATAAAGAGGGGGGCTCCTCACCCAGAAAAGTCACTGTGGGTGACTTTCTGTGCTGGCACCCAGGGGAACTGTGTGTGTAGGGGCCTGTCTGTCCCCTAGCCTATGACCTTCACCCTCCCTAGGAGTGGGCGAGGCTTTTGCCATTGGCCCTGGGACAAGGGGACCCTGGGAGAGCCCCCCCCGCCCCCCCCCCCTCCCAGACCAGAGCCCTGCCTGCTGGGTGGGTGAGGGTACTTCTTCAGCCAGGACACCAGCCCCAGGTCTCACAGCAGGAGCCTAACGTCTTGACTCTGTGACTCTATCTGGGCGGGGCCCCTCTGGGGCAGCTGCTCACCTGTGCCCTTTTTACACGTGAAGGGCAGGTAGTAATTGCAAGGCACGTCATTCCACTCTCCCTTCTCGTGCCAGATCATCACCACGCAGTCCTCTCCGCTGACAAAGAAGTTGTCGGGCTGGTTGGGGCGCCAGTTCTCAAATTGCTGTGGTGGGGGGTGGGGTGGGGGCGAGGCAGGGGTGAGGATGCCGCAGGAGCTAGGCCTGGCCCCGCCCTCTCAGTCCCTGATGGTGAGAGTCCGTGCCCCTCCTCCTCCAGTCAGGCCAGCAGGGGCTGGTCTCATATGTTCCCTCGTTTGGATAGGCCCCCGTGGCAGAGACATGGCTCCCAAGTCCAAACTGTCTCCCTAGGCTTCTCCCTCCTGCTGCGCCATGGGACAGAGTCCCCTTCCCCCACCCACGACCCTGTTCCCATTCACCTCTTCCAGGAAGCCTTCCCTGACGTCCCCTGCTGATCTGCAGCATTTACTATGTGCACTGTCCCTTGGCGTCTATGTTGCTTTCTGTCTGCCTGCCTCCTTTAGTAGACAGAGTCCTCTGTGGGCAAGGAAGCCTTCGAAAGCCCCCATGTATCCCTTCTGGTGGTGTGTTTGCATTCTCTCATGGTCTTCCTCACCTCCCTCTTCCTTCATGCCAGGGTGCCCTCGACTGGCCCAGTCCTGGCAGAGATGACGGAGACGCAGTCTCTGCACCCAGGGCTCCCAGACCGGCAGCTGCTCAGTGAGTGTATGTGGTCTGAATACACCTCTCTATGGCGTCGCTATTCCCCATCTCTGGGCCGCCAACTCCCCCTAGTGCCCCTGGCGGAACTCACCAAGGAGTGTCCATCTGACCAGCGGAAGTCCCCTTCGATGGTCCTGTCATTCAGGCCAATCCACTGGTAGTCTTGGGCATTGTCTAGAGAGAGGCATGGGTGTTGGGCATGGTTCTGGACCCCCTGAGGGGGTCTGAGAAACAAGCTCGATAAGGCAGAGGGGATGGGGGCGGTGTCAGGAGGTGGGTAGGCTCCTAGGAGCATGCCACCTGCTTCTATGGCCTGACAAGGGTTTCAGCACACGCATGTCTGGAGTGTACTTCGGCCCACCATCCAAGCTGGCATGGCCTAGCGATAGGCACAGTGTTAGCCTGGGGCTTTGGGGTGTAGTCCTGGCTGTGAAAACCCCCTTCCTCCCCTTTTTGCACCTGCCACCACCCCCACCCCTGCAGCATCTCTGGATCCTGGTGAGTGAGGCCCTCTGCCCACAGACCCCTTGCCTCCCACACTCACTGTTGACAAACTCCTGTTCCTCAGGGGTGACAATGCTGCTCAGGTGTGACTGTTGTGCCCGACACCGGCTCTCCGCATCCACCCAGCTCTCACGGTCGGGGAAGTAGCGGTAACAGTGGCCCTGGAACTTGGTCCAGCCCTCCTCACACAGCTCCTGGTCTGCAACACAGGTCAGAGTCTTGAAGAGAGAGGTCCTGAGGCCAACTGGGGATGTCTGGTGCGGCCAGTCTTATGCCGTTTCCAACATCCACCCGCCTTCAACGTCTGTCCTCGAAGGGAGAGGCCCATCTGGATGCGACTCAAATCAGAAGCCAGGAAGGCCTGGCCCTGGAGCCCCAGAGCCTCTGGGCACATTCCCTGATGTCAGTGCCCCAGAGCTTTCCTCCTTGTTGACACCTGCTCTGTGGAGCTGGCAGGGTTCAGGAGGCCAGGAAAAATAAGTGGGAAGAGGGGAGGTGCTGAGATTAAGGCCAACATGGTTCAGGGCTCCCAGAGGACCTGGGAAGGGAGCTGTGTGTGTGTGTGTGTGGGGGGTAGTTTTGGTGTGTGTGTAAAGGTGGCAGCAGCAGGCAGCCCTGGGGGCATGAAATAGCACTTCGGGTAGGTGTAGAAGAGCAGAAATAAGTCTGCTTTGGGTCTAAAGAAGAGTCAGAGCTCTAAGTCTGTCCATCCGGGCTGGCTCTGGCAGGACACATGATGCCTCCCTTTTGGAGGATGAGGTAGCCAACCAGGTGTCCACGACCCAGGGGCCTCAGCTTCTGATTTAACTTGTTGGTGGCAGATGAGCAGAGGGAGGAGCTTCTCTCCTCACAAACCTATCTGGGTTTACGGGTTCTGAATTTGGGAGAAGGGACTGGTTTGGAGCTCTTGGGCAGCCTGGAGGGACAGAGGCAGGGCAGGACCTGGATCCTTCAGGCTTGGGGGAGCCGTTAGGACTGTGTCTTCTCATCTCTGCCTTCAGTGACATCACGCTGGCAGCTGTAAAATGGTCCTGGTGGGAGTGTTAGAGCTCAGAAACTGGCAGATGCCACACATCAGGGCTCCCCCTTCCTCTTCAGGAGCTGGTTGTTAAACATCAGCCAGCACACCACTGGATGGAGGGGGCTGTGAGACCCTCTTTTCCTCCTTGCCCTGGGGCCTCCCAGGTGAGGGGCTGCTCCTCCTGCCTGGGGACCCGAGTGCAGGGCCTGAACCCCTCAGGCTGCGTGGAGCGTCCCTTACTGGGTGCCACTGATAGGCTGGCAGACCCAGGGAGGGAGGACCAGTACCTGATAGGAAGGAGGCTCAGTTGAAGGGGTGGATGCCTGGCGGGGTTGGAAGAGAGACACTTAGGGAAGGCAGAGACGGAGGACATGCAGAGGCCAGCAGCCCGAGGAGAAGAGGCCAAGCAGCAGGAGGGCTGAGGAAGAGGCCACTATCCCCTGTGGCCAACACCTCCTCCAGGGAGCAAGGCAGAGGTCTGGAGAGAAGGTAGCAAGGCCTCAGAGGTAGCTCAGCACCTGAGGAGGCCAGAGACATCATTTCAGGGCTGACCATACTGAGGGTTGGGCTGAGGAGGCCAACCTGGAGGGTTTAACTGCTCTGGGAGGGGCCAGGGCATGCAGGATGGAGGCTCTGGGGAAACAGGGACAGCATTCCAGCCAGGGGGGAAGGCACAGCAGGCCCAGAACCAAGCTTGAAACACCCGCCCGACCAAAATGGGAGAAGAGGTGGAGCTTTGCTTTGGTTAGCTGGGCACATGACCCAGCACCCAGCTAGGTGGCACGAGCACCATCTCTGTGCGCTACCAGAGCACAGAGCCCAGTGAGGGCCCTGCCTCCATGCCCGCAGAGCGCCTCCTTTCCAGTCTGGCATCCAAGAGCTGTTGTCGTGCGGACATGCTAGACACTCCTCCTGGGGCAAATATTTTGGCATCCTGGGCAGAGATCCTTATGACTCTCCACTCTCTCCCCAGCCAAGACCACGCCCAATTCCTTGGTGCCTTGGGATGGAGGTGGAGGGTGGGAGGCTGCAAGGAAGGAAGAGCGTCTAGGCCTTTTCTTCCAGAAGACTTATGGTCCTCCACCAGTCTGTAATCTTGGCAGTGCCTCCAAGGAACATGCAATACCCAAAATGGCCTCCCCACCCTGCTTAGGGCCAAAGGGAGATTTCCCAGGAGTTTAATCTGCTTTCTGGAAGTTTCTGGGATATCCAACTTGACAGATCATAGGAAATGATTTCTCATTCTGCATGGCTTATTGCTACTAGTAATGTCAACCCTCATCTCCCCCTTCTGAGTTGGGATGACCCTGAGACCCAGGAGGATGGCAGGGGGAGAATAGAAGCACCAGAGGTGAGAGAGTTGGGGGGCTCCAGCTGGCCCTGGGACATTCCTGGCACACAGCTCCCTTGACAGAGCCTGGTCTGGGTACAGAAGCAAAGGTTGGCAAGGCCCAAGAGGGGAAACTCAGCCCCTTGTCCCCCCTGTGAGGCTCTGTTCTCCCTGGCCAGCCTTTTGGCACAAGAGTGGGGAAAAGGAAGCATGGGAATGGATGGAATGGCACTGACATCACCTGTCATTGGTGATGAGCAGAGGTTGACATGCAGCAGTCCCCACTCATGCATGAGTTGAGCATGCTGGTGACACGGGAGCTGTCAGGCAAACAAAACAGAGCTCCTGCCAGAGAACAAAGAGGTAGCATGGCCAGCATGGCCTGGTGGCTCCCAAGGCCATGGAGGCACCACAAAGGTCCCATGGGCAATACGGCAGGCAGACACATGCTCACGACCCTGCTGGAAGATCTGCGGTGTCATCCGGAGAGAGAACCAGTTACTCCCACCCATAGCTTCCTTCAAGACAAATGCACGAGATCAGCCTTGTCCTCTTATTCTGATGCATGCACCGACCTCAAGGTGGTATCAGCAGGTCTGGAAGCCCTGAAGAAGGTTAGTGTTTTAAAGATCCCCCAGAGCCCCACCTTCCAAAGTGTAGGCTTGGCCAGGCCTGCATGTCCAGCCCGCAATGTCTCTCCTGCGGTCAGATCAGCCAATGCCCCAGGAGGGTCTCCACAAGGACCAGCAAGAAGAGTGGGAGTGAGTGAGGCAGACTTCTCAGTTGAGGCCCTGGAATGGCTGTCTGGATGGACCGCGGGGGCCCCAGCCAGGGCCTAGAGCCTGTGGTTAGAAGGAAGGGTGATGGAGGAGGAGAGGGTGCAGCAGTTAGTAACATTAGCTGAAGCCGAGACGGCCGTACCGATCTCACACAGGTCCCCTCGGTAGCTGGGAAGGCATAAGCATGTGAAAGAGTCGATGGCGTCCACGCAGGTGGCTCCATTCAAACAAGGACTTGAGAGGCACTCGTCAATGTCTGCAAGAAACCAAGGGCCACTGTTAGGACTCTTGCCAGTAGCTCCTGCTTTGCAAGCATTGCAGGTGCTTTATGGGTGGCCAGCCCTGCTGCTCTCCAGAGCCCTGGGAGGGGTGGCTGGACTTCCTAAGAGCTGTTGCTGCTGCTGCTGCTGCCGCCATATTGGAGCACTGAGCCAAAGATTCAACAAGGCTTTTCTTGGATGTGTCTGATTCTTGACTGGCAAGCTTGGCGCACTGGGGCCAGGTTTCCCAGCAGGTGAAGTGAAGAGGTCTGGTGCTTCTGAAGGCAAATGCCCACTGTAAGAGTGAGCATGTAGCTCCTCCAAGATGCCTTCTCTTATGAATATTTCAAGAGGCCTTAGGGTTTCCACTGGCTCCGAATGTGAGCAAGGGATACTGGAAATCAAATTTTCTTTTCTTATCTTCCTCTGTAGTTATGAACCAAGGCAAGAGGGCAAGTCCATGAAGCACTAGAATGAATAAGCCTGAAGTGGTCTGGAGAGTATAAAACCATGAGAAAATGGCAGCACGGGATGTCTGCATGAGACTCATTCAATTCTTGGGGGTCGCAGACATCTTTGTCTTCAGTAAATCCTCGAGTATCTTAAAGATGAAGGCGGCATCATTCTCTTGGCAGGAGGAAGAGAAACCAGCCCAACATTTCCCCATGCTCCTTCCAGCTTGGGGTCTTAGATCGTAGACATCTCCAGTGAGTCACAATTTCCAGAGAGCTCCATTCTGGCCAGTGGGAGACCAATATTTGGAGCTGGTGAGCCACTTAGTAAGTGGCCAGCCACCACACTGGGGTACAGGCAGCTCTCCATCAACCTCTTCTTCCCAGGCAGACTCTTCCTCCCTTCTGTTCTTCTGGCCCAAGATGTTCTTTCTAATCCAACTTCTTTGTGGGACTGCAATTGGTAAGCCATTGGCTTCTGCCCCAATTTTTATTCATCAGCCAAAGTGAGAAGTGAATTTCCTAATCCTGTCTTTCTGCCTCTTTCTGAGAAGCCAGAGACCTGGGGATCTTTTACTCTCTTCATGTTTGTACTACAAAGGCTCCTGCTGGTTTTCTCTGGGTTACTTTCCCTGGGAACATGATGAAAGGTATTGTGAAGCTCTTTTTCCCAGGAGATCAATAAGATTCTTCAATGAATGGGTGCCACTGGCTCATGGGGCATCATGATATATGGTTAAGCCTCAGTGTATGCAGCTGCGTTCATACAACCTTCAGGACCTGACATTGTCTATGGGTGTCCACGTGAGCAGCATCCTAAATATGTTGCAGGATTACTTCTTGCCTCTCAGAACAGCAGACTAGACCTTAAAGTCAATCCCCTCTTTAAGAAGGCAAAAGCACTTTCTTGTGGCTCCTTTTTGCCAGCTGGTGCATAGTAGATAGATGTCTTCTGGACCAGAGTTGGGTTTGGGGCAGTGGGTGGCCTGAAAATCTCAAGTCCTCAGGTGTCTCTCTGTTCCCATGGAGTTCTTCATTTCAGCTCAGGGAGCGCGCACCATGGATTAGAGACCAACAGTTCCAAGGCTGGAACTGTTCCAAGCAAAACCAAAATGCATGGAGGAACTGATGCGAGTCCCAGCATGCACTTGGTCCCAGCATGCACCAGGATTCCCAGCAGCAGCAGTAGCAGCAATAGGTCAGGCTGGTCGGCTGGGCAGAAGCTGGGGGCTGCTCTCCTGCTCCAGGAGAGACACTGTTCTCTCGTGTCCACTAGCGTCCTCATGGGACATGGGAAGCACCGGGTGAGGGGGCATTAAGCAAATGTAGGCGCTAAAGCGGTTGTATAGAGCAGGGGACAGGAGTGGCCTGTGGGCACAAGAGCCAGATGGTAACCCTGGCACCTCTGGACTGAAACTCAGGGAATCCGTTCCCAGGTTCAGAAGCTGTTTTGTGCAGGGCCTGGATTCACAGATGAGAAGGGGAGGAAGGGTCAACATGCTGAAGACCAGAGAGCCTGTGGGTGCCAGTAGGGCACTTTGGGGAGGCCTTCAACTGTAGGAAGGGGGCTGAGCATTCTGCATGGGGCTGTCTCCAGAGCTGCTCAGGCCTGCCAGGCCTCATGTCCTCTCCCTCCGACTGAAAGAGCCACTGCACCCTTGCAGTGCCCACCTCTTTCTGTGAAGGGCACCTGGGACATTGCTGGTCTCCTGGAACCATGAGAGGAGTTGAGCTGGGCTTACCATAGAGTACGGGGGACCCCAGACAGGTGCCAGCAGGTGGGGGATGGGAAGGGCTTTGGGCAATGGGCAGACTGCAGGAAGGAAGAAAGGAAAGACAAAAACCCACTCTCTCACGAATCTTCCGTGAGACAGATGCTATGACTCCCACACACTTCACCAGCCCAACAGCCCCAGGGCACAGATGCCATGGGCCGTGAGACAGGTAAGGAAACAAGTGGCCTGCCCATGCTGGTAAGCCAGGGAGACAGACCGGAAGAATCAGGAGGAAAGAATCAGACATGGCCTAAAAGTTGGGCCTCTGTCCCCCATGGAGGGAGAGGGACACTGAAGTCTTGAATCTCGGGTGTCTCATTACCATTGAACCAGGGCTAAGGGCTCCCCTTTCATCTCTGAGCAGGGACCCTGGCGAGTGTCGGCACTGTGAGTAATCTTCCTATTACTATAACCAAAAGGGATGATTTGTTCCCGAACCAGATCTAACTTAAGGGAGAAAATAACTGAGAGCCTCCTGGTGAAAGCAAGGGGAATAAGATACTTCCAAATGATCACTTTGGCATCTGAATTGGAGAGCTCAGGCCTTCCCCTGACTAGGTCTTGCTGGGCTTTTGCTTATGTCAGAGCCTAGGACATTGGAGTGAGAATTTATTGGGCTCATAGAAAAGGCTGAAGGAAGAGTGACAGCAGGTACTTTGACTCAAATGACACCCAACTAAAAAGGTTGCCAATCATAAAGAGCATGATATGAAGGGTACTCAAGTTCAGTGCACAACCTGTGCAGTTGTATGTGGTGACCCTGGACATAACTTTCCTAGACAAAGATGAGAGAAAATCCCCTCAAGAAGCACAGAGACAATTTCTTAGCTCAGTGGATGTCCTAAACCCTGCAAAGACCTAGGATCAATCAGATGGACAGACCTGAGTAAATACATTTGCTTTCTGGTGTATCACAATGGACAGAAGGGTTATAAGAACATATTTATCAGTTCCAATTTGCTTTTAAAATAAACATCATCAAATTAAATAGTATGTTATAATTATACTATTAAGTCTTTTATATTTTTAAAGTTTGATCTTGAATGTAACTTTAATATCATGCTTCTTAAATCAATGACAGTTGGCCTTCGAACAACATGGGTTTGTGTGTGGGTCTGCTTATACGCAGATTTTTTATGCAGATGTTTTACAGTTTAGTATCATAAATGTATTTCCTCTTCCTTATGATTTTCTTTCTTTTTTTTAATTAAGTAAGCTCTATCTCCATTGTGAGGCTTGAACTCATGACCTGAGATCAAGAGTCTCATGTTCTACTGACTGAGCCAGTCAGATGCCCGTCCTTATGATTTTCTGAATAATGTTTTCTTGTCTCTAGCTTACTTTATTATAAGAATACAGTATATGATACATACAACTTACAAAATAAGTATTAATTGACTTTCTGTTATCACTCAGGCTTCTGGTCAACAGGTGGCTATTACTAGTTAAGTATTTGGGTAGTCAGAATTTATATGCAGGTTTTTGACTTTGCGGAAGCTGACACCCTTAACCCCCCAGGGCTGTTCAAGGGTCGACTATAGTTCCATGTTCAAATCTGCCCATAGAATTTTCGGTTCTGTCAAGTCATGAAGGTGTGATTGGTATTTGTACTTATAACCCTGTATTTTCACTCCCTTTGAAAGTGTCCCCACCCCCCACCCCCACCTGCCCTGGGGGTAAGATTTCACTGAAACGTAAACCTCTCCACTCTAGGGGAAGAGACAGTGTCAGATCATAGGTCAGAGCCTCAAGCCTACAAAGTGAAGAATGGCAGTAAGATAGAAAAGAGGCTGAATTTTAAGTTCATGACTTTCTAACCCAGGAGTTTAGAGAAGAAATCTACCCAGCACCTTGATTGCTGGAAAATTGGATGTGAGATGTGATTAGAAGAGAATGTCTCAACCTTAGCGGTGCATCAGAGTCACTGCGGTAGTTAACAAAAAAATTTTTAAAGGTTTTAAAAAATATACCAGCGTCAGAGTCCCTCTTCAGACCAATTGCATTGGGGTAGGTCCAGGTGGGGCCCAGGTGTGGTGCTAGTTACAAGCACCCAGCTGATTCTAAGGAGCAATGAGGATTAAAACCTAAGAGCCAGGAAATGTCTCTGCAAATGTCAGCAACAGAGGTGGGGAGTATGCTGGTGCTTTTTAAGTGGATCAGAATAGGATAGCCCTGCTTTTTCAACCACTAAAAAGATCTGCTTTTCCTAAACATTGGAGTGAGAGATCGGGAAGGGGAAGTAATCTTTATTAATGCGTCTTGGGGCCAGGTGCTGTACATAAATTGTTCTTAACCCATACAGCAGTTCCTAAGCCCTGGTTGCACACTAGACTCACCTGGGCAGCCTTAAAAACCCCCGTGCCATGGCCACAGGACCATTTCAATCAGAATCTTTGGAGTGAGACCCCAGGCATCAGGATATTCTTAAAGCTGAGAACCAGCACCTTTGACCCTATTACAAATGAGGTCCTGAGGGCTTGGCTAAGCCCCACTTCTAGAACCTCTCTCTGTTCTGGTTGCCCTGAAGTTCACCTCCTGAGTTAAGACCAGCACCTGAGAATATGTTCAAGAGGGAGCTTCTGATTTAGTTGAGTGCCTTGAACAAGTGAATGAAGACCCCAGTTCTGGATTTGACTCCAGAGGAGTCAGGAGCTAGGCAAATCCCTCAACTTTTCTGTGCCGCAGTTTCAGATGGGGATAACTGCCAAGCTACCCACAGAGCTGTTTGGGAAGAAACAGCAGAGCCATTCCCCCTGCTGACTGAGGACTCGGAGCCTCACTTGCTGGAAAGCATACATAAGGTCAGACGCTGACCCCAGTGGAGGAAAAGAGTGAATCACAGTCACCCCCACTGCCTGTTTACATGGAGCATTTCCTGTGTAAGTGCCAAGTGTACAGCATATTTATATGATGTAAGCATGTATTATTTTGCTCACATATATTTGCACATATATTATTTACATATATATTAATTTGCGTATATGTTAATATACACAAACACAAAATCTTTCTTTGTGTATGATGCAATGGCTATTGGAAGATAGCTGCCTGGCCCTATTTGTCTGGTGGCATCTGCCTTCCCCCAGGATTTGTGGCTCTGATTCTGCCTGTGTCATAGGAATGAAGCCCTTTTATGAACGATTCTGGGACAGAGGCTGGGGTGAGGGTGTGGGGGCAGTGCAGAGAGCTGCCCCCAAGCATATGAGCTTGGAGGTAACAGGGCATCAGTTCTCTTAAGGGTGGTCATCTGATGAGATGAAACGTCCTCATGGCCACAGGCCTCAAAGTGTTCAGGGAAC
This sequence comes from Canis aureus, assembly GCF_053574225.1. Taxonomy (NCBI): domain Eukaryota; kingdom Metazoa; phylum Chordata; class Mammalia; order Carnivora; family Canidae; genus Canis; species Canis aureus. The sequence goes on along the minus strand of NC_135612.1, from coordinate 52,856,073 downwards.
ACAGGAAGATCCTCATCATCTCTCGTTCTGGGGGCCACCTCCAATTAGAGGACTTCCCAGACTCCTCACCTACCCCACAAGCTGTTTGACCCATGGCTAAGGACAGAGACCCCAGAGTGGTGGGTGCCAAGGTGCAGGGCACTTCAAAGTCACAGCTGACCCGCAGCCGTGAATCCTGGAGCTGCGGGTGGCAGACACTGCCTGTCATTTCCTCCAGGGCAAGAAGGGGACCCAAATCTCACCCAGGTCCAAGCATGGAGGGGCTTTCCTGGAGAAGCTCTGCATGATGCAAGACCAGCCCCCCTCGGAGTTACCCTCCCAGGGCCTGTGAGGTACAACCGGCTCTACCTCATTTACATCCTAGCTCCCCCACTTCTTGAAATTCACAAGTTTTGAATTTCAAAGGAAATTCAAGCATATTTGGCATTTGACTCATAGAATGACCATTGACTTAACACAAAATGAACTATTTCTCAGTTTAATTACTTGAACTTTGTTCTTCTAAAGTGCCATGTAGAATAGACTCTCTAGAGAGATGCACCACGATTATCCTGTGGCTTCTACACTGATGCATCACTGTGTACCCCTCCTTCTCGGTCTGAGAAGCCTGGGCCTCAGCTGCCTTTGGTCACCTCCTCCTGCTTGTGGCCCATTCTGAGGATAAAAGTCCTGTGCCCCTCCTTCCCCTGCCTGTCCCCCCATGGCCAGTGAGGGGCTTACCTACATTGCAGTGCTGGCCAGTGTGGCCAGGGGGGCACAGACCTATGATGTGTCCCTTCATCTGCTGGCAGGTCCCGCATGGCTCCTTGGCAAAGGACCTAGTGGGGGCTGCAGCTCCCAGGGGGACTATGAGCATCAAGAACTCAGACCTCGAGCTTGGGGTATAAGGCCCATGAAGCCTACGAGGCTGGCTCTGGGTGAGCATGTTTCTAGGGACTCTATGCCTCTTGAACACCTGGTCCTAGCATCTCACTGGTGTCGGGGGAGGCTCTCTGACTGGGAAAGGTTTCTTGGCCTAGAGGGAGGTACAAGGGATCCCAAGGTAAAAAATGGAGGACAATCATCAGCTTCCTGTGCCTGGTGAGACAGGCTCTATGGTGCAGAGCAGTCACCTATGCCAAGGTGGGGGTGAAGGCTAAAGTCAGGACCCCCAAATAATCCTTCAGAGTTCCTTAAATTGTGCAGGGTCTTAACTCTACATGAAGTCAATGTTTGGCATAGAGGTCACTGGGTTCATTCTCTCATCTCACACTCACTCCACGGGAAAGGAGTGTGAGTAGAATTTCTAACACTATCTAAATAATCATCCTTCTCTCTCCCTGCACCAAGTACAGATACTTGGATTCACATATAAATGCTCTTGTGATGTTATTCCACTGTAACAATAGTAATCACTTATCTCTAAGTGTGTGCTGTGTGTAAGGTGTGATACTAAGTGCTTGTTCCACATATATTTATATCCTGTTTAATATAAACAGGTCCCTGCTACTATTCCCATCTTACCGATGAGGCTCAGAGAGGTTAAGACACTTGCCCTGAGGCTGCACAGCTGTTCTGCGGTGGAGCTTGAATTTACACTCCTCCCACTGCACTATAGCCTGAACGCCCCGAACACATTTAAAGGAAAGAAATCCTGACAGTACCTGGAATGGCTGGTGCTGACTCATCTGTCCCTGATGGAGAAGTTGGGATGGAAGCATCATCTGTAGGGGAGGTGGCTGTCTCGGCTGTTTGGGTCTCCTCTCCTGAGTGCAAGGGGCTTGAGGCCTCGATTTCTAAATGCGCCTCTGCAGGGCGCTGGGTCTGCTGGATCCACTCAGACTCTGGGACGCTAGTGCTGATGACAACATCCAGCCCCGACGTGTGACCAGACAGGTCTCCACTGACTTCAATCCTGTCTCCAGATGCTGTTGGAGTGGCTGAAGGCCAGCCCAACGCCTCTCGGCCCACATCATAGGATGTGGTTGGCTCCTCCTGGACTTCTGGGGTGGCTGAGCCCTCCCTGGGGCCTTCAGGAAAGGCTGAGGTGCCACCACTCACTCCCAAGCCTGAGGCTCCCTCCACATCGGCTTCAGGGAAGGTGGAGGTGGCTTCGCTTACATCAGGGGCACCAGAAGCTCCTCCACTGGCCTCAGGGGCAGCAGACACCCCCACCGCACGCTCAGGAAAGTCAGATGTCTCGCTGCTAGATTCTGGGACTGATGACGCTTCCAGCCCAGACCCGGGGAACGCTGGTGTAGCTCCACTAATTTCCCCGGATGCAGAGGCTTCTCCACTGGACTCAAAAAGCTGAGGGGTGTGTGTCACAGGGGGTCTTTGGGCAAGTTCCTGGGAAACAGTTGGTTCAGTGACACCCTCCACAAACTCGGAAGTGATTAAAGTCACTTCTAAAAGTCCTGAGGCTTCCCCACTGGCGCTCATGGCTGTAGAGGGTTCTCCAGTGACATCCATGGTGCCAGAAAAGTCCCCACTAAAATATGGAGTACTTGATGGCTCTCCACTGGGCTCCACCAGCCGGGACTGCATCCCACTTAGGTCCAAAGATCCTGAATGGTCTCCAGACACGTCTGGTGCTCCAGAATGGGCACCACTGAGTTCCAAAATGCCTGAAGGCCCTTCTCCTGCTTCTTGGGCTGTCGGAGCCTGGGTTACAGATTCCACCAAAGTTCTGTCTACAAGAGATACAGTGGGGAAGCTGGATGGAAGTCCACTACCCTCATAGGTTCCTGAGGGCAGGCTGCTCCCAATCTCTGCTCCAGAGGATTCTCCACTGACCTCAGCAGCTCCACTTGGCAGGCCACTGAATTCTGGAAGCTGGGATGTCAACCCACTGGAGTCAGTTGCTCCAGAAGATTGTCCACTGATATCCATTGTCCCAGATGCGCCCGAGAGATCCACCTCCCCTGAAGGGAGTCCACTGAGTTCCACAGACCCTAAACCTTCTTCTTCTTTAAATGTAGTTGGGGTCACTTCGACCAAACTGGTGTCCACAAACGTAATGCCAGAAGATTCACCACTGCCACTCATGGTACTAGAAACCAGGTCAGGGATTCCAGAGGTTGTCCCACTGAACTCTGGCAACCCCGATGGCTGCCCGCTGATATCAGGGACCCCAGATGTTTCTCCACTCAGGTCAGTCATGCCAAATGGTTGACCACTGCCAGAAGGAACTCCAGAGGCTTCTCCACTGACATCTGGTTGTCCAGAGTACAGTCCACTAAGCTCAGTCACTCCAGATGTTTCCCCAGAAAACCCTGATGGCTGCCCACTGATCTCAAAAAGCCCAGATGTACCCCCACTGATGTCAGGAAACCCTGATGGCTGTCCACTGACACCAAAGAACCCAGATGTTTCCCCACTCATATCAGGAGACCCAGATGCTTGGCCGCTGAGTTCAGCTCCTGAAGGGAGTCCACTAACTGCCCCACTAATGTCCAGCTCGCTGACGGGCAGCCCAGATGTTTCTCCAGCACCACTGATGCCAATAGTTCCCCTCCCTTCCAGTTCACTTGCAGAGGTGGTTGTGATCACTTCCACCAATGTGGTATCCACGAGGGAGATAGTTGGGAATCCAGAGGGAAGTCCACTAAAGTCAGGTAGGCCAGAGGATGGGCCACTCCCAAAGTCCACCCCTGAATACTCACCACTAAATCCAGAGGGGAGGCTACTTGCTTCTGGAGCTTGCCCACTTCCCAGAGTTCCAGAAGGTATTCTGCCAAAGTCCAAGGCTCCAGAAGCTGACCCAATCAAGTCTTCTTTTCCAGAGGGCAACCCACTGAGATCCTCAGCTCCAGAAGCAGAGGTCTCTAGACCCTCTCCTCCAGAAGAAAGTTCACTGAGATCCTCCACTCCAGAAGCAGAAGTCTCTGGATGACCCTCTACTCCAGAAGGCAATCCACTGAGGTCCTCTACTCCAGAGGCAGAAGTCTCTGGATGATCCTCTACTCCAGAGGAAGAGGTCTCTAGACCTTCTCTTCCAGAAGGCAGCCCACTGATGTCCCCTATACCAGAGGCAGAGGCTTCCGGACCTTCTCCAGAAGGCAACCCGCTGAGGTCCCCTACACCAGAGGTAGAGGTCTCTAGACCTTCTCTCCCAGAAGGCAACCCGCTGAGGTCCCCTACTCCAGAGGTAGAGGTCTCTAGACCTTCTCTCCCAGAAGGCAACCCGCTGAGGTCCCCTACTCCAGAGGCAGAGGCTTCTGGACCTTCTCCAGAAGGTAATATGCTGAGGTCCTCTACTCCAGAGGCAAAGGCTTCTGGACCTTCTCCAGAAGGCAACCCACTGAGGTCCCCTACACCAGAGGCAGAGGTCTCTAGACCTTCTCTTCCAGAAGGCAACCCGCTGAGCTCCCCTACTCCAGAGGCAGAGGCTTCTGGACCTTCTCCAGAAGGCAATCTGCTGAGGTCTTCTACTCCAGAGGCAGAGGCTTCCTGACCTTCTCCGGAAGGCAACCCACTGAGGTCCCCTACACCAGAGGCAGAGGTCTCTAGACCTTCTCTTCCAGAAGGCAACCCACTAAGGTCCCCAACTCCAGAGGCAGAAGCTTCTGGACTCTCTCCAGAAGATAATCCACTGAGGTCCTCTACTCCAGAGGCAAAGACTTCTGGACCTTCTCCAGAAGGCAGCCTGCTGAGATCCCCGACTCCAGAGGCAGAGGCTTCTGGACCTTCTCCAGAAGGCAACCCACTGAGGTCCCCAACTCCAGAGGCAGAAGCTTCTAGACCCTCTCCAGAAGGTAATCCACTGAGGTCCTCTACTCCAGAGGCAGAGACTTCTGGACCTTCTCCAGAAGGCAGCCTGTTGAGATCCCCAACTCCAGAGGTGGAGGCTTCTGGACCTTCTCCAGAAGGCAACCCACTGAGGTCCTCTACACCAGAGGTAGAGGTCTCTAGACCTTCTCTTCCAGAAGGAAGTCCACTGAGGTCTCCTACTCCAGAGGCAGAGACTTCTGGACCTTCTCCAGAAGGCAGCCTGCTGAGGTCCCCAACTCCAGAGGCAGATGTTTCTGGACCCTCTCCAGAAGGCAATCCACTGAGGTCCTCAACTCCAGAGGCAGAGACTTCTAGACCTTCTCCAGAAGGCAACCCACTGAGATCCCCGACTCCAGAGGTAGAAGTCTCTAGACCTTCTCTTCCAGAAGGCAGCCCGCTGAGGTCCTCGACTCCAGAGGCAGAGGTCTCTAGGCCCTCACCTTCTACTTTAGGAATGCTGGACAATGTAATTCTATCTTCATCCCCTGAGGCCAGTCCACTTCCCACAGCAGAGGTGAGCCCACTGGAGTCAAGATCTTCAGAGGGCAGTCCACTTGCACTTTCCCCTGAGAGTTGCCCACTGGAGTCTGGATGTCCCGAAACTTCTCCACTGCCTGTGAAGTCACCACTGACTTCAGGTACCCCAGATGCGTCCCCAGAGCCTGGCAGCTCAGTCCCACTGGGCCCTGGGGGTGAAAGTGTGGACAACTCCTCCCAGGGGAATGGCTCCTCTGAGGGGGATGGCTCCTCTGAGACTGAGGGCACTTCCGTTCCAGAAGGGCCTTCTGTGCTCTCCTCTGTTGCTGTGCTGGTGGGAGGCCATGTTGGAGGGATCCCTGGAAGAAAGGAAAAAGATGAGGTGTGTCTTTAGTAACTCTGCTCTCTTTTAAGCTCACTCATTCCTTCTACGGTAAAACTTTTCTTCAGAGGTATGCTCGGATATTTTCTGCTGGAACCCTACACAGTGTCTGGGGAAGGAAGGAGGGAGGGGACCAGGAAACTGTGCTCTTTGAGACTCCAGGGGGCACCATCCATACAACCCATGCAAGTAGCAAGTAGCAGTCTGGTTCCCATGTAAAGTATTCAGGATCACCTCTCAAGTACCTCCACATGATCATCTCATTTGTCTAAACCCATGATTTTCAAAGTGTGGTCCCTGGACTGGCAACATCAGAATTACCAGCAACACCAGCATTACCTGGGAGCTTGACAGATAAAGCAAATTCTCAGACCCCATCCTAGTTCCACTGAATCAGGAACTCTAGGGTAGGGGCAGCATGTTGTCTTTTGTTTTTTAAATTTTTTTAAAGGTTTATTTATGAGAGAGAGAGAGAGAGAAATGCACATGCACAAGGAGGGAGAGGGGCAGAGAGAGGGAGACAAGCAGACCCCCCCCTTTTGAGTGGGGAGCTGGATGCAGGGCTTGATTATAGGACCCCGAGGTCATGACCTGAGCTAAAATCAAGAGTCAGATGCTCAACCAACTAAACCACTCAGGTACCCCCAGCATGTTGTATTTTACGAAGTCCCTTTCCTACTTCTCCCATCCTGGAACCCTGACAATGCTGAGGCCCCTCCTGACTTTGAGAATCATTCATCCAAAACCATCCCTCTGAGGCAGGGGAGGCCAGGTAGTGCTGTTTGGAAAAATATATGAACTTTTTCAATTCTGAGAGTGTTGTTACAGAGGATTTGGAAAACAGAGGGAAAAAGTCTCATCATTCTAAATAATCACAGTTGCACTATTTTCTTTCCATCTTGTTCCTTTGGCATTTAAAAATAACCTTGCTGGCTGGGGTGCCTGGGTGGCTCAGTCTGACTCTTGGTTTCAGCTCAGGCCATGATCTCAGGGTCATAAGATTGAGCCCCACGTTGGGCTCCATGCTCAGTACAGAGTCTGTTTAAAATTCTCTCTCCCTTTGCCCCTCCCCCCACTTCCCACACATTCTCTCTCTCAAGTAAATGAATAGATCTTAAAAAAAATAACCCCACCTAGCTGGGATTGGACCTTGCATGTTTTTTGGGGCTTATTTCTTAGGTAGAGACCTGAGACAAGCAGGTGCTAGTCCACTGGGCAGGACTATTCCTGGCTATTCTGGCTTAAAGGTAAATACTGGAAGTGGGTGGGGGGTTCAGGATAGCAGTGGTGGCAGACAAGAGGATTTTAGGTGGAGATATATATATATATATACCAGAAACACTCTGGGATGGCCACTTACAATCATGATCTAACATTTCTCTTTTAAATACATTTAGGTTTCTTTTTAAAAGCAAGTCAATTTAAAGAAAGAGACATAGAATTAACAACAGTACAGATGGTTCCTGATATGGCCAAGGGTGGTAGGGAACTGAAGCATGGAAAATATTTCTATGGGCCCGTTAGAGCCCCTTCCCATGGAAACTCCTACTAGTTGTTGCCAGGATCCTGTGCCAAGCCACAAACTCAAGCAAACAGGACTCGGTTGTGCTTGTCTTGCTGAGGGTGAGGAAGGTCACAGGCAGGTGTGGCTGCTGGGCTAGGTCTCTGGGTCAAATCCCACCTCACCTTCTGGCATGGAGAGACGGTGGGCTTTGCATTTCCGGCACCCAGAGGAGTGCCCAGGGTGGCTGAATTGCTTGGGAACAGTGCACTGAATGAGCAACTAGATAAAGTAGTGGAAGGCTCTGGTATACCATTTCTTCAAATGAACATGCCCCTGGGGGAGCTTTCTAGTAAGCACACACACATTATTGTGCATTGCTTTAATTCAGCCTTACCCAAACTGGGCCATATATGAATGTTCCATGGGGAAGAAAAAAGCCTTTGGTCAGATTCATTTGGAACACTTTGAATACATCAGCCCCTCTGCATTACAGCACATATTAGCATATCAAAGGCACTGAGAAGGTCTTTAGTGAAGAAACCTGTTAATCTTTCTGTAAGCCAGCATGTCCCAAACCGTATAACCACTAAACACTTTTTCTGACAAGGCTAGGGGACTGAAGCTTTCATCCCATCATGTCCCATTGCACAGGATAGATGAGGCTGGAAGAGCTGGTTGGGGATGCCTGGCCCTTAAAGAGGACATAGAAGGAGGAGTGAAGCAAGGAGACAGGTCATACTTCCAACTACCCCTTTCCCCTTTCCCCTCTATTGAAGACCTTCCTAAAGAGAGATTTTAAAAGGTTAGAAGGTAACGGTGTAAATGTAGGAAGATAGAATGAGAGCCCTCTGATTGGCTCAGTGATGGGCACTGCAGTGTGAAGTGAGAGAAAGAAAAAGATGGGTACAGTGAGTTGGGGAGTGCAGAGAGAGAGGGAGAGAGAGAGAGATGTGTTTTGTGAACAAGGGTGTCCATTCACTTGGCGGTTGTCCTAGAGGCCAGTTAAGGTGGCTGACACTGTCCACGGCAGCACATCCAGCTAGTGTCAGGGCTGGCGAGACAGAGCTCCCCTGTGGCATACCCTAGGCAGATAGGACAGACTTCAGGACATGCCCCAGAGACCTAGCTGCACAGACCTGGCAGTGGGGAAGTGCCTGCTGGGCTGTAGGCTGGTTCCCATTCCGTCTGGTTTTCAGGCTCAATGGTGAAGTCCAGGATTGCAGTCGTCTCCTCCCCCATGGGGACAGCAGCCACACCAGGCCCCACCTGGGTAGCGATCCAGTCCTCCACTACAGAGGGGGTGGGTGTGCCACCTTCCTCTTCTCCTGGAGAGGGTACTGCTGAGACACCTAAAAAGAGGTAGGCTGTGAGCATTCCTTCCTGCCAGTGACCCATCCCAGGCCCTTCTGCAGGGGGACTAGGGGATTTTGAGGGGTATCAGACTGGTGCAAAAACCTTGCTGGACCTCAATGCCCCTTCCCCAAGCTTAGTGAGATGGCTCTCATCTTCCTCAATGAGGGTTGATTGCCTCACTTGCACACTACTGATATGCACACACCATCAGCACATACACATTATTTCAGGGTGGTCCCGGATCTCCCTTCTGCAGAATGTATTACATATGTCAGGCATTGTTTAAAGGTGTTATGTAAATTAAATCATTTTATCCCATAACAACCTTATGACACAGATACTATGGTTTCATTTGCAGATAGGAAAACTAAGGCACAGAGTTAAATGACTTGCCCAGGGTCAGTGGCTTATAGTGGCAGATCTAGTCTCCAAACGCAAGCATCCTTGCCAGACTCTGCTCTCAACTATGGCATGATGCTGCTTTTCTTGGGGACAGAAATTATGTACCAAGCGTGTCTAGGTCAAATATAGGAGGCTGCTATTTAAAATCCATGAAGCCATCCTGGCACTGGAGGGTGAAGGCAGGATTTATTGAAGGTGGGTAACTGGATTTAGGGGAAAACCAGCAGGTGGGCTCTGAGGGTTGGGGGATAGTGAGAGTGCATGGCTAAGAATGTACTGGGAGGCTAACTGGTTCAGCTTCTGCTGTCCAGAGCAGGGAGAGTGATACTGGCCAGGAGCCTCAACACATCCTCTGGGAGGGGTTTGGCTTTCTTGAGGCTGGCGGAGTGGGGCTGAACTTCCTTTGAATTGGGTTTTAAAAGGTGACCCTGGAAGTCTGAGAAGCTGGGGACAGCTCAGGTTTTATTTTTTGTTAACTTTGTTTTGAAATAACTATACATTCGCAGGAAGTTAGAAAGACACTCAGTTTTGATGTATAATATATAAAACATGGCACAAGCTGTGACTACAATCTATATTCCAGTAGATGAAGACCTGAGGATCTCATCTGGTCAGAGCCCAGCACGGCCTTGGCCATGCCCCGGCCACACCCCCTGGTCTGTTTGATGACATCACTCTCAGAACTCTGACAGGTAATGAGGATTGACTGATGTGACAAGGTCCTCAGCGTGGGTCAATTAAAAACCTGAATTTCTGGCGCTTAGCAAAGAGTCATAGAATACTTTGACTCAACTCACCACAAACATATTTACAAGCAGGAGAAAATTTGGCAAGGGTGTACACATGAAAACAGTATATATGTATGTGTGTGTGTGTGTTATTTTTATTTTTATTTTTTTTGTGTGTGTGTTATTTTTAATATTAAGGCTAACATTACCGAGAATTTACTATGTCCCAGGCATATTGCCAAGTGTTTTGTACGTTACCCCAGTTGATCTGCAGAGCAACCCTTTGAGGTAGAAACTATTATATCACTATTTTATAGACGAAACAGAGGAACAGAGAGGTTAAGTAACTTGTCCTGGGTTATACAGCTACTAAGCAGCAGAACTATAATTAAAATTCAGGTGTGCCTGATTTGAGAGCCCCAGTTCTCACTCATTTCTCTCTGCTTGTCTCTGGGGACCTTTAGAAGGATGCACTTGCTTTGGGGTCAATGGCTAAGGTCATGCTAGCTCCAAAGCTGCCCCTGCTCCAGAGGGGCTGACTTTTTCCTCCTTGCTCTGATAGATGGGGATAGTGGACAGGAGCCAGAAAGGGTGAACCCAGAGGAGTCATGCCCCGGCCTGAAGGGAGGCTGGAGGAGAGGGGAGAACACATACCTCGGAAGCAGAAGGCATGGTGCCGGGACAGTGGGTCTGGGAGGCCTGTCTGGTTGGGGTAGAGGTAGACAGTTCTCACGCCTGGCTTGTCTCCACCGCAGGAGGGCCTCGGGGTCACAATGGGGTAACGGAGGCTGCCATCTGATAGCCAGCCGGCATAGCACTTGTCCAGGCCTTGGCTCCAGGCAGCATAGAGCTGGCCAGTGGAGGCCAGGGTGGCGTTATGAGATTCGCAGAATGCCAGGGCTTCCTGGAAGGTGAACTGCTCCAGGCGTGTGATGAAGAACACCTCCCCTGGGGGCAGAAGGAGGTGGCAGGTGTGACCCTCTTGCCTACAGCCAAAGCAGCCTCTGCTCACCAGGGGCAGGGGGTGGGGTGCAGGACAACTGAATTGAGACCAGTTGGTCACTCTACGTGGAAGCAACCTTCCCTCCTTCCCTCTTCTCTAGATTGTCTGGTCGGCAGATTGTCGGCACCCTCCCTCTAACCCTCCCTCTGACCCCCCGTGCTCCCCTATACCACAGCACTGAAGCACGGAGCATCTATATGCTGTGGGCCTGCAGTCCCCCATCCCCACCCCTGGGAGCTTATCGAGGGGAGAGTGGGTCCTGTAGCCACTCTTGTGGTTTGGATCCCCACATCCAGAATGGTTCCCAGGTGCCTGACTGATTTGGGGGAAGGAAGTTCATATTTACTAAATACCTGCTTGTACCAGAAACTTCTCATATGTATCTCATTTAATGTTCACAAGAGTCTCTGATATGCACACAATCAGCTCATATTTTATAGATGAGGATACTAAGGCCCAGAATGGTTAGGTAACTTGCTCCAGGTCCCAAAACAAGTGAGTGGGTATGATGAAATCTTTCCATAACACCAGCATTTCCAAAATTTGGTTCACTAGGATAGTAATTTGGTGACTATAATTGAAATTAAAAGAAATGAGATGAAACAAAATTAAAGGCCTGTGGTTAAGGTTAAACAGCGTTAAAGAGGCTTTCTACTGCAGGACTTCTCAGAGCCTTTGATTTGTTCCTGGCCATCAGGACTCTCCATGAGGCAGATGGCATATGTAGCATTTATTTGTAATAAGTAAAGACTCATTTATCAGCAGAACTCATTGCTTTTTTAAGGAACCGATGCTTGCCTGCAGTGCTGGGGGAACCCACAGGAACCATGCAGGAAGAAGAAAAGGAGCTTGATCTGAGACAGGGCCTAGGCCGGCCTTTCTCAAACAGGAACAGAACTGGGTAGATGGTAATTCCCCCTCCTTTTTGTGTCTCCCCAAAATTCGAGAATGTGGTCCATACCCTCAAGCTTGTCCACATAGCAGTAGACATCGTAGGTTTCTGATGGTGGCCGCACACCATAGGTCCTGACCCCCGGGCTGCTGTCCTTGTCACCCACACACGGGGTCCGTGGGCTCACAATGGGGTATCTGTAATGGAGGGCAGGAGGGACACATGAAGGCCTATTTCAGGGGTTGGGGGACACAGGGCCCAGGCAGAGGCTGGCAGGTCTCTCGGAGGCTCAAGCAAGGTGTATCTTCAGTTGTCTGGTGGGATTCACACCGGAAGGGAGGTTCTCATGCAATAAGCGACCTATGTGGCTGGGGGAAGGGTCTGGAAGCCCATAGGGGATTCTTGGCTTCAGAAGAGAGCTCGTTATATGGAAGGGCACTGGGTCAAGCTGGAGGGGACAAGGGCAGGGGCCTCTGAGATTCTACCTCTCTGTCTCTTGGGGGTAAATGACCAAGGACTTAATGTCACCTGGAGCCCTTCCCTACTAGCTCAGAATATGCTTGGTTCTGGGGGGGTAATTAGGGGAGTAGCCATGGAGTCATTAATTACTGCAGTGTAGCAGGTGCCCGCTCTGCTGGGTGCGTGACGGGTTCTGGCTCCCCAAGCCCAACCTCTCATGGTTGGCTTTGGGCTGGCAGGGGTCGGGGTGGGGGGCGGCTCATCCTTCACCTGACAGTCTGGTCCTGCAGCCAACCAGCATCACATTGTTCGTAGCCAGCTTCATAGGCAGCCTGGAGCTGCTCAGGAGAGGCGATGACAGCCCCAGTGCGTAGGCAGGCCTGCTGAGCCTCCTCAAAGGTCAGTGAGTAGCGGGCGGAGCCTGGGCGGTAGTGGAACACAACCCCTGGGTGGGGAGGAGAGGAAGAGAAGGAAAGACAAGGTAGGCTCAGGGCATGGACTGGATAGCACAATGCAGGTGCCCGTGGGGCATGGTTCTTTGGCTTTGAGGGCAGTGAGAGAGACTTGGGAATGACTTCAGGGAATGACTTCCCTTCGTCCCCTCCTTCCTTTCCTACTTCCATTCCTATTCTCAACCAACCTGGTTCCCTCTGCTTATTCAAGCTGTTTCTGAAATCCATCTCCCTGAAAGAGCCTTTGAGGACTCTTCTGCCCTGGGTGTCCCCAACTCTCCTCTCTGGGCTCCTCACTTCTAGGCTGCTCATTTGTTCCTTTACTCTTTAAAACAAATGCATTTTTTCTCATGATAAAAAGAATGCACATTCATTACAGAACATTAGGAAAATACAGAAAAGGCTAAGGAATACATCAAACAATGAATGGAATTTCTTCCATCTGGCCCAGGGCCCTGGGGGTGGGGGTGGGGGTTGCCCTAAGAGTGTCTGCCAGAGTTTTTATGGGTGTGCCCTGGACACATTCTGGGATGTGGCCTTGTAGCATTTACCAAGTTCTCAAAGGGTTAGAGCCCTTCCTTGAGCTGCCCACTTACTCTGCCTCTCTTGTATTTGGCTACATACACATTTGTTTCTATTTCTGACACTTCCCTGGGTGATTGGCCAGGTTATGTCACAGCTTCATATCCCTGGTCTGATACTGTCCCAAATCCCTTATCCTGTCCTGTAGCAGATGCTCATCTGTCCATTGGCACCTTCCCACATGGTGCCAGTGGCACTCTTTCCAGTCCTGGGCTAATCCTGGGACCCAGCCATCACAGGTGTTACCCCAAAACTTCCCCAACACATTGTATTTGGCAATTCAGGCTGAAATTCCACTTGGTGGCATCGTGGATGTGATGGTGGATGGCAGCGTCCACTTGCTCTTCCCCCAGAAGAGGGCACCACCAAGGCCCTTATGAGAGCCACCCCAGAATGTCCTTCCTTTTCTTGGATTGGAGTCTGGGGAACAGCTGGGCTCTCTGGGACATGACATCCTGAGCCCCAGACCTTGAGTAAATCCCTGGAACGCCCCTATCTTAGAACAGGGGCTGGCAAGCATTTTCTGGAAAGAGCCAGCCAGGACAGATTTTAGCCTTGGTGGGCTCAATGGTTTCTGTCACAGCTATTCAACTCTGCCGTGACAGCCCTAAATGAGCCACAGACAGCGCATTGACAAGCCAGTGTGGCTTTGTTCCAATCAAACTTTATTTGTGGATACCGACTCTTGAATTTTACGTAATTTTCATTATATGTCACAAAATATTATTCTTACTTTGACTTTGCTGACTATTCATTTATTTTTATTTTTTTAAAGATTCTATTTATTTATTCATGAGAGACACACAGAGAGAGAGGCAGAGGCATAGGCAGAGGGAGAAGCAGGCTCCCTGCGGGGAGCCCGATGTGGGACTCAATCCCAGGACTCTGGGATAATGCCCTGAGCCGAAGGCAGATGCTCAACCACTGAGCCACCCAGAAGCCCCTGTCTGCCAATTATTTAAAATTGCTGAGTGAAATAAGTCAATCAGAGAAGGACAAACATTATATGGTCTCATTCATTTGGGGAATATAAAAAATAGTGAAAGGGAATAAAGGGGAAAGGAGAAAAAATGAGTGGGGAATATCAGAAAGGGAGACGGAACATGAGGGACTCCTAACTCTGGGAAACGAACTAGGGGTCAGGGAAGGGGAGGTGGGCGGGGGGTGGGGGTGACTGGGTGACGGGCACTGAGGTGGGCACTTGACGGGATGAGCACTGGGTGTTATTCTATATGTTGGCAAATTGAACAACAATAAAAAATAAATTTATTAAAAAAAAAAATAAAATTGTAAAACTGGGCAGCCCTGGTGGCTTAGCAGTTTAGCGCCACCTTCAGCCCAGGGTGTGATCCTGGAGACCCGGGCTCCAGTCCCACGTCGAGCTCCCTACATGGAGCCTGCTTCTCCCTCTGCCTGTCTCTCTCTCTCTCTTTGTTTCTCTAATAAATAAATAAAATCTTAAAAAAAAAACTGTAAAACTATCCTTAGTTCGTGGGCCATATAAAAACAGGTGGCAATGGGGCACTTGGGTGGCTCAGTGGTTGAGCATCTGCCTTTGGCTCAGTTTGTGATCCAGGGGTCCTGGAATTGAGTTCTGCATCGAGTTCCCTGCAGGGAGTCTGCTTCTGCCTCTGCCTATGTCTCTGCCTCTCTCTCTGTGTGTCTCTTATGAATAAATAAATAAATTAAATTAAAAGAAAACAAAACAAGTGGCAAGCCGATATGGCTGTCAGAGCTTGGTTTGCTGATCCCTGTCCTGGAAGGTCAGCTCAGTAAGAAGCCCCAGGGTCACCTCACATAGCAGTTCTCAAGTGGCCTCTGTCCTGTGGCAGTGACTGATGGGATGGGGGATGGTGCCTGGACCCAAGAGCCCCAGTTCTTTTCTCCACTTCACCTAGACCCATGTGGCATCTTTACTGGTTTGGTGTCTACTCTGGTTTCCACCTAGGACTTCATTTGAAGAAAATGCTTTGTGGCAAAGGAGCATGGAAATCACTGTCTGGCCCACCCCCTTGTTTTATAAGCAAGGAGAACTGAGTATGAGAGAAGAAATATTTGGCCCAGGTCTCAGGCCAAGTTAAAGGTATAGATCCTTACTTCTTTCTATGTGGCCCCCAACCCCCATGCAGCCCCCCGAGGGGCGGGCACTTACCCCCTGGCAATCGTGGCTGCCCGGGCACCTCGGCCGCACCTGGGACTGCAGTCACCTGCACGACATGGTCCTCACTGGTGAAGGCGGTGAAGGCTGGGCCAGGTGTGGACTCCTCGGGAACACCCCAGGGCCTGGTGGCCTCTCCAGTCCTGTTCTCGGCCTCAGGGAAAGCAGTGACCCCTACATCGGTGGCGAAAGTGAAGGGCTTCTCGGGCTCCGGGACAAATGTGAAAGGCTCCTCAGGCTCCGGGGCAGTGGGAGAGAGGTCAAAGATGGGTTTCACAGTGAGGATCACGTTGCCTCGGGCTTCACCCTCAGTAATGTTTCGGGGCAGGGGCAGCTCCACATCAGGCCAGGTCACTGTCTGGATGGTGATGTCCTCCTCACCACCCACCCCAAAGAAGTTTTCTGGGATGTCCACAAAGTCTTCACCTGGGGTAGGGGAAAAGATGAACTTTAGTGGCTCAACCTGGGGCTGGCTTGAGGCAGATGGGCATCAGATCCACCTCCTTCCCTGCCGGGGATGGAAAGCACCTACTGTGTGCCTGGCTGGGCCCATTGCAGGTGGCCTCAACTATGCCGTAGAGTACTCATTCTAGAAGGCCTCAGTTCCCATGTTGCAAAATAGTGCAAAGTCATCATAGCATGACATACTGACCAAGCGGCTCACAGCTTATATAACCAGCCAGCCTGGCTCCAACATCCCCTCTTGATCAATGTCCACCACCTCCCTCCCTATCTTCTGGGCTCTGAAGTTGTAACTAGCCAGCAGGACAGTGTAAATCAGTTACAAAGTAGAATTGAAAAATCCTGCCAAAGATGTGGGAGCCCATGACATGGATGAAAGTGACATAAGGGCATTGCCTGCCTCGGTCGTGAGTAAATGAGGGTCTGGCAGGCACAAGCCAGTCAATAATTTAAGAAAGAGGAAACCCACAAGCGTGCTACCACTTCAAAAAGCCTGGTTAGGATATTGAAAGGTTAAGAGAGG
This sequence comes from Canis aureus, assembly GCF_053574225.1. Classification (NCBI taxonomy): domain Eukaryota; kingdom Metazoa; phylum Chordata; class Mammalia; order Carnivora; family Canidae; genus Canis; species Canis aureus. The sequence continues at coordinate 52,839,944 of NC_135612.1, read as the reverse complement.
CTTTGGGGAAAATCCTCCTTACTTTTGCAAAAGCACCCCTCTTCATGTAAAGTCACACTGCGAGAGCCAAACATGAAGTCAGCTAGGCCATTGGGCTGTCACCAATTTTGTCACAAATGTGATGCAGCTCCCTATGACCCAAATTTTCCTCTAAAAATCAGCATGTAATTGTAATTATAACCTCGACTGTGTAAAATAGAAGATAAAAATCTTCTATTTTTAAAAGTTGTAATCTAAATTTTCAAAATAAGTTGCTGGTCAAAACTGCCCCCCCCCCACTCTCCCCACCACACTGACTCTTTTCAATAACAACATGGCCCTTCTTTTAAGCACACTGGATTCAAGAGGATGGGTAACAGCGCCCACCTGGGTGGGGCATGGTTTCGCATCGGGGCCCTGCCACCTGCCCCTCAGATGGAGGGGGACATGGAGGCTTTCCCTGGTTGCACAGTCGCATGTGGCAGAGCTGTGATTCAAACCTGAGCAAATACAGACTCTAAAGCTCATGCTTTTAACCCTATTCTGAGCAGACGAGATGGGCTGGATCCTGCCCCTACAGCGCTGTTACCTTAGCTCTTCTAGGAGCTAGTGAAAACAAGGGCTGCTGAGACATGGGGTTCAGCTACCCTGTGGCCCCTTGAGGGGGTAGAAACCAACCCCCATTCTAAGCTCCCCTCCTCTGGGCCCCAATTTCCGTGGTGCTACGCCTGCCCCCTGGCTCCTGCCCCCACCTGTGTAGCAGATGGCGTCATAGCGGGATGAGGGGTCCGGGTAGCCTGTCTGGTTGGCGTGCAGGTAGACGGTCCGCACGCCTAGGAGGTTGCCTCCGCAGTTGGGCCGGGCCTTGGAGATGGGGTAGCGCACACTGCGGTCAGCCAGCCAGCCGGCACTGCACATGTCCATGCCGCCCTGCCAGGCCAGGTAGAGCTGGCCCGTGGTGGCCAGCCGGGCGCCCAGCCGCCGGCACTCGTTGGCTGCCTCTTGGAAGGTGAACTTCTCCGGAGATGTCGCATAGAAGACCTCACCTGCGAAGGACATGGCCACCAGGGTGAGGACCTCCATCCCCACTCCTGCTGTGCATCCCCAGCGAATCCACAGGGTTCCTAGGTTCCATACTCCTGCTCCAAAGCATCCTGGGTCATGCCCTGCTGTGAAACATGCCCTCTCCCAGGGCATCTTTCCATCTTTCCTATGTGTTAAGCATTGCCCACGCAAGCAATCCTTTAAAAAGATTCAAATTGTGATGGGAAGAGCAGGCATTAGACTTTGACATTCAGAGCAGTGGTTCCCAAAACAGGGTCTCTAGGCCCCGAAGCGTCCATAAGGGCATAGTGGGGGCTTGCGAACTCTTTGTACTATTTCCAAAACCTAAGAAGGTTGTATGCGGGGTAGGGGTGGGTGGTGGGCATCTGTTCCTGGGGAAGGCACTGGCTGTCCTTGCTTAGTGGCAACTCTGATTGGTAGTGTCTTTGGTTAGTCAAGAGTGGGAACACAAATACTTGCTGCTTAAAAGGCTCTGGGCCCAGGGGTGAGAATCAGGAAAGGGAGTCTGGGGGTGAGAAAGCAGGGGAATGTACCTGCCTCAGAATGAGCCAGGTTGTCAGGTCTTATCCCCAGCTGGGGGGGTGGGGTGGGGGAGAGCTGTGAACTTAGGTGGGGGCGGGGGCTGAGGCAGCAGAGCCTGGAATGTCAAAAGGGGTGATGGGTGCCAATGGGAGAAGGGGCGTCACCCACATGCCTGGGTAACTGGAGAAGCTCTGCTTGGACCAAAATAGCACCCTTTACAAAGCAGAGAAAGACTCGTTTCCTTCTTGCTACTGCCAGGGCTCTCCAGAAGAGCCCATTGGGCCAGACTGGATGGTGCTGGGGGCTGGAAGAAGGGAAGCCAGAGAGGGTGCTAGGGCAGCCAGCTCTCCTGGGAACTACATTTCTTTTCTTTTCTTTTAAAAGATTTTATTATTTATCTGACAGAGAAAGAGAGAGAGAGCAAGAGAGCACAAGCAGGGGAGCAGCAGGCAGAAGGAAAGGGAGAAGCAGGCTCCCCGCTGAGCAGGGAGCTCTTTGTGGGGTCCAATACCAGGACCCTGGGATCATGACCTCAGCCAAAGGCAGACACTTAACCAACTGAGACACCCAGGTGCCCTAGAACTCCATTTCTGATGGGCCCACCCTGGAGTGTCCTGGGATGTCCTCTGTGAGGGTGACAAGACTGGGCTGGGCTTTACTGGTACAGTGAACCTCGGGAGAGTGATGGACTGGTCAGAGCAGCAGGGATCCTGGCTGGGAGGGGCAGTCCCAGTCCAGAAACAGAGATAGTCTTGGGCCAAGCAGTCATGCCAGACAGTTGGCAGGTGCCCATGGCTACTGAGGCCCTTCCCAAAGTGGAGAGTGAGGGATCTGTGGGCCCCTTCCTTCCCCCCCTCCCTCCCCCACCCTCTCTGGGCATGGCAAAGAGGGTAGGTCTGGTGTGTGCTGCCCTGGGTTAGTGCTCTGCCCCGGAGAAGGCCCATGTGATCCCTGGTATCTGTGGGGGGAAGGGGACAGGCAAGGGTCCTGGGAATGGGGGGGAGGGCAGGACCTCACCCTCCATCTCCTCAGCGAAGCAGTACACATCATAAGTCTCATTGGTGTCTCGGATGCCATAGGTCCTCACGCCTGGGAACTCATCCTTGTCTCCATAGCAGCCTTCCCTCGGGGTGTGGATGGGGTACCTGTCAGGAACCCAGAGTGGGCATCAGGGGACAGAAGAGAACAGAAAGGGGCCTGTGGTCTGTGGCCTTGTATCCTCCTCCCATGTGGGAGGAAACAGTGACTCATGGACACATTTGCCAGTATCTGCCCTAGATACGCACACTATTTATTTTTACACCTTTTCCTGCACTTCATTGAGATAAATGTTACCACAGTTATAGGTGATTTACAGGCAGCTCCCTTTACCGAATACTTATCAATACTGAACATGTTCTATCCCGGGCCTGCAAACCTTTTCTGCAGAAAAGCCAGATAGTAAATATTCTAGGTCTTGCAGCTCCTAGGGTCTCATCTTGACCCCTCAACTTTGCCACTGTAGTGTGAAGCAGCCACAGAGTTCCCACACAACTTTACGTAAGGAAACAAGGGTGGGTTGGATTTGGCCCGTGGGCCGTCATTTGCTGACTATCATTTGAATCTCATGTCAACCTAATGAGGCAAGTGCTATAAACACTCCATTTTAACCTGGAAGAAACGGGGGTGGGTGGGGGTGGGACCAGAGACGTTAAGCAATTTGTCCAAGGTCACACAGCTCTTTCTGTGTGGGTTTGATGTGGGTCTTGCATTCCTCTAGGCTGCTGTCTCATTTTGTTTTCCTCTTGGTAGCTTTTGTGTCCTAAGATCTCAAAGATCTATCCCAGGATTGTAAAGATATTTTCCTTTGTTTTCTTCCAGAGGTTTTGCACTTCTGGCTTTTCCGTTCAGAGTTCTCTCCACCCTGAAGCAATGTCTCATCTTGCCTTACCAGGCTCTCTCTCTCATGGGCTGAGATCCCTTGAGGGCAGAGCGCTATCTGTCCTTTTGGGTTACCCATCCCTCAGCAGCTGCACTCAGGGAAAAAGACGCCAAAAAGCTAAACTTATGTATATCTTGCTTTGCCTATTAAAAAACAAAACAACAAAAAAACCCGCAAGCGGTTTACATAAAAATACACAAAGCACCAAACTTTCAGGAAACAGTGAAGAAACCGTGGCAAAGGAGAACATGGGCAGGAAGAGTAATGATGTGTAATTTGCACAGAGAACACAGAGGGCAAAGTTGCTAGGAGCTCTCACTCTGCTGCAGGGCAGAGTAACAAGGATTTGGACAGGTCATGGGGTGCCACGTCATTTCTATAAGCAGAGACACCAGACACTCCAGAATGTGTCCTAGCCCCAGGGGAGCTCCCGCCTGAGCATGTCTGAGATGGTCTGAGACAAGGGGCACATTTGCTTTATTGCTCAGGCTGCATCTTCAAATGAATACCATAAGCCCCCTTTAAAAAAAAATAAGTAAGGCACATAAAGGCCTACTGTGCAAGTTCTATATTATTTTAAAATTCCTATCAGCTAATAAGATTATTCTCACTGTAGCACTAGAGCTATCTAGAAAAGCACATGATCAATTTTTTGCTTGCAGAATTCCCGAAACATGAGACATTATTATATCTTTCCTCGTAGCACAACCGAACAATCCCAAAATGAATGTCTGTTTCTGAGCAATGATATGAGGATTGTTAGAGTTGGCCCAGGCATTACTCCAGCCCCAACCCACGCTGGCATCAACTCCATGCTGGCCGGGGTTATAGCCCAGCGCCCACCCAGGGGCTCACCTGACAGTCTGGTCGGCCAGCCAGCCGGCGTCACACTGGTGAAAGCCGTCCTCATAGGCGGCCTGCAGCTGTTCGGGTGTAGCAATGATGGCACTGTTCTGCAGGCAGGCACGCTGTGCCCTGTCAAAGTCCAGCGTGTAGCGCGTGGAGATGGCTCTGTAATGGAACACAATGCCTGCAAGACACGTGTGGGTGGGAGAGCAGGTCAGGCACAGCCTCCTGTCATCAGTCCTCGAAGAATTATGGCTATGGTCAAAGGGGCCTTAGGGACATCGGTCTGGGCTCTCTCTGATACACAGATCTCCCCATAATTGCATGTGTTCCTTCTGCCTTTACTGAAACACCTCCAGTGACGGGGACCTCACTACCTCATAGAGTATCTTTTTTCAACATCTATGATAATTCTGATAATCATAAAGTTCTTTGAATTGAACTAAAATCTGCCTCCTGTTAATTTTTTCTTGGCACTTCCGGGCCCCATGTTTTTTTGGGGGAAAGAGACACTTAGAGCCCCATGTATCCTCAGCCTGGGGCATCCTAATGGGAAACCCATCCTTAAGTCACCCATGGACACAACCACTCTCCTTGCACCATTGAGAGAAATGAACCAGGGAGGCTTCATCCCTTTGGCTTCTGGAACTGAGAATGGGGCTGGGGTGGGAGGTGAGGGAGGTAAAGACATTTATCTGGACGAAGAGTCAGGAGACTGCTCTGGCTCACTTCCAGGAAAACTTCAGACAGATCACTTAACCTCAGTTTGCTTGTCTGTAAAGTGGGGATGATCGCAAGACCTACCAAATCATGGGATTGCTGCAAAGCACAAACACAAACTTTCATTTACATGTGACTGTGGCCAGGATGTGTTTAATTCCCTCAAAGTCCAGAGAGAATGGAAACACCAGCTCCAAGTTACAGAAACACAACTGAAGCTAAGTGACTTGACTCAGATGTGTGCAAGCTGGAGGGGGAGGAACTGGGCTTTGAAAACCAGACTGCCTCAGCCCACTCTCGTGAGGCTACCATTCTGGTTCTTTTCCCAGGTAAAGCAGTGTCCCTGTGGGACGTTCTCACCTTTCACCACGACCTCCAGGGTAGCCTCACTGTCCTCAATGCCGTGCATAACCTCACAGCGATAGATCCCAGAGTCGTTGGAGCGCAGGTTCTGGATTTCCAAGGTGGCATCGCTGGGGATGGCCGGGTAGTTGGGTAGCGAGACTTTGTCTTGGTAAGCACTGTTGATCCTCACCTGCCCTTCAGTGGCTACCAGCAGCACCACCTCCTTCTCCTTGGTAATGCGGCTCCACTTGATTCTTGGGGCGAGGGGGGCGGTGGAGGGGGCGGTGGTCACAGGGTGCATGGGGTCGATGAAGTAGCAGGGGATGGTGAGGGAGCTCCCCAGGAGGACCCGCATTGGGGACGGTTCGGGGATGCTGACACTCAGTGAGTTGTCTGGGTCTGTGGGGCAGGGACAGAACTGTTAGTGCCTGGAGAAGACCACCCAGCCTCCCTGTCAGTCCTTCTGGAAATGACCAGATCCCATGACCCTGTTTGTATTATGGCAGAGGGTTGTAGGGGGATACTCCTGTTCTATCCAGAATTCCCAGGAAGCTTTGCCACACCTTTTCCAGAGCAACATTTCTCAAGATCTCTGGTCTCTGTACCCCAAGACTGGAACTATGGAACCAGAAAAGAATTGCAGAGGAGGTCGAGGACAACTTTAGAGCTGAGCCCCTCCACCCTGCCCCACTCTCTGTTTCTCAAACTCAGGTACCCCAGGAGATACCAAACCATAAGAGAAACAGGACCCATCTTCCTGAAGTGACGGCTTGACTCAAAGATTTTGGGAAAAAAATCATTTTACGGCAGGAAAAATTGTTATGAGGAAGAATAAACACATCCACACAATGTTTAAAGCTCAGATGCAAAACTACACAGACGTGTCCCACTTGAGGTCTGCTTTGGACTCCATCCTGGCTTTGCTGAGGGACAAGGCATTCTCTTCTGCTGTTGGGGAATTGAGGGCAGGGGAGCTGGTTGGAGAAGCATCAGAGAAGAGCAGATATTTATGTAAAAGGTCCCCAAAAAGTTAGAGGTAAAGAGGGGGGTGGGGGTTGAAGTGTGGTGTATGATTAGCTTCACAAAAAATCATGGAGAGTATTGGTAGGGAAGATGCAACGTCTTTACTAAATCCAGTTAGAAGGAAAAGATCTTCCTGGAATGGGAAAGAGACAGCTTTTGCAAAAATAGTTCCTTTCATGGTAAGTCACACACTTATGGGGACTCTTGTTCCAGGAGGGCTTACAGGTTGAAAATAAAAATGTTTCAGATATTTGTGGGTGGTAGATACCATGACAGGGCAAGGAACAGGGAGCCAGGAATGTTTGGGGGTCCAGCCCTAACCTTTTGATCACTACCAGGTCCTTCCACAAAAATCTCCCTCTGGATGCTCAGCCCTAGCCCCACAATACAGCATGGTTTTAGAGCTGGCAGTTCTCCGGTTCTATGGGGAGAGCTAAAAGTGACTGTAGTGCCTAACCCTGCAGTTTTTAAAGCTCTTCACCAACCCTATGAACTGGGTTGCCTGTGTGGGCAAACCACCCAGGTTACAGCCAGGGGCTGGATATTTGTGGGTCCCAGAGCAAGGGTACAGATGGAGACCCATATATCCTATGTATAAATATTTAAAAGTTATAAATCAAGTCCACAAAATGTTAAATAAAATATGTTCTATCTTCCTATTCGACAATGATACCTTTCAAAATGAAAAGCCAGATTCAAATTTAGAAGTCTTGGATTCCTTAGAGTTTTGCATTGGGCTATGGTGGTCAAGCAGGAGGCTGTCTTTCTCTCTGCCAGTTTTCTGGACTGGGAGGGGTCTGGGCTTATCCCAGGCCTCACACCTCAGCTCTGTCCACACCACATACAAACAGCCACCCCTGGACTTTTCTCTCAGGCCTGAGATGGCTCTCATCAAGGGCATGGTCCCCCTGCTCTAGGAGGATGGGCCCAGAGGAGAGACCTATGTGGCCTTGAAAGTGGCTTGAGTCCACTTGGGCAGGGAATTTTGGGCATCCTGGCTATCTGGTGGGGTCTAAAGGGTGAGCATAGATCTGAGTGGACATGTCTCATTGGCCCTACAGACTCCTCATTGTTTAAAGAGTACTGGGGCAGGAGGAAGGCCAGAGGGAAGTCTCTAAAAGTGAAGAGCAGGGGCCTCTCTTGCCTCACTCTAAGGGAGATACAGCTCACCTTGGGGCAAACCCATCCTGCACTCACTGGATAGTTTGTTCATTTGGTTTAGGGCTTGATATTCAGAAACCTACTTCATGCCTACCATATGCAAGACACCATGCAGGGTCTTCCCAAGGATGGCTTGCCAAGAAAAACAAAGCCCTGTGTGATTTGTTGGGGACTTCTTTTCATTTCTCAAGGAATTTCCTCATCTTTGGTGTTCCAGCTGATCCTCTCTTGGCAGCTTTTCCTCTTTGGGCTTGTCTATAATCCTGCCCCAGCCCCAAGCTTGGTGTGTGGCAGTTTTGGGTAAGATGCACAGAGGGAGGATTGGGAAGATGGGCACCTGCCAGGAGCTCTCCCCCTCAGCTGTCCATCCTAGAGGGCCGTCGGGAGCAGTATTACCTGAGCAAGGGCTCCCAGACACACGTGTGTGTGTGTGTGTGTGTGTGTGTGTTCACATGCACGGGCACTCTCCTCTTGTGATCAGATCTGCAAGGTAGATAGATAGATAGAGATAGAGAAGGGGCAAGCAGGGCCACGAAAAGGCCAGGAGAGGGGAGATTATAACCTCGGAAGTAGCAGCACTAAGTTCAGGCAGGACCCATTTACCCAGAATCCAGTTTTTTGTGTCCGCTGGCTACATGAGACATGCATGGGAGTGTCCTTACCTGAAGCTTCTAGTGAGCTGGCTGCTGTGATGACCCTCAGAGTCACAAACACCAAAAGTAAAGTGGTCATAGTTCACCTGGAAGAAGGGAGGCAGAGGTGTTAGTTGGAGGTTCAGATACAGTGAGGCTGAGGGTCACATGGCATGTGACACAAGGTGATCAATTCTATGTGCAAGTTGCTAAAATTGCATCAAGATAAAGAGGCTGTGTGTAGTTCTGGGGTTGTCTTCTCCAAGAATCCTCTCTTCACAAAGCTTTCACAGATTTCTTAGTTTAATTAAACGTGTTAGGCCAGAAACCTCCTCCTGTCTCTTTTAGGGTGCTTCCCATCTTCTAACCTGAAAAGGCTCATTCTGAAGGATCCATCCTGTGATGGTTGGTTTTGTGTTGACTTGACTGGGCCCTGGGGTGCTCAGATATTTGTTCAAACACTATTCTGGGTGCGTCTGTGAGAGTGTTTTTGGATGAGGTGAATATTTAACTTGGTAGACTAACTAGAGCAGATTGCCCTGATGATGTGGGTGGGCCTCATCCTATCAGTTGAAGGCATAAATAAAACAAAAAGACTAAACCTCCCCCGAGAGAGAAAATTCCTCCTGCCTGATGACCTTAAAACTGCCTTCTGATTTGAACTGAAACATGGGCTCTTCCTAGGTCTTGAGTCTTCAGACTCAGGTTGGAACTACACTGCTCCTTGGAGAGGAGGGAGGCAGAGGGGATTGAATATTTGGAACTAAAGACAAGCATGGGGCTTTGGGAGTGGTGCTCCTGGGGGTTCCCAGCTGTGTCAGTCTGACGGCCCAGCAGGTGTCGCTGTTGGCTTAGTCACCAACAGCTGGGGGGCTCCAGTCCCAGGAATGCTCAGTGGAGGGGTGGGCGGGGCCTGGGACTTTGGGGAACTCATTTGGGTGACCTGGCCTGTTGTTTTAAGTGACCTTTCTTTCCATCGCTGCCATTCATGCCACATACATTGGTCACCTGAGAGAAGTAGGGCTGGCTGTGTGGGCCCTGCTCGGGGGACAGAGACGAATGCATGAGGCATGTTTCCCTCACATCATAGGAAGTCTGAAAAATACCAAAGACCTAACAAGCAGTCCCTTTGCTTCTCCTCAAGTCTTCTCCTTCGATGCTGCCTGATGCTGCCTTCAAACAGCGATCTCTGGGGTTCCAGGGCCTGGCATGGAGGGGCCACTGAGTTGTGGCACTCTTGTTCAGACCCAGTGGGACCAGTCACAGGAAAGAGTCCTCCAGAGGCTAAAAGGGTGAGGCATTCCCTCCAGTCTGGGGAGGGGGCTAGACTGGTGGGCTCCTCTCTTCCCAGAGCCTCAGCGATACCATGTCCAGACACAGGACCCGCCTGTTTCTTCCCTCGGAACATGCTCCACTGGGAAGTTTTGGGTATGTTTTTGGAGTTGTGTTTCTTCCCAAACTCTGTGAACAAGCCCCACATTGTCTGGGATGCAGTGCCTCTCTGTGGGGCTTGGGCCTGCTCTGTTTTTCTCCCTGGCCTCCACCAGGAATGGAAAGGGCAGGGGTTTGGGGTAGGTAGGGGGGTACTGGGCAGAGAAGCTAATTTTATTTCTTCTTCTTTTTTTAAGACAAACTTTGGGATAGAAACATTGCAATAAATATGCTCTTGTGTTTGTATTTTCTCAGCTGTAAAGAAAATAGGGAGAAATCCCATTCTGTCCAGCTTCCAAGTGTCTCCAGGACTCACTGAGTCTTTCATGGGAGGGGATGGACTTTGCCAGCCTGTTGACAGGGAGGCCTTTCTCCATGGGAAGCATGGCGAGGTGGTGGCAAGGGGATGGTGGCAGAGGAAAGGGACAGGGGTGTCTGAAATGAAGTGAAAACAGGAGTTTAGGGGAGCAGGAATCGGGTGCTGGATGAAGACTGGGGTTGAGGGGTTCTGAGTGTGCTTGGGTTGGTCACCAAGGAAATGGCTTTCTCAGGAGAGAAGTACTAGGAGACCTGACCAGGGGAGAGTATGCTTAGTAGTGCTCTTGAACTAAGCTGGGTGTGTGTGTGAGTGTGTGTATGTGTATGCATATGTGTGCGTGGGCAAATGTGCACGCCCCATAGTTGGAGATAGGGAAACCCTCTACCTCTTCATTAGCTAGGCTCTGTCTCAGGGTTGCCGACCTGGCAGGGCTTTGGCCTCCTTTACTCCACCAAATTAAGAGACTGGATGGGAAGCTCACCCACTTGCTTTGAATTCCTCTTCCAGCAGCATACAGTGGAGACCCCTAGACCTGAGAGCCCCCACCCCTCAAATGGGAGACCCCTACTTCCAGTCCTGGCTCAGCCATCTACTACTTTAACAACCCCAGAACCCAACCCCATGGCTGTTTCAAGCCTGAGTAAGTGAGATCATGGGCCAGTCAGGTTCCCCTCTCCAGAGTGGGAACTGTGTTTCTGGTTTGGAAGCTGGCACAGGGTCTGGCACTCAGTAGGCATCCAGCCAGCCACTCCCCCTCACGTCCCTGGGGGCAAGACTGGAGGAGCCTCTCAAGATGTGTGGACTGGAAGAGGGTCCTGTGGCTGGGGTTTTACAGCCATGACCTCCCTGCCAGAGATCCTGTCCACGTGGCTGAGACAGGGGTCTGTAGTCTCTAACTGAATAGGAGGTGCCCATTCCTTCACAAGGTGGCTCATGCCGTGGCTAGGTGGCTGGGATGGTGTTCGACATCCTTCAAGCTGGAGTTGGATGACCCAACCCATTATAATTTCCACCTCTGAGCTCCTCCTTCAAGAACCACACTAACGAGGTCCATTCCTCTTTCAAGGGACTCATGCCAGATCTTCAGGGGTCCCGCCTGCTCGACTGTCTGCTTTCTTCCACAGAGCTGTTCTGTTCCTTCAACTATTCCTCATGTACCTTCCAGATCTCACCTCCTTTCCTGGAGCCACAGAAGGCCAGAGCTTGAATAGACATTAGTGAATGTCAAGTTCAACTCCTTCATTTTACAGATCAAGAAACTAAGGCCCAAAGAAGTTAAGTGATTTGCTCGAGGCCACACAGTAAGTTGGAGATGAAGCCAGGACCAGTACTCAGTTCTAGAGCCCCAGTCATCATTGTCCTGTGTTTCCAGCTCAACACGTCTGTCTGATGCCTCTCCATCTCCACAGCCCCCCAGCAGAACGCCCAGCACAGAGAGAGGTCAATCAGGAAATACGTGCTGAGTGAATAAATGAACAAATGGAGGCTCAAGCACCCCAGGCCTCTGAGGAAGGAGAAGGGGTGCTAGAGGCTCACATTTGTTGACCACTCCCATTCTGCATTCAATAAATCTCAGAGAGATACATACTGCATGCGTGTGATGTACATAGCCGGCATGCCAGTGACTTTGGGAAGGTCACAGCCCATGTGCAGCCCATGGGTGTAACAAGTAGGGCCTTCCCTTCCCAGGGCCCCAGGGAGAACCCGTAGGGTACCAGAGCCAGCCTACACTGGCTGGTCAGAGATAACTTTAGATATCTCTTCCCAACTCTGTGTTCAGTGATGTCACATTGGTATCTTGAAATTGGTCACGATGGGACTATTTCCAGCACAGAAATGAGGAAAGACTACAAATGAGGGCTTTCATCTTTCTCTGCCTTTTTGGGAGTGGGCTTACCACCACACTACTGGAAGTAACAATACTTAATAAAGACTAAGGCTAGTTTGCCTCTCCTGACTGGGACTGCTTCTATAGCCATGTTAGCACTTACTTTTTCTGCTATGTATGCTAGCTCTGCCTCACCATGCAGATTGTGACCTCTTTAGGGCTGAAAGTCAAAGCCTAAGTTAAAAAAAAAAAATTCCCTCCATGTTAACTCATGCAGTGCCAGGAAAAATACAAAAAAAATGGTATTCAATACCTACTTATTGATGAACCAGGGGACATTGGAATTTGGTAGACTGGTTGACCAGTAGGATTTGTCAGTAACTGAGTGGCTCTGTATCCAAGACAATCCTGGGGGACGGATTTAAAATGACCAAAGCTACCCATTCCCCCAGCCATTAACCTCCAGCAAATCACTTATTTGCGGGCTAATCTCACAGCAGCACCTCTTTTCTGGTTGTTCATGGACAAGACCCATCCTAAATCTGCATGTAATGATGGTGGATGCACTTGAGATTGGGATTTCAAACCTAGCATAGAGAAAGGGGCAGGGATCCCACACCAGGGACGCATCTAGCCAGAGTGATCCCAACTGCTGCTGCTAATTTTCCACATACTCTAAACAGACATGTTAGGATGGTGTGGAAAGGGGGAACCAGGCAGCTGATTGCAGTCCTAGCTCTGTCCTAAGTCACTGGGGAACTCATGGAAGCCCTCATTTTTCCCGTCTGTAAGCTAGAATTCCCTGTGGGAATTGTGAAGGTATTTTTTTTGTGTGTGAATGCAAATATTCTTTTTGTATTTTCTCTTCTCTCCCTCTTCCTCCTATTCCTTGTTTTCTCTCTTTGTCTTTTTCCATATCATTAATTCCCTTATTCCTATTTTGTTATCTGCTCTGTTGTCACTGAAGCATCTTCAATTCTTGACAATCATTAATGCAGGGTCCAGCTGGGGGTTGGTGTGAGTTCCCAAGCAAGAGTCCCAACCCACTCCTGGACCTTCCATCAGTAGGGAGGAACCCTGCAGGTGTCCCAGCTCCTGGCTCTCCTGGTACCCCCAGAAGCCCAAAGAGGACTGGTTCCTGCAGCCCAGCATGGCACTCCTCCCCAAAGTCTGTCAGAGCAGGTGCCCGAGGGAAAAAGATGGCTGCTACAGGAATCCACTTCTGCTCTGTAGAACTGCAGGCAGTTCTTGCTAACTTCCTTCCAGGGATTTTCAGGATGCATTTCTAAAAAGCTCGAACCAAGCCATTCCTGATTAAATGGGTCATGTCTTAGCCAGGACCTGCAAAAACATGAATATCACTTGCTCAGCAGTGTCTGAATGCCCATCAGCCAACTTAGAAGAAACGCCAGCAGATCCCTCCGTTGAGTTGGGTCTTCTGGATCTTTCTAATGTCCCACCATGCCATGTGAGGACCCTCACCTTTGGCAGCTGGAAGAGCTGGCCAGCTCCTTGCTGCTTCCTGTGCCTCTGATCACAGGGAAGGGGCAGCTAAGGGAAGGAAGTCCTTTCTGAACTTCAGCTTCAGAAATTAGCCCAAGGAGCTGTTTCTGCCAATGCTAATCTGTGGCCAACCTCACCGCCCCCACCAGGGGCTAGGAGGGTGCTGGTTCCACAGTAAAAAAACAAAAAACAAAAAACAAAAAACAAAAAACAAAACCCTTGCCTGTGGAAGTAGGTGGTGAGCATAATAGGGAACTAAGTGGAAGGAGCAGGCCCTGGTCAAGGAATGAAGCCCATACAATACCTTAGAAGACATCCATTTCTTTCCTCTCTGGCGTTTCAGCCTTGATTTCCTTGACCCACTGATAAATGTCCTTACTGGGAACATTTAGCTGATAACTGTTTGATTTGAATCTCTTGTGACAAGAGATATGTTGTTCTCCATCTGCTCTCTGGGGTCTACTGTGAATACAGTCTTTGTGCAGTTTCCTGAAGTGGCCTCTTCTCAAGTTTTCCGGGAAACATAAGGTATGGGAGAAGATGAATACCTTGAAAATGCAACTTGAATTCATACCTTTGGCCTACAACTTGCTTTTTGGGTGAAGATGAGCAAGTTTCTTGGCATCTCTGGCCAAAAAAAATCCATGGATGAAGTCTCTCGAAATGGCTTATTTCCAGTTAGGAGAAGAGGGAGGGAACCATATCCTAAACTTCCTCTTGTTCCTTCCAAATCACAACAGAAGTGTCTATGTCCCCCAGGTAGTCTGACCCTGTGGGGTGAGGCGGCAGGAGGGGTGAGGAGAAAGGGAGCTTGTATCACATTGAAGGCTGAAGTCAGAAGGGATGGCTAAGGCAAAGGGAAGCTTGGCCTATGTACTTCGTGGCAGGATGAATGTTCTTGGAGTGAAAGCCAGTCCTCCTCTCCCATGGCCTGCGAGGCCCTACATGATCTTCTCCTGTCCCTGCTCATATCATGTCTTGTACTTCTATTTCCAGCTATATTCTAGCTGTTCCTTGATCACAAAATCTTGTTTCCTTCTAAGGGCTTTTTGTACCTGCTCTTCCTTCTCTCTGGCACACACCTGTGGATCTTTCCCTAGCTGGCCACTTTTCGGCATTCCAGGCTCAGCCCAAATGTCCCTTCCCTGACCACCCTGTTCCTTCACCCCCACCCAATTTTAGTTAGATGATGATGCTGATACGAAATTATTGTCCTTTCCTGTTTGTTGGTTATCTGTTTCCCCTATTAGAGTATACACTCCATGAAGGCAGGGACTTTGGTCTGTTTTGCTCACTACTATATTTCCAGCGCCTAGAACAATGCCTGGCACATAGTAGGTAAACAAGAAATATTCATTGAATAAATGAATGGATGGCTCTTAATGAATGGGCAATGTCCCTTCTGGGTTAAGTTTGGAATGGAAGGAGTGGTGAGTTTAAGACTGATCATAACTGTTGAATGCACCTGATTTCAAAGCATTCCTGCCTCCTCAGCCTTGGAGACCCTTTAGAAACCTTCAGAGAAGGGGTAATGGGGAGCAGGGACTGTCAGGGGAGCCTGGAGCATTCCTGTAACCCATGGAAGCATCCATACATGGCCCATGGAAACACCTAATCATGTTCCTCTCCTGCTTGGAGAGGACCAGGAGTAGGGCAGGATGGCCATGCAGGGAGTGGTGACTTCAAAGATCCAGGGACAAAGCAGAGCTTGGAGCCATGCTGGTCCCTGACAAAGGCTGCATTTCCCAAGGGCTGGGAGGGACGCTGGCCATGGGTGGTGTTTCCAAGGGTTGGGTGCCTGCAGCCATCCTGGCCCGGAAGCATATCCCTGGGCTAGGGTAGGTAGGGGTCAGTGCTTGAGGGAAGAATTCAGCTCTACATCATCCCTGTTATGCTCACCTCTCCCCATTCTCAGTTGCAAATTCCCAGTAAAATCAGTTTAAAGTGGAGGGGTACAGGCATGATTAATGACTCCTATTCACTCATCCAGGGACATTTAGCTTTGCCCTGTTCTCTCTGTGGAAAAAAACCCTAGGACTTGGGACCCGCCCCTTCCTGTTCTCAGCCTTCCCTTCCATCTGGGCATTTGGAGGTTTTCTCTGCATTAATTTCAGACTTTGTGTAAATATCGAACCTGGGATTTTGGAAGGGAGTGTCCTGCAGCCCAAACTTTCCATCAGGCACAAGCACCCTTTTTGGGGCAGGGATCCTGGGCCAAGAGCTGAGTTCCCTCCACTTGGTGCTGACCGCCAACCTGGCAGGACAGAGAGCTCCTTCCTGCAGGGCTTTGGGAAAGGGCTGGGGACCCAGTGTGACTCCGCAGTGGCCTCCCTGGCTGAGAAGGGAGGCCCAGTTTAAAAAATTATCCTCGGTAGAGGTTTCTGGAAGCTGAGAGTCTTGGTGGAAATGCCTGCTTGTCAGAAAGGGCCATCAGGTGTTTGGGGTTATAGTCGAGTCCCTGGGCAGGCAGAGGGCCAGATGCCTGGCTTGTGGCTGATGGGAAACAGCGGGCCACTGTCTCTCTGGGGCAGACGCTCCGGTTCTGTGGGTTTAGTCCTGGGTTCCAGTCAAGTCTAAGTAAGAAAATGGATTATTGGAGAAAAAAAAAACCTCACTTTTTTTAAGACTTTTTATTTTGGGAGGTGCCTGGATGGCTCAGTCGGTTAAGCATATGCCTTCAGCTTGGGTCATGATGTTGGGATCTTGGGACTGAGCCCTGCGTTGGGCTCCCTGCTCAGTGGGGTGTCTGCTTCTCTCTCTCTCTCTGCCTCTGCCCCTCCCCTCCACTCATGCTCTCTCAAATAAGTAAATAAAATCTTTAAAAAGAAAAGATTTTTTATTTTTAAGTAATCTCTGCACCCAACATGGGGCTCCAACTCACAACTCTGAGATCAAGAGTTGCACGCTCTGAGTCAGCCAGGCACCCCAAACCTCATTCTTTTGACCCTAGTTTGCATGCCTCGGTTCCAGGACTGGGCAAGACTTCATGGTGAACATCCTTCTAACTCCTTTTGGGTCATGTTACTCTTTGACAGCCAGTGGGAGCTGGGGCCCCAGCTTCCAGGAGGTGATCTTTAAGTTCCTGTTCAGTTTACTTGGGGGCCTTAGGGCACATTTGAGAGTCTATGCTAACAGTGTGATCTATGGTGGGCATCTGGGGTCGTGTGGCATAAATTTGACCTTTGGAGGGGCTAGAGACTAAGGTCAACTATGTGGACAGTCAGCCACGTGACCCACCCCTCAGTAAAAACCCTAGACACTGAGGCTCTAGTGAACTTCTCTGGTTGGCAGTGCTCTGTATTGTAACGCACTGTGCACTGCTGTCGACACAACTCCACTGCACCAGGGCAGCTGGAACTCTGTACCTGGTCACCTTGGGACACTTTCCATGTGCCTCTTTGCTGATTTTGATCTGTATCATTTTGCTATAAAACACCGTATAACACCATAACTGTGAATATAACAGATTTACTGAGTTCTGTGCATCCTTCTAAGGAACTTTCTCTACAGAATGGTGCTCTTGGAGACCTCCTGACACTGCACTTTACCAGCTTCTTTGGGTGAGCTTGTCTTGCCCAGCATAGTTCAGGGCTGGCTGATGCGGCAGTGGACAAGACACCTTCACCCCGTGGCCATCCTTCACCCACATGGCTTTCCCTTCTTGGGGCATGTGCTCTGAAAAGCAGAGTATTCTTTTTTAGCTCTCGTGTGGAAGGAGCAATTGCCTCTCATCTGAAAAAGTTCCAACCATTTCTTGTCTTTCCTCCCTCCTTCTTTTCCTCTGTCAAATTCCCACCACATGGAAAACTCTGTGGTAGGTACTGACGAGGATCCAAGAATCGACCCGTGTAAATAAGATGTGTGAATAAATCCTACAGTACGAGAGGAAGAGCCTCTTTCAATGAAAGAATTCTGGGAGCTGAGAAGATGCAGAAACCGCTCCTGTCTGGGGGGGCCTGGGAGAGTTTTGAAGAAGAAGTGACATTTGAGTTGAGCCTTGACAGACAGGTACCCTATGGTAGAGGGAAAGGGCATTTAGGAGGGAGGGATCTCATGAACAGAGGCACGGAGAAAGGAGTACATCCAACCCATATAGGATCAAAAAAGTTAGGAACAAGGCTGGGACAGATTCTGAAGAATCTCTGTAATTAGGCTAGTGAGTTTGGCTTCTGTAGGAGACTCGCTGGCATGAGGGAGTGGAGTTCAGATCTCAGGTGTGTTTCAGAAGGAAACCAAAACGTCTGCTCCAGCTATTTCCGGCCCTACCTCTGTGAAGTCTCCCTGTTACCTCATCGTGACCAAGTTCACCCTCCTCCATGAGAGCAGGATCATACACTGCCTGCAGCTTTGTCTGCCTCTGCAAGGAGATGCCGCCCACTGGGGTGTGCACTAAGCTCATTCTTCCTTGGGTCTCCTGCATGCCTGAGCACCTACCCCCACTACTTCCTCTAAAAATTACCACGTATTGAAAGCTGACCCCTAGCCAGCATGGTGCCCAACAGCAATCGGAACAAATGCATCCTCTCATTCAATGCTCACAATTATCCCTGGAGGGGGGCACGATTGCTACTTCCATTTTATAATGGAGGATACAGAGGCTCAGAACAGGTCAGTAACTTACCTCAAATCCTGCAGCCAGGGAGTGGAAGGGCCAGGATTCAAACCCAGGTCTGCCTGACTCCTAGCCTATTCTCTGCTTCCCACATATATGCTAGTGATGGGGGCAGGCGCAGAGGATGGAGGCTGTCAGGGGTTTGTTCTCATTATTCAAAGGCTTTTGGCAATCTATGGACACAGCCCTAAAGCATGGATTCTGTTCACAAACATCTGCTGCGTGCCTGCTACAGAAGGAGTCTTCCAACAGATCGGGTTAAGCGTCAAAGATGGATTCAGAGCACCAAGATCACCTTGAGGCTTTAGAATAAGGCTGAACACCCCAAAGAGCTTGCTCTCTGAGCTCCTCACAGACACCCTCTGACTCTCCACTTGCTCCAGAAGAGTTGGCAAAGAGCTGTGAGCACTGACATGATATTATGCTGCACTCCACTCTGTTTCCTCCCCTTCCAGCTGTCTCCAGCATGTCCCCAGTTCTCAGCCAGCCTTCTCTGGCTGTGTAGCTCTGCCCTGCACGGCTGTCAGGATTACGGTGCCTAATAGCCTCCCAATAGGAAGCCAGCATAGTAGCCTTCCAGAAAGCGCCTTCTAGGGACTCATGCTGTCTGCTGCCTCCCGGCTCCTCCCCGCCAGTGTTTCTTCAATGACATAGTCCTCACAAGAAGGCTGCCTTTCCGTTTGTGCTGTTTTAAATTCTTTTAAAAAGAATCGTGGCAAAATACACATAACACAAAATTTACCATCTTTTTTTGGTGGATCCCATGTTGCTTGAACTCATGACCCTAAGATCAAGACCTGAGCTGAGATCAAGAGTCAGATACTTAACGCACTGAGCCATCCAGGCGTCTCACAAAGTACCACCGTAACTGTTTTTAAGTCCGTATTTTTTATAGTTCAGTGACATGAGGCACATCCACATTGTCATGTTACTGTGCCACCATCACTACCATCTGCCAAACTGAAACTTTGTACCCATTAGAGGATAACTCCCATCTCCCCCTCCCCCAGCTCTTGGCAACCACCATTCTACTTTCTGTTTCTATGAATTTGACTACTGGCTTTCCTTTTGAGGAGGAAAATCAGTAACCCTATCTGACCCAGTATCTAGAGATCTTTATGTGCTATTCCAATTGGCCAATTGGACAGGTTCTTTTTTTTTTCTTTTTCTTCTTCTGGAGTGCTTTCTATATTCAAGGAGACTTTTGTG
Organism: Canis aureus; assembly: GCF_053574225.1. Lineage (NCBI taxonomy): Eukaryota > Metazoa > Chordata > Mammalia > Carnivora > Canidae > Canis > Canis aureus. The sequence goes on along the minus strand of NC_135612.1, from coordinate 52,820,828 downwards.
CACTCAGGGCTCTTCCGGGTACCATACTGCCTTCAGCATCCTGGGACACCTGCAGCTTCATGGGGTTGGGCTCTAAAGGCACACAAGGCAGAGACCAGGTATGATCAACATTTCCCTTGAAAATTTCTTAGGAAGGCACCATGTTGGGGTCCCACATACTACCCCCAAATGAGTCAAACACAATTGTCTTTTTTCCATTTCTGGTTTATTTCTTTATCTGAGCAGCAGATGAATTAGTTGGCTTATTAGAAGGGCCATGTTTTACAAGCAACACTTCTCATTAAAACTAGAAAGATGCTTGGCTTTTCAAGATGCTCATACTGTGAGAGGAACAAGGGACCCGATGTTTACTCTGGGAGCAGGAAATTGAGTTTCTCATCTCTGGCTTGCTGGGGACACAGATACATCAGGTAGAGGAGCACCTGCAGACTTTCTCACTGAAGTGTGTTCTCTCTTGTTAACTACGCTGGCACTGTAGCTGAGCCTAACGCCCATCTGAGCTTGGTGGGAGCAGCGGTGGCCATCTTCTCGGATGGAAAAATTCACCCACAGCTGCACAGACAGTGGTCATGCTGGGATCAGGGCCTGGGGCTCTCTGCTTCCTATTTAGTTTTCATGGCAGTCATGGTTTCTCCCACCTAGACTGAGGGCTCTCCTAGAGGACAGGGCAGACTTCCCACTCCTTGTGTATTCCCCGCTGTGTCCCATAGAGAGCTTGGCACATGGAATATTCTAATTGTGGATAACTGCTTACTGACTTAGAAACATGTTCACATAAAAAGCAAACTGCAAAATATTATATGCAATGCAACTCCATTCCATTTTTGTGTGTAGCTATTCATGGGGGAAAAGACCTGAAAGATATACATAAATTTAACTCTGGTTGTCTTTGGGTGTTAGGTTTATGGTAGACTTTTATTTTTCCATTTCTAGTGTTTACATTTCCTCAACTTTCTGTGATGTTCTCTACCATTTTTCAAAGGAAAAGTGTTTCCAAAAATAAAATGAAATTTTATATCCTTAAAAAAAAATCTACATTCAGGACAATAAACTCCCCAGTGACCAAGGTGCCAGCCAGTGAAGAAGGGATGGGGTGGGGGCGGGGAAGGGAGGGAGGGCAGGGTGGAGGAGAGGAGAATGTTCTCCATGTACTATAAAACTCTTGGGAATGTGCTGAGAGACAGAATTTTCTTGCATCACAGTTAAGTGTTCAACAGACTCTGGGTCGAAGATCTTTCAAGCTCATGACTCTCTTCCAAAGATGATCCTAACTGTGAGCCAAGGAATCCCCATGAAGTTCATAGGCATGGAATGCCAGAATGAGCAGAGCTTTATGCACATACCCTGATGGATGGGCCCCAGAATGAGCAACAAGTCCCTTTGCTTCTCTTTCTTATGCTGGATGTCTGGGTCCAATCTGAGAAATTGGCCTTCTCTCTGGGCATGAAATAGCCAGGAAACCAGGAACATTTGGAATCAGACAGCCATGAGTTCCAGCCTTGGCCATGCCTTAGTTTCACCATCTACAAAATGGGGATAATTAGACCTACTTCAAGCTTCTTGTGGCTTTGGGTCATGCAACATTTATATCCTTTCTACTCAATACATCCAGTCTCTGGTTAGCACAGAAGCACTGACCAATCAGAGAATATGTCATTTATTTGACTTGATAGAACTTCCTGGACATCTCAGATGAAGCATGGATCCAAAATATGGTAGCAAGTCAATAAAGGGTGTCACGAGTTGAATTGAGCCCCCCCCAACCCCCGCCCTGCAAAAAAAGGATATGTGGAAGCCCTAACCCCCAGGACCTGGGAATGTGACCTTATCTGGAAATAAGTCCTTTCAGATATAATCAAGTTAAGGTGAGGTCATTAGGATGGACCCTTAATCCAGTATGACTGGTGTCCTCGAAAGAAATGTAAGCAGCATGTGGAGATCCTGGCATCCATGCAGAGATCAGGGAGACAGAGATCGGAGTGAGACAGGTGCTGGCCCAGGAATGCCAAAAACTGAAACCAGAAGCTGAGAAGAGTCTAGGAAGGATTCTTTCCTTCAGGATTCAGAGGGAACATGGCCCTGAAGAGACCCTGATTTTGGACTTCTAGCCTCCAGAACTGAGAGACAATACACTTCTGTCATTTTTTTTTAAAGAATTTTATTTATTTATTCATGAGAGTCACACACAGAGAGAGAGGCAGAGACACAGGCAGAGGGAGAGGGAGAAGCAGGCTCCATGCAGGGAGCCTGATGTGGGACTCAATCCTGGGTCTCCAGGATCACACCCCAGGCTTCAGGCGGCGCTAAACCGCTGTGCCACCGGGGCTGCCCCTACTTCTGTCATTTTAAGCCTGCATTTTGCGGCGCTTTGTGATGGCAGTCCTTGAAACTAATACAATGGGTAACTCTTTATTTTACTACCACCACGACTAAAGACACTACTACAAAAGGAGATTGCCCCATCTTACTTGGGGGTCAAGTCAGGATGATTTAGATTTCTCTAGAAAATTATTTTTCATGTCTAATCTAAATCTCTCCTGCCCTCCTTTTCTCAGTGGGGACGTATCACGCCTTGGGATTTGATTTGATTTTTTAAGATTTTATTTTTAAGTCATCTCTATAACCACTTTGAACCCAGGGCTCAAATTCACAACCCTGAGAATAAGAGTCGCAGGCTCTACCTATTGAGCCAGCCAGGAGCCCCGGGCTTGTTCTTGATGGATTTTTCTAGAACCTTCTTGGTTGCCCTTTGAACCTGATCTTCGTGATTATGATATTGTGATTTGAGAATCTTGTGATTCTCTTGGTTTGGCTCTTTGACCCTCATGCCATCATTGGGCTCATCCATATCCCCTTCTGCTCTCACTGATTGATGACAGTGGCTCTCTGTCTTTCTAGGGAGCCAGGAGAAAGGAGAAACATATCCTCGATCCTGGTCTGGATTCTGTCTTTTATTAACAAAAACCCAGAAGTGAACGTTTCTTTGAGGTTTCTGGCCCGTCTGGACTCAGAGCATCTTTTCTCCTAGGGTCTGCATAGGACCAAGAAAGGCTGACATTTCAACAGAGGCACATCTCAGGCTGTTCAGCTGCCTTAACTTTTTCAGAACCATCAACGGTTCTCCTGGGATAATTAGACTTCCTGGTTCCCCAGTCCCACGAGGGGAGGACAGGGCACTAAGCAGGAGATTGGCAGGGCCAGAGAAGCCCAGTTCTGCACCAGCTCCTCCCTCCCCAGCCTGCCTCCTGAAAGCACAGCCACAGAGCTGGTGGCAGGTAGAACACCTGAAAGAATTTCTTGCTGGTCCACCTTTTGCCAGTATGGTGCAGTCCCAAGAGGTAGTTGAAGGATTCGAGTAGGATCAGGGCTGGGGTGTAAAGCTCTAATCAGCTGTGCCCTGTACCACCCCAAGGGGCTGTCTACCCACGGAACACAATGGAATGGGATCCCCTGGAATTGTGCAGTGGGGGCCCCTTGGTACAACAGGGCTTGCTGCAGGGGACCGGCCCTGTTCCCCAGCTAGCTTCAAGGTGACAGAAGGCACAAGGCTCTTCTTGCATTTCCCACGTGCCTCCGTGCTCCAAGCTTGCATGGCTGCCTTAAGAGCATAAGTGGTCAGGAAATCAGCCGAGGAGCTTCAGGTTGGGCAAGAAGAGGTAGTCACGTGACTACCTTACCCATTGCTACAAAATGTCAGGTTCTCAGATACCAGGAACGACCCCAGGGATATTCATGATGAACAGCTATTACTGCTTTGAGGGCATTTGCTCTGTGCCCGGTACCTTGCTTTAGCTATGTTATATTATCCTCACAAACTCATGAGTTAAGAGACATTATACCTGATTTACAGATGTAGAAACTGAGGCATGCAAGACTAACCAACTCTGGCAAGGTCACACTGCTAGTGAATTAGCCAGATTGAGTCTGGAGCCCATCCACCTGACTTCCACTCCTATAAGACAATGGCCTGATGGATCCTTTTGTGAATCGAAGTGCTACAATGTCATCAGGAAGGGGGCTGGGAATAAATCATAGGCGACCATTGGTGCTCATCCCAAGTGCCCTCCTTCAAGTTGCCCAGGTGGCTCAGCGGTTTAGTGCCTGCCTTTGGCCCAGGGCATGATCCAGGAGTCCCAGGATCGAGTCCCACATCAGGCTCCCTGCATGGAGCCTGCTCCCCCCTCTCCCTGTGTCTCTGCCTCTCTCTGTGTGTCTCTCATGAATAAATAAATAAAATAAAATAAAAAAGTGCCCTCTTTCATGCCCATCATCTGTTCCCCTATCCCAGCTCCCACCTCCCCACTGCTAACCTGCAATTTGTAATTGTTAAGAGTCTATTTCTTCGGATGCCTGGGTGGCTCAGCGTTTGAGCGTCTGCCTTTGGCTCAGGGCATGATCTCGGATCCGGGGATCGAGTCCCACATCTGGCTCCCTGTAGGGAGCCCACTTCTCCTTCTGCCTATGTCTCTCTGCCTCACTCTGTGTGTCATTAATAAAGAAATAAAATCCTTAAAGACAAAAAAAGAGTCTATTTCTTGGTTTGCCTCTCTCTCTTTTTTCCACTCTCCTTTTTGCTCATTTGTTTTATTTCTTAAATTCTACATAGGAGTGAGATCATATGGCATTCATCTTTCTCTGACAGATTTATTTCACTTAGCCATTTCATCAGACATATTCCTTTTTAGGTCTCAGTTTTCTGATCTCTGACAAGAGTAGAAAAGCACCAGATCAGTGGCTTTCAAAAGACATAAAAGTGGAGATGTTCTGATCAAATCTGACATGGGGACCCCTAAAATCACTGCCCCTCTCTCCTTACCTCTATGGCCCCTGTAGGGTGTCATAGACAACCCCTGAAGACTCTCGAGCGCAGTTTGAAAAGTACTGGGCTAAAGTCATTTGTCTGGTCAGCATATTTTTACTAAGCATTTTCTAGGTGTTGGAGATTGAAGAAGATCAAGACAGGGCATCTGTGTGATGGGCTCCTGTCCCATGCAACTTTTGATTTGGTGTGACCGGGGCAGGGGGCAGAAAACCAGCAAGGAAAACAACCAACCAGCACTTTTTAGACAGTGGCACACTACAAAGAAAGTTCAACCCAGGGCTGCTGGAACATGGGGGTGGGCATGTTTATCTTTAAACTGGGTGATAATGAAAGGCCTCCTGGAAGAGGTGTCATTTGAACTGAGTGACCAGAATGAGCCAATCTTGCAAAGCCAAATGAGAAGAGCCTCAGGCAGGAGAGACCAGGAAGGCAAAGGTCCTGAGGCAGGAATTAATTGGGAGATGCTGAAGGTGGTGGGTGAGGGGAAGGTGATGGGGAAGCTCAAGGGGAAGAGGAAACAGGCTCCTGAGGGCCTGTGGGCCAAGGAAGAGAACTGGGCTGTATTCCAAGTATAAAAGGTCTTCTGAGAGCCTCTGTAATTCCCAGAGGCTTGAGAAGGGATGTGCAAATAACCTGACCTGATTGCTGCAAGCATAAGCATCTATGGGCCAGTCATCGACACCATACTTGCAGTAACTACAGAGGGAGCTGGAGTAGTTACAGTTTTCCAGCCATTGAACATTACAGGAGCCTTATTTGGCACGTGTGAGTCTTGCTGACCCCTGAGGGTAGGCCCCTGGAGTCCCGAAGGCATTGAGATGGCAGCTGGAGCTCCTCGAGAGAAGAGTGGATGAGAGGGCCCAGGTGAGCAGAGGAAGCAGTGGGAGGTGAGGCTCTAAGCCCCTGCTAGGTCTTCCCTCAGCTAATAAAGCTGCTTCTACCTCCAACCCAGCCTTACAGCACTCTTCTCTCTCAGGGCTGGGTGTGGAGACAATCTATGCAATCAGGTCCCACATACCAGGGGGATCCACTCTGCTATAACAGTAACAAAAGATCAGTGGAAGCCATTGCAGGTTGGGCTTAGGAAAGAAGAATCACAAAATGAGGCTGCTTTAAGGGGGAATAAATGGCCCACAGGAGGGTGAAGAAGCTCTCTGGTTGAATGGTGTGGGGCTGAGGTGGGGTCGGTACTCATGGATGTAGTGTTGGGGACAGGGGACAGAGGTAAGCATGCAGACACAGCTCTTTCTTGCTCAGCTCCAGGGGCAGGGGTTCACTTCAGGGGCAAGGGCTATACATAGACATGTCCATGAGACTGGCACTCCCTGGAGTCACATGGCAAATTGAGCACACAGGGCTAGGCCTCTGGTCCAGGTGGGAGGGCTCTACCTCACTCACCTGTTTTTCAATCCTGGGAAACAATGAAACTAAAACGATCATCCTGCATGGCCTACCTTTAAAGAGAAGGTGGCAGGTATCAGGTGAACAAGAAGAAGGTGTCCAGCCTTGCTCTGAGGGTGAAGAAAGCTTGCTGGGTCAGTGACCGTGTTTGAGATTAGGGTTCTAAGCACTCCTCGTCCCTTGGCCCCCACCTTGGGTCCCGTGCAGCTGCCTCATTCCTGCTGCAGGATCAGAGCTGGCTGACTGTATGGACCCTCAGTTCACTCTAGGAGAGAAGAGCTCCCTGGCCAAATTTGACTTAAGAAACTCAGGGAGATTTCCAATATCCATCAGCATATTGAGAATTCCTGCAGAGCAGGGGTGCTGTTTGAGCCGTGGGGATGAGACCCCCTTTTACATATAATGTCCATTGACCATCTCTGAAACAGATGTTCTAGGGAACCTATTTTTGGGAATCTTGGCCTAGCTTCATTCTCCAGGGACAAATATACATGAATCCAGGGTCAATGACAACTATGTTAAGGAAGCAGGGCCTATGTGTCAGGCAGGAGAGAGGAGTCAGAGAGGCAGACTGTGACCTTCCCATTCCCCTAAAGGGCAAACTTGGGGCAGAGGCTGTCATTCTGCCTGCAGGGAGAGTTGGGGCAGGTGACCCTCAGAGGAAGGGCTACAAGAAAGTAGTTTAGAACCAAATGCACCCAGAGGAACTGTTTTGGGCTTTATACTAAGAGTTCAGAAACCAGACTGCATTGCAATCACCTGGGGTGATTCTGAAAAGCACAGATTCCTACCCTGTCCCCCAACCCCATGCAGAATCTCTGGGGTACATTATGATTTAGGCATACTTTTTTTCCCCCAAAGCTACTCCAATGCTTTTGATTCTAGGGACAGAGGCTACTTCTGATGACAGCATCCGAGTCTCTTTTAGAGCATCTTGTCAAGCTGAAAAACATCCACTACATTCCTGAGTCATCATAAAATCCAGGTGTTTCCCTAAGCCATCTGGATATGAGGTCAAAGTGAGAGTGGTTTTTTTGGGGGGGCACCTAATGGGTGAAGGAAGTGATGGGAGGAAGGTCAGGCCAAGGTCCAGGTTTGGTTGGAGAAAATCCCTCCAATATGATCAAGGGTGGAGGCTGAGATAAGAAAGCCCAGGGGTTCTGAGGGACTTGGAAGGCTGGGCTCCCCTTTGCCCTGGACATTTCCCCTAACAAGACTTTCTTCCCCCAAGCATCTGGGCAACCATCAAGGACTCTGGAGGCACACAGTGAGAAGGTGGCCCAAGGGTAGACAATGGGTAGTCTCAAGATGAAGTCTGTCTGCATTTGGGCTCTTATGGGATGGCACAGTGTTTCTGTGATAAGGCACCTCCTTTTACTGGTTTGAATGTGACATGTGATGTGGAGGGAGGAGCTTCAGCAGCCCTGACAGGAGCATATGGCTCTGCTGAGAGCCCCTGGACTCTCTGAGACTCAGGCTCCTCATTTGCATAACTAAGGAGGCGGGTGATTTAGGTGTCCCCTGTGTCTGATTTCTGCTTAATGCTTTTTTTTTTTTTAAAGATTTTATTTATTTGATGAGAGAGCACGTGAGCACAAAGAGGAGGGAACAGCAGAGGGAGAGGGAGAAGCGGCTCCCCACTGAGCAGGGAGCAGGATGTGGAGCTTGATCCCAGGACCAAGGCAAACTCAACCCACTGAGCTACCCAAGTGCCCCAATGCTTCATGACTGAAAAAATAGAGGCTCAGGGAAGCCTGGCAATTCCCAAATCCACCCCTTTGGCTAGTGACTTTCAGTTAGGCCTTAATATACTGTTAAGTTCAACTCCATGGAGTGGAGCAAAGGCCTTGTACAGATGGGGCTCACCCACACCTCCTGCTACCACGGAGGTTCCCTCCTCCTGGCTGGCACAACTCAACTGCTAATAACTGCAGTACCCTCTAGAGGGTGCTGCTGTCAGCGCTGTAACTCGTGCCTGGTGCCCTACAGGAACTAGAGGTCCAGGCTTCCGGAGGGCTGGGGATGGAGGCATGGCAAAGTGGAGGACCGCCCATTTGAACATTGCTGGTATTCTTCTCCTCAAGCATTGGAGGTAATTTATAGTGCAAAGGTCCGCTCATTCATTCATTCATTCATTCAACCAGCCTGACTGTGTGTGCCAGGCACTGGATTAGGTGTAGCACACACCATGAAGGCAGGCCTTAGGATGTCCATTTTACAGAGAAGAAAACCAAGGCTCAGAGAGGCAAAGCAATTTGCCCACATTATGCAGCCAGGCAGTGCACAGTTCAAGTGGCTTCAAGCTCAGCGTTCTCCCACTGCCCATGCTATAGGATACACACATTGGCCTTCCCACTGGAGCAAACCCCACCCCTTGATTCTCACCCCTTGCTGGGAGTTGTGTGTGTGGGGAGGTGCTGACCCACATGCCCCCCCCCCCCCCCGCAACAGAATGCATTACTGTGGCAATTGTGTCCCCAATGGCAACCTTCTTTGGCCTCATGATCACACATCCATACTTGCTGATGCTATGATTTTTCAGAGTGGGATTTCGGAAAACCTCAAAAATTATAATAGCAGTTTGATATTTTGTTGCAGGTCTACTTTGTGCCAGGTCCTGTCTTCGCTTTATCTTGAACTCTCTCAGTCATCAGATGAGCCTCATTTCATGGATGTGAAAAGTGAGGCTCAGAGAGCTTAAGTGGCTTGCCCAAGGGCACACAGCTGGGATTTCAACCCACATCCGGGGCTGCCAAAGTCCCCGTTCTTTCTGCTTTACCACTGGGGCCTGGCTCCTTGTTTTCTTTTGTTGTCTGCCCTTCATCGCCTGCCTAACTCTCCCTTCTTGCCGCCCTCCTCCCCCTTCCCCCAGCGTTGGACTTCTGTTGCACACAGCTGGGCATGCTCTGGCCCCATAACTAAATGAAGGTCTGGAGCAGGACTTCTCAATATTGGCACTACTGACATTTTGGGCTGGATAATTCTCTGCTGGTAGAAGGAAAGTGCTATCCTCTGCATTTTCAGATGTTTAGTAGCATCCCTGGTCTCCACCCACTGGATGCTAGTACTATCACCCCTCCCCTATGGTGACAACAAAAAAAGTCTCTCTACATAAGGTCAAATGTTCCCTGGGGAGCAAAATAACCCCCAGTTGAGAGCCATTGCTTTATAGGAATACGGGGTTGGGGTCAAGTTGATTATAGCCTGTCTTCTTCAATAGACAATGAGCAGCTGGAGGGCCAGAAGAGTGAATGGTTTACCCACATCTAGTGCAGTGCCTGTAGCATGTAGCAAGTGGTGCTGCAGGGAGAATGAATGAATGCTTTCCATGGATATGGTATGTTTCAGGATGAGGGCCTGAAGGCCTGCGTTCCCATCCAGATCCTCACTAGTCTGCTCTGGGCCAGCCGGGGGCACACACCTACCCCCTCCTGGGCCTTTGTCCCCTTTGTGATCTCTTAGAAGATTATCACAGCCCCAAATGCCCTGGACACCTATGGAACTGCCATGCTCCACCTCAGAGGCCCAGAGTCCAGGGGCTGAGGAGGGGCTGTTCGCCAGGTTGGATGCTACACAACTGCCCGGTACTCAGTTCCTTCATTGGACCCTTGCCCCTCAAGCCAAATCAATCACAGAGAGAAGAGCAAGCCCTCCCACACCCGAAAGAGACCCAATGCAGGAGAGGTGGCTTCTTTTTTGGGTGTGTGTCTTAAAAGGGAAAACACATAACCTCAAAGGTAACCAAATATCCAAATCATGATGGCCAGCAGCGCACACCCCAAATCCACCTATTCATGAGTTTAACAAAAAGCTTCTTTAGGATACACTGTAAGGCCATTGAGAGGGAGAAAAGTCGCCTCTCACAAGCTCAGGCCAGCCCGCAGGCCCGCCCACCTAGTGTGTGCACACACGCACGCGCTGCGCGCGCACACACACACACACACATACACATTCGGCTGCTTACAAGGAGGCTCTGAGTTTTTAAAAGTAAACTCTATGGTTTCCGTTCTTGCCCTGGATTCAACTTTTGAAAAAAGGAACTGTTTTCCCGTTTTCCCTACAAAGGCCCACACGCCCCCCTCCCTCCATTCTGGTCCTCCGGCCTCTCTCGGGCTCTCCCTCTCTAACCCTGAACCCGCCCAGCACCACTGCCCCTCTCAGCCACTCCTCCCCTGCAACAAGGACTCCGTTTCCAGCCACGCCCAGGGGCCCAGACCTCCTCTCGGGGATGGGGGTATCCTATCCGGTCTGGGGGAAGGAGAGCAGCTAGGGGAGACGCCACAATCTCCTTTCCCTCCATTGAACAGAGAGCTTTCTTAAGGAAAGAGGGTAGCAGTGAAGCTCCCATCAAGGCCCACAGCATGGTCAAAAGGCCAGCCTGGTGATAGCAGGAGAGGATGGCTCCTGTTTGGAGATGTTCCCACCCACAGGGGCACCTGGGTGGTTCAGTGGGTTAGGCATCTGACTCTTGATTTCAGCTCAGGTCATGATCTTAGCTCTGTGCTCAGCACACCATCTGCTTGTCCCTCTCCCTCTGTGCCTCCCTCATTCATATTCTCTCTCTCTCTCTCTTTAAAAATAAATAAATAAATAAATAAATAAATAAATAGATAAATAAATAAATGAATAAAATATTTTTAAAAAAGGTTCATTGGCCCTGTCACTCCTCACACTCCACTTGCAAGCAGGCCTGTTCTCCACGCATTGCTTCCTGTCTGAGTCTGGGTTGTCTTCCTTGAACTTGCCTTTCACTCCCACCCCCAGCTTCTACTTCTTGCTGCCCCCACTCCCAAGATGTTCAAGGGTCCAGTCCAGGTGTTAGCACAGAGGCAGCAAGGATGCCCCAGGACCTGCCAGCTGGAGCCCCGGGGCAGGGATTTCTCAGAGACAGAAACATTACCAGGATCAGGGGCTTTCAAGCTTTTTTGACCATAGCCCGCAGTAAGAAATCATCAGTTAAACACCAAGTTTGTATGTATTGTGTACATACAAATACCTATGTATTATAATCACATATACACTTATCTAGGACTGCAAAATATTTAACAGTAATAGAAGTTTTCAGAAATAATACTTACCTTTATTACATGGAAGGCACTATGAGATTTCTCTTTCCTATGTCATTACACTGCCCTAAATTGATTTTACCAGCTGCAGATGGACATGTTCTGTGCTAGATGTCCCTGCAGGAGCAGACACAGACTAAAAGTGAGACTCCAAGCAGGGGCCCGTGGGCCTCCCGTTGCTCAGCCGAGGCCCTTCTCAGCCCAAGAAGGGGCTTGCGAGGGACCAGGTTCTACAAGGCATCATGAAAAAAATCCACGTGAAAAGTTGGGACATGGCCTTTTACTATTACAGAACATTCTAAATGAGTACTCCTGAACCTACAGATTGTGACCCCAAGGGGACCTAGAAGCCATTAGAGGAGAGGAATTAAGGTTTATGGTGCCTACTGAGAGCCTGACAAGGACCTCTTCAATATCATGTAGCCAATTAACTGGCTGAGTTGGGATTTGCACTCAGGTCTGCCCTACCTGGCAGGTTCCCACCTTAGCAGCTCCACCCCACCATCCAGGGAGTGAGGTCCCTTGGAGCTCCTGCTCTGACTGGGGAGTTCGACAGTTTGTTCTCAACATGTGGGGATAGAAGGCGCCCCCATGGGCATGCAGGGGTGCAGGCTGCCTGGGATGTGGGTGCATGTGAGATGGGGAGCAGGGGCAAAGTATGTGCATAGCTGTAAGAAGGGGCCTGGAGTCAGGTGTGGCTCAGACAGCACACAGACTCCCTGCAAATAAGTAATACTACATCTATCATTTTACCCTCTTGGATTCTTTACTCCTATATTGACCAGAGGGCTTTCAAATAATAAAGAGAGAATCCCAACTTAAGTATAATTTTTATGGAAAATTCTAGGAAAAGAAAAATATTTACTTAATATTGAAATTAGTACTACTACTAATAAATGATATTGAACGGTTATTGAGTTCAATAACTGCCCAGTGGCAGGCACCATGCTAAGGGCTTTGCTTGTATCGTTGCAGCTACTGTTTATCGAGAGGGCCAGCTACGGGCCTGCACTGAGCACAGACCTGGCACCTAGGTGGCGCTCAGAAGTTACTGGAGAATGAATGAAGGTACCAGGTGATGCGCTAGAAAGTGGACCTACATACATCTCATTTAAACCCAACTTGATATAACCTGAAAAGTTCCAGTATTTCTCTGAGAGAGTTTTTCTTCCTTTTGATTATTCCTTCATCTGAAACTTTTTAAATTGGAGGAGCGATCTCTCCTTCTGGGTTAGAGGCACCACCTCCTTTGGGTTTTCTCCGCCATGGCCATGCGGTTTTCTCCCCAATGGCCTTTCCATTCCTGGGCAGTCTCTTCCAGGCTCAGTGCCTGACAGGCCAACACTCCTACACTGATCTTCAAAGCACCTCCTAAGCCGCCCTGCCCAGGGCCACAGGCGATCTGATCGTCCCTTCTCCTTGGCAACCCAGAGGCAAGGGAGGAACAAGGATTAGAGCCTAGACATCTGGGTTCTTTAATCAAGATGAGCAACTGACTAGAGCCTCAGAAAACCCAGATTCTAGTTCTGCCCTTCCCCTAAGTCACATATGACCTTTAGAAAGTCATCATCACACCTTTCTGGGTTCACTTTCTTTCAAATGTGTTTCCCAAGATCCAGGGTTCCCCCAAATGGTCAGATACCCACCCACCACAGTATCCCGGACCTGAAACACCACACTAATCCATCCAGCTTCCTTCCTTTCCTCCTGGCAGTCACCCTGACAGAATTGGAATTTATGCACCAAACAAAATGCTGGCTGGGTCCTGGGCTCCTTCGTGGTGAAACCCTAGAGGAATCCTATCAGAACCATTCTCACAATTGCAAGGAGTAGAATGATGGAAAAGTTTGGGTTGGATACTGTCTTTCAACAGGAGACAAGCCGGCACCCCACAGTTGGGTCTGGCCTAGAATGCAGGTTAACACTGACAACCGTCCACCCAACCCCAGGGTTAGAAAGGCTCCACCTCCATTGGCTTCAACTGCAGAGGAACCCAGAGATGGAAAAACTGTCTCTGGTCATGTGTCCTCATTTAGTCTCCTCTTTCTTGAGAGATGCCCCTGCTTGGTGACACAGTCAGAGTTTGTCTCCCTTGCGGACAGCTCAGTGGCCCTGTCCCAGGTTCTGTCAATTCCCCCCAGCTTTTTGCCAGCCCTCTGGGGCGCCCTGTGGCTCCTGGAGTAGGCCAAGTGGCCAAGGCGGTGGGACCAATGGGTTCTTACAGCCTCTGCTTGGGCACCTGCGGTGCCCATGGCACACTGTTCCTCCCACTTCGTGTATCCCTCAGAGCCTCCTCCTTCCCGCTGCCAGCACAGGCCACGGCTCAGAATCAGGAGGCGCCTCTTCCAGCTCAGAAGTAGCAGCGGGGATCGGACCCCGCAAACCCACTCTAAAGCTGCTAGCCTGCCCACCCCGGCTCGTTCCTGACCCTAGGACTTGAAAGCACGCGCGGGCGTTTGGTGTAAAAGCTCCCTTAATTTCGGGGGATCGGCAGACCGGAGCCCCTCCTCACGTGTCCCTTTGCCCCATTCGCGCTGCGTCTGCAACAGCCAGAAAGTTTGCTCAACTCCACGGGCCGGCGGGGGGCCCCGGCACACGCCTCCCCCCACAGGGGACACGGAGCGGGGCAGCCGGGCGCGCCGCGGGCTGGTCCAGGCCCCCCACCCGCCGCCGGGAGAGCCTCTCCCGGAGGGAAGGAGACAGTTACCTTGAAGAGTTGGACTCCCTTCCGCAAGAACTTCAGGGCCACACACCTGGCCAGGCGGCGGGGGCTCCTGGGGCCGGGGGCGCGGGTGTCGCGGCGCTGCGGGGAGGCGCTCCTGCGCGCGCCGCGCACCCCTCTGGCGGCTGCCGGCGTGCTGTCCGCAGGTCCCCGGCGGCGGCTGGGTGGCCGAGTCCCGGCGGGCCGAGCGAAGGGCCGCTGCAGGGTGCCCGGAGCCCCTGGCACCCGCGTCAGACGCGCGGAGGGAGGCCGAGAGAGAGGGACCTTGAGCGGCGCGGCGCGCGTCCTCAGCTCTGCGAGCCCCCTCTGGAGCGGCGGGGAGGTAGGTGGGCGGGCGGGCGGGCGGGCATGGCGCGCGGTGACACATACATAGGGGCGGGCGGGGGAGGGGAGGCCGGCGCCGAGGGAAACCCCACCCCCGGGAGACCCGAGGGGCGGCCGGGGGGGGGAGGGGCGGGGAGGGCGGAGGCGTCTGGAGAGCGCTGGACCCCGGCTCCGGACCCGCGCGCCGCGGGGAAGCCGCCGGGGCGCAGGGGCGCGAGAGGAGCGCGCGGCCCGGGCCCGCGGGAGGCAGCGGCGCGGGAAGGGCTGCAATGCGGTCGGCGGCTCCGCAGTCCGAGGGGCCCTGGAGGGCTGCGTCGCCCCGGCGCCGGCGCCCGCACCCGCACCCGCGCCCGCGCCCGCACCCGCACCCGCACCCGCGCCCGCGGTGACCGGCCGCGGCTCCCGGGCGCCCGGCGCGGGGAGTGCAGCGGACGCCCCGCGGAAGCCACCCGGCGGGGCGCGCCCGCTGCTCCCGGGCCACGGTTTGGAAGGACCCTCAGGAGGAGCTGGCTCAAAGTTTCTGGGGATGGGGTGCGCCGGGATGGCAGGGCGCACGGAGGTTAGGGCGCAGCGGGGAGGCGCGCTGGGCACTCGACCCTCAGGGCAAAAGGCTGAGGTTCTTCAAAGTCCCGGAGAGACCAAGGACGCCTCAAACCAAGCAGGCTTCTCCGGCACTTCTGTAGCTCCAGACACCACCCTCCTTAATAATTTCGTTTCCAGTCAAAAGAATAAGAGAACCAACAGCGCTTAACACCTTCGGTGAGCTGGTTGCTTAACATGCATTAATATCTCACTTAAATTTCCCCAAAGCCCAGTGAGGTAAATATTAGGATTCCTCCATTCCCAAAGGATGTGAAAACGGAGGCTCAGACAGTGATGGAGTTACCTACTCAAGGCGGGGTCTGAATTCAAACCCAAAGTCGTGCTCTCTCTGCTACACGAGCTGCTGACTAAGCCACGGGAGTTTTGGAGCCACCCAGGCTGGTTGGTGGCCCTCGGGGTCCTTATGAAGGATGCTGGTGATGCTTGACCCTAAGATTTAGTGGCCTCGGTCAGTGTGGTGGAAGCCGCTTGACTCCCTCACTGGGCATGGATTGAATGAAGAAGAGCAAGAAGTGGGGTGTTTGTGGGCTGCCCATGACAGAGATAGTAGACTAAGCTTTTTCTTGATTAAAAGGCATGAAAGTGGCTCCGTTTCCCAGGGGTGACAACTCTGGAATGTGTGGGTTTTTTGCTGGCCATCTCTGCTAGGGGGCAGGACTGGCCCTGGCCCAGCACATTCCCTTGTCTGTTCTCTACACAGGCCAGTGAAGCCTGGGGAGGGCGTGGTTCCCACTCCACCCACTGGTCCCCAGGAGCCATGGTGAGGTGTTCCACTGATGGGCAGTTCTTGGCTGTACCCCTTTTCTACCTGAATCTGTTGGTTTCTTCCCGTCAGGTCTCCAAGTTACAGAGCATCTTGGGCAGTGCTGACAGGAGGGTGACTAGAACCTCTCAGGGGGGAGAACAGCATCTTGTCTTTCAAACAAAAAAGTGGGATGAAATCTTATTAGTTACTGACCCAAGACTGCCTCGATCAGGAGAAATGATTCTTCTAGGAAAAAAAAATGTATAATCCTTAAAATTCCAACAGGAGGAGTCATGGGTTCTCATGCCAATATTTGCCTGATGCTCTAGGTGAGAACAAACCACACCCTCATCTGTAAAACGGGGTCATATCTGACTTACATCCCAGAATGTGTAGGGTTAGTGAAGGACAATTCAATTCAAAGACAAATATTGATTAGATAATTTATCTTTGTAATGAAGTGAACAAATTCTTATTGATTATCTAATTTTGTAATGAGGCTGAGAGACATACAATGGGCTCCTATTATATGCCAGACGCTGTTTGATACAGCAGCCTTGCAGGTGGATATTATTTCCATTTTGCACACTAAGAAACTGAGACTCACAGGCCACCCAGGTAGTGAATGAGTGCAGGTTAGCATTAGGTCATTAGTGACTCCACACTGCTGCCCCTTCGGGCTATGGCAAACACAGGATGATTGGAAAGTGCTGGGACAATTTAAAGACCACGTTCCAAAAATTAAAGGATGTGGTGTCAGAAAGCCATTGGTGGCATGTGGATGTTCCCCTGTTTAATGCAGAGTGCTCTTCCTTGTGTAGTATTTCTGATGCTGGTCATCTCTCCTCTGCTCAAATACTTAATGCCCTTTCCAGGCTGCCTGATCCTATCTGCTGCTATGGGCGACCTTTTAACCTCTGGCTGCTCCAAGTGTGGTCCACAGACTAGTGGTGTCAGCTGGGCACTTGTTCAAAATGCAAAAATCTCAGGCCTACTCCAGACCTTCTGCCTCAGAATCTGCATTTTAATGAGATCCCCCCAGGGGAGTTTTATATGCCTTCTGAAGTTTTAAGAACCACTGTGCTGGCATCATTCAGCAGGTTTTACTCAGTCAACCACAAAACTGCAGAATAAGAGGATCTCAGAGCTGAGAAGGGCTCTAGGAGAAGATTGAGGACCACATCCTCATTGTCTGGAACATAGGATCCTTGAACATGCTCATGGATTTGACTCCCTTCTGAGTCCATGTCCCATTTTCACATGGTTCTCAGATTTTGTAGAAGCACCTGCTGGTTCCCATCACTGTGGGTTCAACAGTGAACAAAACAGGCCCATTTCCACCTCCTGGCCTTGTCTGCCAGACCTCCTTCCACATGGCAGATCATTTTATGTTTGAAATCAATGATTCCACTGCTCGTGCACTTTCCCTCTTCCCCTTTAGGACTGGGCATCACCACTTCATTCTCTCCTTCCTCATCTCTCTCTAGCCATGGATGCTACCCACTGCCACCAGTCTTCTTCCAGCAGGTTGGACTGCCCTGTCTCGTGTAGTGAGTGATTCAGACCTAAACAAAGTCCTGCTAAGTGTGCTTAGCCCAGGGAGCTCACCTCCTTTGATGGGGTACTATGCTTCTGTTAATGTAGCCTACATTTATGTGCTTTTCTGGCAACCTCATCACAGCTCATTCTGAGCCTGTAGTCAACTCAGATCTCCTTTCTACATGTACTGCCATGGCCCAGTGTCTTCCCTGGTTTGTTCTGGTATGGTGGGTTATTCTAATCCAAGTGTGGGACTTCACCTTTACCTATCTTAAAAATTTCCCTGATAAGATAAGCTCAACACTCCTAACCCTCTCGGTTCCTGTTTCTGTCATTCTCTGTGTTTGCTGTTGTTCTCATCAGTGGACTTTCTACAAAGCTGACTGGTGTCCCACTTTTCTGTCTTCACTTATCCTGGGGCTGAGTTCTAGAGCAGGGCAGGATGCCATGGCTCCCTATCCCAATTATAATGGCTGCATAATGCATCATCCCAAACCTTAGTGGCTTAAAGCAATGAGTCGTTTAATGTCGTTCCGGGTTTCTCTGAGTCAGGAATCTGGGAGAAGCATGGCCAGGCAGTTCTGCCTTGGGTTATCTCGTGGGGTTGCAGTTAGATGTCAGCTGAAGGCTTGACTGGGGCTTGAAGTTCCAGGTCTAGTGTGGCCGGCAAGTCGGTGTTGGCTGTTGGCCAGTGGCCTCAGCTCTTCTCCATCCAGCCTGCCAGTGGAACTGCCTCATGACATGGCAGCTGGCTTCTGCCAGAGCAAGTGATACAGGAGGCTGAGTGGAAGCTGCAGTACTCAGATGTCCTAGCTTTGGAAGTCAGTCACACACTGTCATGTCTACCATATTCTTTTAGCACACAGCCCACCCTGAATTAATGTGTGAGTACCAGGGGTAGGGATTCCTGGGAAGCATCTTGGAGATTGGCTTCCACAATCCATTAAATTGACTCTTAGAGGATGGCCAGTCTCCTTTCAGTTCACTTAAGTGTAGCACCACTAGCACTTGTTTCTGTCCATTACATGGGGACACCATGTACATATCTTGCTAAGTCCCAGTGCAAGCTCTTTGCAGAATTCCTTTGAAGCATCCTTCGAATACTCTTGTATGAGCAAGCAGTCTAGCTTGTGCTCTGGGACAACATATCCGTCCCAATTTCTAATTTTTTTTATTTTTTAAATTCAGTTAGCCAATATAGAGTACATCATTAGTTTCAGATGTAGTGTTCATTTTTTTTTTTTTTTTTTTTTTATTGGTGTTCAATTTACTAACATACAGAATAACACCCAGTGCCCGTCACCCATTCACTCCCACCCCCCGCCCTCCTCCCCTTCTACCACCCCTAGTTCGTTTCCCAGAGTTAGCAGTCTTTACGTTCTGTCTCCCTTTCTGATATTTCCCACACATTTCTTCTCCCTTCCCTTATTTTCCCTTTCACTATTATTTATATTCCCCAAATGAATGAGAACATATAATGTTTGTCCTTCTCCGACTGACTTACTTCACTCAGCATAATACCCTCCAGTTCCATCCACGTTGAAGCAAATGGTGGGTATTTGTCATTTCTAATAGCTGAGTAATATTCCATTGTATACATAAACCACATCTTCTTTATCCATTCATCTTTCGTTGGACACCGAGGCTCCTTCCACAGTTTGGCTATCGTGGCCATTGCTGCTAGAAACATCGGGGTGCAGGTGTCCCGGCGTTTCATTGCATTTGTATCTTTGGGGTAAATCCCCAACAGTGCAATTGCTGGGTCGTAGGGCAGGTCTATTTTTAACTGTTTGAGGAACCTCCACACAGTTTTCCAGAGTGGCTGCACCAGTTCACATTCCCACCAACAGTGTAAGAGGGTTCCCTTTTCTCCGCATCCTCTCCAACATTTGTTGTTTCCTGCCTTGTTAATTTTCCCCATTCTCACTGGTGTGAGGTGGTATCTCATTGTAGTTTTGATTTGTATTTCCCTGATGGCAAGTGATGCAGAGCATTTTCTCATATGCATGTTGGCCATGTCTATGTCTTCCTCTGTGAGATTTCTGTTCATGTCTTTTGCCCATTTCATGATTGGATTGTTTGTTTCTTTGGTGTTGAGTTTAATAAGTTCTTTATAGATCTTGGAAACTAGCCCTTTATCTGATATGTCATTTGCAAATATCTTCTCCCATTCTGTAGGTTGTCTTTTAGTTTTGTTGACTGTATCCTTTGCTGTGCAAAAGCTTCTTATCTTGATGAAGTCCCAATAGTTCATTTTTGCTTTTGTTTCTTTTGCCTTCGTGGATGTATCTTGCAAGAAGTTACTATGGCCGAGTTCAAAAAGGGTGTTGCCTGTGTTCTTCTCTAGGATTTTGATGGAATCTTGTCTCACATTTAGATCTTTCATCCATTTTGAGTTTATCGTTGTGTATGGTGAAAGAGAGTGGTCTAGTTTCATTCTTCTGCATGTGGATGTCCAATTTTCCCAGCACCATTTATTGAAGAGACTGTCTTTCTTCCAATGGATAGTCTTTCCTCCTTTATCGAATATTAGTTGCCCATAAAGTTCAGGGTCCACTTCTGGATTCTCTATTCTGTTCCACTGATCTATGTGTCTGTTTTTGTGCCAGTACCACACTGTCTTGATGACCACAGCTTTGTAGTACAACCTGAAATCTGGCATTGTGATGCCCCCAGATATGGTTTTCTTTTTTAAAATTCCCCTGGCTATTCGGGGTCTTTTCTGATTCCACACAAATCAATAATTTATCAGTTGTGTATACCACCCGGTGCTCATAAGGAGGGCATGTGATATGATGTCCCAATTTCTGCAGGACAGCCTTCAGCATCCCACTCCTCCTGATACAGCCAAAGATTGTTGTGTTGCTCTGCTACGTCACACTTTTGGTTGATATTAAAACTTGTGGACAATTAAAACCATCAGACCGTTTTCATGCTGACCCCCGTAAAAAGGGATTCCTGTCTATCTCAAGCAACAAAACAGAGTTAAGGAGGGAGAGGTTCCCTGTGTGTTCAGTAGTATTGGAAGTGAACCCCCGGTCTGGCACAGAGGACTTAGGGGAGTTTCTTAACTTCTCTGGATATCAGTTTTCTCATCTGTGAAATGGAACCGTATGGAATTGTAGAATTGGAATGAGGGATGTCAGTCAACACCTAGTCAGTGATCTGGCTCCAGGAGCAAGATGGTGAATTTTCTTCCCTTTCCTCTCCACTACAATTCAATGTCCCTCAGTAAGTGTGTGCTGCTTTCTAGGTCTGTAAAAGAAGCTAAAATACCTCCTCAGAGGGCAGCAATGATAAATACTGTATGTAATGCATGTAGAGAGGTTGTGATCTTTTCTGGAAGCAAAGGGCCATGGAAGTATGATATAGAAAAGTCTACTTATTGCAGAACGGGGTGGGGGAGTGGTCTTCTGAGAATTAGTGGAACATTTGAAATGTGCCGTTTTATTACTATAACACTGTGCAAGTGACAAATTCAGAGAGAAATGTTCTAATAATAAAGACCATGGGGTAAGCTAATGAAACACTTACAATTCCCCACAGGTCTATGTGGCGTAATGACGTTCAGACACTGGAAATTGCTGTGTCACATAAGACATAGAAATTGAAGGGCACATTTAAGGAAACTCACATTTCTTGAAGATTCAGTTTGATTTATTTTCCCCCTGAATTTATAGCAGATTCTATTTTCAGTAGAACCCTGCCATTTATAACAGAGGAAATTATGGCAAGCATTTTACTCATGACTCACTAGTGTTTTTATCATTGAGAATACGCAGGGAATGACACTGAGTGGGATGTTACCATGTTGGTGTACAGCATCGTCACCATCATCATCACCACCACCATCATCAGCTAAAACAATATTTTCCAAACAGGTCTAGGGTAAGAGGAGAGGTAGAAGGAGTCTTCTCTTGGCAGCCTCAGCCCCTGAAACTCGTGGGAGCTTGCTCACTTTCTCTGTCCCCAACCCTGAATCCTAAGGGGCTGCCTCCCACAACCCCTACCTGCCTGAACTGGCTCTTTCTTGTTCTTTCCCTTATCCCTGCTATCGGAGAGTTCTGGGAACTGATTGCTCAGCCCTTGTCCCATTGTGCTTGCTGATTTTATTTTCTTTCATTGATAAACATGGGATCATTCTGAAAATTTTTTGTCCTAAATATTTCACACATTCCAGTAGAGATACAAAATGCATGCTTTCTAGGGATGCCTGGGTGGCTTAGCACGTGATCTCGGGGTCCTAGGATCGAGTGTTGCATCAGGCTTCCTACGGGGAGTTTGCTTCTCCCTCTGCCTATGGTCTCTACCTCTCTCTCTGTGTCTCTCATGAATAAATAATAAATAAATAAAATCTTTTAAAAATATATGCTTTCTAAATGCAGATATGGTATCCCATGCTTGCTTGCTAAAGACCAAATGTAAGAGGTACAGAAAGCATTTCCATGGCTCAAAAATCATCTGTTAATACACAGACATGGCTTTCCCCCACAAAACTTGGCATTTATTTGACACTAAAGCCTTGGGGAATAGTTATCTTGACATTTTAGCTGTTGCTATTGATCTGTTTGGTTTCTTAATGTGTATTCCTTTAAGGGGAGAACACACAGAATGTGTAAGGGAGGAAAAAGCAGTATTTAACTAGGTAATCTTTTATCCTTAGGGCATTTACTTATTAGCATTTAATCTTGAAATAATCATGAAAAAACAAGCATTATCAAAATGCTGGAGGGTGCATTGTCTACCCTGAAAACCTTAAGTTCAAAGATATGAAATGTCAGTTCCTTCATGGGCTAGCACAGCTCATCTGTTTTCTTTCCTGCCTTCCTTCCTTCTTTTTCTTTCTCTTTCTTTGTTATCTTTGTAAAATATGCATAACCCAAAGTTTATCATTTTAACCACTTTAAGTGTACAGTTCAGTGGCGTTAAGCACATTCACAATGTTCTACAACCATCTCCACCCTCTGTGTTCAGAGCTTTTTCATCTTCCCAGACTGAAACTCTAGACCTGTGTCTATTAGACACTAACTCCCCATCCCCATCCAAGTCTCGGGCCACCACCATTGGATGTTCTGTCTCTATGAATTTAGTTACTCTAAGTACTTCATATAAGTGGAATCATACAGTATTTATGTTCTTTATTGACTGGTTTCCTCACAACTCAATGCATTTTTAGCATATACAAACACCATTATAATCACAATGAAGTGAGGACCTGGTTCCCTGGAAGGTTCCTTTGTGTCACTCCTAGTCGGTACATCCCACTCAGGGAGACCACTATTTTGCCCTTACTGACAGACCAACCAGTTTTGTCTATTCTTAAACTTGATAGAAATATTATTATCCTATGAATAATTTGTTGTGCCTGGCTTCATTTGCTCAAGCTGAAGGCAAACTGGAGAGTGTAGGCCCATCCAAGGAAACAGCCACTACTTTGCTCCAGCTAAATATCACCAGTCAGGAATTCAGACTCATTGTTGTTGGATCATATAGTATTAATATTAGTATTGGTAGTGGTGGTGAAGATGATAGGGATGGTGGTGGTAGTACTAGCAGTGGTGGTGGTAGTAGTGGTGGTAGTGGTAGTGGTAGTGGTAGTAATAGTGGTGGCAGTGTTAGTAGTAGTGGTAGTGGTGGTGGTGGTAGTACTAGAAGTGGTGGGAGTGGTGGTGATGGTGATGGTAGTAATAGTGGTGGCAGTGATAGTGGTGTTGGTAGTAATAGTGGTGGTAGTGGTAGTAATATTGGTGGCAGTGATAGTGGTCTTGGTAGTAATAGTGGCGGTGATGGTGGTAGTAATAGTGGTGGCAGTGATAATGGTGTTGGTAGTAATGGTGGTGGTGGTAGTGGTGGCGGTGGTAGTACTAGTGGTGGTGGTGGTAGTACTGGTGGCAGTGGTAGTGGTGGTGGTAGTAGTAGTGGTGGTGGTGGTAGTAGTAGTGTGGCAGTGGTGGTACTTGTTTTCCTTGAAAGCGAAATTTCTGGATTTTTACATAAAGTCAGGCAATAACTACCTTAAACATTAAAATATGGTGTGCATCAAAACATTAAAGGATTGGCAGGACACATCTGTGAGTGGTGGGATCATGCTCTGGTGATGGCAGTTGATTAACGGACAAGGGATAATTGAAAGGAAAAATCAAAGACACTGGATCTTAAGGGAGAAGCATGAAAGGCCTCCGATTTTTGAACCTGCCTGCCTCAGGGACGGGGAGTCCCTACGACAGCAGCAGAGATGTCAGGAAGAGTAGCCGACTTGGGGAAAAAGGCAGCAGGTGCCATGGTAGTCAGTTGTGTTTTCGGACAGAGTTGGAGGGACCATTGGGGGAGGTGGCCAGCAGGCTGAGAGAAATGTGGAGTCCAGGACTTGGGGAGATGCTCAGCCTGAGGAGAGTCCACTCACAGGAAAGCAGGGAATGTGGAATTCTACCCAATAAATGTTAAAATAGACTTTAATTGCATACTGTAACCAATTAAGGGAGAGAAGCACAGTAAAGATGGAGGATGAGAGATTGTTGGATAGAAATGCAAGGATGCTGAGAGACAGCCCCAGAAATGTAGAGAGGGAATGCCAGAGACCCTGACACACTCAAGGAAAAGTGATGCAGATACACCCCGGCCGGGTCCCACCTACTGGGCCCACCTTTGGTTTCAGATCAAGTCAGAAGTCCAGTCCCTCAAAAGTCACCCCAGCCTTCCTGAGGTTTCCTGGCTTTATAGGAGCTCTGTCTAATTTGAGCTAGAGGTTCTCTCCAGAGCTGTGTTGGAGCCAGTTTAACCTTTGAAGGATGAAGAGGAGAAAAAAGGGTGAACGTCATTTATTTTGTGTGTGGGGGGTGGGTGCTTATCATTTTGTTGTTATTTCTGGCCTCCCATTTCCCACAGTTGATGGATGAGGACCACTGAGTCCCACTGTTGTGCCTACAGAGTAAAGCATTTGACCAGGTCCTAAGTTGCGTGTGTCAAAAAAAATAGCAGCCATAAGGCTACCAAAGGGACACTTACATTTTAATAAGGGAACAGGAAATTGACAAATTAGAGCAATTTAGAGCCTTGACAAACAAATATGAATATATGAGAAAATCAATACTGAGTAAAACTCACTGATCAAGAGGAGGTAGATGACAGATACTGAGTGGAGTTAACCAGGGAAGGGTAAGAGTGCCAGGAAAACCTATGAATTAATTGAAGGGGGGGCAAATAAACAGAAATTGCACAGGAGGGAGAAGAAGGGCTTCCTCCCAGCCCCCCAGCTTGAAAATCAGTTGTTCCCCACATCCAGGTGAGCTGGGTCCTGCTGCCTGCCCAAATCGCACACCGGTGCGCGCTCTCCCCACCCCTGGCCCCTCTGCATGCCGTGGTTGGAAACGTGGCTTTTCCAGAGTCAAAAGCCAGAACACAAGGCACCTATTCACCCTGCTGGGTTTGAAATTCTCCTCCGAAATTCCTTTAACTGCAAACACCTTCTCCCGAGTACACTGTGCATCTTTTCAAATTTCAGACATAAACAGCAGCATGGCCCCGCCTGGCAACCCCCTCTCACTCTCCTGATAAAAATAGAAAGGGCCAAGGTGGGGAAAGTCGTGGGCACAGTGGGGGTTTTGTGGATCAGCTGTTTGCATGGGTGTTCCTGACCCTCTCTGCCTATTTTGGGGAGGGGTGTCTCTCAGGGGAGCTTCAAACTGAATTCTCGGGGGATTTGTCATCCCTGGCACCTTGGCCCCTTCCATTCTGGGCCCGAGACACATCTCTGTAGTTGTGTGTTTAACTGTGTGTCCCAGGGAGAAACACGTTTACTTGTGGTCATTGGCGTGGTTGTGGGGGATGGAAAAAGTGGTGGGAAAGAAGTGCGGGGAAGCAGTTCATTTCCAGAAGCCATTGGTATGAAAACTATCACGAGACACCCAATTGCACATGGTGGAGGCCTGGGTGTGGTGTGAGTTTAAACCAAGACAGGCACCATGACCCCATGAATAAGTGAAGGGCTTTGGGAGGTCACGAGGTGTTCCTGGCACAGTTGGCTCCTGTCCTATGGGACGGGGGTGAGCTAGGAGGGCAGGGTGAATTGACCAATTCCCTGAGCTGGGGCTTAGGGGACCTGTTCTAGTTCCAGATGCACCCTTTACCAGTGACATGAAATATCCCCCAGAGAAAGATGGAGGATGGGATCCTGCTGCTTCTCTGCCCACAGCCATCCAGTGGCTTCTGGTCGCACTCAGGGCACTGTGGCCAGCAGAGCTGGAATGATCTGGCCCTGCCTCTCCCACCTATCTCCTCACCCCCACGGGGCTCCCTTACTCTTGCCCTTAATGTTCTGGCTCCATCTCCTCTTTGGATCGTGCTTTCAACATCAGGGAGGCCTTTGCTGACCACCCTGGCTTTTCTACCTCCTTCGCTTCTCTCTTATGGCACCTGGTCCCTCCCTTATTAGCCTGGACCACAGCTCGCTGGTGTATATTTTGATCTGTTTACTTGTGCAGTGTCTGCTAGCCTCTCTTAATGGACTGCAAACTTTGTGAGGGTGGAGACACATATTCCCTGGCCCCCACCGCAGTGTGTGGCACATGCAGCTTCTCAGTCAATATTTGTTGGATGAACGAATAGGTCTATTTTGTCCTCCTCTGTATCTTCTGTGTCTGACACATTTAGATACTCTATAAGTGAGTCACAACAACTCACGTGCATGGAGCACTCTGTGTTAGACATTGTTCTAAGCATTCTCCGTCTAGCAGCTGATTTAGTAGCCATAATTATTTATTGTTTTATAACGGAAAGGAAGAAAAGGGAAGAATGGAAAGGAAAGGCAAGGAAAGAAAAGGGAAAGGAAAAGAAAAAGAGAAGAAACAGGCCCAGAGAGGTCAAGCACCATGCCTCAAATCACACAGCAAGTGAGTGGTAGAGCAGATTTGATGCCAGACAGTGAAGTTTCAGAGCCTGTGCCTTTACCCTCCTCATCCTGCTTGAATGAAGGCGTGAACAACTAGCTCATTGCAGAGGTTCATAAACATTAATTTATCACCACCCCACACACTTGATTGAAAGGGTCAGATTGGATCTTTATAAGACAGTGAAGATGCAGTCAAGTGTATAATCAGGAATAAGAATCAGTGGGGTAGGGTGAGGCCTCAGTACCGACCAGGCAGCCTCTCTGTCAGGAACCCCTCCCGGGGGTAGAGGGGTTGGAGCTGTTTAAATGATGAGAGAGAAAGGTGTGATGGGCCAAGCCAAGGCTTGAGGCTTGAGCAGGCAAGGTTTGGAAGCAAAGACATGAGACAAGAAGGTGCATCTCCCGTGAGAGATAGTCAGAGCCATCAGATGATGAAACTGATGAGAAAACAGAAGTACCACGAAGATTTGCTAGGATGTAAGGCTGAAAGTGGTGCCCAGTGCAGTCGTCAGGGTGGGACCGACAGGTGGGGATTCTCTTTGGCCAAAAAGAAGTCAGGGAAGGGAAAAGTCTGTTTGTTTAGTCAAACCAGAAAACAAGTGTTGGAGTTCTGGAGTGATATCAGACGTCAGTTCACATGCCACGGTTCAACTCCTGGCATTTGGTTGGTGCCCCGAATGTTGCTATTTGCAGCCACCTAAACCCCACCCTAACTGCACTGGAATCCACCAAATTCTGAAGTACTGCCATCTTGGTCTCTGGGAAAAAGATCATCACCTCAGAATCTTCAAGCTGGACAAGACTCCAGCATCCTTACTCTTGTGTTAGGACTGAGCTGGTGGCTTGGACCCAAAGTTCAAAGTGGGTGATTGGGAATCAAGGTTGTATGGGCACTGGGAATAGGTGATATTGATCACCTAAAGCGCCAGTTGACCTTTGACCCCTGTTTCAGTCAGCATAGGTAGGGTTATGCTGCAGTAACAACAGCCCCCCAAATCTTAGTGACTTAAAATAACAAAGATCTAATTCTCATGCATGCTTGTGTCTACCAAAGTTAGACTGGGAGCTTTGCACCAGGTTATCATTGGCATCACTCTAGGTCAGCCTGGTGGAGCAGCCACTATCTGAAGCATTGCTGGTTGCCATGGCAGAGAGGAGAGAAAGTTCTGGAGCATGATGTATTAGCAACTGAGTGCTCCAACCCAGAGTTGACACATGTCACTTCTGGTTACAAATTGCTGGCTAGAACTGGCCATGTGACCCCCATCCAGCTAAAGTGGGAGGAGAAGTATAATCCTATGTGCTAGGAAGATGAAGGACTGAAATATTGTGAACACTCAATATTACTATCTCTAGTCAATCTCTTAGTGATAAAGTAAGGTTTGGGTTTCACCTATCCATATTGTCACTGAGATCCTTTCCTTAGGGGACGGAATGCTTCCCAGAGTAGGTGGGGATGGTAATGGTGCACGGGAGGTCCTGATAGCCCCAATACTGGGTACCTGTTTCCAGAACAACCCCATCAAACCTTGAGGCAGGTTTTGGACATCTGTTGGAGCCCCATTTGGTGGCTGGTATGCCCAAGGTCTAGACCTACTCTACTAAAGAGTAAAGAGAGGACAGCCTCCTCCCTATAGCTGTTCCTCACCAAGGCATTCACCTTAAGATATGTTCTGGGTCAAAGTCTTTGACCCAAGGTGGTGGGTCACCTTGACAGATGAGGCCTCCTCTGAGATCCTCAGAAGGCCTCATGGCTTCACTCCTCATCTCCTGGGACCTGGTCTTAGAGGCCACAGAGCTCTCCAAAAGATGGAGGCATCACTGGACCTGGACCTCAGACCATCATCTGAACCCTGCAGGCTACACACATCTCATCTTGGGACCCCTGCTCACTCCATAAAGATGGTATAATCAGAGAATGGAGCATCTTGTGTGGTGAGAGCAAGGACATAGGGAGGCATACCTGGAGCCCACTGTGTTCAGATTTTGACTTGTAGCTTGGACCTGGCTCTGGGAAGCCTGCCCTTCCTCACTTAGCAAAGCAGGGAGGGCTGGGGGAGAAGCTTCCTAGCTAATTGGGAGATGGAGACAATACAGGCTGAGAGATCCCAAGCTGCTTTCTTTAGACAAGCACACAGGATCAAATCCAGGGATTGTGCTGGAGCTAGGATCTGAGACACTTCAAATTGCTTCATTTTGTGTTCAGAGAGGCCCTAAGGCCTTGGTCCAAGTCCATTCCCTAGAGTCTCGGAGTTGAGTGATGGAAGCCTAAGAAGGGTCAGGGATGCGGCATGGAGGTAAGGATCAGATGCCAGGTCATAGGAGAAGAGCTCACTGTGAATGGAATCCCTCTGCTGTGCAGGGCAGAGACCACTTGGAAATCGGGTAAAGGCTTCATGAGAAACCAGGGTGGTACAGAGGACCCAGAGGGTACTAAGGGGACATCATGAGCAGGAAGGAACTGGCATTGATGTTTCTACATGTCAAAATCCTGCCCCATTGTCAGGACCCAGCTCATAGGCTACCCTGTTAGCAGAGTTTTATCTTAATCTGGAATCAAAGTTCATCTTCTTTTGTGATTCTGTAACTATTGACTTTTGTCATACCCACCTGTGCTGGAGTTAGTTATGGGTGTCCTAATACCCTGATCTCACTGAATACAGGACTTCACTGCAGGGCACCTCCAGCTCAGCAACTGGCTATCAGGTATCTGAGGAGCCAAAGGGAAGGCAGCAGGGTGAGGTAGGCCCTTTCCCCAACTTCCAGACTGTTTCAGTGGGGTTCCAGGGCCACTTGCCTTCCAGGCCCCTGGGCTGTTTGTTTCGGAAGCACCCCGGAGGGATCCCTGGGTGGCGCAGCGGTTTAGCGCCTGCTTTTGGCCCAGGGCGCGATCCTGGAGACCCGGGATCGAATCCCACATCGGGCTCCCGGTGCATGGAGCCTGCTTCTCCCTCTGCCTGTGTCTCTGCCTCTCTCTCTCTCTCTGTGACTATCATAAATAAATAAAAATTAAAAAAAAAAAAAGAAGCACCCCGGACTTGCCAAATCTGACTGGCTAAGATTGGTCCCCCAAGTGTACACTTTTCAGCTTTCTTTTAAAATTAATTTTGCAAAAAAAATAAAAAATAAAAATAAAATTAATTTTGCTGAGGCAAATTTATATATAATGAAATGTAACCATTGTAAGGGTCAAGTATGATGAGTTTTGATAAATTTACAGTCATGTAATCACCATCTCGATCATCATATATAGTATTTCCTTCACACTAGAATGTTTCCTCAGGCCCCTCTGCAGTTAATTTACGACTCCTATAGACTCCAGACAACCACTTCTTTTTATTACTATAGATTAGTTTTATTTCCTCTAGAATTTCATATAAATGGAATCATTACATGTGGTGGGTTGAGCGATGGCCCCAAAGATATGATGTCCTAATCCCTGAAACTTGTAACTGTTTCCTTATTTGGAAAAAAGTGCCTTTGCAGATGGAACTAAGTTGAAGATTCTGAGATGAGAAGATAGTTCTGGATTATCTAAGTGAGCCCTAAATACCATCACAAGTGTCCTTATATGAGAGTAATAGAGGAAACCTAACACCACACACACAGAAGAAGAGGGTGTAAAATGGAGTCAGAGATTGGAATGTGGGGGACACCTTAATTTTGGGCTTCTGGTGTCAGGAATTCTGAGAGAGTAAATTTCAGTTGTTTTAAGCCACCAAAGTTGTGATCATTTGTTACAGCAGCCCTAGGAAATGAATGCATGTAGTATGTAATTGTCTTCGCCTGATTGCTTTTGCTCAGCCTAAGTTTAATATTCCTTCATGTTGTTTGTAGCCATAGTTCATGTTTTTATATTACCAAGGAGTCATTCATTGTACAGATGACATTTATTTCTTTATCTGACCTACTGATTAAAATTTAATTGTTCCTAGATTCAGGCTGTTATGAGTAAAGCTGCTATGAACAACTTCATATGTGTATACAATACATATTATTTCTCTTGGATAAATATCAAGGGGCAGAATTGTTGAGTTATATAATACATGTATGTTCAATTTAATAAGGAATTCTCAAATACTTTCCTGAAGTGGTTGTCCCATTTTGATTTTCCCAATCAAGAGCAATGTATCAGAGTTACAGTTACTTCCCATCTTCACCAACACCCGATTTTGTTAGTTTTTTATTTATTATATATGTATATGTATTATGTGTATATATAATAAATGGAAATATGTAATTCCATTTTAATTGGAATATATGATATGTAATAGATTTATATAGACAATGGACCCTTGAATAATGCTGACATTAGGGTGCTGACCAACTGCCACTCCGTGTGGTTAAATATTTGCATATAACTTTTGACTCTCCAGAAACTTTATCAGTAGTCCACTGTTGACTTGAAAGCCTTATCTATAACATAAAGGTGGATTAACACTTTTTTTGTAGAAGTATTATATACTGTATTCTTACACTAACATAAGCTAGAGAAAGAAAATGTTATTAAGAAAATCATTATGAAAGAGAAAATACATTTATAATACTGGACTGTATTTACTTTAAAAAGTCCATGTTTAAGTGGACTCACAGTTCAGATCTGTTTGGTTCAAGAGTATGTGTGTGTGTGTGTGTATGTGTGTGTGTGTATTCTCGACTTAAATTGAAAAACATTTACTTGTAAAGAAATGTTCTTTTAAAAAAGTATTTATTTATTCATGAAGACAGAGAGTGAGGGAGGTAGAGGGAGAAGCAGGCTGTCCACAGAGCAGGGAGCCTGATGCAGGACTTGATCCCAAGACCCTGGAATCATGACCTGAAGCCAAAGGCGGATGCTTGACCGACTGAGCCACCCAGGCACCCAAGAAAGATTCTTTAAAATAAAAAGAAGAGTTCCTTTATTTCCCCAAAGGAAAAGTTTAAAAATTCATGATACAAAGATGATCCTATAATATTAGTGGAAAATAAGAAGATACAACAAGTAGGTTAATTTCTAGAAACACCTCAATATGAACCACATAATAGTGTCCAGTGTGCATATTTAGTCAAATGTGAAGTTGTTGACTTACTGAAATTTTCCTTCTTAATTTTCTTGACTTTTAAGTGTTAAAAATCAAAGTAAGCCTTTGAATGTTCTTTCATAATTCGTATCAAGCCTGTCTTGTCATTTAAAAATGTGGACTGCCTCACAAATTTGTGCACCATCTTTGTACAGAGGGCTTGGCTTGCTGGTCCCTGTCATTCTGATATTTTATTTTAAAGATTTATTTATTTGAGAGAGAGAGAGAAAGAGAGAGCATGGGGGGGGGAGAGACAGAGAGCATCTCTAGTAGACCCTGTGTGAGCATAGAACCCTACATGAGGCTCCATCTCATGGCCCTGAATCACGACCTGAGCCCAAACCAAGAGTCCGTGACCCAACTGACTGCACCACCCAGGCGCCCCCTCTATCATTCTGATTTATTTTAAAGATGTATTTGTTTATTTTAGAGAGAGAAAGAAAGAGCACGAGGGCTAGAGGAGAGACAGAGAGAATCTCTGGTAGACCCTGTGCAAGTCCAGAGCCCTACATGGGGCTCCATCTCATGCCCCTGAATCATGACCTGAGCCAAAACCAAGAGTTGGCCACCCAACTGATTACACCATCCAGGTGCCCCATCTGTCATTCTGATTTAGAATGTGTGCATTGTCAGTCTTCCAAACATGAGTTATTTAAGTGAATATATAGAGGTACCTCACTGTGGCTTTAACTTGCACTAATGATTACCACATTGAGCATTTTTTTTTTTTTTGGTGTGTTTATTGGCCATCTGTGTATCTTCTTTTTGAAAAGTCTGTTCAAATCTTTTGCCCACTCTGTGTGTAGGGGGTATTTTTCAGCTTCTTACTGAGTTTACAGAATTCTTGATATATTCTGGATATGAGTCCTCTATTTTATGTAAGGATTGCAAATATTTTTCTTCCAGTCTGTGCCTTTCCCTTTCATTTCTTTAACAGTGACTTTCAAAGAGCAGAAGTCTTTAATTTTGAGAAAGCCCAGTTTTCCAATTGTTCCCTCTTTATATTTACTGTCTTTTGTGTCCCACCTAAGAAATCTTTGCCTATCAAGGTCACAAAAATGTTTCTTCTGTTTTCTTCTAGAAGCTCTATAGTTTTAATGTTTTATAGTTAGGTCTGGAGTAATACATCCTGAATCATTTGTGTGTATGTGTGTGTGTGGTGTGGTATGAGATAAGAGTCCAGGTTATTTTTTTTTTTTTCTTACAGATATTCAGCTTTCTAGCACCAGTTGTTGAAAAGATTAGTTTTTCCCAATGAATTACCTTGGCATCTATGTTGGAAATCAACATGTAGGTTGTTTATCCATTCATCCATGGTTGGATCATTTTTTTTTAAGATTTTATTTATTTATTCATGAAAGACACACAGAGAGAGGCAGAAACATAGGCTGAGGGAGAAGCAGGCTCCCTATGGGGAGCCCGATGCAGGACTTGATCCCGGGACCCTGGGATCACAACCTGAGCTGAAGGCAGGCACTCAACCACGGAGCTACCAGGTGCCCCGGATCATGTTTTTAGATGCTACTGGGCGATATTACTCTTTAGATTTCCTTTTTCCCATTGGTTTGTGGCTCAAATCTGCATTTTTATTGAGCAGCTCTGGTGATTCTTATGCCCGCTAAAGTGGGAGACCCTTTTTTTTGTAAGGGCAGTGGTTCCTAACTAGGAATATGAAGGACACAGCCCCATCTTTAAAGGGCCTGATTTAGCAGGTATGGAGTAAAGCCCTCAGAATAAAACTTGACCAAGAGCTAAAAGCTGTTGATTCTTTGCCAAGAACAGTGGATACATCCTGTCTTCTTCATTCATCCATTCATTAGACACATCACGATTGACCCTTCTACTAGGCTCTAAGGTGTCACAGTGAACAAGGTTTGGTAAAGGGAGAGATAAGCACAGGCCAATGCAGCTTCATGTGTGGGGTACAGATGGAAGGCAACTGAACCTTGTGGGAAGAGTGGATGAATCTGGTGGTCCTGGATGCCACTGGGAATGCTACCATTTGGAGTCCCAGAGGGGCCTCTCTTTGTCCTACAAAGACACCCTAAGGCCGGGCTACACCTCCATGCTGGTTGGCGTCCAAACATGAGGCTCCTTCCTGGGGTTAAGACCACATGTCATGTTCCTTATGTGGACTTTCTGGCTTTGTCTTAGGACAGCCACCTCATGCTGTCTCCAAAAGCTGTCCCTAAGTGGAAAGTTTTGGTCTCTGGAGGTACAGAGAGGAGGCAGCTCTGTTGGCTCTGTTGGAGTTCTGTGACCACTGAGCTGTCCACATAACTTGGTCTCACCTCACCCTGCCCTGTTTGTTTTGCCGTCTGGGTTGTTCTCCTAGTAGAATGGACTGTCCCTCATGCCCAGTTTCACACCACACCTGAAGCCATTTGGGCTTCCTTCCCTGCCTTCCTCCACCTGAGAGAGCATCGAGCCTGATTGCTTACAATGTGCAAAGCCAGTGAATAGGCAGGGTACTCAGGCCCCAGAGGCATTAACCAAGATTAGTTTTGCCTGATTCTCTTTCTGACCTGGGCTAGAGCCTCACAATTCTATAAGCAGAGGGGAGGCTGTTTGTGGTTCTCTAGAATGGTCCAGAAACCCTTGTGGCACAGTTTCCCTTGGTAGATTTACCTCCCTGGACAAAACATGCCACACTCTGTTGCATTTGCGATTAAAATTGTAGAGATATCACCTCTCTTTCTTTAAAGAGAGCCTAGACTAATACGGTTTCAGTGTTAGGTTCTAAGATCACCACCTTATGAACGCAAAATATACTCCCTTGGGTGGGGGAACAGGGTGTGGAGGGTACAGGATTTGTTTGGCTCCATGTTTTCGTCTGACTGCATGCTGCTGTGATTTCTCTGGTTGGGGAGGACTGGCAGGGGAAGGCAGGGGTGCTGACAGTGGCTCAGAAGAGCCTGTGCATTCGGTGCTGCCACTCCCTGGCTTCTCCTATGCTTACCTCACCCACTCGCACCCTGCTTCTCACTGTGAGCCTGTCATCCCTGCAAAGCTGCAGGCAGCCCTAACCACATCCCTCTCTTTCCACCCACCATGGCCCCACTCCCACACCCCTACTTCAGAAAAAACAGAAGCCCCATATAAAGACCCTACACCTCAAACCCACAGCAGTCAACTGTGGGATCTTCCTCTCATCTGGTGGGGCTTCCCTCCCCTCTGAGGCCAATCCTCCATTCACCTGGGGCGCCCCTATCTCCATCATATCTTCTCAGGATCCCATGCTGATGGGCTCTTCTCTCTTGTGCACATTCAACTGCTGGGTTTTTCCGAACTTCCATCATCCTGCTGAAGAAGCTCCTCCGGCTGCTGTTACCTCTAACCCCCATATAACCAAACCTGATGGATTTCTCACTCTTTGTCTGAAGGGACAGTTGACCACTCCCTTCCTCAGATGCTCCCTCCCCTTGGCTCTTGCTAGTGTTCTTTCTACCTCTCTACCTGCTCATCCATGTCCTGTAGACTCATTATTTTCCTACAAGCCATTACCTGTAGACATTCCCCAAGCTGGGGCCTACGTGCCTTTATCTTTCCATTCAAAGCCAGTCACATCCTGAGCCCTCATGACTACCAAGTCCTAGATATTCCACATATTTCATCTCCAGCCTAGATTTTTATTTTGAGCTCAAAGCAGATACATCCAATTGCCTCCTTGCCCTTTAAAAAAAAAAAAAAAAAAAACTGGGGTAAAAAATGCATAAAATAAAATTGGCCTTAAATGGTTGAAATTTTCCAAGAACATAGTTCAGTAGTGTTAATTATATTTACATTGTTGTGCAACCAGTTTCCAGAGATTTTTCATGTTGCAAAATTGAAACTCTATACTCATTAAACAAGCATTCCCCATTTCCCTCTCCCATGTCCCCTAGTAACCACTATTCTGCTTTTTGTTTCCATGAATTTGATGCTTTAGATTCCTCACAGAAGTGAAATATTACAGTATTTGTCTTTTGGTAACTGACCTATTTTACTGAACATAATGTCCTCAGGATTCATCTATGTTGTAGCATGTGATAGGATTTCCTTCCTTTTTAAAGCTGAATAATATTCCATTGTATATACATATCACATTTTTAAAAAAGATTTTATTTATTCATGAAAGACAGAGAGAGAGAGAGAGAGAGAGAGAGAGGCAGAGACACAGGCAGAGGGAGAAACAGGCTCCATGCCGGGTGCCTGATGTGGGACTCGATCCCGGGACTCCAGGACCACGCCCTGAGCCGAAGGCAGGCGCTAAACCGCTGAGCCACCCAGGGATCCCACATTTTGTTTATCCACTCATCCACTGGAGGACATTTGGGTTGCTTCCACCTCTTGACTATTATGAATGATGCTGCTATGAACATGGGTGTGCAAATATTTCTTTGAGATCTTGCTTTCAATTCTTGTGGATGTAGACCCAGAAGTAGAATTGCTGAATCATATAGTGGTTCTAGTTTCAATTTTTTGAGGAAGTTGTGTACCATTTTCCAAAGCAGTTGCACCATTTAACAACCCCACTGCTAATGAATAAGTGTCTCTATTTCTTCACATCCTTACAAACACTTGTTATTTTCTGGGTTTTGTTTTGTTTATGGTGCTTGTTCTAATGGGTGTGAGGTGATATTTCATTGTGGTTATGATTTGCATTTTCTTAGTGATCAGTGATGTTGTTTTCATATGCTTGTCTCTCATTTGTATATCTTCTTTGAAGAATGTCTATTTTATCTTCGCCCATTTTTAACTATTGGTTATTTGTTTTTTGTAGTTGAATTGTAAGAGTTCTTTATATATTCTGGGTTATTAGCCCCTTATCAGTACATAATTGACAAATATTTTCTCCTATTACCTAGGTCTCCTTTTGCTCTGTTTCTTGTGTCCTCAGATGCACACAAATTCTAAAATTTTTTTAAAGATTTTATTTATTCATGAGACACACACACACACACAGAGAGAGAGAGAGAGAGAGAGAGAGAGACACACAGACAGAGGGAGAAGCAGGCTCCATGCAGGGAGCCTGGGACTCCAGGATCATGCTCTGAGCCAAAGGCAGACTTGCTTAACTGCTGAGCCACTTAGGCGTCCCAAATTCTAATTTTTTAAAAAGATTTATTTATTCATGAGAGACACATAGAGACAGAGAGAGAGGCAGAGACATAGGCAGAGGGAGAAGCAGACTCTTTGCAAGAGCCCGATGCAGGACTTGATCCCAGATCCTGGGATCACAACCTGAGCCGAAGGCAGCCGTCCAACTGCTGAGCCACCCAGATGTCCCACAAATTCTAAATTTTGACATAGTCTAATTTGTTTATTTTCACTTCTGTCACCTGTGCTTTTAGCATCATGTTCAGGAAATCTTTGCCAAACCCAGCATCATGACAATTTTCCCCCCTATGTTTTCTTCTACAGGTTATATAGTTTTAGGTCTTTGATGCAGTTTGATATGGCATAGTGTCCATCTTCATTCTTTTGCATGTGGATGTCCAGTTTTCCCAACCCCATTTTTTAAAGTTTTTTTTTTTTTATTTGAGAGAGAGAGAGAGAGAGTGTACAAGCAGGGAGAGCAACAGAGGGAGAAGGAGAAACAGACTCCCTGCTGAGCAGGGAACCCAATGTGGGTCTCTATCCCAGGACCTGATCATGACCTCTATCCCAGGAGATCATGATCTCTATCCCAGAGATCATGATCTCTATCCCAGGACCGGATCATGACCTGAGCTGAAGGCAGACAGACACTTAACTGACTGAGCCACCCAGGCGCTCCCCCGACACACACACCATTTTTTAAAGAGACTATCCTTTCTCCATTGGACAGTCTTAACACCCTAGATGTGTTAATCATTTGACCATTTCTTTAAGGGTTTATATCTGGGCTCTTTATTCTATTCCATTGGTCTATATATATGTCTATCTTTATGACAGCACCATGCTGCTCTGATCACTGTATCATTGCAATTAGTTCCTCCTTTTTCTTTTAAAAAATGTTTAGTTTTTGTTTCTGTTCATAGATGTGTGCATATATCTGTCTGTGAATGCAATTTAAGGAGGCAATTATTCTATGAGGCTTATTCTTCTTTTGCCCAAATCAGATGCTGCCCCTCTCTGTTTTTTTTGTTAGTTTGTTTTTGCTCCCTGGAGGCAACCACTTCAAGTCTTATATTTTTCATGTGGAATTCATCTTCATATACTTAAATAATATGCATAATCTTCTTGGCTTTTAAATTTTAGGCATTATCTTCTGACTTCTTATTGTTCTGGAAATGAGGCTTTCATTTCCTTTCACCATCCCCTTCCAGTTTGTGCACATGTTTTGGTCCCCTTATCTTCCCAATAGAGTTAAATCAAAATTTTGGACAAGTCAGTATGCAGCATTATTATGACTATGGAATTTGCTTCACAGCTGAGGCATGTGGTGTACAGTCATATTTTCTTACAGAACATTCTGTTTTCCCCAGGCTTAATAATATTTCTATTTGATTACAATGTTTTCTGCATATGTATCATCAATTCAACAGCAAAAGATACATGGGAACACCCTTGGTACAAATCTGCTAAACACGAAGAAGTCTACAGCTTGGGGATGGGTCACATATCCCTGGACAGAGCACCTTCCTTTGCTGGGGAGAGCCTTATTCGCCAGGAATCAAGTTCAAAAGTAATTGTCCGTGATGGAATTTCTTTTGCATATAAGGTGTGAGGCTAGGGTGACAGGGATGGATATGACAGTATTCTGCACACAATTGAGTGGGAGATAGGCTCACTGAGGCAGTCATTCCCATAGGAGGCAAACATTGAAGAGCAGAATAAAAGAGAATACTCTAGGAACAGTTGTTTCTCAGTAGAAGATTCAAGGGGGGCTTGAGCTTAGAGCTGGTGTTTGAGATGAATTAAGATTCCAATAGGAAGAATTGATAGTGTGGAGAGAAGGACATTTAGGTGCAGGAAGAAGGGGGAATCAAAGGTACTGCGACAGGAAGGTACAGCATGGGGTCAGGGGAAGGGGAAAGGCTGTGTGGCCATGGTGTGGGATGCATGGGTCAATATCATATAAACGAGAACTGACATCTGTATTGGGCATCTGTGATACCCACTGAACTCAGTCTATTATGGTTACTATACTAGTGGTTCCCCAAATGCCATCACCTGGGAAATTCCTAGAAATGCAAATCTTGGAGCCCTATCCAGACTCATTGAATCAAAAACTCTGGGAGTGGAATCCAACAATATCTGTTTCAATGAGCTCTCCAGATGACTCTGAGGCATGCTAATATTTTAGAATTATTATACTATACAATTTGATCCTTACAACAATGATGGAGCTAGACATACTTAAGAACAAATTATGAGCACCTCTTGCCGGCTTTAGGTTTAGTGATGTCATATTAGTAGCTTGAAGTTGGCCCTAGTGGAAGTGTTAATGCCATGGAAATTGGCAAATGCTACAAATCAGGGTATCAAGTCCACCCCACAGGCCAGTTATTAAATACTCACTAGCATACCACTGTCAGGTCACTTGGTTGGTAAGTGGTTGGTAGGATGGATCTTGTACACTGACAGTCTGGCTCCTGAGTGCCATGCTCTTTAACCACCAAGTCAAACTTATTCCAAAAGTCTGGAAAGACAGGCTGGGGCTGCAATGTGGAAATCTTTAAGTGCATGTTAAAAATTTGGGCTTTATTCTGCACACCCTGGATTTTTCAGAGTTTTGAATAGATAAGTGATATGGTTGTATGTTTAGGCAGGATAATGAAATTGTTGGCTGTGGCTTTTCACTTTGCAAATACGGTGAAAAATGGGGTGACAGGGTATTGTGAGGAGAGCCAAAATAGTTGCTCTTCACAGAGAAGGGCCTCAGCATCCAGTGGGTTGTGCATTCGCAGAAGAGGTCGTGAAGCACTGCAGAGCAGAAGCCACATGCCTCACAAAGCCTCCTTGTCCTGCAGGAGAAAGGTTCCCTGTCTCTTATTCCAACGGTCTGCCACAGCATGTACTGGGCTTGACGCAACCGCTGCTGGCCAAATTTGTCCCAGGAGCCCCTAGTGCAGGTCAGGATTCACTTAGCAGCCACTGTAGCAGACCACTTGGTCACTTACCCAAATTTGTTCCTCATTCCTCCTTCCTCATAGAACCGTGAAGGTTTTCAGGCCCTTTAGACAGCTATGGACTTTGGGGGAGGCTGCACCCCACCTTAAATACCAAAGGGTGAATCTTGATTGAATTTAAGCCATCCATTCTCAAACTTTTGGTTTCAGGACATTTAAAAATGAGGCCCCCTAAAGAGCTTTTGTTTATGTGTCATATTGTTCAATTTTCCTATATCAGAAATTAAATCTGACAATTAAACATTTTAAAATTCATTAAAAAGTAACCACCATAGACACAATGCATGGTAACACAAATAACATATTTTTATGAGAAATTAATATATTTTTATTTATTTATTCATGAGACACACACACACACACACACACACACACACAGAAGCAGAGACACAGGCAGAAGGAGAAGCAGGTTCCATGCAGGGAGCCTGATGTGGGACTCAATCCTAGGACTCCAGGATCATGCCCTGGGCTGAATGCGGCTCTAAACTGTTGAGCCACCCGGGCTGCCCCAAAATTAATATTTTTTAACACAAAAATATTCTGTGGGAATATCTAGTTATAAAAGAGTGTTTATGTACCATATAGTTAAAATTTACTAAGAGAGTACATCTCAAGCATTTTTACCACACATACACACACAGAATAGCTATGTAAGTTGATGGATATATTAATTAGCTTGATTGTGGTAATCATTTCACAATGTATATCTATAGCAAAATATTAAGTTATACAACCTAATGTATATAGTTTTTATTTGGAAATTATATCTCAATGCAGCTTGGTGAAATTTTTTTTAAATGAATATTTTAATAGCTTTTTCAGGTAGTTATGGATATTTTTCTTTGATACTACACCAAAACTCAGCAAGAGATCATTTTTTTAAAGGTTAGGTATAATGTGATATCTGAAATGGGATCAATGAACTTTTCATACCCTGTTACATTAAAATCTATTGGAATATCTTGCTCTTTGGTTGGATCTTCTACCCACCCACAATCATTTGGAAAATGTAGCTCACTGAGTATGCACATCTTCCAAATGTTGACACATTTTGTTATACAACATAAAAAAAATCACATTTATCAATATCACCACCAAAAAGTCTTTATTGGGAAGCTGCCAAGTTCATGTTTCCCCAAATTCCTAGTTTTTGCTTGAAAGGTTGGATTTTATTATTGACCACAAACTGTCAGTTGTTTTCCTTGAAATAATGCAGGCTTTTGTTCATTTTTGAGAAACTTTTGCTACACACCCAGGTTTGAGTGACTCTAGTTTGCCAATTATTCTTTCACATGCAAATAATGTTCTCTGAAAAAAAGTGGCTAGTTTAGTCTGCAACTCAAATGATTGTTGTAAGTGCTTTTTCTCTAGATAACCATTTTCTTCAGTGTATCAGATAGCTTCAGGCTTTGATGCTTTATGCATGCTTTTCATTTCATTGCATAGGATATTAAAAAGCCATGCTAAAATAAGACATGCAGTAGGTGTTAAGATTTACCTAACTAATACTCTTACTGCTTCATCAAGGACATTCTCAAGTGAAACTGGCTTTAAAATTTTTCCTTTTAGGAGCACCTGGGTGGCTCAGGGGTTAAGCATCTGCCTTTGCCTCAGGTTGTGATCCTGAGGTCCTGGGATGAATCCCGCATTGGGCTTCCTATAGGGAGCCTGCTTCTCCCTCTGCCTATGTCTTTGCCTCTCTCTGTGTCTCCCATGAATAAATAAACAAAATCTTAAATAAATAAATAAATAAATACATACATACATACATACATACATACAATCTTTAACTAAATAAATAAAATTTCCCTTTTAATTGGCAGTGGCTGACAGTGAAGTGCACAATGGCTGTGAGTGCAGTTTGCCCCTGTCTGGGTGCTAAGACCTTGGTGGTTTTATCCACCACTGCATTTGTCTCATCAACACAAATGTCAACACAATTGTTTCAGGATAAAATGTAAGGTTCAAAAAAATTCTTCAATGCTTTGAATACTTCTACACCACTTGTGTTTGTGGCCAAACATTACCATAAAATTACCTTAAAAGATCTTCAATGTTTGTTAGTGCTGATCCTGGACAACTATAAGCCTAAATAGCCCTCCAGCCACACACATCTATACATTCATGCATTTATAATGCAAAACACAACTCTGCTGACAAGGGATCAACTCAGTCTTCATGTTGTAGTTAAGTCTTGCATTTGGCAAGTTGCTGTGCCATTGGGAAGTGGTGATGTTATTTCTTTTACTGACTTTTCATTCAGTGGGAGGATTCCGCAGCATCAACTCTACAAGACTTTTTTAATCTTCCAATTGTATGACTTACTCTGTAAGATGCTCCTGTGGCTTTTTTCATTTCTAGTTTGAAGAGCTATAATAAATAATTTTTGGCTTTTTAAGAGCTCATAATGTCTACATTTAAACTACTTCAATTCTTTTTCTTTGAACTTTGGCCTTAAAATGGTGCTACAACTTAAATGGCCCATCAAGACTGAGGCAAGAGTGAGACAAGCAAGTACCTAGGGCACAGGATTTATGGAGGTGGTCACAGTGCCACCCTGCACTTTCAGGGCCCTGAGAGTGTGTGCCTCCTGAGAATTTGCACCCTGGGTGCCTCACTTGCCTCTCCCTGGTCCTGGCCCTGGGCACCATAATGATAATCAGAAATGTTCTGTTGTATAAGATGCAATAAGGAAAGCAGTTAATTTCTGTGAAGTTGAGGGGGAGATTGCTTTCATCATAGTTTTGCTTCTTATTTACAGTTTCTCCCAGTTTCTTTGTTTTTTTTTTTTTTTTCTCCCAGTTTCTTTGGAGTAACTTTCTCCTATCCATGAGTCTGAAAATGCTCTGACATATCACTTTCCTCTTTTTCAGGATCTCTAGCTTTCAGTGGTGCTGTAGTGTGTTAAGAAAGCAAGTCTTCTAAGTATCCCCTCTTTTAAAGCTAATGGTTTTGGGATGCCTGGGTGGCTCAGTCAGTTAAGCATCTACCTTTGGCTCAGGTCGTGATCCCAGGGTCCTGGGATTGAGTGCCACATTGGGCTCCCTGCTCAGTGAGGATCCTGCTTCTCCCTCTCCCTCTGCTGCTCCTTGTGTTCTCTCTCTCTTTCATGCTCTCTCTTGCTGTCAAATAAACAAATAAAATATTTTTTAAAAATAGAGCTAATGACTCATTATTGAAAGTAAGAAAATATATAAGTAAAATATCTTTTATTTCAGAATAAAACACAACTGTTCTAAAATAATAGCTATAGAGAAAAAATTTTAATTCCCTCCAATTTTTGAACATTTAACACATAGTATTTCAAAACAAAACAACAAGTTGTACTTCTTGTGTTTCTGTATAAGTGCAAGGGAAACTTTGGGATTTCAGAATATCCATTTGTGGGTGATAATGAGGTTATAAATTACAGCAAGTATAATTAAAGATAAAAAAAAGATAGCTAATAAGAACACATTGGAAATACTGAAAACAAATAAAGTTAATATCAGAAAAATGCATATATTTATGCCTTATGCTTACTTTCCTTAAGATATTCTAGAAAACACAAGAATACACAGTATATTTTCCATGAACTGTTAGAGCAATGACATCCTCACCTGAGATGTAGTTTCTGGAAACCTCTGCTCTATGCTCATGGGAGAATGAGCACGAATAAGGCAAATGGAGTCTTGTTACTATAATGGAAATAGTTTTGATGTCATTTAAAGGGGTTCCAGAATCACACTATGAGAACCACTGGTCTAAGATCCTATTAATCTCCTTACCAGCGATTAGTTTAGCCACAGGTATGTGACATTGTTCTGGCCGAGAGACATGAGGAGAATTCTGC
The DNA here is from genome assembly GCF_053574225.1 of Canis aureus. NCBI lineage: Eukaryota > Metazoa > Chordata > Mammalia > Carnivora > Canidae > Canis > Canis aureus. The sequence continues at coordinate 52,777,731 of NC_135612.1, read as the reverse complement.
TCAGTGGTTTCTGGGAAGGTTTCCTAGCCATTAAGAGAGAAATAGAAGGGATAACCTTTTCTTCCATTGGCCATTTTTGGAATTGGTTGTAATGCCCTGAATGTGGCAGCCATCTTATGCCTGTAAATTATACTTCATTGCTGCCTTCCTCTCACATTCAACATCCAGTGTGTTGGCAGATCCCATTAGCTCCACTGTTAAAATATATCTAGCATCAGACCTTCTTCCACACCCAGTCCAAGCCACTATCATTTCTCACTTAGGTTATTGCAATATTTTCCTAACTAATTTTTCTGTTTCCCTTGCTCCTCTTATTATCTACAAGGCAGCCAGGGTGAGTCTTTCAAAAACAAATTCAGATCCTATTACTCTTCTGTCCAAAATCTTGTGGCAATTTTCCCTTTCTCAGGGTGAAGGCCCAACTTCTTATCATAGCCACAGGACCTAACTGATCTGGCTCCTAGCTGTGTCTCTGTGCTGCTCTGCCCCTTCCTTACTCATTCTCGCTTCCTGGCTCCTTCTGTTCCTCTGACAAGCCAAGTAGGCTCCTGTCCCAAGGCCTTTGCCCTTGCGTTTCTCTCTGCCTGTAATTCTCTTTCCCTAGATGTCTGCATGTCTTGCTCCTTTAGTTCTTTTAGTCCTTTACTCCAACATACCTTCCTCACCCCAGCCCCACCTGGAATCCCCGAGCCCCTTTATCCTGCTTTATTTTTCTCCGTGGCATTTTCTTCTTTGACATATTACATTGTCAAGTTAGGTACATTTCAGAGAAAATTCTGAAAGTTTACAGAAAGAAAAAGCAGTTCATGTACAAATATAAGAATTACATTGATGAGTGCCTGAGTGCCTTGGTTGGTTAAGCGGCTGACTCTTGATTTCAGTTCGGTCATGATCTCAGGGTCCTGGGATCTTGCCCTGATCGGTCAGGCTTTGCACTCAGTGGGGAGTCTGCTTTAGGCTTTTTCCTTCTGCCCTTTCTCACTCTCTCTCTCTAAAATAAATAAATAAGTCTTTTTAAAAAATTACATTGACATAAGATTTCTCAACAGGAGGAAAAATGATGCATGGGAAGTAAAGACTTACAAATAACTTAATAAGATTTGTCATTCTCTAAAAAAGAAATTTTTAATAGAGAAGAATTACTCATAACTATCAAGAACCAATTCTAGGTGATATCAGTATGGCAAGTGGAGATGATGTAGGGGATGTGAAGACCAGAAAGAGGTGAGTGAGTGCCAGGGAAAAATAAATTAATAATAAAAAATAAGCATAAATATGTTTAAGTTAGGGAAAGCAACTAGAAGAATAAAAATAAAATATAAAACTTTCAGTCCAGCAGAATAAAATCTGATTCATGCAATGAAAAGTAGAGAAGAGAGAAAATCTATATAAGTAAAAGTAAACACAAAATAAAATGGCTGAAATAAGACATAATATACTAGTAATCAAAATAAATGTGAATGAGCTAAACTCACTGATCAGATTGGATTATAAACAAAACAGAACAAGTCTAAGCAATATAATGTCTTCTTAAGATGACATTATTATTATACATTATACAAATTTTCCAGAAAATAGAATTGAAATAAATAAAGTGATTCTATGAGGCTAACATATTTTTTTTTTTAAGTTCTAGTTAGTTGACATACAGTTCAATATTGGTTGAGGAGTAGAGTTCAGTGGTTCATCATTTACATGTAACACCCAGTGCTCATCATAACAAGTGCTCTCTTTGATACCTATCACCCACCCATCTCCCTCCATCAACCCTTGGTTTGTTTTCTGTAGTTAAGGGCTTCTCATGATTTGTTTCCCTCTCTCTTTTTCCTCCTCTTGAATGTTTATCTGTTTTGCTTCCTAAATTCCACATATGAGTGGCTAGCATATTCTTGATTCTAACACTGATAAAGGACATCACAAGAAAAGAATATTGTACACCTGTTTCATTTATAAGCACAACTACAAAAATCTTAAGTAAGACATCAATTTAATCCAAATATGTATTTCTTAAATAAGAAATTATGATCAATTAGAATTTATCCTAGGAAAGCAAAACTGTTGAACATCAGAAAAACAAAGTCAGTGTAATTCACCATTTTAATGGACTAAAGGAGAAAAAGCACACCAGAGACAAGAAGATAATTCTATCTATTCTATTCAATAGATACATAAATGGTTTTTAATAGAGTACACACTTATTTATGATTTTTAAAATTCTTAGAAAATTGAGAATAGACATACACTCCCTTGATAAAATTTATCTATCCAAAATCTCATAGTTAAAGAGAAGCATTTCTTTTAATAGTAGGAATAAGACATAGATGCTTGGTATTCAACATAGCAATTGAAGTGTTGTCAATGCAATAAGACAAGAAAAACAAATAATAAACATTTAGAAAGGAAGAGTAAAAATTGTCATTGTTTATAGATAAAGATTATCAATTATGTAAAAACTCAGGAGAATCTAAAGAATTTTTGGTATTAATAAGAGAGTTTCACACATTTTTGAAAAGATTTTTATTTATTTATTCATGAGAGACACACACACACACAGAGGCAGAGACACAGGCAGAGGAAGAAGCAGGGTCCATGCAGGGAGCCCGATGTGGGACTCAATCCTGGGACTCCAGGATCACGCCCTGGGCCAAAGGCAGGCACTAAACTGCTGAGTCACCCAGGGATTCCCTCACACATTTTTTAGATTCAAGATCAATGAGAAAAAATCACTAACATTTCCATACTCGAGGAAAGACCAACCAGAAAATAAGATAACATTTGCAATTGTAACAAAAAAAAATTTTTTTAAGACTTTATTTATTCATAAGGCACACACACACACACACACAGAGGAAGAGACAGAGACAGAGACAGAGACAGAGGGAGAAGCAGGCTTCCTGCAAGCAGCCTAATGAAGGACTCAATCTCAGGCCCTGATCACACCCTGAGCCAAAGGCAGACACTCAACCACTGAGCACCCAGGCCTCCCGGTAACAAAAATTTTAATGAAAAAAGTTCTTGAGATATTTATAAATAAAATTTTAAAAATAAAATTAAGGACTTAAAATTAATATATGAATAAGTTAAGCATTAGACCTATGCCACCCAATCCATAGCAACTAGCCACACGTGGCTACTGAGCACTTAAAATGTAACTAGTTCCAATTGAAATGTGATATAAGTGTATAACAAACATTCCATTTCAAAGACTCAGTTAAACAAAACGTGCTATTGATTTCACCTGCATCTTTTTACTTTTTTAAGTGAAAGTTACTACTAAAATTTTTTGAATTACATATGTAGCTCATGTTATATTTCTAGTAGACAATGGTAGACCATAATTCTGTATGGAATGGCTTCACAATGTAATGATGCAAAGTATTGTATATATGTATTGTATATGATGATGTAAACTCTTTATTCAATCCAATTTCAATCATAATTCCAGCAGACAGTTTTTGTTTGTTTATTTGCTTTTTGTTTTGGTGGTCATGGTGGGGAGCATGGAAAAATCTCAAAGAAAGGATATAAGTAGGCAGTTTACAGAAGATGAAATCTGCATGGTAAGAACCCTTTGAAGAGATACTTTACCTCAGTAGCAATAAGAAAAATACTTAAACAAAAAAGCAATACCATTTTGTACTTAAGTATTGGTAATAGTTAAAAAGTTGGATAATATCAAGTGCTGGTAAGATGGTGAGGAAACCTATTGGTTAGACTGTAAACTGGTTATAGGTGTCTGGAAACCAATCCAACAGTACTTAGTGAAAACAAGTTAGTGTGTATCTTGAAAGTCAGCAATCCAAATCCTGGGTATAAAGGCTCACAAGTTTCTTGCCAAGATCCATAGAGGGACATGCACATGGATGTTCATCATTACCTTATTTGTGGTAGCAGGGAGGTGGAGACAACACAGGTATCCATCACCAGGCAAGTGTATGCATGGGTGGACTGTTACACAGTGGTCCTGTATAGAAGGGCTATAGAGCATCAAGGATACACCTTCCAAACATAGGACCAAGATGAAAAAGAGTGCATCTCTACCAGTACCACTGATATCAATTAAAATCACATACACTCACCACAGCAATATCTTCAAAGGAACACATGTATATAAAAGAATGTGTATTCAACAAATTCAAATGTATAATGGAGACGGCCTGAGAGTGAATATCTGGGGGAGAAGGAAGTACTGGAAACAAGAGATGGTGGCCACTTAGGAATGATGATATGGATCATCTTCTCTATTTTGTACCTGAAACCCTAAAATAAAAGAATAACATAAAATGACAAATATTTCCCCAGAGGTGAAAAATTATTTGACTGGATCTGGAAAACAGTTCCTGTCCTCCGGGGAAGGCTCCCTGCCTTGCATCCCTCCCTGAACACCTTACTTTTCTCAGAGATGTTTTCCTGGGGCCTCACAGTGTGCCAGGCCTGTGTGAGGCTCCTGTAAGCCTGTGTAGAAGGTGAAGAACAAACTGAAACCCACTCTTTCTCCTGAGGGGGCGGATCGCTTCCCTGGTCAGGCCTGGGAGGCACCTTGGCCGGGGCAGGCAGCTTGCGGAAACACAGCAGGGTCTCTGTGCAGCCCTGAGGTGACCCAACAGGAGCGAGGCTGCTCCTCCTGGGCCAGAGAGAATGGGCTTCTCTGTGTGCGCTTGTTTGCTTTGGTTTCGAGCTAAAAAAAAATGATTTCACACATAATTAGGGCTGTGGCAGTGAGATTGTGTCTGAGGTGCTTTTACTGGAAATATCAAGAGGAGGGACAAGGGAGGGCTGTGTTCCTCTTCCAGCCAGGGCTTGGAAGGAGGAGGAGGAGCCCAGCAGCTACATGGAGGAGACAACAGGCAGTGTTCAGGGCAGAGAAGCAGCTTTCATGGAGGCAGGCCCAGCTGTGAGGGGCTGAGGTTGGCTGTGGAGGTGGGCAGAGCGTGTGGTGTGTTGGGGATGGGAAGCGGGGGGTTAAGGAATGGGGGCTGCTACCTACTCCTGCCTCTCCTTCCCTTCTCCATCCCTCCAGCTGCCTGTGGAGGAAGACAGGCAGTCCTCGTAGAAAGAAGAGGTGGGGAACAGAAAGAGGGTGAAGGGGGTGGGGGTGAAGAAAGAGATGGGGTGAGAGGTGCAGGCCACAGGAGAGGCTGAAGGGATGGAGAAGGAGATGTGGCAAGAAAGAGCTACCATGCTCTTCTGAATCTGCACTATCCATGTGCCTGACAACCGAGCTTCCCCTAAGCCCAGCACCATGTGACCAGGGTACTAGTCCTGACTCTGGGTATATCTGGACAGGTCCCTGAACATTTCTGGGCCTCCAGTGCTTCCCCATGAAGCTAAGGCTGGACCCTTAGCCCTTTGCAGAACGATAGCCCAAAACGTTTGGGGAATACCCAATACCATATCTCCCTCTTGGAGATTCACAGGGCACATTATGTATTAAAGACTATGAAGAGCCCTGTTATAAAATAAAACCCTGTTTTATTTGGAATTTGTGTAACAAAGTACTTTCCAAACATTTAATTACAGGAACCCTCCCCCCTCCTTTTTGTGTAATATCTATTAACATCATGTGTGTCCCAGTAACTATTGCTGCATAAGCAACCATCCCAAAACTCAATGGCCTGAACAACCATTTTATTATGCCCATAGATTTTGTGGGTCAGAAATTCGAACAGGACACAGCAGAGATGGCTTGTCTCCATTCCACTCAGGGCCTCATCTGAAAAAAACTTGAAGGCTGGGGTGACTATGGCCGGAGGTTGTCTTCACTCAGTTCCTGGTGGTTGATGCTGGCTGTGGTTGGGACCTCAGCTGGGGCTATGAGCTGGGACACCTCCATGTGGCCTGTCCATGTGCCTAGAGCTTAGCAGCCTCAGTCACATGGTGACTCATGGCTCCAAGGCAAGTGTCCCAAGAGACCCAGACAGAGGCTTACACCTCTTACTCCTTAGTTTTGGGTGTCAAGGTCACATTAAGAAGGGGACATGGGATGGGAGAGATTGAGGTGTCCATATTGGGAAAATGCAATCTGCCATACTCCCAGAAATAGAGGGCTAAAGGTCTGAGGACATCTAAGGACTGCTTGAAATCTGAAATTCTACCAGGACTCTATTCTCTGGGTCCCATACCCCTATTCTCTTGCTCACATTCAGGCCCAAACAGCCAGTGCCAGGTACCTCCCTGTTGCCTGTGATCTTGCTCTTTCCCTGCTATACAGCCCCCACATGGCCCTGGAGAGCATCGCAGGCTATAGAACTGAAGGATGGATGTAGGTGAGCAAGGTAGAGGGGCAGGGTGAGAACGAGTACCTTCCAGCTACAGGGAGTAGCCCCTGCAAAGACACTGAGGTGACAAGGAGCAGAGTGAACACCAGGCACTTGGACAGCCTGTGGTTGGGGTGTGCAGAGCTATATGTGGAGAGTGTGAGATCAAGCTCTTGGAATATACCGTTTGAGGTCTTCAAGGTCTTGTTGAAGCTTTTGGATTTTATTGTAAGAGTCGCTTACAACTCTTACCCTCTTTGGAAGAAAGAGGGTTTTAAAGAGAGATGGGCTTGATGATGATTTTCATTTTGAGAAGAACCTTCTGGTTGTTGCCAAAGAACGGGCTTGAGGGTGAGTATGGACAGCTGGGAGGTCATTTTAGAGCTGGAAAGAAGTGGATGGCTTGGACTGATATTTAAGAGGCAGGCCTGGCTTGGGCAACTGCACGCTACTTTTTCTGTCAGAGGGAACCTGGGAGAAGAATGAGTTTGAGCTACCTCTGGGACATAGTTGTCAAGGAGGTAGTTGAACATGAAGGGCTGAAGTTAAAGAAGAGGCTAATACATAATATGAGAGTTAGCACTTTGTATCCAGTGAGCAAAAGCTATGGTGTGGATGACCATGCCCAGGGAAAGGGTAGAGAGAGAGGAGAAAGGGACCCAGCAGTGAGGAGGTGCCTCACCATGTATAAGCATTCCAAATTAACATGGTCTTGGCTTAAGAACCTGAACAAAACCCTGAGTGTCTTCAACTTATCAAAATCTGGATGGAACCAGCTGAGTCTCTGGTCGTTCAGCTGGCACCTGAGCATGGACCAGCCTCTCTGAGGGGTCCTTGCCCCTCCTCTTTCTATATATAGAGAGAGGATGAAGGGTAAGGTGAGATCCTCTTGTGGCTGAAAAATCACAACAGATCTGGGCTTTTTTGTGTTTTTGGAGACTTTTGCTATATTAGAAATGAATAAATTCTAAAACATGGCTATAGAAATTGTGGGAACATTTTTTAAAAGATTTTATTTACTTATTTGAGAAAGAGAGAGCATGCACAAGAGAACGAGAGAGAGAGAGAGACAGAGGGGGAGAGAGAGAGAGAGAGAGAGAGAGAGAGAGAACATGAGCAGGGTGTGAGGAGAGGGAGAAACAGATACCCTGCTTAGCAAGGAGCCCAGTGCAAGCCTGAGCCAAAGGCCTACACTTAACTGACTGAACCACCCAGATGCCCCTAAAATTGTGGGAAAATTTTAAAGATTTGTTTTATTTGGAAATAATTTCTTTTTTTTTTTTATTTTTATTTATTTATGATAGTCACAGAGAGAGAGAGAGAGGCAGAGACACAGGCAGAAGGAGAAGCAGGCTCCATGCAGGCTCCATGCACCAGGAGCCTGACGTGGGATTCGATCCCGGGCCTCCAGGATCGTGCCCTGGGCCAAAGGCAGGCGCCAAACCGCTGCGCCACCCAGGGATCCCCGGAAATAATTTCAATCTTACAGACAACACATACAAATAAAACTAGTACAATCACACCTGTAACCCTTTATCCAGATTCTGTTAACACTTTACCCATCTGCCTTATTGTTTGCTTCCCACTCTTCCTCTTTCATCTGTCCATCCATCCATCTATCCATCCATCTATCCATCACCCATCTACCCATCCATCTACCCACCCATCCACCCCATTCATCCACTTACCCATCCACCAAGGCATCCATCCATCCATCCATCCATCCACCCATCCATTTACCTAACTATCATATATCCATTTATCACCAGTCTAATTTCTGAGTCATTTGCAGGTAAGTTAAATGTATCATGGCCCTCTGTCCCTAAATATTTCAGTGTGTATTTTCTAAAAATAGGGATCTTCTTGTACATAATGATAGTACACTTATCAGCTTCAGCAAATTTAACATTGATATAGTACTTTTATAAAATCTATTATTTGTATTCCAGTTTTATCAGTTGACCCAATAATGTTCGTAATAGCATTTCCCCCCCACCTTCCATGTAGGATCCAGCCTAGGGTCAGGTTTAAATGTCATGTCTCTTTAGCTCTCTTTAATTAAGAATATTCCACAGCTCTCTTTGTTTTGCATGATACTGACATTTTAAAATTTAAATCCAATATGTCAACATACAGTATAATACCCAGTGCTTGTCACATCACATTCCCTCCTTAATGTCTGTCACCCATTTACCCTATCTCCCCACCCATACCCCCTTCTGGAACCTTTTGTTTGTTTCCCAGAGTTAGGAGTCTTTCATTGTTTGTCTTCCTCTCTAATTTTTCCCCACTCAGTTTCTCCCCCTTCCCTTATGGTCTCTTTCACTATTTCTTACATTCCACATATGAGTGAAACCAGATGACAATTGTCTTTCACTGATTGACTTATTTCACTCAACATAATACCCTCCAGTTCCATCCACATCAGTGTAAATGGTAGATATTCATCCCTTCTGATGGCTGAGTGATATTCCATTGTATGTATATACCACATTTTCTTTACCCATTCATCTGTGGAAGGACATCTCAGCTCCTTCCACAGTTCGGCTATTGTGGACATTGATGCTATGAACATTGGGGTGCAGGTGTCTCATCATTTTAATACATCTGTATCTTTGGGGTAAATACCCAATAAAGCAATTGCTGGATCATGCGGTAGCTTTATTTTTAATTTCTTAAATTAAACCTAGGAACCTCCACACTATTTTCCAGAGTGGTTGTACCAGTTTGTGTTCCCACCAACATCAGTGTTCCCACCAGTGCAAGAGGATTCTCCGTTCTCTACATCCTCACCAACATTTGCTGTTTCCTGTCTTGTTCATTTTAGCCATTCTCACTGGTGCAAAGTGGTATTTCATTGTGTTTTGATTTGTATTTCCCTGGTGACAAGTGATGTGGAGCATTTTTTTTCATGTGCTTGTTGGCCATGTGTAGGTCTTCTTTGGAGTAATGTCCTGTTCATGCCCATTTCTTGACTGGATTGTTAATTTTTTCTGTGTTGAGTTTGATAAATTCTTTATATGATACTGACATTTTTTGAAGGAATACAGCATCCCTCCCTTAATAGAATGTGGCTCATTCTATGTTTGCCTGATGGTTTCCTGATGGTTAGATTGAGGTTTATATTTTTGGCTGGAACACTGCATAGGTGATAGTGTGTCCTTCCTAGGGCATCACATATGAAAGGCACATGACACCCATTTGTCTCTCATTGATTATGCTAATTTTTTTTTAAGAGAGGGAGCAGAGAGGGTCAGAGGGAGAGAGAGAATCTTGAGCTGGCTCTGTGCCCAGCATGGAGGCTGCCTTGGGGCTCAATCTCACAACCCTGAGGTCATGGCCTAAGCTGAAATTGAGTCAGACACTTAAATGACTGAGCCACCAGGCACCCCAATGATGCTAATTTTTTATCACCCAGTCTAGGTGTTATCTGATTTTTTTCTATTGTAAAATAATTATTTTCTCCCTTGTAACCAACACATAATCTGTGGAAGAACAGTTTAAGACTACATAAATATCCTTTTTCTTGTCTCAGTTGCCCCCTAGATTTAGCATCCATGATGCTTCTTGCCTGATTTAGTCTTTACTATCAGGCTTGCAAAGTGAAGATTTTCCAGCTTCACCAATTTCATCACATTTAATAGTCGATCCTCAAGAGTCCTGTTTCAACCAAAAGTTCTTCCTGTTCTCTATTTTTGTACCTATGTATTATCAGATTGGACTCATGAATTCCAGTCTTTTTTAGCAATTTGTAATTCATTACTATTGAATTACATGGCACTTAATTACCTTGCTCAGATTGTTGTGGATGTAGTCAGTGGCTGTCTTTCCAAGCTGGGTCCCATGACCTTATGGCATCTGCCTCTCGTTTTTGAGCACCTACTTTCTGGCATAACAAGATATTCCAGGCCATTTTTTTTTTTCAGGCTCATCTTATACCAGCTAGAACAAGCCTTTTCTTGAGCAGCCCTGGTTCCTTTTAGTGGAGGATGATATTAGAGACCAAGATCTGAGCACTAGGGGTGCTCATTACTGCTTTGCTTCTGGGAGGCATGGAATATTTTAAATATTTTAAGTGTTGACAAAACTTAATGCTTTTATAAAAATGCAATATAGTAGAATTGCTCTATTTTCAAGAGAATAATGGGGTTTATAAAACCATATTATTTCATTGTGCTTCATGGCCCTACCCTGGGACATTGGAGCCAAGGCATGATCGTCCTCTTCTCTCTATGCTGCTAGTTGGTGTCTGCAACCATAAAAAAAGCCTCAGTGGGGAGAATTGTTAAAGCCTGTGTTCAAAACACTTTATGGAGTTTGAAGTCAAATCCTAATGACTCATCTATGCTGCACTTCTGGGTTCCTCTGATTCCAGCCACCTTCTGATTACATTTGCATAGTACTGGTCACAAAGTACCTCTTATATTGCAAATGCCCAATATTGTTTACCCAAAGAACAAGGTCCTCTCTGTGACCTTGTGGCCCTGACCTAGAGTTAACTAGTGATGCTAACCTTCTTGCAGTTGGGCATCTCAGTCCACCTGGGTCTCTAACAATAGGTCTTTTTTGGCTTCTTTGAGCTTCTCCTTTCTCCTGTAAACAGTGTTAAAACAGGCTGTCCCTCCTGAGCTTGGTCCAATCAGTGCCAGAGAGAAGCTCAGACTGGCTGTGATGCTGAACATGGCTAAAGCCCTGTGTTTTGAGAAAAAAATTCATGTTTAATCTTTTTATTATTATAGCCTATTCCATTTTTAAAGTTGTGACCTCACCCTCTGACCTGTAGCATCTGAGGCCTCTGAACTGCAAATCTTTTGGGAAGGGGGTGAACTTCACCCAGGATGCCCCTCAGGACTTACCCTATTAGACAAGGTCAGATATTGGGTCTGGAGGAATAAGGACTTGGGGCTTGGGAGGAAGGTATTTAAACAGCCTGTTACAAGGAGCATCTTCAAGTTAATCCATGAAGACTATTGGGTTACAGTCCTGTGCAAGCAGCAGAGAAGGAAGAGTACATTCAATTTTAGCCTCAAGGAGCCCACATTTTGTGGGAAAATGGGCTCAATCAACCGGAATATAATAGGCTGTGGCTTCTGATTTTAGAAGAGAGAATTGCTATGTCAATCCAAAGAAGAAAGAAGTTCTTTCAACAGGAGGAGACTTCCTGGATGGGGTGGCATGCCAGTGGGATTCTGGAAATGAGGAAGAAGATGAAAGGAGAAGAGGAAGAATGGAGAAGTAGGCTTGAAGTGAGCCTAGGGAAGCAAGCCTCACATCCACAGACCTGACTACCTCTCCAGAGGCTCCCCTGCTGGCTTCAGCTGAGGGTGTGAAGGCTGGCATTAAGCAGAGAATATGTGGGACAGAGCAGCCAGATGGGGGTGGGAACCAGAATTCTCTGTTGTGGGTACTTGCTGGCACCTGGGATAGGGCCTACACTCTGGGTGTGTCTACTGCCCCAAACAGTAACCTCAGGGAGGAGTCAAGGTCAAACTCAGGAGTCCCAGGAGAGCAGTGGCCACTGAACTCCTCTTTTGATGAGTTCCTGATGAGGATGGGATTGAAGTAGAAGCAGGCCAGGAAGGACATTTCTCCACTGAATATATACTCAGCTCACTCAGGAAAAAGAATAATTAATCACACTGAGGAGGGAGCTGCTCTAATTTTAAAATGATGTCTTTAGTTTGAGTAATCTGGGACCAGATTCTGGGAACATGAGCCTTTCTTCTCAAACATGCTTCTACCTCAGGGACTTTGCATTTGCTGGTTCTTCTTCCTGGATCACCCTGTCACTGAATACATACATGCCTCCCTCCTTCATTCACTTCAGGTCTTTGTTCATCTGTTAGCTTCTCCATGAAGCTTCACTGACCCCCTGGCGTGAAACTGCACACTGCCATGCTGACATTTCCTCTCCTTCCTCCATTTTTCCTCAGTTCTACTTATTGACACTTGACATGCCACATATTTAGCTTACCTATTTTATCTGTCTCTTCCTTCCTTCTTCCATCACACATACCAGAATGTAAGCTCCACGAGGGCAGACATATTTGTCTGTTTTGTCCATTGCTTTATCCCCAGTGCCTATGTTAGTATTTGGCTCATTGTAGGCCCTCAATAAATATTTGTTAATAGATATAGAACCTGGGGGATCCCTGGGTGGCTCAGTGGTTTAGCGCCTGCCTTTGGCCCAGGGCTGATCCTGGAGACTCGGGACTGAGTCCCACATGGGGCTCCCTGCATGGAGCCTGCTTCTCCCTCTGCCTGTGTCTCTGCCTCTCTCTCTCTCTCTCTCTGTGTCTATCATGAATAAATAAATAAAATCTTAAAAAAAAAAGACATAGAACCTATTGGAGCAAAAGAGCCTAGGCTGGTCCGTCTGAGCATTGCATTCAGCAGCAGTAGCTGAGTAACAATGTGATCTGGGGGATGTGTGTAGTAGCCTCAGCATCCTTGGCATAGGGCCTTAGGAGAAAACACAGTAGAAAGTCTCTTTCCTGGTGGTTGATGCCCAGCACTCAGTAAATTTCCATCTTGAACTCATGGCCACTTATGAGGGCTGTTTGCAAATATAACTGGGTTCTGAGGCATCCCCCATCTTCCCTGGCTCATGCTGGGTGGTAGGGAACTTTAGCTGGCCCTGTGCTTCTTGTCACAGCCCATTCCCTCCAGGGGGCTCTGTCTCCTGCAGAATATATACTTTGCATCCTCAAATTTGGGCACAGATTATAGACTTTAGTCACAGCTATACAGTCAATTTTTATTCTAGACTGTTGAGTCCATGTATGAGATCTAAGTTTCTAAGTACTGATTGACAGTGCTGATAAGAAATGCATCTTAAAAAGTTCATCATCTGTGCTAGTCTTGGGTGAAGCATAGCTTCCAACAGAACAAATGCAGACTTCATAGAGTACCTTAAGTAGAGCATCCTTCATTTCTCTTTGGATCCAACTATTTTCTTTGCTTAAGATATAATAAAACATCTTAGAAGTGGAAGACTAAGAGGCAGGCTAAGTGACATAAAATGCTATCAATGGGGCCCATTATGATTCAGGGGCAGACTGTCAAGACTGTTTAATTATTGTACATTGGCCAGTGTGGTAGATTAGATCAGGGATCTGGAAACTTTTACTGTAAGTGACCAGTTTGTAAATATTTTCAGCTTCCGGGCCCTGATACTCTGCCATTGTACTACAAAAGCAGCAACAGGCAAACAAGTGTACCAATAAAACTTTATTTACAAAAAATAAAGGTGTGGCTTACAGTTTATAGTGTGCTGAGCCCTGAATTTAAGTATTGTTTGGTAGTTATTTGCTCCTTTCTCTTTTCTCCCTGTCCCTGGACTTTGGGCTCAGTCATGTGACTTTCTTCGGCCAATGCATGTCAGCATATGTGATACAAACAGAGACTTGAAATGTGTTTGTGTGGTTGGGCTTGCCTTCTGAAGCTTCTGTCATTCCCAGGAGAAGATCACACTTTGAATAGTACATTGGCTGAAGTATGATAAGAGAGCCATAGAACAACTCGGCCTAGAACAGCCAACATACAGTTGACCCATAAACATGTGGATGAGAAGAAATGACTATTGATTTAAGATGCTGAGCTTTGAGGTGGTTTGTTATACAGCATTATCATGGCAATGGCTGACTGACACAGCAGTTGACACAGCTCACTCTTGTGTCAACACAACTCATCCAAAGTGAATTATCTTCTCTCCCAAATCTGCTCCTCCTCTCCTCTTGCTGTTCTTCCCAGTAACACAGCCGTGGTCCAATCTCCTTATCCCTGGTCCCCAACCATGTGATGAGTCTCTAAGTTCTGTTTATTCTACCCTTTTCATTTATCTTACAACAGTTCAATATTTTTTATCCCTACAGCCACTTCCATCCATTATCTGTCTTCAGTATTACTACAATATTCTTCCGGCAAGTCTCCTTTTTGCTGAAACAAAAGTTAAGTTACATCACTTTCCTCTGCAAAAGCCAGGATTGGATCCCCCATTGCTTCTATCCAGACGTTTAAAATCTGGGGTGTTAAGCGAAATGAGGAGGCAGGCAAAGAGTTCTTTTGGCAAAGCTTATCCAATATCGTGGCTTCTCTGTCTTGGCAAAGCTTATCCAGCATCGTGGCTTCTCTGTCCACCACTCTGTCTTGCCCAGTGATTGGTACCTTTTTTTAAAGATTTTATTTATTTATTCATGAGACACACACACACACACACACACACACAGAGAGAGAGAGAGAGAGAGAGAGAGAGAGAGAGAGATTGAGAGAGAGAGAGAGGCAGAGACACAGGCAGAGGGAGAAGCAGGCTCCATTGCAGGGAGCCCCACGTGGGACTCAGTCCCGAGTCTCCAGGATCAGCCCTGGGCCGAAGGCAGCACTAAACCACTGAGCCACCCAGGCTGCCCTGATTGGACCTTCAACTGCAACTTTCTCCATGCCATGCAACAGTTGGGATGTGAAACTCAGCTTTGCCACCCCCTGAAGAATTCAACTGACTTCCCTGATGTTCTGACAGTAGAGCTCAAAGATGTGAGATTCCCAAAGCCCCCTGCTGCATCACCCAAAAGCCCAGGTCTAATGGCACCAGGTATCATGAGTTTCACTTCCTTTTAGACTTCCTGACTTCATTGGTCAGCCCAGGAGCTCTGCAGGCAATGGGATGGTGAGATGAGGCAGGACAGGGTCCTTTCTTCAGCTCTGTTATATGACCCACTGCCCATCTAACATCTCTACTTAAGTGTCTAACTGGCATCTCAAATATGAGCTCCTGATCCTGTCTCACAGATTTGCTCCTTCTAGAATCTTCTCCATCTCCATTAGCAACAACCCCAGCCTTCCAGTATCTGAGGCACAAAATCTTGGAGTCATTCTTGGCACCTCTTTCTCTCACACCTCATCTTCATTATATAGGGAAATCTTTTTGACTCTACCTTCAAAATGTATTCAGAATCCAACCACTTTTCACTTCCGCTGTTAGCACCGTGGTCCTTGCCATTGTCATGGATCCTGTGAGTTACAACATTAGCCTTCTAGCGGGTATATTTGCTTCTATTTTGTCCCCTGTTAGCCTCAACACAGAAGCCAGCATTAAAAACCAAGTCAGATCATGATGCTTTTCAACTCAGACACATTTATCATCTCCTCCACTTCACCGGCTCTCCCTTCCTTCACTGTCCTCATCTCCTATTACTCTCTCCTTTAATCTACTGCATCTGCTCTGGCCTCCATGTTGTTCCCGGAACATGCCAGGCACATTCCTGCCACAAGGCCTTTGTAGGTGTCATTCCTTTGAGTTCTGTTTCCTATGCTCGCGTGCTGATGGGTGCTCTGTCTCTCCATTTGCATTCAAAGGTCACATACTCATGACACTCTATCAAAAATTCAGTCCCCCTCTGGACTGCATTCCCTGTTCCCTGCTTGATTTTCTCCTCTGCATTTATCACAAACATACTGCATATTTTGCTTTTTCCTCTTGTTGGCTGTCCATCTCCATTATGAGTACAAAAATTCTCTGAGTGTCTTTGTTCACTCAGGCTGCTAGAAGAGGCTAACATAATCCAGTGGCTATAGCAACAAACATTTACTCCTCACACTTCTGGAGGTTAGGAAGTCCAAGGTCAAGGTGCTGGCAGATTCTGTGTGGTGACCCGCTTCCTGGGTCACAGACTGCCTTTTTTCACGGTGTCCTCACAGGGTGGGAGTGGAGACGGAGCTCTCTGAGGTTAAGGGCGCTGATCCCCTTCCTCAGGGTTCACAGTCATGACCCAGTCAGCTCCCCGAAGCCTCACCTCCTAACATCATCATTTTGGGGGGTTAGAATTTCAACATAGGAATTTGGGGAGAAGGGACGCCTGGGTGGCTCAGCGATTGAGCACCCGCCTTTCGCTCAGGGCATGATCCCAAGGTCCAGGGATCAAGTCCCACATCAGGCTCCCCGCAGGGAGCCTGCTTCTCCCTCTGCCTACGTCTCTGCCTCTCTCTGTGTCTCTCATGAATAAATAAATAAAAATCTTAAAAAATAGAATTTGGGGGGGAAGGAGACACAAACATTCAATTTGTAGCACTAGGTATCTTCATCTGGTTCCCGAGAAGCAAACTGTGAGGTGAGGATTGGTGTGTAAGTGATTTATTAAGAAAATTCTCCTGAGGTAGGGTGGGGGGTGGAGTGAAGGAATGTAAAACAGGGAAGAGGAAGAGGCTAAGCAATGGCAATTTGAAGTGAGGTTCCAGCCTCAGCCTGGTTCCCTGGGGAAGTCTGGAGTATATATTACATCTCAGAATTTTCCTTCTATGCGGATCAGTCACTGGCTGCTGACTGCCCTCGCCCCTCCATGTGTGTGTTGGTGGGGGGGGGCCCTGATATCAATTCCCAGGCATTTCCTGCTTAGAGGGAATGGCTCTACAGCCCAGAGCAGCCCTCTGAAGATGACAGATGTGAGCCTTTAAAGCAAAGCATACAGAAGCTGGGGATGGGCTCACAGAATGGACAAAGGGACAGGAGGTAGAGTGTGTAGAGTGTCTGCTAAGATGGGTAAAGGGATATTTTTAAAGAGAAAGGAGTTAATATTTATCGAAGTCCTACTTTTTTAACAAGAGCTTTATATACATTGTCTTATTTAATTCTCAGAAAAGAAAAAAAAAACTCTTTAAAGTACACATTTCTCCTTATTTCACAGAAAAGAAAATGGGAGGATAACCCATTAAACAGGATAACCAACTCACTCCACCCAGAGAATGTCAGAGCCCATCCCAGTTCCAACGCAGAGTTCTCTGGTGTGAAACCCATGCTCTTTCCACTAGGACACTATCATTCCCAAAGAAAGAAATTAAAAATCAAGTTATAAAGTGGCAGAGAGAGAGGGGGGCGGGTGGTGCCTGGCTGGCTCAATTGGTGGAGCACAAAACTCTTGATTTCAGGGTGGTGAATTCAAGCCCCATGTTGGACGTAGAGCTTACTCTAAAAAACAACAACAACAACAACAACAACAACAACACTCATTTGAATTGCTGAAATAAGCTAAAGAATTATTTAAAAAAAAAATAAAGTGGTAGGGCCCACTGTGGGCCATTGAGCAGACCAAATAAATTAAACAGTTAACATTAAAAAAAAAGTGGTAGACAGAGGAGGAAATCCTGCTGAGGGCTTTAATAATAAAATGCAAAATGTCTCTGAGCCTCTGAGAAAAGGGATTTTTTTGTATTTGTTTTTAAGATTTCATTACTTGAGAGAGAGAGCTTGCATAAGCAGGGGGAGTGGCAGAGGGAGAGGGAGAAGCAGGCTCCCCACTGAGCAGGGAGCCCAACTTAGGGCTCCATCTCAGAAACCCAAGATCATGACCCGAGCCAAAGGCAGATGCCCAGCTGACTGAGCCACCCAAGTGCCCCAAGAAAAAGGAGTTTTGTTGATTTTGTTTTTAGCTGTGTCCATAGTGCCTGGGCCATAGCTGGGGCTCCATAAATACTTGCTGAATGAGTGAGAGAGCAAGCGAGCAGGAGTCTAGGGATTAGCTGCACCCACCTGAGTGGCTGGGGTGGGTAGCTTAAGGAAAAGGCTACCCTGGCAGCTGCCCATGGCTTCTGGGCAGTGTGATGTCTGCTGAAAGGGCTCTGTGGGGGATGAGATTTGAGGGCAGGAGGCTCAGCATGGAGTGGCAGGTGGACATCTCACCAGGTGTGTGTAACTCAGTGCTGGGAGGGCTGCAGGAGGCACTGTCCAGAGATGCAGGTGGGCCGTGCATCAGAGATATCTGGTGGCAGCAAACAACAAGGCTCACACAGGCACGAGACCCCAGGCCTGTGGGGCTATTGGAAGGGAACCCCTGGGGTCCAGGCCTGGGGAAGCCAGTGTTTAAACTGAATCTTCGTAGAAGGATTGGATCACCAGGGTGGCCCCTAGATTGGGGGTGCAACTCAAAGCAGGATCAACATTGCATTTAATTGGGTTCCATGCCTGAGGAGTGTGCCAGAGACTCTTAATTCCCACTGGGCTGGGTCTGCAGAGGAAGGCAGAGGAGGGCAGGTGGGTCTAAATGTGAGGGTGGCTGCCGCGTGCCACTCCCAGTTCTGCACTCAGCTTCCCTCTGGAGTCCCATTCCTGCCCGCCCCCTGCATCGGCAGTTCATCTGGTCTTGGTTCAGAGCTGCAGTGACTGGCAGCTGCCTTCCTAAGCCCATGACCCCTGCCCACAACACACACCTGGCCAGTCTCCCTGAAGCACCTTACAGTCCTCACCTCCTTTCCACGCCAGGCTGCTTTGAAGAGGTGTTATGAGGAGGAAATAAACACATGTATGGAAAGCCTGGAGAACAGTGCATGGCACATGCTAAGCACTCAGCAAACATTAACTGTTGTTGTGCGGTGTCAGGTCTTTGGGTTCAGCTAGGGGCTTGGAAGCCTGCTTAAGAAGATGATTCAAACATAGTTGAGGTTTAGGATGATGTCCTGATGCTGCTGGCTTTGTGCCTTCCCACCTTCTGCATTTATCTCTCATAGCTGTCATCAGGAGATTAAAGCTGCAACTTTTTTTTGGTCATGTAACAGACACTGTGGTTTGGCATGGAAAAGAAGATCCCTCTGGGGACATATAACTTCATATTCACCAGCATTTATATGAAGGAAAGTGAAGTATTTATAATAAGAAATCATGTCAATTTGCTTTCCAAAAGCACAAATCATAGTATACCAAATAGAGTGAAGATGAACAAAAAGAATTTACATCCTAGAGCCAGCCTCTACCTTAGATGTCATCTGCTCCATTCTTCCCATAGTAAAGGATGGAAAGCCTGGGCTGGGAGATGGGGAGGGATTTGCCAGGGTCATGCTGGTCAGTTGCAAAGCTGGACCTAGAACCAGGCAATCCGATTTCCTAGTTATGGCTCTGACTTCATCCAGCCATGTTGATTTTCCAGGACACTCCTCGGGCAGGCCTTGTCCTCAGAGTCCCTTTGTATTTCCTTCTCTTGACAAACCAAGTGCAAAGAAAACTCTGAGGTTTGCCTTGGGCTGATCTTAGCATATCAGCAATTGTGAGCCTTGGGCAACTCATTTCATTTCTCCAAGCATTAAATGATTTCCCTTTTGAAAATGCATAATTCAGAGTGGCCTGTTGACTACAAACTGTAGTGAGGATCGGGATGTGATAATGTATGCCAAATTGCTTAGAGTTTGAATGAACATATATAAGCAGCAGACCACTAGGTATTTACCTGAAGAAAATAAAGACATTAATTCAAAAAGGTACATGGGCCCCTATGTTTATGGCAGCACATTTGCAATAGCCAAGATATGGAAGCAGCTAAAGTGTCCATTAATAGACAAATGAATGGATAAGGAATATGTGGTATACACACACATGCGTGCGCACGTACACACATACAGAAATATTATGCAGCCAAAAAGGACAAGATCATGCTGTTTGCAACAACATGGATGGACCTAGAGGACATTATGCTAAGTGAGATAGGTCAAACAGAGAAAGACAAATAACATGATTTCACTCATATGTGGAATCTATAAAAATAAATGAATCAACAAGCAAATGAAAAGCAGAATCAGACCCATAAATACAGAGAATAAATTAACGGTTGCCAGAGGGGCAGATGAAGGGGTCGGGCAAAATGGATGAAGGGGAGTGGGAGGTATGGGCTTCTAGTTATGGGATGAATAAGTCACAGAAATAAAAGGCACAGAATAGGGAATATGGATAATAGTATCATAGTGGCATTGTGTGGTGTGGGATGGTGGCTCCACTTGAGGTGAGCACAGCATAATGTATAAACTTGTCCAATCATTGTGTTGTATACCAGAAACTAATGTGATATAGTATGCTAACTATACTCAAATGAAAAAATTCGGGGCACCTAAGTGGCTCAGTGCATGATCCTATTGTCTGGGATCAAGTCTGGCATGGGACTCCCCACAGGGAGCCTGCTTCTTCCTCTGCTTGTGTCTCTGCCTCTCTCTGTGTGTCTCTCATGAATAAATAAATAAAAATCTTTAAAAATTTTAAAATTTTAAAAATGGTGTGCTGGGGTGACTTCTCCTTTGGATGTATTGACTTTACCTTGCCTTTGAGACATTAACAATCAGTATACACTGGGACAGCCATAGCCTATTACAGAAGGCTTGAGAATTTGTACTTGGGATACCCAAATCACTAAGTCCACAGTTCCTGTCCCTCTATGAGGAGCAACTGATGGCAGTAACCGAACAAAGACTGAGCCTTTGGTGTGATAGAAGGGGAAAACACAACATTGCCCAGGTGGTATTTTTTTTTTTTTTTTTGAAAGGGTCTAACCTACCCACAATCATGTACTCAGATTGTGGTGGTTTTGGCCAAACAAGCCTGAACTCTTAAAATAAATAAATAAATAAAAAGTTAATGTCATGAAAGAAGAAATTAACGGGCTTGGGACCACTGTAGGTTAAAAGGAGACCAAAGAGCCGTGACAACCATGATGATCCTTGATTGGAGCTGGATTTAAGAAAATAGCTATAAGGAACATTTTAAGGACAAGTGGAGAAAGTTGAATATGGGTTCTATATTAGATCATATATTCTATCAGTACTGATATCTTGGGTGTGATAATGATACTGGGCTCATATAGGTCACAATGATAGTTCTCAGGAAATGAGACACATGCTACAGTGCTTGGGGGTGGAGTGAGAATGTCTGCAGCTGATTTTCCAAGGAATCTGAAAAAACACAAGACAACCAAAAAACTCACACAACAGAACATACACCCAAATATGAATATAGTAGGAGAAGGAGAGAATGTGAATCTAGGTAAAGGTTATATTGGTAGTCATTGTACAGTTCAAATTTCTGCCAGTTTGATGTTTTAATTTTTTAAAATATTTTATTTATTGGTTTGACAGACAGAGAGAAAGTATAAACTGGGGGAGCAGCAGGCAGAGGGAGAGGGAGAAGCAGGCTCCCTGCTGAACAGGGAGCATGACACAGAGCTCAATCCCAGGACGCTGGGGCCAAGACCTGAGCCGAAGGCAGATGCTTAACAGACTGAACCTCCCAGGTACCCCCAGTTTGATGTTTTTGAAATAAAAAGAGGAAATTGTTACATTATGGTAGTCTCCTCCACTAAATACTGTTATTTTGATGATGCATACTATTTTGCTATAGAAATATAGTACAATGTACTTAACCAAATCGGCTGCTAGATCATATATTTTATTTTATTTATTTATATTTTTATTGTTATAAACTGTAAATGTCCTTGTAATTAAACTTGAGCACACATTCTTGATTATGTCCCATACTGGTCTTCTTATTCTCATGCTAAAGGGAAAGAATTTCTAAGCAATTTTTTAGGTCTAATGGGATGAATTTGTAAATTAAGAGGATCTACAATATAAGCAAATATGAAGAGCAGGGGTTCTGACAGCACAGTAGGGGCACCTGAGTAGCTTCAAACAATAATAGCCTCAGCTAAGAGCACAAGCAGAGGGAGCAACAGGCAGAGGGAGAGGGAGAAGCAGATGCCCTGCTAAGCAGGGAGCTGGACACAAGGCTCCATTCCAGGACCTTGATCATGACCTGAGCCGAAGGCAGACACTTAACCACCTGGGCCACCCCGGTGCCCCAAAGTAGTTGGGATTTTTGGAAAGGGGAGTAATATTTAGATTTCTCTCAAGGTGGGGACTAGGTGAGAGTAGAGGGGGCCAAAGAGGTCCCCAATTACTCTAATTCCCAGTGGGAGGGAGAGTTGGCAGGGCTGCAAAGGATAGTGTCATATTCTGACTTGCCACCTCACTCTCTGGGGCACAAGTTCATGAGTTGGCTCTGCTAGGTCACTCTTCTCCCTTCCTGCCCAACACATTCTAAAGGTTACAGAGTTGTAACCATTCTATTATTTTATTATTAGATTTACGAGACACTCAGTCTCTCTTTATTTGATCAGAATATGCCACAGTTTTCAAGGGTGTATTGATTCAAAGCCAACCAAGATCATTCAAACCACAACCAAAATCTCTCGAGAAAGCTGGTTTTAATCTTTTGTCCCTAGTAAAATGGCATACTTGCTCCTTGTTACATTTTCTTTGTAGTATAAGAGGTAGATAGACCTCCTGTTCTGAAGGAGTACCTGGGAATTTTAAGCAGTGATTTATTTTGACGATTTTTCAGCTTCGTTTGGCATCTACATCAGAAAATTGAATAATTCCTTCTTTCTCCATAAATGCCTGCTGAAGCAGTTGTTGAGAGGAGAGAAATAGTAGTTTGTGAGGGTTTTTTTTGTTGTTGTTTGTTTCTTTTTTGTGTCATGATTGCCCATTTAGGACAGCAACCACCACCAAAAATAAGACATGAGAACTTCAATGAAAGCAACAAGTGTATTTGCTTATATTCTTCCATAAAAGACATGATTCCTTTATAATAATAACATATAGAGGAAAGCTGAAATGTATGGTTTTTAAAAAGTAAAGGTAGGTCACTTCAGCTGGGACTTAGAATGTTGCATTATGTGGTCACCTCAGACTTCCTCTTCTTGTTTGCTCCGATAAGAAAAAAGTTAGGATGCATTTTTATACCTTATTCTCAGTCAATTTATTACTTTGGGATTTACTAGAGCAAAGAAAAAATATTATTTTTAAAATACATAGAAGATGCTCCTTCTCTAAAAGGATTTTGAAGATTGCTTGCAACGAAAATTCTGTGAATCTAGGCTGGAGTCACATAATCAAATCCCCACAGGGACTGTGTAATAAAAACAACTTAGTAATCTTGACATTAAATGACCCCTGGAACTGTTAGAGGTAAAAGAGGGAGGGCTGGACGCTATAAAAAACTGTAAAGAATCCTGTGTCTCAAGGGGAAGTCCCTTAGCTCAGTGTCATTTTTTGAGTGTGTGAGAAGCCAGAAATCTGTAGTTTTGTGTTAAATTTCCCAATTATTAAATGTTGGTCTACAATTCATTAGCATGTGGGCCAAGCAAAACTGATTTGTGGGCAAGGTTTGGTTTTCAGGTTGACAGTTTGAGATATGTTATCAGATAGGAAAATCTGAAGTGCATCATTGGCAGAAGGGAGCAAATGCACAGGATGTTCTGGAGGAAAACCTGGAGGGTTTGGTGATGGGCACGGTGCAAGGGGACGAAGGGTCTGACTGCCCGAGAGGACTCAGGATGTGGACTAGGGAGAGCTTGATTTGGTGCAAGGATTGTGTGTGTGCGTGTGTGTGTGTGTGTGTGTGTGTTTCTCTCAGTGAGTCGGGGGCGGGGTGGGTGGGTGGGGGAGATGTGCAGAAGGGGAGCCAGAGGAAAATGAGTCCTGTTTTAACAGGTTATACTTGAGGTCATTACTGGGCATATCCAAGAGGAAAGGACAAGGAGGATGTAATTAACCTTGAATTCATGTACCTACAGCATTACACAACTGCAGTGTTATATGATCAGAGTTAGTGTCTGGCATCATCAAGGAGGCATTTGTCT
The DNA here is from genome assembly GCF_053574225.1 of Canis aureus. NCBI lineage: Eukaryota > Metazoa > Chordata > Mammalia > Carnivora > Canidae > Canis > Canis aureus. Next base: position 52,754,027 of record NC_135612.1, on the reverse strand, counting down.
GTACTTTGTCCTGCTCTACGTTTATCAGAAGATTGTACTCTGTTCTGGGTATCACCTAAAAAAAACAAACACTCTTTTTCTCTTAAATTACAAAAGTAATGTTCTCGTTGCAGAAAACTGGGAAACTACTGAAATTGGGAAAAGGAAAATTGCCCCAAATCCTGCCACCTATACTAACAATATATATTCTTCAAGCCTTTTTTTTCCCCATAAGTGTAGACCTAAATATATTACCGAATAGGAATCATAGTATGAACACTACATTGCAATAGGTGTTTTTTTCCATAACATATCTTGAATATTTTCTCACATCAGTAAAATGGTCTGCTACAGCATTATTTTTAATGGCTATTTAGAATTTATTCCAGTCGACGTAGGTATCAAAATTCAGAGCTAAGAGTCTATTGCTGAATGCATACTCCTTCTCCATTATATATATATAAAAAATGTCATCTTTAATGCTAAATCTTTGCATATATTTCTGGTGATTTTCTTAGGATAAAATGTTCCCAAGAAAATGGAATTATTAGGTGTGTCAAAGGTAGAGGGCACCTAAAAACCTGAAACAAGAAGTGGAATCTATTGTTTGTGAGGCAGGGGAATCTATTGTTTGTGCCTTGGGACACAGTCTTACAGAACAAAGCAAAGGAGTTCAAGGAGTAAGGGAATTTGAGGAGTGAGGGTGTGCAGGATTGGTTGACCATTAGCGGAGATGCAGCTCTTGGAGGGCAATTATTGCTGATTGGCTGGCAGAGGCATAGGACTCTCTCTGATTGGCTGGCCTTCAGAAGCATGAGCCATTGATTGGCTGACTCTCAGAAGCTTGGATTCTAGGGTTTAAATTCTTTGTGGTACTTGTTACTATGGGTGAGGAGCAATTAGTCTTATTCTAAGAGTTAAGAGGAACTTTTTATTCTCAAGTCAAAGGACCAAACTGTTGACCATATGTATTCTTATCGTGATAAAAACAAAACAAAACAAAACAAAAAACTAAGGAACAAACTTCTAACAGGAGATCTACCTTTTTCACAAACTTCCAAGTGCACAATATAGTATCGTTAACTAGAAGCACAATGTTGTCCAGCAAATCTCCAGAAGTTTTGTGTTTTGTTTTGTTTGTATCTTGTATGACTGAAACTTCATATCCATTGAACAACAACTCTTCATTTCCCTGTTCTAGCTTCTGGCATGCACACTTCTACTTTCTGCTTCTATGAGTTTGACTACTCATTTTATTTTATTTTATTTTATTTTTTTAGTTTGACTACTTTAGATACCTCCTATATGTGGAATCATGTAGTATTTGTCCTTCAGTGACCAGCTTATTTCTGGTATCATAATATCTCTAAGGTTCATTCATATTGTAGTTCATGACAATTTTTTCTTTTGCATGGCTGAATAATATTTAAGAGTATGTGTATATACCACATTTTGTTTATCCATTCCTCTGCTAGTGGACATTTAGGTTGTTTATATCTCTTGGCTATTGTGAATAATGCTGCGATGAACATGAGAGTGCAAATATCTTTTCAAGATCTTGATTTCAATGCTTTTGGATCAATACCCAGAAGTGGGGCTCTATAGTATATTCCATAGCAGCTGCACCATTTCACATTCCAGTAGTGCACAAACGCTCCAATTTCTCTACATCCTAATGTTTATTATTTTCTGGGGTTTTGTGTGTGTGTGTGTGTGTGTGTGTGTTTTCATGTATATAGCTCCGCAATTCTAACAGGTGTGAAGTAATAGCTCATTGTGGTTTTTTTTTTTTAAGATTTATTTTTTTATTTTTAGAGAGAGATAGAGAGAAATGGGGGGCAAAGGGAGAGACAATCCTCAAGCAGACTTCTCGGTGAGTGGGAAGCCTGACATGGGGCTTGGTCCCAAGATCCTGAGATCATGACCTGAGCTGCAATCAAGAGTCGGATGCTTAACTGACTGAATCACCCAGGTGCTCCTCTCATTGTGGTCTTGATTGCATTTCCTGATGATTTGTGATGTCAAGCATCTTTTCATATGCTTGATGGCCATTTGTATGTTTTCTTTGGAGAAATATCTATACAAGTCCTTTGCCCAATTTTTAATTGGGTTACTTGGTTTTTTGTTGTTGAGTTGTAGGAGTTCCTATAAATTCCTGATATTAATCCACTACCAGATATATGGCATATAAATATTTTCTCCCATTCAGTAGGTTGCCTCACACTCTGTTGATGGCTTCCTTGGCATGCAGAAGCTCTTTAGTTTTATACAGTCTCACTTGTCTATTTTTGCTTTGGTGGCCTGTTCTTTTGGTGTCACGTACAGAAAACCATTGTCAAGATCAATGTCTTACAGCTTATCTTCTATTTTTTCTCATAGGAGTTTTATAATTTCAGGTCTTACTTTTAAGTCCTTCATTCACTTTGAGTTGATTTTTATATATTGTGTAAGTTAAGCATCCAGTTACATTCTTTCACATGTAGATATCCAGTTTCCCCAAAACCATTTGTTGAAGAAACCATCTCTTCCCCATTGTGTATTCTTGGCATCTATGTTGAAGATCAGTTGAAAGTGTATATGTGAGTTTATATCTGGACTTTCTATTCTGTGCTGTTGTTTTATTTGTCTATGCTAGTACCATACTGTTTTGATTTCTATAGCTTTGTAGTATGTTTTGAAATCAGGAAGTGTGAAGCCTTCCACTTTGTTCTTTCTCAAGATTGTTTTGGCTATTCAGGCTCTTTTGTGATCCCATATGAATTTTAGGATTATTTTTTCTATTTCTGTTTTTAAAAATGCCATTGGGGTGTTGGTCGGGATTGCACTGAATCTGTAAGATCACTTTGGATAGCATAGACACATTAACAATGTTAAATCTTCCAACCCATGAACATGAGATGTTTTTCCATTTATTTGCATCTTTTAAAATTTCTCTCAGCACTGTTTTGTGGTTTTAGCATACAAGTTTTTGGCCTTTTAGGCTAAGTTTATTCCTAAGTATCATTATTTTGGATGCTATTGTAAATAAGATTGTTTTCTTAAATACTTTATGGATTGTTTATTGTTTCTGGCACCACATTTGAAACAATATATACACAGATTCAAATACTTCTAGAAGAGACTGATAGTTATGGGAAAACTAGGAACCCTACACTATGAAGGAAAGTTTAAGAAACATGGTGGAAGGGTGCCTGGGTGGCCCAGTCAGTTAAGCATCCAGTTCTTGGTTTTGGCTCAAGTCATGATCTCATGATTAATGGAATTAAGCCCCATGTTGGGCTTTGTGCTCAGATGGGGAGTCTATTTGGGTTCTCTCTCTGCTCCCCCCTTGCTCGCTCTCTCTCTCTCTCAAATAAATAAATACATCTTAAAAAAAGAAAGAGAGAAAGAGGAAAGAAAGAGAGAGAGAGAAAGAAAGAAAGAAAGAAAGAGAAAGAAAGAAAGAAAGAAAGAAGAAAGAAAGAAAGAAAGAAAGAAAGAAAGAAAGAAAGAAAGAAAGAAAGAAAGAAAGAAAGAAAGAGAAAGAAAGAAAACGAAAGAATAGAGAAGACCAGGGTGGACTTGAACATAGACTGCAAAGCCAGTCATCTCCAAGAGGTACACTTGGCTTTTCTCTAATGATAAAGGCCCTCCAACTTTGGAATAAAGGCATTTGTAAAGTGAGAAGCTTCTGTATTCACTAGACACTCATCATACAAGCTGGTTAGGCATCTGGCATTGAGAAATATCAGGCCTGTGAGTGAATCCTAGCTGGGCCACTTGTCAGCTGTATGGCCCAGGGCAGGTTATTTAAGCTCTCTGAATCTGAACTCACTCATATATCAAATGTGGAATTCAACAGTATCTTCCTCATAATAATGCCATGAGATTTATGTACAGCATGTGAACTATAATTCTGAAGACTTAGAGTGCTCTTTGCTCTTTGGTGATTTCAGTAAATATTATTGGGAATTTTAGTGAATATTACTGAGAGCACACAGCATGTGCCTCGTGCTGTGCCCTCAAGAGGCTCACAGAGAGGCAAAGATACAATCTGTACCCTGGACGGGATGACAGAGAGAAAAAAGGAAAGGAACTGGACTTGACACTGAAAGGTGGGGTGGGGGGCATTTTTCAGAAAATAAAGAATGGGGCACAAGAATGTATGTAAGCAAATATAATAAATATTTTTGTGAACCAACAACAGCAACAGCAAAAAGATTTTTTAAAAAGGAAAGAAAGGAAGAAAGAAACTCTCAAAAATGTTTTCATTTGGGAATGCTTTCTTTTATTTTCTGAATTTTATGCAACATTTATATAACCATGTGAAGAAATTTTATTCTCAGCCACTGCTAAAGTGGACATAGAAGAGGAAAGAATGAGGAGGGATGAGGGGACCATTGACATTTGGATTATATTACATTTAAAAATAACTTTATTTTTCAGTAGTATAGAGAAACCCATATTTGGTGACATGAGTAGATTTGCAGGACAAATTTAGCATGCTACCATCTGCAAATAACTTTTTTTTTTTTTTGCAAATAACTTTTAATCCGTTAGTTGCATCAGTATTTTTGTAGCCAGTAAAGTGGTGCTGATTTATGTCTGCTTTTAAAGAAACCATTTACAGAAATGTTGTTTCCACTCATTGAAACAGCAAGCTTGAGAAGTTTTAGATTCACAAAGAGCTATTTTCTGAGGGCGGTTATATTCTAAATGTAACTCTTATGTAAAAATATAGAAATGTCATTCCAAGTCACAAAATAAAGCCAATAGGTCAAAGACCACATTCAAATGAAGCTTTTAATAGATATTTCAGTAAGTGAAAAATTCACTGCTTTGCTCAGCAGATAGTGATTGAGTGCAGCATGTCTAGGGAAGCCCACTCTGATTTTGTGACTTCACCTCTCTGTCCTCAGGAGAGATTAGGCAGGGAGCATTGTCACCAGCTCAGGAAAGTAAGTTGTAGAGGGCATTCTTGACATGGGTGAGTGCTGTCTTTAATTGGATGACCATCAAACTTCTGTGTTCCTGTGACATGGCAGGTGTCCTCACCAATTCTACAGCATAGCTTTGTTTACAGCCAGTTGAAAAAGAAGCATGTATTTCTTTACTAGTTTTATTCCTATCCCTAAAGTTCTCCCTAGAGGCATAATGCAGGAATGTCAGGCATGCTACAGGTGTACCATGGCCAATATAAAGCATTAGGTCTCTCAGCAGGATTGTATACCTGTGATATCACCATATCTTGATTACTATTTGTTTTTACCTTCTACCTTGATGAAAACATTAGCAATTTTTACCTATCTCAGAAAAAACAAACAAACAAACAGAACCATGAATTATGTTTGGCATTCTTTGATACTGATGGAGGCTGGTGGCCTTCTGGGATTGATTCTAAATTGTATCCACACTTGGGAGTTCAAATACACAGGAATGGGGTAGAGAAGCCAATAGACACTTAATTGCAAGGGGGATTAATATTTGAGAACCTGGAAGAAAATCTACCACAGAGAAAGGAGGACAAGCCATGGTGAAACTGACTCAGCAATGGGCTTGAGTATTGAAGGGGACCAGTGTTTCATTAGTCACAGTGTTTGGTTGTGAGTTGGACCTGCTGAAGCCCAGCCCCCCAGAAGTATATATGCCACTTGAAGAAGAAGAGGTTATGTGTGTCTAATTCCTGAGGACCTGGACAGTTCTAATAGAGTATATCACTGGGCAGGAGACAGGTGAGCTTTGGCACCTGAGAGAGGCGGTGGAGAGCACTGGGCTGTGGTCAGCAGCCCATTGGACGGAAGATAGTAGAAAGGAGTGGGGTGTGACAGCATAGGATGGTAAGCATGGTGTTGAGCTCCTGTGGCCGGTAACTAAGGTGTAAGCAGTTAGTTTTAATTTGCATCCTCCCATTCCCAGAGCAGTACAGAATCCCAAGTTTGGTAGTCATTCTACCTTCCTTTTTAAAAATTGGATCTTCATATCCTTTTACTTTTGAGCTTGATTTTTTTGTTGATACTTAAGAATTCTTTTATAAATTCTGGAGACTAATCCAGTGTCAGGTTGATCTATTATAAATATCTTCTTCCAGCCTATGGTTTGTATTTCTCTTTTGTCTGTAATGTCTTGTCATGAAGGAAGTTTTAGTTCGAAGATTGTTAATTTTATTGGCTTTTTACATTCTTTCTGCATGTCTTTTTATGTCTTATTTAAGACATTCTTCCCAGCCCTGAGGCCATAAATACGCTAGCCTATATTTTCTTGAAATATTTTAAAAAACGTGAATCCTTCTGTCATCAGTTATTGTTGCACATCATTATGAATTTTTCATCTGTGGTGATGAGTGCAGCTATGGTTCATTGATATTTTTGGATCTGTGGTGTTACCTTGTATGAATAGATCATGATTTTTTTGGTCTACTCTATGAACACTTAATTTGTTTTCCTTTTTTGACTATTACAAACAACACTGCAAAGAGCATTCTTGTACTGTCTTTTGGGGCATATGAAGAAGTTTTTGAGGGTGAAATTGCTGGGTCATAGGTTATGCACATATTAAACTTTACCAAAGGAAAATTGTTTTTTTAATTGGTTGTATAAAGTTACACTCTCTCCGTAAGTGTGGAAACATTGCCCTGACCTTATGACATTGCCAACATTTATCTCTTATTTCCTTCCTTCTACTTCCTTTAGATTTAATCTGTTTTTCTTTCTCAAATGTCTTGGTACTTTGTTGGTTGAGTTGCAATCTTCTTTTCTCTATAAGCCTTTAGGCTATAAGATGTTGCTTTATTGCTCTAGGTACACGCTGTAAGGTTTTTAAATGAATTTTTAAAACATAATCTCCAACTTATAGAAAAGTTTCAAGTAAAGTACAAAAAAAATGGTTCTTTTGGGTAAAGTACAAAAATGGCATTAAAAAAATAAAGTACAAAAAAATGTTGGAGACCAAGCCAGGTTAGAAGGTCTGTCTACTTAGAGGGGAGGAGGCAGCAGTGGTAGAGACTGTTTTCAAGGGAAATGGACTAAATGGTTGCTATATTAGAGATCATGGGAGCCAGATTTCTCACTGTTAGTGAAGGAAGTTGTACCTATGGAGAGGAGAATAGTGCATGAACTCTTGATGTTAAATTGGAATTGGAGGCATTAGCATGCGGTCTGTGGGTGTCCTCATGCAGCTTGGACTCTGGCACCTCCCACAAGGTACCCCTCCTAGGCTGATGGATGCTGTTCTCACCAGGTTGGGGCTTCAGCCCCCCCACACCAGGCTGCTTCCTTACACAGATGCCATCCTTTCCCAGCTGAGGCTCTGACTCCCCATGTAAGCCTCCCCACCACATGGATGTGCTCCTCACTCCTTGGCTGTGATACCCATTCCAGGTCACCTCTCAGTGGGCACCTCTCTTTTACCCAGCTCTGTCCATCCACCTACTGGTTTAGGACTCCATGGCTCAAGAAGGGAGAGAAGGAGAAAGGCATCCCATAAGTTTTGATATGTAATATTTTCAATGTCATTCAGTTTCTATCTACTAATTTCCAATTTTGTTTTTCCTGTAACCCATGAGTTATCGAGAAGCGTGTTTTAAATTTTCCAAAAATGTACGCTATTATATTTGTTTTCTTTTAGTTCTTGATTTGTCTTATTAATTGCACTGCATCAGAGCATATGATTTATATGACACTGATTCTAGTTTTTATTATGATTTGCTTTGTGCCTGGTAAATAATTTTCCCAAATGTGTTATGTGTTCTTGAAAAGTATTTCTAAGTGTTGAGTACATGTAGAAATGTATGGTTCTATACATCTTCATAGATTAAACTTAATTGGATTACTCAAATATTCTGTCCTTCCTAAATTTTTATCTGCTTAACATATCAGTTATCAAGAGAAGTACAATAAAAGTCTATCACTATGATTGAGGGTTTGTACATTTTTTTTGTAAAAAAAAATTCTGTCACTTTTTGTTTTATAAAATTTGGATACTAAGCCTACTATGTTATTGCAGTTGTTATAGCTTCCTGGTGAATCACTCCTTTTGTAATCATGTAGCTATTGATATTTTCAGTAATTGTTTTCCCTTTAAAGTTAAATGTAACCATGGCAGCTTGGTGTGGGGCCGGGGGAGGGTTGTATTTCTTGGTGTATCATTTTCAGCCTTAGTTTTAGCCTTTCTCTTTCATGTTTTGATTGTTTCTCTCATAAATATTATATATAAGATTGTGGATTTATAAATGTCTTCTTGTAACTTTTGATTTGTGCATATTTTTTAACCAAATCGGCAATTTTTTAAATGTGGAGTTTAGACTTTTGCTGTCTGTAATAATTACTGACAGTTCTTATTTTTGTCATCCTACTGTATGTTTTCTATTTATCCTGCATTTCCTATGCATCTTTAACCACTTTTCTGCTTTTCCGTTGTCATCATCTAGTTCTTTAAAATTTCTCTCTACATCATCAACACTTAGTGAATGCTAGCTAGTACTATTTCATTTGGTCATCCAGAAAACTCTGTGCTATATATTGCTAGGCATGGATGTATATTTGGAAATCCTGACTTCTTTTTATTTTAGTATTCTGTTTCTGCATACTCACAACACTGGCTTCCTTGGACCTACCAGAGCAATTACAACTGAAAACGTAAGACTCTATGACTTACATTTCCCCCCCACCAAATATATGTATCATGACAAATTTTCTCATGTCCATGCTTTGTAATATCTGTGTTATAGTTTATTGTTGGCCATAAATTAACTCCTAGTTGCTGTGTCATTATAGGTAATGCCACAGTGAACATCTCTGTGCATATTTATAATTCCTCTCTTAGGATAGATTGCTTGAAGCTACTGATCAGAAGGAAGAACCATTTTAAAGGCCTTGCCACGTATTGCCAAGTTGCCTCTTGAAATGCCACACTCCTTTGTGTGGACATTTTTCAGCAGTGTAAGAACGCCTAGAGAACATTCCAACAGTGTCCTTCTCAAGGTCACACTGACCCCAGGCGGAGTGGGGAGGGGGGGAAGAGGCAGGGGATCGGGTGCTGGTGGGTGTGGCTTGGGTGGGAACCTGAGGGACCTTCCTCAGGCTGCCACCTGCTTTGGCCGGGCAATTGGTGGGCTCAGCATAGAGTCCCCACGGCAGCAGGACCAGGCAAGATACTCAGGTGTCTCAGGTGTGCAAGCCCCCTTACTCCTGGGGACCACGGGAGGCTGGGCGCTGGGGCCGGGAGAGGGAGGACCGACCCCCTGGCACCCTGAAACCCCGCGGGGGCAGTCGGATGGGCCCCTTCAGGTGGGGAGGAGGCGCCAGGTGGGCCCGGTTGGCCCTGGCGCCGGCTCGCGCGGGGAGCAAGCCTGTGCGGAGGTCGCCGCCTTGACTTGGTGGACCTTCTGCCTCCCTCGGGGGCCGGGGCGCCTCTGCCCGCTGCGGGGCTCCTCTCGCGGAGACGAGGGGAGCGCCAGGGCCCGGGGCTAAGCCAGCCGCTCTGCCAGGTCCCAGCGGCCGCAGGAATCCGCGGGCAGCGGCCGGGCAGGGGCGGGAGGGGCGCGGGGACTCGCCGTCCTGCCCGCCGCCGCGGCACAAAGCGCGCCCTTGTTCGGCGGCCTCGGATGCGCGCCCTGGGCCCAGACCTCCCGGGGTCCCCCGGCCCGCGCGCGGCCAGGCGTCCCGACTGAGCCCGGGCCGGGGACGTGCCGCCTGCCGCGGACGCCGGCCCGGAAAGGGGGGGCGGGGCGCTCTGCCAGGGCTCCTGGGGCCCTGCCCGGGGCTCTGCGCCGCCCTGACCGCCTGCTGGGCCTAGGATCCCCCCCCCCCCGGGTGCTTGGCCCCCAGCCGGTGGGCTTCTCAACCTGCGGGTCATGGGCATCCCTCCTAGGGAGGCCGAGGGGGTGAAGGTGCGCGGTCACCCTCCCCGCGCCCCCGGGGTGGCGGCTGGATGGAGGTGCTGGGTGGGGGTGGGGCAGAGGAGGACGTGGGCGCTGAGCTGGTTTTTTCTTTTCTTTTCTTTTTTTTTAGATTTTATTTATTTATTCTTGAGAGACACAGAGGGAGAAGCAGGCTCCCTGCAGGGAACCCCACGTGGGACTCAGTCCCACGACCCCGGGATCATGACCTGAGTCCAAGGCAGGCGCTCAACCACCGAGCCACCCAGGTACCCTGCGCCCAGCTGTTTTGACATAGTAGTTCACTGGGAGCATTCCTCGCCGAACTCCTCCTTTGGAGGTGGACCTGCTAGCACACCCCTGCCCACCTGCCCTTCATTTTTAAATTTATTTATTTATTTATTTATTTATTTATTTATTTATTTATTTATTTATTTTTAAAGATTTTATTTATTTATTCATGAGAGAGACACAGGCAGAGGGAGAAGCAGGCAGAGGGAGAAGCAGGCTCCATGCAGGGAGCCCGACCTGGAACTCGATCCCAGGTCTCCAGGACCAGGCCCTGGGCCAAAGATGGCGCTAAACCCCCGAGCCACTGGGGCTGCCCCCACCTGCCCTTCAATACATGCCCTTTACCCACCTCCCACCGTGCACGGTGAGGAGTGGCTGCCCTCTTCCAACCTCTGGCAGATGGCCCCAAGGCACCTCTGAGCTGGAGCTCCCCGGACCCTGCATAACGTTCCTTACACTTGCACAGGTCATGATGATGGGCATTCGTCCCTCCACTCACTGCTCTAACTTAGCATCCATTTATTGAGCACCTGCTGTGTGCCAGGCACTGTTCCAAGTGCTGGGAATGCATCAGAGAACAAGGCAGACCCAGTGTCTACCTTCAGGGGTCCCATGGCCTGATTCCAAAGCCTGAGCTCCTTTACTGTGATTACACTGACTTTGGCAGATCACGCTCAGCTGGCCCCAGCTCTCCCTACCTACAGATTCAACATGATGGGTGTGTGAGACAGACTGCCAGGCCTGGGCCATTCTTTGCTAAGAATCCCCTTATTGGAGACTGGCAGAGAGAACTGCAGAGGGGAAAGAAAAAGGAAAAAAAAAAAAAAAAGAAATCCCAGGGAAGTGAGAAGAAACATGTGTGAAAACTAGCCCTGGACGAGCATTAAATAAATGAGGGCCTGGTTAAAAAGGAGTGCAGAGCTGCTATTTCTCACTGAGTTCTGTTATTTTCACTCAGCAAATTCGAGCAAGATTTCACGTTCACATTCAGGGACAGGAGAAGAAAGCCATGATCCTCAGTGGCAAGACTGTCCCTTCTCACTGTGTAGGCTGAGGGTGGAGAGTGGTGTTGGCCTGATCTGAACATAGGGCATTGGTGACAAGACCACAGGCTGAGTCCTCCTCTGTCTCTAAACTCTCCATTCTCACCTTATTCCCTGGCACCAGCGCTGTTCTCCTCTTTCTCCTGCTCACAAACCTTCAATGGCTCCCTATGACCACTGATTTAAGTATAAACTTCCCACAGGCCATAGCTGTGGCATGACCTCCAATCTGTCTTTTGTGCCATTTCACACCTGCCCCTAGCTCCAGCCAAGTAGGACAACCTCTTGCTGCCTGTGTACCCCTCTGTCTTTGCACTTGATAATCATGGTACCTGATACATGCTCAGCACTCTTGATGTGTTAGGTTCCATGCTTCCCATATTCCGATCCTACAAGGTAGCAAGCTATCTTTTGACAGATGAGGAAACTGATGCTTAGAATAGTTTCTGTCTTGCCCAAAGTCACCCAGTAAATGGGAATTGGAACCCAGGCCTCCCAGTCCCAAGAACCTAAACCTTTTGTACACAGACCTGTGTTGGGAATCATGATGCTGTGTCATGTATGATCTCTAGTAAATGACCTTACAAAAATGCTAGAAGTTTGGGGTAAGTTACCAAAAGCAAGAGATGATACCAATGACTTATATCTCTCAGAAAACCTTAGAGTGTCTCCTGTTAGAACTTTCTTTCTTCCTTCAATACATTCTCACACCCCACATCCTCCCACCTGGTTCCGTTGTGCGCCACCTTCTCCACTAGCCACTCTGAAGCCAACTCAACTGGGGCACAAGTTTCTGGGCCAGTGCCCAGGAGCACCTGCCCTTCTCAAGCATGCCAATGTGCAAGGGGAAGTGGCTGTAATTGCCTAGGCCACCTGGAATCCTCACACTGGTTAGTCAGTACTTTTGTTACAATTTAAGATCACTGAACACCATGGTCCCCTACCATGGCAAAGGAAGACAAGGAAAGGGGGAACACAGTGGTCCAGGTTCTGTGACCACAGAAAGGAGCCTCCTAACTTTTGGTGCCAACTGGCACCTGACCCAGAGGGAAAGGTGGGGGGGAATGTTGTGGTCTTCTGTGCTTTCCAAGGTCACAGAAAACCCAGAGAGTGCCGAATGGGAAGTCCAAGAGTAAGAGAGTAAGCCGTGGGCTGGTGGAAGGCCATTTGTTACAGGCCTTCCCTGGGCTTTGCCCACTGCCCGTTAGGCCCCAAAGGTCAAGTGAGGCAGTTGAGAAAAAATCCTCACCGTGAAGTATCTGAGGCCTTTCTGAGATGAGAGAAAGGCCCCCTTTTAGCAGCTCCGCTTGGAGCCAGGACAGTATTCCCAGAGGGAGCAGGCCGGTGAATGGTCATCTGTATGCTCAGATGGACCAAGGCCTGGTCTGGAAGGGAGGAGACGCCAATTCTGGTTTCTGTTTGCAAATTCAGGGGCTCTGGAGTACTTCAATAAATAAACACCTATTTATTGAGCTCCTACTGTGTGCATAGCCCTGGGAGGGAAACAGACAAGCACTGATTGGAAAAACCACAGATCAGAATTTATCCATGCAAATGAGTTTGCTCCTTGGGGAAGGTAGGATACTCACATGTCCAGGGAAGCTGGACTATTTGAGGAACTGATCCCAGCCCCTTCTCCAAACTGTCTTCAATTTTCTCAGGGGAGATGGCTGATGTTTTAAAATTAAAAATAGCTCATAGTCGTTTGGAGCTCTTTCATCCGTTGCCTGCTATGAGCCAGGCATTGTTCTTGTTGCTTGGGGAGGAGAATATCCTCGAAGTGTTTATGGTTTGCAAGAGGCGTGATTAGCAGGTTGGCTGGTTATCCTGCTAAGAGCCACCCCCCCCCCCCAATCCCACCCAGTCTGGGAATGACCCCAGCCCTCAGAGAGCATAACTTAGACACTTTGCCCTCAGAGACCCCAGCCCTCAGAGAGCACACTTAGACACATTGTCTGGCGTAAAGTGGCAGACAATGCCAATGCCCAGAATCCTAAATGATAATGATAGGCATCCTGGGGTGCTGAGGGAGCAAAGAGGAGGGAGCCTTAACCATATGTGGAAGGGATGGGGAGCAGTCCAGGGCTTTCCTGGGAAGGATAGTAATTGCCAGTGTTCACTGAACACCCTTTATGCACTAGGCATGGTGTTAAGCACTTTACGTGCATAGATTACCTTATTGTGTCCTCACAGCCCCTTCCAGGAGCTAGAATAGGATTCCCTTGTCCACAGTTTACATATGAGAAAACGGAGGTATAGAGAGTATAAGTAACTTATCCAACATCACCCAGCAGGAAAGAAGTTTCAAACCCATTTGGTCTGATACCTGAGTCTACCTGTTTAACTTCCACACTGTGCTGTTTTCAGAGAGAAGGGGAGAAGGCATATGGCTAACCAATAATATACAACCAAATTTCAATGAGACTGGTTTTTTTGGCACTGAAGACAGCTCTTAAGGAAGATACATGAGCCGTAACAATGGATGCAGAGCTTGGCCTCCTGACAGGGAAAGTATAGAATCTTGGAGACACAGAGGCTCTGGGAGGCAGACATCCTTGGGTTCGCACTCTAGTTCCTCCACGTTAGACATCAACCCCTGGGCATTGGCTTCCTCATATATAAAGTGGAGCTACTGATACCAGTTTGGCAGTGTTCTTATGAGGACTCAAAAGGATCATTTATAGAAAGCATTTAGCAGATTAGCCACTCCATGAATGCCAATCATCCTTTCTCTTGCTAAAGACAAGAAAGAGAATACTCAACATGTAGGCTGATGGGATTAAAACTCTCATAGCCATCATGGGCCTGTTAGAAAATGCAGAAGACAGTGGCCAGATTAGAAGCTGGCAAAAGAACCAGAGGAACTGACCACGTTTTGTCCTAGAGAAAGGACCAAAGGGGAAGGAGAGAGGACCATTATTTTATTCTTTGCTGCTGTTCTGGGATACATTGACTCCCTGGCTTCCATAGAATCACCTTGCTGTCTTCACTCTACATAATTGCATAATTGATGGTGATATGACACATCCCTCATGTTGACCCCTTTTCTGGGCAGGACATGTTCACAGGCATTGCCTCAGTGAAATCATGGCCTCAGACCAGCAGTTCTTCACCATATGTTGTGCAGAGATGGTAGCCTTATTTTCCAGCAGGGAAACTGAGGCCCAGAATGAATGCCATGTAACTAATGAGTAGAGTCAGAACTGGAAACCAAGTATCTCCCCCTACCCTCCCCCCCCCCACACACACACCACGAGACAAGTCCTTGGGAGCAGATTGTTTATTTGATAGGTCATCCTATTGAAAGAGTGAACAAAGTGAGACAGGGGGAAGGGGAAAGCCCATACAGAGCACATTAATGCAGATGACAGAAAGGGCAAATGAAGCTCCATCTCATGGGGGGGCCGTCTGAGAAACTATGTGGATTGTGCCTCTGACTTGTGCCCAGGGCAGGAGGTTGGAGCACGAATCCACCGGTTCCTATCCCTGCTGGCTGAGGGTTGCCCTTGGCAGAGAGCAAGCCCTGGTCTGGGAGAAATCTTGAAGCCAGACAGGAAGAGAGAAGGAATACGTGATGAGGGTGGATTTTACTTTCCTGGGCCCCGATGCCTCAATGAGAACCTACCTTGTAGAGCTTGTGAAGTTCAAATGAGACGATGCATAGAAAGCACTTAGAACCTCCCTGGTCCATTTCAGATCTGGCTGCACGGAACTGCCAAGACTCAACCAGTCTGCCCATTGAAGTGGAAATTTCATCAAGCTCAAACTGAACTGTGTTGAGTGCCAAGGGATATTAATACTTACTATTATCACATATGATCTTAGTCCTCATATTCCACACAGCCAAAGGGAGGCAGTTGGGAACGCTAACATCCCCCAGTCCTAGAATTGGGATCGCTGGTGTTTGTCTCTCCTTCCAGGTGCGGGAAGGGCTCACAGCCTGGGTGAGTCAGCAAGGGTCCCACTCAGAAGGACTGACTCAGGGTCCTGCCCCTCCCCTCTCATGACTGGCCTCCTTCATGCCTCATTATGGGTGGAGTGTGGAATGCTTTGCTCACCGGAGTCCAAATGCCACGTCCTGCCGAGTTCAGGAGGAATTTCACATTCTCTGTACAAACCCAGCCTGTGGAAGGATCTGACCCTTGGCCTCTCCCTGTGGGCTGCTTCTCCCCCTGCTTGCTGACTCCCCTGAGCCTTTGGAGGGGAAGAGGTGTGGTAGTCATCACCATGCTCACACTGGGCTCCATGGCTCCCTGTCTCACCAGGTCCTGGATATTTACACATCTGATTCCGGGCAGTTTTCTTGGCCTGGAAGGGGCAAAAGTGGCCTGAGATCCCGAGGACATAGCTGAGGAAGCACTGGTAGATTTTGCTTCTTGTTTTCCTCCTTCCTCAAGGAACAAAACCTCTCTGAACACACGATAAACAAAGTCAGGGGCACCTGGGTGGCTCAGTGGTTGAGTGTCTGCCTTTGGCTCAGGGTGTGATCCCGGGGTCCTGGGGTTGAGTCCTGCATGGGACTCCCCGCAGGGAGCCTGCTTCTCCCTCTGCCTGTGTCTCTGCCTCTCTCTGTGTCTCTCATGAATAAATAAAATCTTTTAAAAAAGCCACCCCAAAGTCAAAAGACAAATGACATGCTTCAAGGGGGAGGGCAGTGGGTATTTGCAATCTATATCACAGGTAAAGCATTGATATATAAATCAGTCTTTGAAATTGAGAAGGAAGGAGCAAAAATGTAATAGAAAAATGGGTGAATGACGTGGGCAGACAGTTCACAGCAAAAAGAAAGGCAAATGGCTCCAGTGTAGAAAACTGTGTTCAGTCTTACAATTAGAGAAATGCATATGAACACTTCATGGAACCTTCGTTTCTCACTTATCACATTGCCAAAAATCCCAAAGTGTGACAATCCAGGCTGAGGCTATGCTGTGTGAGTGCAAAATGGTGGGGAACTTGACATCCAAGCCAGTGGCGTAGGCGAGTACCCTCTGACCCAACCATTTTATTCCAGGGATCTACCCTGAAGGTACAACTTGACAAACCAAAACATGGCTATTCACTGTGGCATTATTTATAAAATCAAAAGATTGGGCGAACCCCAATGCCCACCAGTAGGGGACTGTTTGGTTAAATAAACCCTGGTAGGTCCCAATCATGAGTACCAGGCAGGCCTAAAACAGAATGAAAGTCCCTGTGAACACATGTATAGTGATTTCTAGGATATACTGTTAAATGTAAAAACGCAAGATGCCTAAGAGTACATAGTGTTACCTTTTGTGTAAGAAAGAAATGAAAATAGTAATTAGGTGTTGACTTAGGCTATAGCATGAGCTGGAGGAGGCAAAGACGATAGGTAGACTTTTCTGAGTAAGTCCTTTATATCATTTTAACTTTTGAACTATGTAAACGTTTTATATATTTGAAAGTAAAATTAAATAGAAAGAAAAAAAGCAAACACTAAAACCGAATAGAAATAGAAGCAAATGAACCTAACTCCATGTTAAATTGATAATATTACCTTCAGGAGGGAATAACTACTTCAGACAACTTTTATTTATTTATTTATTTATTTATTTATTTATTTATTTATTTATTTATAATATTTTATTTAAATTCAATTTGCCAACATATAGTATAACACCCAGTGCTCATCCCATCAAGTGCCCTCCTTAGTGCCTGTCACCCACTTACCCCATCCTCTCACCCACCTCCCCTTTCACAATCCTTTGTTTCCCATAGTCAGGAATCTCTCGTGATTTGTTCAGATAACCACTCCTGACCAGAGTGGAATTTATTCTAAGGCAAAAAAGAAATTTTAGAAGAAAATTTAAATTTCACTTAGTAAGTTTATTGTTATAAGTAATATCAGTACTGTAATTTTGAAACTATTTTATTTTTGTAGAATAAAACAAATAAGAAAATAGATTAATTTTGTTAGGAACCAAGATCTGCAAAAGAAATACAAATAAAAAAATAATTCTGGGGCTTGAATTCACAATGTTGAGATCAAGACCTGAGCTGAGATCAATAGTCGATGCTTGACCAACTAAGCCACCAGGCACCCCAAGCATGATCTTGGATCATGAATTTGAGCTCCATGTTGGGGACAGAGTTTACTTAAAAAAGAAAGAAAAGCACATAAAGCAGGGACACTCCAGTGACAATGAGCACACCTAGTGCCCAGATCTTGGTTTCTAAACACTATGCAGGCAAAGCATAAGAGGAGCTTGGAACATTGTCTGCAGAAAGCAAGGAGGTGCTCAAAGATGAATGGGAGTCATGTCAAAAGAACAGAGCCGCCAAATAAAAGGGGCATCCTCTGAACAAATGTGGCTCAATTTGAGCCAAATCACAAAGAACAATGATGATAATTAATTAATAATATGAATATAAAAAAGAATCCTTAGGGATGTCCCCCCAAATTAAATACAGAGGGTTAGGGTTAGGGAAAACTCTCTCTTTTTAAATGATTAAGGTCTATTGGCACACGTAAAGAGTGATAGAAGTAGAAAGATAAGTTTTACAAGCTCAGCATAAGAATTAATTAAGGCAAAGATCATCAATGGATACCAACATCATTAGATGAAAGGTCACTGCAGAACTCCCCAGTGTCTAGTAACACTCCACAGAATTACTTACTTCAAAGAGAAAAATGTGCTTTTACAATAGAAATTCCTGGAGATCATCATCACCAGAAGATTTAATAGCATCACTCAAGGACACCTGGGTGGCTCAGCGGTTGAGCGTTTGCCTTCGGCTTAGAGCGTGATTCCAGGATCCGGGATCGAGGACTACATTTTGCTTCTTGTAGGGAGCCTGCTTCTCCCTCTGCCTATGTCTCTGCTTCTCTCTCTCTCTGTCTCTCATAAATAAGTAAAATCTTAAAAAAAAAAATACAAGCATCACTCAGAGAGAGGCAACATGATAGTATATGCCTTCTGGGATGAGTACGCTAAGTGTTAAGTACGCTAAGTCACTTATGAAATATTCTTACCAAAATTTGTTTGACCCAAATCTACCCAAGCATCCAAACTTAACGTCTAGTTTATAAGAAATATGAAGCTTGAGGGGTGGCACAGTTGGTGAAGCTGCTGCCTTCAGCTCAGGTCATGATCCTAGGGTCCTGGGATCAAGACCCTCACCGGGCTCTGCGCTCACCAGGAAGCCTGCTTCTCCCTCTTCCTCTGCCCCTCCCCCTGCCCGTGCTCTTCCTCTGGCTGTCGCTCAAATGGATAAATATTCTTTTAAAATTTTTTAAAAAGGAAATACAAAGTTTGAGGAACAAATGAAATAATACCATATGGATGCAATTAGGTAATGTGGGACCTTCTACAGAGACTCTTCAAAAAGCCAGTGTCATAGGTCTGGCTACATAATTTGCAGAGCCCAGTGCAAAGGGCAAATGTGTAGTCCTATGTTCAAAAAGCAAGAAAATAGTGCTATTAAAGGTATTCCTTTTTTCCCGTGGTTTCTCTCTCTCTTGATTGGACATGATATTTTTAATGTGTTATTTAATGCCATTTTTTAAATGACTATTTATTTATGTGAGAAAGAGAGAGTGAACGTGAAAGAGAGAGCACAAGCAGGGGGAGCGGCAGAGGGGAAAGAAAAGCAGACCCCCCACTGAGCAGGGAGCCCAACATGAGGCTTGATCCAAGGACCCTGGGATCATGACCTGAGCCAAAGGCAGACGTTAACCTACTGAGCCACCCAGGCGCCCTTAATGCCATTTTAGGTAAAGGAAATTAGAATTTTGTGTTATTAGCATGTAATATATGTAATCTCTATATTGCACAATGCCACTTTTAAAACACAAATGTAAAAGCATTAGGCTTACATGTGGAATCAAGAAAATTACATATTTCGCGTTTCATACTTTGTACAGGCATATGTATTTGGTTCTTACCAGAACAGTGGAAATGTTGCACAAAACTAACACAGCTGTTTTTATGTCATTTCTCAATACACTCTGCCAACCCTCTCTTCATTTCATGTATTTATAGATAAGGAAGTACTGGAGGGAAAAGATTGCTCTGTCTTTCCCTTTCCTTGAATGTCCTCTTTTGCAGAGTAAGTTACAGGGAAGCTGGTCACAGGGAAGTAAGGTGCATAGGGAAGGGTGTGACAGAATCTTGTGGTCACGTGTGTTTCTTAGAACCCTCCTGCCTCCTGTCTGCATTTGAATCCAGTTCTGGTTTGAGTAGAAAGACTCTGGTTTGAACAAAGGTGTCCCGCTTACTCTGTTGTAGATGTAACATACATCATGAGTCCAGTGGAACTGTGTGCTCGTGGGACACCAGGGACACTATACATAGATGGGTGGCAGGGATTGGCAGCACACACCCACATTGTGTGTTTCTCCTCCCCTCATGCACATAATCCACTGTCTGTTCATCAGACTCCACTTCCAAGTTGAAGATAAAATTTCAGGAGAGCTATAACTGGACATCAAACCAAGCACTGGGTCCTTGTGAGCACCCAAGTCTTCAGACAATGCACAGGTCACACATCCATGGTCACCAGATAGAAAATGAGGACAGAGGGCTCTAACTCGGAAGGTGGCAACCTACAGCTCATGTAATAAATCTAGCTCATTGCCTTTTTTTTTTTCTTGGTTTGCAAAACATAACATTTTTATTATCTGGCGCTTTGCAGAAAGATCCAGACTCTTGCTCTAGATTAAAGGAGACTAAAGAAAAGAAACAGAGCAAGGAGCAAAACAACAAAATGCAATGGGGAGCTTTACTTTGATCTTTGTTTGGGAGAGAAGACAGAAAAAGACATTCTTGGTACAATTGAAGAAAATGTGAATATGTATTTGTAAACTATATACATGGTTACTGTATGTTCCTTCAGCTTTTCTGTACATTTGAATTTTCTCATAATAAAAAGTTCTGGGGAAATAAACAAACCTACCTGATGAGTTTCCCTGCCTATTGGGGGTTCGAAATTACTGCAAGACTCCTATTGGGGTTCTCGGAGAGCAGTCGGTGGTGTGGTGTTAAATGTTTAACAATTGGATCTCCAAGAACAGGAAGTTGGCTGTAAGTTGGCTTCAACTTACAGCATTTGCCAGTCTCTATGGTATAAAAACTCTCACCACAGCTGATACCAAACTACCAGTGTGTCACTGAATTTGAAGTTGAGAAGACATTCCCACAATCAGCGCTCACAGGCCCTTTTGAGTTGACTACAGCACGCCACTGCAATCAAGCCCGGCAAAGGGTCAGATCTGACAAAATGCATCCTGATTTTTTGGGTGTCACTGAATTAGAGTTAAGGTATGGGGGTGGTTGGAATCTGGACCTCCTTTGGGAAAGAAGGAGCAAATAAGCCAAGACTTAAGGTTAAATGATCCTCCAGCCAGAGCCAGCCCCTTCCCTGCTGGGAACCTGGCTCTCATCACTGAGTTCCCAAGGGTTCGGGTTCGGCATCTCCATGCCTGATGCCACACCTCCCAGCAGACGGCTTACCATTTCCAGACCACCCACAGCACACCTTTTTTCCTAATAGCCCGGGCTTCCAGGGTTCTCCATTCGCCACCCAGAATCTGAACCCCTCAGTCTGGGTTTATTCTCCTTGTGGCACTCCATTCCCCCATGGCATTCATCATCCCCTCTACCAGGGTGCTCTCTTCCCTGCCCCACAGATACAGCCTACTTATTCTGTCCCCACTTATTCTCACTCACCTTCCCCTGGCTTGAGATGTCCTGCTCTATCTTCTTTATCTAAATTCTAGGTGTCTGTAAATGCTGGTTCAAGACCCAACCACTCCAGGATTCCCTCCCTGACTGCTCCAGCTCCAACTTCTTTATTTGCCACCTTGCTGGAGTGATTGCGCACTTCACCTCTGTCTCCACCTTTATGTTCACTGGCTTCATCTCCCGCATCACCTCTGCCATCCCTGGTCTGCTACTTCCACTGCTACTTTTGCCATCACCTCCACCACCAATGCTCTGTTACTTCCAGTATCTCTTCTGCCATAATTATCCTCACCTCCAGTTCTATCTCCACTGACTTCTCCTCCATCACCCACCACTGTGGGATCCACCTTACCTTCCACGGTTCAGTCTCAGCTGCCAGCTTCACCATTATGACCACTACTACCTGTCACCACTTTTCTGTCCTCTACTCTTCATTCCTCCTCCTCCATAATTGTCAGATTTTATCTTAATTCCCTCCATGCCCCTACCCCTGACACTGAACATAGAAACCTCATATCTGACTCTTGCCCATTAGTGATATCAGTGTAAAAATGAGCATTTTCCTGTTGAGCTAAAGAGACCTGTAAGCTCAGATACTGCTCAAAGCCCATGGAAGGGGCATCCATAGTCCTTCTCAGGAACTAGAGGTTGGCACATGTGTGTGCGGCTGGAAGAGAGAGCAGGGACTGTTCTCTAGGGTGGGTTCCCAGGCTCAGCAACTCCTGCTCTGAGTCCTGCTTCCCCATCATTATCAGAACCAGGGTCACCCGGGCTTGCAGCCAGTGGTGCAGGAAGCAGCAGCAGTGCCAGCTGGGTTGGATGAGTGGTCAGTCTGGCCCAGCCCTTGGTCTCCCCTGTCTGCAAAGCTTGCTGGGAAAATATGCTGGTGCTCCAAGACTCCAGCCTCAAGTGGTTAGGCCTAAGTCCCAAACATCCCTGGCTTCCCTTAATAATCACTGTGCCCTCCCACCCCTGAAATTATCAAAACCCCCCTTGAACTCATTTCTCTTTGCCTCCCTACCATCTCTAGGGTGTATTAATTCCAGATGTTTTTTCTTAAAGATTTTATTTATTTATTTATGAGAGACACAGAGACAGAGGCAGAGACACAGGCAGAGGGCGAAGCAGGCTCCCTGTAAGGAGCCTGATGTGGGACTTGATCCCAGATCCCAGGATCACACCCTGAACCCAAGGCAGACTCTCAACCGCTGAGCCACTCTGGCGTCCCAAGATTAATTCCAGATGTATACAGCTTCCTGGATAAAGTACTGCTTCCTGTCATTCCCTCACAAACACCTCTTTCTGAGCTTGTTGGGGGTACTCCCCACTACCTCCATTTGGAAGTGCTAAGCCTTCTCCGTGTGCTTCATGATGTGAACACTTTGTCTCTTCTCAATTCTCTAGAGATTGAACAAGACAAATATTTACATCTATTTCTGGTCTAGGTCTTCTGTGTGCTCTGATAGGTGTAATCACTGTTTTCTGGACCTCCTTTTGTGTAGTAATGCCTTTATCCCTGGGACACGGGCGGTGAGTCAGAGGCAGCTCCGCAGCATGAAACCCATGTTGCCGGTTACTCATCTGATTCTCATGTTTGTGCCTTCCGGGTAAATCAAAAAGAGAAGCATGGCCTAAGTCTCCTTCCAAACTAGATCTTCTCTCTCCCCATCCCGCTTCCCTCCCTCAGGTTTCCTGCCACCTGCTAAGCACTCACAGCTCTGCTTTTGCACCTGTGGCTTCTCCTCCTGGAATGTCCTTCCCTTCTCTTCTGGCTCAAAACCCAGCTCAGATACTGAGTCACTGGAAGGCTTCCCTGCTACCCTAGGAGGGGCTAGCTGTCCTCCTCCAGGCACCCAAAGTCCCCTGCTCTCCCCCACTCAGAGCATTTAACACACTCCACTGTAACTGTGAGTTTAGGTCCTGCATCAGCTTTGTTCTCTCTCCATGGGTTGGGGATGGGGAGATCCTGGCTTCACCTCTAACTTGAATTTGTATTATTGGTTTGAGATGTCTCAAGTAAGAAGTTCCTTGAACCATCTATAAACCTTATCAAGGCAGCCCATTGGGTACCTGGCTGACTCTGTTGGTTAAGTGTCTGCCTTCAGCTCAGGTCATGATCCCGGGGTCCTGGGATGGAGTCCTGCATCAGGCTCCCTGCTCAGTGGGGAGTCTGCTTCTCCCTCTCCATCTGCCCCTTCTCCCTGCTCATGCTCTCTCTCCCTCTCTCTCAAATAAATAAATAAAATCTTTTTAGATAAAAAAAAAGCCCATAAAAGAAGGGCTTATGGATGAGAGAATTCAGTACTTCTATTAGAGGAATTTATTTTATTTTTTGTGTTTTATTTTATTTTTAAAAATATTTTTAAATTAAATTTTATTTTTTTATTTAAATTCAATTTGCCAACATATAGTATAACATCCAGTGCTCATCCCATTGCATGCCCTCCTTAATGCCCATGACCCAATTAGCCCCATCCCTCCACTACTTCTCCTTTCGAAACCCTTTGTTTCCCAGAGTCAAGAGTCTCTCATAGTTTATCTTTCTCTCTAATTTTTCCCCACTCAGTATCCCCCACCCCTTCCCTGTGGTCCCTTTCACTATTTCTTATATTCCACATATGAGTGAAACTATATGATTGTCTTTCTCCAACTGACTTAACTTCACTCAGCATAAAACCCTCCAGTTCTATCCATGTCAGTGTAAATGGTGAATATTTGTCCTTTCTGATGGCTGAGTAATATCCCATGGAATATATATACCACATCTTCTTATGAGAGGAATTTTGAATGCACAGAGGACAGAGGAGAGCCTTGAATGAATCAGGGAGCGGTGCAGGTGTGCAGGGGCAGGGGCCAGCTTAGCGTCTGGGCTAGACAGCACCAGCTGCCTCTCTGCAGGGGCTTCTGGGTTCCTGTGTTTCCTAAGACTTGCTTCCCACTTTGGAAATGACACCTTTCCTCTGCAAATGATCTGAAGCTTCACCAGCCCAGAGAAACAGGTTCACTTTTTAGCAGCTACTTCTTTGGAGCCCAGCTCACATCTTTCCTGGACTTTCAATATGAGATTTTAAAATAGTCTTGTGGCTTCCTGTGGACTATTTGCTTTTAAAGCAGGAGAAATTTCTATTTATTTCTATTTTTTCCTAACAATATTTTCCAACTGTTCCTCTTACTAAAAATGGCACATTTCTCTGGTTCTCCCCTATCAACAGGAGGTAAAGTTTAATCAAGTGTGTGTGTTGAGGTGGGAGGTTTACTCAAATATTTCCTGTGTAAGATCCAGGTCCCTACTTAGGACTGAGCCCCATATGTGTCCTTTCCCTGTGGGTTCTGAAGCCATAGTGCTTGCTCCAGGAAATGCTTGCATATCGCCTTGTCAAACATCTCTTCCGTTCTGGGTTTGGAAGAGGTGATTTCAGCTCTTAGGGAAGATGTCATGTGGGGCATGCAAGCCACTGTGGGTGGATATAGGGCCCCTGATCCAGGGGCTTCCTGGATCTCTATCGGCACAACCCTTGCCTGGCAATGTCTGTGGGAGGAGAAGAGCTGTGAGGCATGGATGGGCAGCAGTGTGGCTGAAGGGCCAGCACTCTGGAACTAGCTCTGCTGTGGCTTGGTGTGGGTGACCTGGATCCCAGTGTTCACAAGTTTCACTGGCAGTGGGTGCCTACTCATGACATGAAAACAGAGAAGTTCCCCCTCAGAGATTTCACTTTCCCTGGCTTCTCTCTCCCCATCCTTTCCAACAGGGAACATACACTCTGTTTAAGCACATGAGGGGCAACTTCAGAGCATGGTGGATGGCTGCTCACAGGCTCAAATATAGCTTGACAGGGCTCACTTAGCTAGCTGAGATCATGACCACCACCCCCCGCCAATCCCAGATTCATCATGGCTTTCCAAGGACCACCTGCTTCCCTTCTCCTTTGGTTATCAGTCTCCTTCCTGAGCTGTGCCACCAGAAAGTCTAGTTCTTTCTGGTCCTGTGTCCTCTCAAACATAAGACTAAAGTCATCCTAGAAAATAACATTTCTATTTTATCTGTATTGAAGTAGACTTGGCATTATGAGTAAAGCCGCTGTAGACATTCTTGTTTGTGTCTTTTTGCTGACTATTCATACTTTCTGTTGGTTACCGGCCTACAGGTGGAATCACTGGGTCAGAGGGTGCTATTTACCTTTAGTAGATTCTACCAAATGCTTTCCCAACCTGGCCGAACCAACTTGCCCTCGCACCTGCTCCACCTCCTCCCCAACACTTGGTGGTGTCAGTCTCTTTAATTTCAGTCGTTCTGACAGGTATGCCATTAGGTTGAGGCCTTATGGTTTTAAATTCCATTTCTCTGGTGAATCATGATGTTGGGTATTTTTTCCTAGGCTTACCTGCAACTTTGGATATGTTTTTTAATGTCTCTGTTAAAATATTTTACCTATTTTATAACCAAGTTATTTCTTTCCTTATATCTGACTTGCAGAGTTTTAAAAACACACATTCTGAATAGGACTACTTTGTCAGACATGTGTATTGCAAATATCTCCCAGTCTTTGGCTTGCCTATTCAGATTCTTAATGATGTCTTTGATGTAAAGGTTATTAGTTTTAATGAAGTTCACTTTCTTTTTATTTTTTTCTTTAATGGTTAATGTCTTTTATGTCCCATTTAAAACATGCTTGCCCTTCCCAAAGTCATGAAGATATTCTCTTGTTTTCTTGTAGAAGAATGTTTTATTTTCCTACTTCAGGTCTGTGATCCACCTTGCATCCATTTTTGTGTGACGTGTAAATTAGAGGTAAATGTTAGTTTTCTCCCAAACAGATATCCAGTTGCTCCAGTACCATTTCAAGATGGTTTCTCCCATAGAATATCAAATGGAGTTTTGTTGTAAATCAGAGCAGCTTCATTCATAACAGCCCCAAATGGAAAACAACCCAAATGTCCATGAAGACATAAGCAATTTATGATACATTTATACAATGGAATACTTCTCAGCCAATCAGAAGAATGAACTGTGGATATGCACAACAACATGAATGAATCTCAAAAACACACTGAGGAAAGGAAGACAGAAATAAAAGAATACATACAGTTTGGTTCCATTTATGAGGCATAATTAATGTATGGTGATAAAGTCAGAAAAGTGGGTTACCACATTCCCAGAAGAATGGGAAGGTGTTGACTGGGTGGGCTGGGTGGGAGGCACTCTTTATATGCTCTGCACAGTCACACTGGCTGCAGAGGTCAAGAGAGGATGTGTGGCATCAGAGTCATGTTACCTGTTTGTATCATAGCTGGGCTTTTCCTATTCCTACTCTGAGCAGGACCATATCAGGGCATTAACTCTTTGCTGGGGAGTTCCAGAATGTGTCAAGTCCCAGAGTCCTAAGTCTTTGTCTCTAGCAGCAATCTTGGAGGAGGGGCTGTGGAAATGGAAGCTTGGATTAATGTATGCCTTCACTGCCATGAGCTGAAAGAATTCAGTCATCATCCTCATCATCTTTGTCATCATGGTTGCTAAGGTTTTGCAGACTTATTACATGTCAAACATTGTCCTGAACTTTCTCTAATTAACCCTCCCAACAAGCCTGGGGTGGGAGGTGCTAGCATTAGCCCGTGGTACAGATGAAGAGTTTGGATCCCTGTCTTCTCTGGTCCCTGAGGCCACATTCATATGGGAGCTCCCTTCCATGAGTGCAGATGTGGAGGGTCGTCACCCAGAGCTATGCTCCTTTCCCATCTTCTCTATCTTTTAGGGCTTCTGTCTTCTGTGTGGTATGGGGCCAATCCCCTCTAGGTTCCTCTTATGGAGCCCAGAAGAGTGGTATGAGGCTGCATTTTGTACAGACCTGTAGAAGGCTTGTGAGCAAGTGTGAAAGATGACTCACTTTCACACCAACCCACAGTTCCTGTCAACCCTCAAGGCCCAGGATTCACGTCCTGGATTTTCTCAATTTTCTCTATGGGGTGGAGACTTTATAGATAGAAGTGACACATTGAAAAGACATGCTAAACCAATCTGAGATTCCTTTCCCATCCTGTGGACCACGAGGCTGTGTTTGTATGTGTGTGTATGTGTACATGTGCATTCATGGGGTCAGAGCCATGGGGTTTCAGGACTGGGGCTGCCTTTAACCAGAGGCAAATCTGTGCCATGGGTTTCAAGGAGGCTGGGAATTTATTTTCTTCTCCATTCACTTGGCCCACTGTCTAATATCCCCTTCCCTGGGAAGTCATTTCTTTGTGTTTGGTGGGACTCTGTTGGGAGTGCTTGCCTTACCCTGGATCTGAACACAGCTGCCTGCAGGTTTGTGAAGACCCCAAGAGATGCAGTTCCAGGGGGTCTCCAGCCAAGTGCAGGGGACTGTTATGCCCCCTGGACCATCTGCATGGGCGAGGAAGAGCTGACTTAACAACTCAGAATCAAAGACTTCTGTTACTCAGGTCCCAGAAACCCTGGAACAAAGGCAATCCTCAGCAGCCACTGGCTACCCTGCTTTCCCTGGGGAGAGAAAGAGAAGGAGAAAAAGGTAGAGAAAGGAAAGGAATAAGGAGGAGGAAGGAGGAAGAAAGAAGGAGGAGGAGCTCACTATCATAATCTAAACTGTATGCCCCTCTGGACCTTTCCCTAAGGAAAATGTGGGGATAGGAGGCCAGCAGATACCTCATCCCTGGAGAAGTGTCTGTAATTTTCGAAGCTGCTTTCAGACAGAGTCTCAGGGGTCTTTGTTTTTAAATATGATCATGGAGTTGGTTTGACATATGTTTAAAGAGTTTTGGAGTCAAAAGTTGGGTCCTGTGCAGTCATAAAGATGGGACATTCATTGATTTATGTATTTATTTGTCATTACAGCACATCCCTGTTGTACTAGACCTGACATGTCAGAGAGCAAGATAGTTGTGATTCCTGCCCTTGGGTCCCATGCAGTTTTAGGGGGGATTTCCACCATAGCTAGGTAAAAATGGATGTTGCTCAGGAGGCAGAGAGCGATGAGCCCAGGGAGAGAGAGAAATGTGATAAGGAGACAGGATGCTGGTAGACCAGGAGTCCGTGGACAGACCACAGCCTAGCACCTGTTTGTAGGTGCTCGTTCATCTATGTGTCGTCTGTGGCAGCTCTCAGAATTACAGTGGCAGAGTTGGGTAGTTGTGACAGAGACCATATGCCCTGCAAAACCTGAAATACTTACTTTTTGGCCCTGTACAGAAAAAGTGTGTCACCCTTGACCTAGACTCCGATCCATTTTCTGGAGCCCCAAACAAAGTCCTTAGCACAGTGCCTGGTACATACTTGTTGTTCAATAAATGTTTGCTGTGTGAACAGGTAAGGAAGTGCCTATGTGGGGACAGAGTGGACAAAGGTGGGACATGGCAGAGAGGATCCAGAAGTATTTGGTGAAGGAAAGGAGGAAGGGTGGGGAGAGCAAGAGGCACACACACAATCCTCGTTATTCGTAGATTACATTTTTGTGAATTTGCCTACTTGCTAACATTTATCTGCAATCCAAAACCAACACTGTGGGCATAGTCACTTATGGACACCCACAGATCAGTGACAACTTTGTATTGCCACCTGTGCGTGTTCCCACTGAGGTTGAACAAGGCGACACTCTGCCTGCTTATTTCTGCTCTCACACAGTTTGCAAGTGTCCTTCTTGTTGTCTATTCAGTGCCACGTTTGTTTACATGTTTATGCTTTTCATGGGTGATTCTTCTGTTTAAAGTGGCCCTCAGGTGAAGTTCTGCAGTGCTGGCTGGTGTGACATGCCTTATGAAGGAAATACGGGTTAGATAAGCTTTGTTCAGGCAGGAGTCATAGTTTAATGTTAATGGACCCACAAAGACATCTTTAAATGGAAACACGTGTAAGGGAAAGTTGTGGATTGATGGGTTGATGAAAATGTGACCAGAGGCTCACAGGAACCAACCTTGTTCACTCCGAAGAATGACAGTAGGCTGTTGGCTAATTCGATGTTCATGGCAAATTTATAGGACATAACTATTGTGAATGACAAGAATTCTCTATGGATCAAGTAAGTGATCTCAAGGAATAGACAAAGTCTATTAGAATTGACCAAGACAAGAGAGGTGTAGTGTGGGATGAAAATGCAAGATGGAGGGGTGCCTGAGTGGCTCAGTGGTTGAGCGTCTGCCTTTGGCTCAGATTGTGATCCCGGGATCCAGGGATCAAGTCCTGCATTGGGCTCCCTGTAGGAAGTCTGCTTCTCCCTCTGCCTATGTATCTGTGTCTCCATGAATAAATAAATAAAATCTTTAAAAAGAAAGAAGAAAGAAAGAAAGAGAGAAAGAAAGAAAGAAAGAAAGAAAGAAAGAAAGAAAGAAAGAAAAGAGTGGGAGGGAGGGAGGGAGGGAGGGAGGGAGGAAGGAAGGAAGGAAGGAAGGAAGGAAGGAAGGAAGGAAGGAAATGCAAAATGGAGATTGGAGAGGCAAGGAGCCGGGACTCTTTGGGATACGTCAGGGCCAGCAGCTGTGGGACCATGAGGACAACCACTGTGATGTCAGCACTTTCAGCCAGAGGCCACAGCAAGCACCAGGGACCCACACAGAAAAGGATCTGAACCCACAGAAAT
Source organism: Canis aureus (assembly GCF_053574225.1). Lineage (NCBI taxonomy): Eukaryota > Metazoa > Chordata > Mammalia > Carnivora > Canidae > Canis > Canis aureus. Next base: position 52,724,572 of record NC_135612.1, on the reverse strand, counting down.
GCAATGAGAGATAAACGGTGGCCCAGCTGGGAGGCAGGATGGGACAAGCACACTTGGAAGGGAAGGCTCTCCTTGCCCAGGAGAGCACCCCATGGTGCAGTGGGGAGATGGGCCTTGAGGATGGAAGCCTTCCATCCATCCCTCCATGGTGTGGGACACAGAGTGGGCAGGACCTTTCAGCGGCACCAGACTTCCTGAACCAGGCACGGGCACTCATGGAGGCATATGCCTCTAGTGTGTGCCCCCAATTGCCCTTGGAGCAGAGGAGCACTGCCCTGGGCACCAGGCCTGCGCCATGGGCCAGCTGGCCGTGGGCAAGGTCAGGGGCCGAGGGGCCTTAGCAGAGGATGCCCAGCCAAGGCTGGGGGCTTCAGGGGAACGTCGGCCCCAGGAGGGGTGGTGTAGAGGAAACCATAAAGGCCTTTCTATTCAGAAACCATCCCCCAAGGAAGACTGGCTGTGATTTAGAATGGGATTTAATCCTTACCACTGATCTGGAAGTCACCAGGCAGAAAGCTACTTCCCTCCTCCACCCCAGGCACATCTTGTTATGTCAATGTTCTGTTTGCACACAAATAACCTTTTATTGGCATTAAAAGAAAAAACACAAAACTATTAAGTCATAGGTTTTCAAACTGGAAAGTACCTCAAGAAGTCCAGTTCCTTACCTTGGAGCAAGTAAAATATTATCATTTCCACGTTACAGATGAGGAGCAGGGTGCCGGGGCCCGACGCTGACAGATACTAAGGGACCCCTCTTCCTAGGGTCCCCTCTAGCCTGGCTCGGTGCTACCTTCTTCTCTCCACCTGGTTTTGGGACTTGACTTATCTCCATCCGGCCCCTGATTTTCTCCATCAAGTCTCTGTGTAAGGGGGCTTTGTGCCAGCTGTGCATTGGTCCGTGAGCTCCTGCGCCTGCTGACTCGGGCCTCTCTGCGCCCCCCCTTCTTGGCGCTCAGTCCTGGCCCTGCCTCCGCCACTCTGTCCAGGGCTGCTCTCCGCAGCCCTCGAGGGAACTGGCAGCTGGGGGCTCAGACACGGGTGGGCTGCTGCGCAGAGCAGGGTTCTGTGGCTCCTCAAAAACAAGCCTTGCTCTGTGTGCTATGCTGCTGAGGCCAGCTGCCGGGGGAGTTGAGGGAGGCGGACAGGGGGGTGGTGGGGAGCAAAGGAAAGAAAATCTGTTGTAAAAAGCTCAGGTGAAGGCAGCCAAGACAAATATACCCAGCCAAAGGAACAGGAGTGCTGGAAGATTCCAGATGCAGAGGCCTCCCTCCACCGCCACGCTCTGTCTGAGGGGCTAGGTAAGGGAAGGAGGAAGGTAAGTGTCAGGGCCAGGCATCCTTTACGTGCTGCCCCCTGAACCCAAGTGGGAGCAGCTTCCCTGGGGACAGACCCTTACTGAGGACCACAGGGGAGGTGAGGAGGGTTCAACCCAACATCTCGGGCCTGGCTTTGAAACCCACAGTCCCATGAGGGGCAGCCGGGGAAGGGGCACGTGGACAATGCCAGGCTTTGTTGCAGGTGACATGCGGCCACGAGCTCCTGCCCTCCTCCTCCTTCTCCCTGTCCTGTTCCTTCCAGATCCCTGCCTTCCTCACTCTCATGTCATGTGGCCCTTCTGTCAACACTGGCTGAGCCCCAGGGGAGGGTGGCGGGGGTGGGGGGGTGGAAGGCTGAGGGAATGTGTGGGTCCTTCCTTTATGGCTGTTCTGGGAACTGAATCTGGGCCTCATGGAAATGTACGCTCTGAAAGGACAGCCCAGCACGGGACATTTACCCAGGGCGGACCCCGGGTGAGTCAGGGGGCCACACGTCCTGGGAGAGATTCAGGCCAGCGCATCGCAGGCCATGAACAGTAGGGCATTTTGCTGCCTTCTCACTAATCATGCTCTCTACACACTGGGAAAGAGAGGAGAACAGAACCTACTGTGGACAAAAAGTTGGCACAAGGTGGGGGGATCTCATGGGGCTGAAGCAAGTTTGAGGACCTGGTGGGACAAAAGCCCCTGGGGCTGGTCACTAGGCAGAGGCTCTGGGGTCTGCAAATGGCACTGGCCTCATGCCAGGGCAGAACCACAGGGCAGTGGGACAGGAGCCACCATAGGCAGCCTCCCTGTATGTCTGAGGCCACCTGGCTAAGACCCTAGGGTCTTTTCCAAATTTTTGGAGGGCTGGCCTCTGAAGAGAGTCATGCTGCTCTATACGGCCCCCAGAGGGCACAGGGGTGATAGAGAAAGAGTGACACTCAAAATAAGGAAGAACTTGTTAGTAACTGTGAAATCTCTCTGAGGACAAGTGATGTGTTCTAGAAGATCATGAGTTATCTCCAATTAAATGTGCTCAGGCAAAAGCTAGGGCAATAGGAGACTTTGAAGGGACTTCTGGAGGGGAGTCGCCAACTGGATAGCTCGCCAAAACAAATACTCTTGAAGGGCCCATCCTTAAAAGTCTTTGAATCCTAGAAACCATGTCTGTGACATGCACCCTGGCAAGGGTCTTCATATCACCGAGCCTCAGGTTCTCCATCTGCAAACCTGAACTTGTCTAGGCCTCATCATGGTGGGGACCAAATGAGCTTTGACACCCTTGAGGGTGTACTGACACAGAACGTATCCCGAACATGGGGTCTCAGTAGATATGTATGGCTGTGAAATTACCAAGGTCAGTAGTTGATGAAACCAATGGCAAGACCCCAAGAAGGTCCACAAGCTCTAGAGTCAAGCCTTGCCTCACTGTTCCTTCTATCAACCGTCCTCTCCTATCTGGCTTTTATCTTTTCTTAAAAGACTGATCTCAAAGATAATCTCTTCTAAGTTTAACCTCCTTGCCCTGTGAGAGCTAGACCAGCTGCCCCTTCCCGCCTAAGCTGGTGTTCCCTAAGGCTTTTCTGTAATGATCTGTTTTCTGGCTGCTCTTTCCCAGCCCTGGCTGGGCTCCCGGAGGACAGGGGTGGTGCTTTCTGCATCATTGAGGTGGGAGAGTTTAGTGGGGAAGAACATGTGCTTTGGAATCGAGCTCACCTGGGTCCCAGTCCCTGCCTGTTCTTGGCTAAGGGCAGAAACTTGGCCTCCCAAAGTCTCAGTTTGCTCATCTGTGAAATGGGGGTAATAAAGAGAGGCTGTCCCACTCGCAGTTGTTGTGGGGATTAAAGCAAGAACACATGTGGAGTGCGTAGCACAGGGCCAGGTGCACTGTGCACGTCCCATAGATGGAGCGCTGTGACCGCGGTTATGGAGGCAATGGCCAACACACTATGAGTACTGAATAGATGGAGACAGACATCTCCTTCTGCGTGGGCACCATGTACCATCTCCCCGCAGCAGAAAGGGCCGTGTGTTAGGAGGCAACGAACAAGATGAGCCTCTCAAGGGCAGGGAACTTGGGCACCAAGGAGTCCAGACTTTTCCTCCCCCACCCACCCCTCAACAGCTGCCTGGAATCCTTCAGAGGCCCTAGAGGACAGTCCTTGCTGGGGAGCCTTGCTGGGGCACCAAGGTCCCTGGTGCCACAGACCGGGCTCATCTACTCTGACACAAGCCTCACTCCCAGGCTGACCTTTGCGTCTGGAGTTTGTTTAAGGGAAGTGGCAGAAGGAGCAGGAGTATTGCAACCACTCATTGTCTGGCTGGGTCTGACACACGACAAAGCAGCCCATTGAGGGCTGGAACCCCCCTAGTCCCATAAACAGCCTGCAGCAGGGACACCTCCTCCCACATTGACAGAAATGCCCCCAGGGGGCTCTATTTAAAGTTCCACACACTGGAATAAGCACAGGTAGGTTTATTTCTGATTGTCCACATGGCCCTCTGGGATTCTCTCTGAAGAATGACTCCACTTCCCTGTTGCCCCAAAATAACCCCCTCACACACACACACCCATCCCCAGACATTTTAGTCTCTCTGGGTCTTTTCATTAAAACAAACAACCAACCTAGTCTATTAGCTCTTTTGCTGTTGTTGTTTCTTTCCGAAACATGGTTCAGCCCAGTCTCTCTGAGAGGTCAGAGTCTGGGCCAAATGGGAATGTTTAAAATTTAATTGTTTTGATGTCACCAAGTAGCAGAGACCAGAATTTTTTTTCTTTTTTCTTTTTTTTTTTTTTTTGAGACCAGGATTTTTTGGTAGGGAGGTAGGTTGTGGGGCAGGTGCAGGTTGTGAAATCCAGGCCACCTTCAAATTTAGAGCACATGATGATTGCTCTCTGCCTGGCAGAAAGGACTTCTGAAAGCACAGATGAGAGCAAAATGACCCCTGGGCCCCAAAGGCCTGCCTTCCATCTGGCCACTCAAGGGGAACTCACTGGTGATGACAGAGCCAGTGCCAGGTGTCAGGCTCTGAGCCCGGCATGTGTGTGTTGTGCACCCATCCTGGGTGGCAGTATAATGAGAGATGAGGGGAGCTCTGCAGATAGGCATTGGAGTCCTGGCTGCACCAGACAAGCTGCTTATGTGTCTGTGCCTCAGTTTCTTTGCCTGTATGAGAGGATAACAAAAGAACCACTTCAGAGGGTTGTGGCAAAGTCAAAATGAGGTCATGTTTGCCAAAAACTTAGAACAGAGCCTGGGTCTTGGCAAACGATCGATGATTACTATTTCTACATTAGAGAGGAAGAACCCAGGCTTCAGAGGTCATGCGACTTGCCCAGGGTCACCCAGCCAGTCATCAGTGGAGACAGGATTCAAGCCCAGATCAGCTTGTCCCACTTTATATGGCCAAAGAGAGGAAGAGGATTCCAGCTGGCTCCTGAGCTGAAGGAGCTGGTGAGCACCCTGCCTACCCTCTTCCATGCCCACAACCAAGGGGGGACCAGGGAAATCAGGTGAGTCCTAGGATTCTGGGTTTTTGTCACACTGAAATGTAGCCAATGCTTCCTGTGGCTTATATCCGATGCATATACAGTTTTTACAAACACTTTACATATATTAACTCAGTTCTTGTAATAATCCCCTAGGAGATAGCTACTATTATTATCATCCCCATTTTATAGATGAGGAAACTGAGGCCCATAGAGGTTAAGTGACTGACTCCCTATCACACAGCTACCACATGCTAGGATTTAAACCCAGGTCTGGCTCCAGAATCCATGCTCTTAACCATCATGTCAAACGTTTTACACGCAAAAACACCTAATACGGCAACTTACCCTTGCCCCTGCCCCTGCCCTCAGCACTCCATTCCCTATATCCTTTGTCACTTTTTGTCTCTATGGCACTTCTCCTTCTATAACTTACCATATACTTTGCTTATTGATTGTATCTATTGTTTATTGTCTCTGCTCCATCTTTAGTGAATGGAAGCACCGCCAGGTGCTTGCACACAGTAAGCACTCAATAAATACTGAGCTCATAAATGAATGAATGAATGAATGAATGAATGAATGAATGAATGAATCACTGGATGAAGAAGCAAAGGGCTCCTAGGAGTTGCACTGTATTAAGTATACTAAATACTGTGATTTGTTTAAGCACTCATTTGGTTGAGTGGTGAGCCAGGACTCAAATCCACATCTCCAAAAGGCTCTTCTTAATCATGGCTTTTCTCTTAAGAAATGATGCATTTAGGGGCGCCTGGATGGCTCAGTGGTTGAGTATCTATCTGCCTTTGGCTCAGTTTATGATCCCAGGGTTCTGGGATTGAGTCCACATCAGGCTCCCTGCAGGGAACCTGCCTCTCCCTCGGCCTATGTCACTGCCTCTCTCTATGTGTCTCTCATGAATAAATAAATAAAATCTTTAGAAAAAGAAAAAGAAAAAAAAGAAAGGATGCATTTAGCCATTATGTTACTGTATATAAATATACATACATATGTATATAGGTATGTATTTTTAAAGGACAAAACTCTGAAAGAAGTCTGCAATGGGGCTCATTGTTCGCTTAGCAAACAGCTAATGCCAAACTTTCCAGGTGCTGCATCGAGAAACCAAAACAGAGAAGCAAACAGTTCGTAAGCAGAGCTGCTGGGTGAAAAAGACTTTGAAAGTTGTAGTGGACCCAAAAGAATATGCCCCCCTATGTAAATCAAAATGAAAGTCCCACTGAAACAATGGAAGTGTAAGGGAGTCCAGCAAAATTCTGATTTTTCTGGTGTTGGGGACTTTGATGCTTCTCTTAGAAATATCAAAACTCCAACTTTTTCTCAAAAAAATCTTGTGTGTGTGTGTGTGTGTGTGTGTGTCTGTGTGTCTGTGTGTCTGTGTGCCCCTGCCATACTGGTGCTCTAAGAGGCTGAGCCAGCATGGGGATGACGCTGTCGCTGCCCTCAGGGAGCTCAGTCCAGTGGGGATACCAGAACACAGCACCCAGCAGACTGTGAGGCATGGTGCATAGAAGCCAAGGATGAGGTACGTTGTGGGCCAGGTATTGGGGAACTCCCACAAAGCTTCAGAGAATCCACCCAGAAGAAGGAGGGGACATTTGGGCCAGCTTCTTCCATCACCCAGGTTCCCCAAGGTTTGAGGTTCATCCATTTGGGTCACCTCCATGAGGGTCCCATGGGAGTGCTTGGCCTGGGATGATAGGATGATGCCACCTGTCATGACGCAGCTCCTGTGAGCGCAGAGCCTGATCCCCACGGGGGTAACCAGAGTCCATTCCAGGGAGCATCCCCTGTGCTCCACCTCCTGCTCCACCCTCAGAGCAGCTGTCCTCCCATTAAACCCCTGCTTTACTGTGAACCCCTGGGGGCAGGGCTCGTCTCTCTCCCAGTCCTGTAGTGCTCTGTCTTGCCCCACTGCTGGGCCCCACACACTTCCTGGAGATGCCCCAGAGCTGTCCTCATGCAGCTCCTCCAGCATTGGTTAGTTTCCTGACAGCTAACATTTATCAAGCACCGAACATGCTCCCAAAGCTCTGCTGCTTTATCTCAACCCTCACATCCAATGCCCACCCTTCCCACCCCACCCCCACCCCCACCTTGCAGGGAAATGCTGCTGTTATTTCCATTTCACAGATGAAGTAACAGAGGCGGAGAGAGAAGTCAGCTACTTCCCGCGTCACACAGACTGCAGGGGCTTCGCTGACCCTGATGGCAGGTGGTTGACTCTGGGTCATCAGGCTTTCTCTATTGCCTCCCTCCTGTGCAGGGGAGTGGCCCTCGGGCCTGGAGGTGGACTTGGGAAGGGCAGATATGGGGACATCCTAGACATAGCTCCACCGCCTCAACTTAGGTTCACCCTGCAGCTGGAATGCAAGAACATTCCCATGAGGTCTTTCCACTCCCATCCTGGGTGGGGGTCCAGGCATGCCCCTTACACCAATCTTGTGGAACCTGAAAGCTGATATCTCCTAGGCTTGCCCTCCTACGAAGGTGGTGTGCTCCAGACTTCTCTTGACACATCTTCCACCCCTACCATGGCTTCTTGGGCTTCCCAAGGTGCTCTCCCCCCAAGAATGTATTAAAGGCATCTGTCCTTCTTCCCCAAGTGGGGCTTTGGGGAGACATGGCATTAAGACTGCGATGAGAATTTTAATGATGAATTTTTTGGTGTGAATGAAATTTTGGTAGGGCCGCTAAGCTGACTTTGAGCCTTCTAACTAGAGCTCCTCCATCCAGGGCTCTTGATGGTTCTGAGCTGGTCTGCCTGGGGTCATCTCCGTACCTCTCCTCCTGGAGCAGTATGAGCTCAGATGGCAGCCAGCCTCAGTATGTGGGCTCAGCACCCACTCCCTGCCAGGCCCCAGGGGAGCTGCGGGTTTGAGCACATTTCACCTTGGGATCAGCTCCTGCTGTCTCGGATGCACCAGGCATCCAAGGACCTCAGGACAGAGCTGAAGCTCTTCCTTCTTCAGGAACTGGGAGATTGCTGGCAACCTCAGGGAAAGATTTCATATTTTTTGTCTCTTGCTTCTCTTTAATAGCAAACGGATGGAAAATGCAGAAAACCCTGTGCTCAGCAAAATCTCCCTCTATAGGAAATAGCTGTAAACCACGGTCCAGGATGAACACCAGGCCAGCTTAGGTGTTTCTCAGAGGTTCTGGCTTGATTACATAATGCCTGCTGGCCCAGCCCAGGCGAGCTGGCACCCCTGGAGCTTGGCAAGCCCCCTTTACTCTGTGAGCCCCCTGCCCTGGGCTGGGCAGGCCCCTGGGAAGGCACAGCCTTTCTCTGTGGTTAACAATTGGTCTGTTTAATAACTGACTCCTCCCTCTGCCCCTTCTCTCCTACCCCCAGGCTCCTTTTTCATGGAAAAACAACAGTTTCCATGATGAGCTCAGTGTAGTGGCAGGAACCGAACCTGTCTGGGCCTTCGTCTCCCCATTGGAGGGGTGAGGATTAAGTGACCTGTGGTTTGTGCTCGGAGCCAACATTCCATGATTCTATGGTTTTTCTCATGGAGAAAAGCTTCTCCCTGTTCCTGAGTCTGCAGACCGTGACTGAGTGGGAAGGTTTCCAGGCAGAGCCATCAAGCCCCCCCTCCTGGTTGGCTGTGACTAATCTTGTTCTCTTCCCCACCTAGCAACGATGCACACATACACATAGGGTAGCAAGCAAGCATGCCTCACGTGGCTTGCTTTCATTCATCCATACATCCATCCACCCGTCCATTCATTCACTTACTCATTCATTTGTTCCATGACAGTTCATTGAGCTCCCACTGAGTCCTGTAGACACAAAGGTGATGGGATCCCCTCCTTGCCGTTGAACTCACCGATTACTAGGGAAGGGATAGCATGTAGGTCAGATAGAACGATGCTGAGTGAAAGGGCTAGGGGAATGGTCCTAAGGACAGAAGTGCCCGCAGCATCACAGAGATACATCCAGCAAGCATCACACTAGACCCAGAGTGTACACATGCCTACGAGGTGCCCTCAACAGTCTGGAGATGATGTCTCTGCTCCTGTGCCCAGGACGGTTGGCCAAGGTCAGGAAGGGCATGCACGTGGGGAAGTCCTGGGAACCAAACCCAGGACCCATGAAGGTCATCAGTCTGGCGATTCTTATCTTGACCACAGTACACAAAGTTCAGGCTTGGGACTCTAAGAGAAGACAGGGGGAGAAAAGTGCCTCATTGTAGAATTCGAGAGCCAGTGTTGTCATGTGCTCCTGCCTTCTCTTGAAGGCAAGAGAACTGAGGCATGGACTGGTCCAGTCACCTGCTCAGCGTTACCCAGCTAGGAAGAGGCTAAGCTAGAAGGGGGCCAGGTCTGCTGACTCCAGGTTGTCTCTGGCCGGCTCTGGTTCAGGCACACTGCTGTAACTGCTTATGCCACCCCGCCCCCCTTCCTAGAACTTTCCCTGGGAGATCCTGAATCAGACTGCCTGGCCGCAGCAAATGCTGCTGTGCTAGCAGACACGGGGTGAGCTCATCCCCTGAGGTGGCGTGGCAGGACTGTAGTGGCAGCTGGGCTTCTGCTCCCGTCTGAAATCATGGATGAAAATAGCTTGCCTGCGGTCCATTGATACTCAATACTCTATCATCAGATTGGGGAAGTCAATTAAAAGTGTCTCGTTTTTCCCCCCTGGGGACCTGGGAACTGCACAGAAGCCAGAGACCAGTGACCCACAGGAACCAGGCCATAAGTTCCCCTTTACAACTGCACCAAAGTCAGAGGCTGCAGGCTGCACCTCACCATTCTATGGGCTGTGTCAGGCAGCTCCCAGGGACTGGCGACAAGAACTGAGCTCTAGTCTGGAGAATGGGCTCAGGCTCAGGTTGCAGGAACATCTGGTGCTCCTGGAAAATGCACAGGAAACAGCTCAGGACGGGAGGGCCCTGGGATTGCCCTGAAACTTCCTGTGGGCAATGAGGCAGAGGCCAGGAGACCAGGCTGGTATGAGTTGAGAGCGACTGTGGCCGGTGCCAAATGGGACCTCAGGGACACTGGTTAATGCTCAGACCAGGCCAGAGGTATGAGTGCCCAGGGGAATGCAAACGCCTCTCCTGTCACATGGGAAATGCAGAGAGGTGGACCACTTCTCCTCGGCAGCTCAGTGCTGACTCAGGGCCAGGGAACTGGGCTCCTCCAGCCCCACTCCCGCTCTGGCATCAAACCGGACCCTTCCTCGAGACCCAGTCCTCTGTGGGCTGTAGGTGTAATGTAGCTCCCTCCACCTTATGACTCAGCTTGCCCCCCTTCCACCTTTGCCCCCCACAGCCCTTCCCCTCTCTAGGCCCCCTGGGGTTCCAGCTTTCCTCAGCTGACAGGTGATAGCTATGATAGCACCGGGATAAGAGGCTGACCCAGTGTTTCTTCCTACTTAAGAATCTAACACCAGCATCACCTGGAGGGATTGTTAAACCGGAGTGTTGGGCCCTACCTCCAGAGTTTCTGATTCAGTAGGTCTGGAGTGGATCCTAAGAACATGCATTTTGAACAAGTTCCCAGGTGATGGTAATGCTGCTGGTCCAGGGACCACACTTTGAGAGCCACCGTGCTAGGCAATGACTGCATGAGAAGGGGACGAAGCAGTTAGCTGACCTAGCCAAGAAAGCCCCCCACCCCCAGAGGTGACATTACGCTAGGACCTGAATGACAAGGAAGAGCTAGTCATGCAAAGGTCTAGGTCTTTTTTTTTTTTTTAAGATTTTTAAAAAATTTTTATTTATTTATGATAGTCACACACACACACAGAGAGAGAGAGAGAGAGAGAGAGAAGCAGGCTCCATGCACCAGGAGCCTGACGTGGGATTCGATCCCGGGTCTCCAGGATCGCGCCCTGGGCCAAAGGCAGGCGCTAAACCGCTGCGCCACCCAGGGATCCTGGTCTAGGAGTTTCTAAACTCTCCATGGGCACTGGGCAGTTTAGCAAAGCCTACGGAACCCTTCCCAAAGCCATGTTTTCAAATCCATAACATAATACACATCGGGTTGCACAGGAAAATGATGAAATTGAAATCCAGCTCAAGCCACAGCCCGCCCCCCCTCGTTTAAAAATCCCCCCTTCCCCGGAAGGAGTGTTTGGAATAATCCGTGCAAAGTCCCTGGGGTAGAAGGGACTTTGGCAGGTTGGGGGATGAGACTGGCTATGGGCAGGCGGGTGAAAGCGGGGGGTCGCCAGGTGGCTGGCTTTCGCGCCTAGTCCCAGCTGCTGGACTCCCTCCCATCTCCCTCCTACAGATCGCGCTGGCCGCCCGACGGAGAAGGCGGTGTTGGCAGAACCAGAGGGGCGCCGAGGGCACAGGCCCCTCGGGCCTCCTGCCGGCCTGGGGCTGGGACAGGGCGCGAGTCTCGGGCTGTGAGCGCCAACGCCCGGAGCGCGGAGAGCCTGCGGCTCCCTCGGGATTCGGGGGCAGCGCGCGGGGACCGGCCGGGGCGCAGGACGCGCGGCGAGGAGGGGACGCGCCCCCGAGTCGGAGCCCAGGGCTCGCGCGGGTCCCAGGCACCGTGTGACCGGGGGCCAGCGGCTTCCCCCCCGGGGCGGCACGGGCGGCCCCGCCGGCTGAGAAGGGCTGTTTGCGGGGGGAGGCGGAGGCCCCAGGCGGCGGGCGCCCCGAGGCTGCCCAGCCGGGCTGCGGGCGGAGGGGGCCGGGCCGGGGGGCGCCTCCACTCTGCTGCCCGCGGCGCCCGCCCGGGACAGTGGGAACCCGGCGGGGCGGGGGCGGGGCTAGCCTCGGGCACCCCTCCGCCCCCTCCCCTCCGCCCCCTTCTTTCCCTTGCTCCTTCTCCTTCCCCCTTCCCTCTCCTTCCTCCTCCTCGCCCCACCTCCTCCTCTTTCCTCCCGCTCCTCCCCCCATCTCGCCTCCTCCATCCTCGTCTCACCTTCTCCCCCTCTTCCTTCCCCTCTCCCCTCTTCTGCCCCTCCTCTCCCCCGCCCCCCTCCTTTCCCTTCCTCCTCCCCCACCTCTTCGTCCTCCCCCCACCCTTTCTTCCTTCCGGTCCTCCTCCCTGCAGAGTGGTTGGAAAAAAGGGTACAGCACTGGGGCTGACGCCAGGGCAGACCAGTGCTCAAGACCACCTCTCAGTGCTGCTGCTCCCACCCACCTGGGTCCTTGGTCTTGGAGTCCAGGGCTAGAGGCCTGGAGGAGAGGCCTCCCCCACCTGTCCACCGGACAGCTGTTGGCTTCCTGTGTAGAGAATGGGTTCCCCACATTCCCAGGTTCATTGCCACAGCCCCCCATTCCCTCACTCGGATCCTTCAATTGCAATCTGGAGATTGTTTCGGGGAGGCTCCATCATTTATTCAATCAAAAAGCTTTATTGATCAAAACCACAATGAGATACCACTCTAAGTGGTGAGAATGGCTAAAATGAACAAGACAGGAAACAACAAATGTTGGAGAGGATGTGGAAAAAGGGGAACCCTCTTGCACGGTTGGTGGGAATGCCAGCTGGTGCAGCCCCTCTGAAAAACAGTGTGGAGTTCCTCAAGAAGTTAAAAATAGAGCTACCCTACAACCCAGCAATTGCACTATTGGGTATTTACCGGAAAGATACTGATGTAGTGAAACGATGGACGCCTGCACCCCAATGTTCATAGCAGCAATGTCCACAATAGCCAAACTGTGGGTGTCCATCGACAGATGAATGGATAAAGAAGATGTGGTCTATATATACAATGAAATATTACTCAGCTATCAGAAAGTATAAATACCCATCACTTACATCGATGTGGATCGAACTTAAGGGTATTATGCAGAGTGAAATAAGTCAGAGAAAGACAATTATCATATGGTTTCACTCATTTGTGGAATATAAGAAATTGTGCAGAGGTCCATAACGGAAGGGGGGGGGACACTGAGTGGGGAAAAATTAGAGAGGAAGAGGGATCCCTGGGTGGCGCAGCGGTTTGGCGCCTGCCTTTGGCCCAGGGCACGATCCTGGAGACCCGGGATCGAATCCCACGTCGGGCTTCCGGTGCATGGAGCCTGCTTCTCCCTCTGCCTGTGTCTCTGCCTCTCTCTCTCTCTCTCTCTCTCTGTGACTATCATAAATAAATAAAAGTTTAAAAAAAAATTAGAGAGGAAGATAAGCCATGAGAACCTCCTAACTCTGTGAAACAAAGGGTTGCAGAAGGGGAGGTGGGTTGGGGGATGGGGTAACTGAGTGACAAGGGTACGGCATTGGGTGTTATCTATATATTGGCAAATTGAACTTAAATAAAAAATAAAACAGTGCACAAGTTTACCACACCTAAAAACACCACACACAGAAAACTTTATTGAAAAACTGCTCCTTACTGGCTCCAAGTAAGGCCCTAACACAAATTAAAATTCAGTCCCTCTGACATGGAAGACAGAAAGGTATAATAGCATAGTGGTGGAGACAGATATAGAAGCATGAATTCAGTACTTATTGTTTGCCAGGTCTTTGAAAGTAGATAATATTATCCTCATTTACATATGAGGAGACAGGTACCATAGAAGGTGGACAAAGATAATAGATGAGTGAAATTTCCATTTACAATATATAAAACCCCCAAAAGGTCAATCTCTTAGGTTATAGAGATTGCTTTCAAAACCGACCAGCGTGGATATAATTTAAAAAACTGAAAATGTCAAGTATTGGCAGGACAAGGAGCAACTGGAATTTTCATACACTCCTGGTACAACACGGTGCAAACACTTTAGAAAAATGTTTGGCAGTTCCCACTAAAGCTAAGCCTGCAAAATCCTGGTGATGCAACAGCTCCACTCCCAACTGGACTGAGTGCTTCTATTCACCAAAAAACATTTTTCAGTAATGTTCATAGTCATAGAAGCTTTATTCATGTATACTAGCCCCAAATTGGAAACAACCAAATGTCCATCAACAAGGAAATCAATCATGGTATAGGCATGTGGTGGAATATTATGCAGCAATGAAAAAGCATGCATTAGTGCAGCAGACACAACATAAATGGATCTCACAGATAATATTGAATGAAAAAAAAGCCAGACACAAAGGGGAACATACTGTATGACTCCATCCATATGAGGTTTTAGGACAGGAAAACTGACCTAAAATGACAAAGATCAGGGTAGTGGTTACTTTAAGAGGTTATGGACTATGGGGACACACAGAGCCTTTGTGGGAGCTGGAAATGCTCTAAATCTCCATCTAAGCAGTGGTTGCACTAGCATAAGCATGCATAAAAACTAACCACGCTCCACACTGCAGATCTATGTACTTCACATCATGTAAGTTATGTCTCAATTTAAATAAAACAAAGAGCTCCTGCCAATCAACAGGAAAAGCTAGGAAATACAAACATTTTATCAGCAAAGACTATACATTGGTAATTCACAGAAAGAGAAGTCCTAAGAGCTAACAAGTATTTGAAAAGATGCCCAATCTCACTAGTAGTTAGATAAATATAGATTGAAACATCTGATCACTCCACAACCGTGAGAATGACAAATATTAGCAAAGTGGACAGTACCAAGTGTTGGCCAAGATGTGGGGAGCTGCGCTGCTGGAGGGGATATGATTAGTTGGCTTAGGCAGTGCGAAAGCAAGCAAGCCAGCAGCCCTTGGTGATATCAAGTAAGCGCACACCTTGGAACCCAGAGATCCAACTCTCAGTGCTTGAACAGGTTGGCAAGGGGGCCAGAAGGATAACATGTTCACTGGGACATTTTAAATGGGAATGCTGCGTTGTACTCAACCTTGGTATTCCTCAAAGGAAGGGATAAGTCAGGTGGTGGGACACACTATGGAATGTTAAACAGTAGTTAGAAGCAACAAATTTGTAATTGCTGAATGTGCATACATGGATCTCAAAAAAATAGAATGAATTGAAACAATTCTAGATTGAAACAGAACTAGATTTCCAGCATGGTACCACATATATAAAATAACACCCTCCCCCCACGCACACACACACACAATCGCCCTGCACATTTTATGAAAATATGTGCATATTTAAGGGCATATGGTAAACATCAGAGTAGATGCTTAAGGGAGATTGAAAATAAATATTGGGGAAGAAAGAGAAATAGAAAATAAAATAGAACCCGGTCATTCTACTTCAAGAGAGAAATGAAAGCATATGTCTACACTGAGACTTCTTTTTTTTTTAAGATTTTATTTATTTATTCATGAGAGACACAGAGAGTCAGAGACAGAGGCAGAGGGAGAAGCAGGCTGCCTGCGGGGAACCTGATATGGGACTTGATCCCAGGACCCTGGGATCACCACCTGAGCCAAAGGCAGATGCTCAACCACTGAGCCACCCAGGTGTCCCTACACTGAGATTTCTATATGCATGATCATAGAAGCTTTATTTGTGATAGCTCCAAACTAGAAACAACCCAGGTGTCCATCAACAGATAAATGGATGAACAGATTTTACCTCAACCATACAATGGAATGCTACAATTAAAGAGGAAAAAAAAAAAAAAAAAAACCACTGATACGCACAACAATATGAATGACTCCAAAAATAATTATACTCAATGACAGAATCCAGACTGTATCATGCCACTCACATAAACTCCTAGAAAATGTGAACTAGTCTAGAGTGAGAGAAAGCAGATGAGTGGTTGCCTCCAGAGTGGGGGGTAGGGAGAGAGGAGAAGTGGGCAGAGGGATTACCAAAGGGTTTGAGGAAACTTTTGGGGGTGGAAGATTTGTGCCTTATCTTGATCATGGTGCTGATTTCTCAGGTGTATACATATGCTGAAACTCATCAGATTGCACACTTTAAATATGTTCAGTTTGTTTAATGTCAATTGTTTAATGCTACAAAAATAAAAGAAAATAAGAAGAGGGTTTTGCATTAACTGATACTGATAATATACCTGGAACCAAAGGATGTGGTGATTAACCCACCTTGTTGCCCTTGAAATTAAAGCTAACAAAAACCAAAAACGAAGACAGCACATAATAAAGCTTAGCTGGTTAAATGGCATGCTCAGGCCCTGCAACTGGGATGCTGATTCCTACACTACCAGGATGACCTCTGTGGCTCAGGGCTTGAGCTAGTTCAAGGTTCTCTGTAAGCACTTGTGTTTGGTGAAGGCATTCATCCAAGCCCTACGGTCATCTCTAAAAAAGGCTCTGGGCACTCAGAGATGGGGGATAAGGTCTCTAGGCCCTCCCACCCACTTGGACAGAGAGTCACAAAGCTAGGTGAAGTCAGGGAGGGCTTCCTGTAAGAGGTGATGCTTGAGTTCAGAGGTGTGTGGGTCAGAGTAAACACTTGCTATTATCTGTATTATTATGGCTCCCCATGATCTTAGAGAGAGGAAAACGGAGAGGAAGAGGGAGTTCCAGGAAGCAGGCCCTGATGGGTGAGTGTGTGGGAGAGGTGGAGGTGGGCATGTGCAGGCCCTGATGGGTGAGTGTGTGGGAGAGGTGGAGGTGGGCATGTTGATTGGATTTGGCTGTGACCAGGGAATAGTTCAAATTACAGGGGAAGTCTTTTCAGGGCTGGTTGCCATCCCCTGGAAAGTAAGCGTCCCAAAAGACATGGAGGCTCAGGTGTAACGAAGACTCCCCCCAAGTATTCACCTGGCCTGGAGCTTTGAGTGGGTGACCCAGAGTCTCAGCAGTAACCTGACATCCTGAGCAATCTAATCTGCAGATGCTTTAATCCATCAAGAGTGTCCTCACTAGGCCTCTGTCTGCTCCAAGCACAATAGGAAATCCATCAGTGTTGGGTTCCTCCCTTGCTTTCTTCCTTTCCCCACACACTTACAGGCTCTGCTCAAGACCTACCCACAGGGCCACTGTCCGCATCAGGCCATGACCAGGGCAGGTGGATCCCGAGTCCCAGGAAGTGTCCGGCAAAGGCTGCAGGGATGAGCAGCCCCTCAGCCATGTGGAGGGCGGCGGCTGTTCTTGATTCCCTGCCATGAAAAAGCCCCATTGTGGGGTCTTTGAGGGAGGATATATTTATTTTGTTTCCTGAGCTGTGTGAACAGTGCACTGTGCCACCAGGATTGAGAGGGCTCTGTGTGGCTGGGGAGGGATTACGTCCCCCTCCTGGGTGGTGTGATGTCAAAAGGCCCCATTCAGTGGGGGCTGGCAGCCCACCAGCAGCCCCAGACTCCTGAGCTGTCCCTGGGGGGCAGCTTGGTTTCCCTCTTTCTCTCTGAAGGAGGGGCTTGGGGCTAGGTGTGGGGCGGGAGGGGGCGGGGTGGGGGCGCTCAGGCAGCCGTCTGAGGCCCAGTCCCTGAGTCTCCAACCTCTTCAAATTCAGGAGCTGTCCTCCTCCGAGGTGGAGCAGGGATGCAAGACTGCTGCTTGATCCCTGACTCACTTCCTGGAAGGACCTCTCATTTCTGCTTGAGATGTTACTTTGAAGGGAAGTTTCACACCAGGTCACAGAGATTTGCTAAAGGCAACCTTCGCTATACAACTCCAAATCCACGCTCTGAATTTATGTGCATATCATTTCTATGATTATTTTGTGAATAGCACAACTGTGTTATGTTATGCTTGGTGTGGGTGTGGGTGTGAATGTTGAGTGTGTGTGTGTGTGTGTGTAGTGTTAATTTGTTCACAGGAAATGTTTTAAACACATCTTAATTTTTGCAACCCTGTTCTGGCATTTTTCTGTTTTTTAGTACAATGGGAGCCTCAGTACCTGGAAATGGACCTGGAGTCTCTTGGGCTGAGGGCCCTTGGCAAAGGGACCCTGCGTCTTGAGCATGTCTGGACACGAGCGGTGAGGTGAGTGGGCAGGGTGCCTAAGTCTCTGGGCAACCATGGGAACAGTGGGTGGTGGGGCCAGGTATCCTGCCAATAGCCAGAGAGGCCAGGAAGAGGGTCCTTCCTCAAAGTTGGCTGGTTCCCCAGGGGATCAGGCCATTGGTAGGGAACGTGAAGTTCAAGTCTTTGCTGGGCTGTTCCTAGTCTCTCCCCTTATGCCAGTCTCCCAGGTCAAGCATGGGCTGCCTCTCACGGGACATGATCCCCACCTCTGCTCAGGAAACCCCACTCAGGTCTCTACTGTTCTGTCCTCACATGGTCTGCCTGGCTCCACTAACAGAACAGGTGTGACCTGTATGTGACCCCTGTATGAGGGGCAGAACCCAGAACCCCTTGGGCTTGTCCCTCCATCCATCAGCTCATCAACCCAAAATCAGGCTGCCATGGGGTCTTACGTCAGTGAGAAGGTAGCTCATTGTCTCCTTCCTGCTCAATGGGCTGGCCTCCTGCCTCTAGTTTCAGCTGTCTCTGCCTCACTGAGTGACCAAAGGAATTCACCAAGCTTTGGTTCTCCCATCTGCACAGGATTCCATTGGTTGGTCTCAGGGGGCCCTCTCAGCTCCGATTTTCTGTAAGCCTTGGAAACCGGATGCAGGTATAAATGGGATCCGATGGGAAATCTTTACATGGGCATCTGGAAGGTCACACTGGGATGCTGGCAACTCCGTGTGCCCCAATGCAGCCTGAAAGGAATTTTCTCCTGGCCATTTGCATCCATGCTCCTGGGAAGGTTAAAGATGTTTGACTAATATACAACCCCTCTCATCCTTTTTCCTCTTTGAAAAGAGCCATAGGGTGACGGGCACTGAGGGGGGCAGTTGACGGGATGAGCACTGGGTGTTATTCTGTATGTTGGCAAATTGAACACCAATAAAAACTAAATTTATTATTGAAAAAAAAAAAGAAATTGCCATAGAGGAGGGCGTGATGCCGGCATTTGAAAGAGAGATGGGTAGTGTAGAGAGGAGGCTAAGGAGGGAAGGCATTGGAAGCTGGCTGTAAGGAAAGGCTCTGCTCAGCCCTGGGGAGCCCTGAGCACCCAGCTGCCTATCCTAAAATAGGGTCTGTTTTGGGATTATGGCCCAGTCTCAGGAGAGACAGAGGCCCCCCCCCAAAAGAAGGAAGAGGGCCATTTGCTGTCCAGTAAGGCCTCCTGGTGGGGAGGCATCTCCATGTGTGGAGTAACTGGGCACACACTCTTGGCCTTGATCTTGTACTCAAGGGTGAAAGGAAGGTGAGGGGCTGTGGGTTCTGTGAGAGGCCAGGATCACCTGGGCTGGGCATGGCTAAATGCCTGGTGGATGCATATGTGAGCAGCCTTAGCTCAGATATGACAATTACCCTGGGTTTGGGGAATAAGGCTCTGGCTTCCCTGGAACATGACCTAGTCATCCCAGAGTAAGCTGGAGTGTTCTTGAAGGATAAAGGATGGATTCATGGGTAGATGGATGGATAAAATCAAAGCAGTCTAAGGGAGGAATCCCTAATCTTTTGTAGATGACTAATTTCTATAACAAGAGAGGAAAGTGAAATTTTATCTCAATGTTTTGAGCCAGATGGACTAAGAGAATGGATTCTGGTTGGGGTTATGGAAATAGTCAGCAAAGGGGCAGTGGAGAGAGATACACTGTGGGAACCAAGGGAGGAGGACATATTAGGAAAACAAATAATGTCCAATCTCATGGAGCTCAAAGAGAGGGAAAGCAAGTTGGATTTTCTCTTTGCTGGATCCTGGGAGACAATTTTAGTAGACTGTTGGCAAGGGCTAAGGAGGGGTTGTCTCTGCTCCTGGAAGACAGACAGGAATGCCTCTGGCTTTTGCATCGTGCTTTGCAGAGGTGAAACCTTATTTCAGTACAGCCAGCACATTCACAAAGTACAGACATACTGCCTGCAATGTCCGAATAGGACTCCATCAGGACAGAGTTCCCCAAAATAGACCATATGCTCTATTGTCTCCCATCTAGTCATTTATGAGTGATACTATAGTGCATTGGGAAAAGCCCAGTGCCAGATGTCAGAAGATCTGGTTTCTGATCCAGCCTCTGATACCAACCAAGTGGATTTCCTTGGCCAGATCATTCAGCTGGATTCCTTTATCCATGCACCAATGAAGTTACTTACCACTCCTTATCTGCTGTTGCTGTTCATATTGGACCCCCCCCCCCATAAATGTATTACCTTGCCTATGGTGACTGCTCAGTAAATACATTTGTTGATTGGATGGCTAGGTGGATGAACAAGTTCTGGAGCTTAGTTTGCATATCTATAAACCAGGGGGTATGAATTCAAGCTTCCTGAGGTCCCTTCCATCTCCAGTCATTTATGACTAAATATATATATTTTGTCATAAGCAGTGTTCTTCCAAAGTTTCTTCGACCTGGCTCATCTGAGGCAATTTGGCTTTTGTAGATTATTTAATTTAATCTCCTTGAGGGTAGAGACTGTGCCATGTATCATCACAGCTCCAAAGCCTAACTTCTATGACCAGTAATAAGATCTTAGCAGATAAACATGAAGCCTTCATTGACTGAAAAAGTAAATCACTTCCAACTATACTTTGATCCTCTAGGAACACATTCAAAGATATGTAGCATGTGGTTCTAATGCCATCATGTTGCCAGCTGATCAAGGATTATCCTGATGACAGGACAGGATGTGTCCGATGGCCAATTTCTGGTGTGACATCTGCATGTGGCTTTTTAACTTCAAGTTTGGGCTTGTCCCTCCATCCATCAGCTCATCAACCCAAAATCAGGAAGCATCATGTCCAGGCCCCAGGCACAGTATAAAAGGGATCCTGATGACTTGGAAAATGTCCAGAGGCAAGTGGCCAGGATGGTGAAGGGTCTGGAAATGACCATGAAGTGAGGAGTGATTAACAGAACCAGAGGAATAAGCCAGAGAAGATGGAGACATGGCAACTACTGAGAATATCTGAAGGGTTGTTACAAAGTGTGTTGTCCAAGCCAACTTGAACTAGGGTAGTTTTTATCCCTCCAAGGGCCTCCTGAGAACAGACCTGCCCCTGGCAAATGTAAAGTAACAGGGAGGCCAATTTCAGTTCCACTTAAGAACTCCAGAAGATTTTTCTGATCCGACGTATAAGAACATAGATTTGACCACCCAGTGAAGTAGAGAATGGGTGACAATTGCCAAGGATGAAGGACAGGAGATTGTCATAGGCTGGGTGGTTGCACTAGGTGACTTCTGAGGTCCCTTTCAATGTAAAGATTCCAGGATTCTAGAGAATTTTGCACTAGAGGAAAAAGAAAGCTCCTTGCTTTGTCAATTTAGAAACAGTCCTCTGGTCTTAGCCGTGGTTCATCTCATTCCTGGCTGGTGTCCTCTAAACACATTTCTCTATTCGGCGGTTTTGGCCTTCCAGCTGAAATGACTATAAACCTCTCTCCTCTTCATCTTAAAAAAAAAAAAAAAGAAAAAAAGATAAAAAGATCTTTTTCTTTTCCGAATAAAGAGCTAGGAGGTCTTGGGAAGCCTGTACCCAAATGGAGGAATTCCATTTAAAAAAATCATTAAATAATTAAACAAATAAGCAGTAAACCTCCAAGCCAAAATTAGATGACCAAATTCAATTGGCCCAGCTGTCCAGAAAACAGAGCTTTTGTCTGTCTTCTAGATCTCTTCAAGGATGATGGATTTGCCTGACCCGAGATTGGACTCATTAAATTCACATCTGGGGATAGGTAGATGGGAAACCCTCTGAAGCTCAGACCTCCTGATGGTGGTTGGAGAGGGAGAAACGTGGTCTCCATGGCAACTCCCTGGGGCAACCAGGACAGCCTCTTTTCACCTGGAGCCAAGCCTTCGAACTCAGCCACTCAGCCCAAGGTTTGTACACCAGGGGCCTCCTATCTGGTGGTTGGTGATGTCAGTGGAGCCTGTGATGGAGTGATTTTCTTGGAATTATGCAGAATGTGGCCCATAAAAAAGAAATGAATCTATCAGCTGCAAGGCTGAAAATAAAAACTGATTCACAACCACTTTATTTGTGACAATACCACGCCAACCAGAAGTCTCCCTTGGCTCCCCCACCCAGGGCTCTGTTGGGTTTTCTTTTCATAGTAGCACAAACTCTCAGAGTCAGAATGGCTCTCTGGGCTCATCCAACCCCCTCATTTTACAGATGAGGTTTCGTTTGAAGCTTAGTTCCAAGAGGGCTTGGCGTCCAACAGGAAAGCGTTAACATTTTCCAGAAGCAGCCCTAGCCTCCCAACTGAAGGCTACTTTAACATGTAAGTCCACGTCTTGTTTCAATTAGCTCTGGTGCTCTGGGCACAATTACTGGAAAATGGGTGAGTTGAGGGTTGAGGAAGTGATGTCACTGGAGACCCCAGGTAAAATCCGGGTGATGACGGGATGACAGCCACCAACAGAGCCCTCACTTGTTTGGTTAGTGATGGAGGGAGACACGGGGTACTGCTTCTGGAGCTGGTTCTAGGTGGTAGCTGCTGGTCACCAGGGGCCACTACTGGGAGAGACAGGTCAGCGAGGTGGGTAACAGACACAAAGGCGCCGCCTCTTGGTTGCAGAGATCATGGGGCTCCCTGTTTGGATCCTTTGTGGGCAAAGGAACTGTATGTAGCTTAATTTGCTGGGCCTCTTCTCCAGGGGTTTGTGATGTTTGAAGAGGAGCCTTTTTACCAGCCACATCCTCAACACTATCATCCCCTTCACCAACCAGGGCTCATCCACCTGCTAGGTCTTTCAAGGAAACTAGGTTCTATTACCCTGACGAGGTGTCACAGAGGAAGGGTTCAAATTGCCTGGAATCATACTCTGTCTATAAACCCACAGGAGACCCTGCCTGCATGGGTTTCTCATCCGTGTGTGTGTGTGTGTGTGTGTGTGTGGTGTTTTGGGGGAAGGGAGGGTAGAGGAGGGAGGTTGAGCCGTTAATGCTGACAATTGCAAGTCTGTTCTGAAGCCAGAGGAAAAAATTAGTACAGACTAAAGAAAGAAAATTTCAGGGTTTCCAAGAATACTTAAATAATTGCTGTTATTCCGGCCCTCAGATTGGTGGTTTGTTTGAGTAATGGCCTGGCAGGAGTCTTTGACACCACACTTTGTCCTGGAGGCCAGGCTGGCTCTGTCATGCCTGTGGGGGATATCCTAAGGGCATGTGATATTCGGGGGTCCTTGGTGGCCAGGCGAAGTGATGAAACCTTGGGCTACAAGGTGAGGTGGTAAAGATGGCATTTCACTGTGGGAGCGCATGTCCACAGGCTTGTAGCCAGTCAGATATGCGGGCCTTCTCTGAGGTGTGAGTTCCCTACCCTGCAGATGCCTAACCTATATTATTACCCAGTGAGATCTCAGTGCATAGAAGGAGGCTACAGATGTCCTTATCACTTGGGGGCACCCTCATCTTGCATCATGCTGCCCTGGGTTGAGCTGGAGGCTCGGTGCTTGCGGGATCCCTGAGCATCCGCTTTGTCCCTTGTGTCTTTGTGTGTATGGTTGGGATGTGATTGCTTTATCGGTCATGATTTGTTCAGGTGCCTCTTCCCCACATAGGTAAGGACATCAGCTCCCTAGGAGAGAAGGGAGTCTTTTCTGGAGCTCTCAGAGGAGCAGTAGGGCTGGATCCTGGAGGCCCAAGATCGGGTCTCAACTCTGCCATTAAGTGACTGTGTCCTTTTGAGCAAGTCATTTAATCTTGCCAAAAAAATGATGGGGGCAGGACTCAGCCCATATCCTCAAATACTGAAGGTTGTGACCCATCAGCCAGGGTTCATGACATCCATTTGGGCAGAGTAAATACAAGCAGCCCTACTCGAGGTGGGCTGCCTGTGAGCTCTGGGAATTGACTCTTCCCTTCCCTGGGGACTCCCACACCAAGCTCAGCAATCTTTCCTTTCTGACTTTTGAAACACCACCTTTCCAGGAGAGTAGGGCTCTTGAACCACTGTCATACCCCCTGAGTAACCTGAGTGTTTTCAGGGAACCCTACATGCCCCCTCTACACATTGCTTCCTAGGTGATCTTCCAAGGGTGGCCAATGTAACTTCCTCTTTTGCTAGAACAGAAACACACACACACACACACACACACACACACTCACACAGAGGCTAAATCTGTTTCAGAACACTGTCATCTCCCTTAAGAGATGTCATTGTAAAGTTGAAGTGTGTAACTCTTGTTTCTCAGGGTGTACCCACTCACAACAGATAGATTCAAGACCTGGTTGCAGTAGAAGTGGTTTTAGTGTTTGAGTTCAGGGTCCCTCTCTCACTTCTTGGAACAGCCCTCATTGGGTATCTACCATTTTCTTATACTGAAGGACAATCCCAGAGGCTACTCCGTTAAGTGAATGTTGCTGTCCTGATGACAATTCAACCATGGCTTCCCACCAAGTCCCAAATACTTAATGTAGTACCCAGGCTGCAAATGGCCTGTCCCTGCCAGATTCTGCATCTTGATAGCTCTCTCTCTTTCTCTCTTTCCCCACCTCCCCCAACACTGCTCTGTTCTCCCTGCCCTTTGCTTCTCCTACCTATTGTGGCAAGTGGCCCCGGGGAGGGGGGAGCCCTAGTTCAGAAGAGAGCTCCTCATTTCCTCAGGATCTGCATGACAGACAACAGTCAACTCTGTGGAAAGTGTTTTAATCCAAATAATAAAAAATAAGACAGCAATCCACCTTCCTCAAAGATTTCAATAGTTACCTTCTGTAGGGTCATATAATGGGGTTCTCAAAAATCCCTGAGTCACATAAGGAAGGCAGGACCACGGTGATAAATGTGAGACATCGCTGGTAGGATCTAGACTCCTTGCCATGCCTCCGAGGACTCTCCTTGCTCACTTGAAGACCTTTGGCACTTGGAGAGCACCACAAGGGGGAGCCCTGAGCATAAACCCAAGACTGGCTTTACTCCCACCTGAGAAGAAAGTAGTCCAGGGACCAGCTGACTTATTCCTCCAAGGCAAGCTTCCTAGGTTCCTTTGAAGGTCCTGGGATGGACTATAGGTTGTCTTTAAAGGCCCTGCAACTCCATGCAATATTTTGGGCATATGTACATGTATATTTCTGGAATGAGGGTCCAAAGTCATATTCTCAAAGAGATTTTGAGAACAAAAGATTAGGAGCTTCCAAGGGGCCTTCTCATAACTCCCAAAGGAGCAGGGTTTCCCATTATTGCTGAACCAAACAGAGGAAATCAGGGAGCATGGATTTAAGATTCCCTCTGGGTTTGGCTATCTGAAGCAATGACCTCCCTTAGCATCTAGAGAAATGTGTTCAGAAACATTTGGTAGCCTGTCGGAGCATTTATTTTGTCCAGATTGTCTCCTTCCTGGACTACAGAATCAGAGCATCCCCGGGTTGAGGGACCTTGCAGCTTTCTCTACTTTACACCCTATCCTGGGTCACCCATCATTTCTCAGAGAGGGCCCCGTACAGTGTTGGTCAAAGTGGAGTTGGTGGGTTTGTGTTGGTGGCAGACTGTTACTGGTCCACAGGGAGGTTAGTACAGAGAGTGAGAGTAGGCATTTGGAAACTTTTATAGTAACTTGACATTGTTGAAAGACCCAAGAGAATGATCAGAGTCAGCAAATGTGGCTTGGAGTTTAGTTTTGTGCAGGAGCGTGTTCGGTGGCACAGCTGTGATAGGAAAAGTAATTACCCAGATTAAGGAGATTGGGCCAGAATGTGAATCAATGCACTGCTTCCCTTCATCGAGAATGTCTTGCCAAAAAAAAAAAAAGAAAGAAAGAAAAAGAAGAAAATAGCGAAATTAACAGGCTTAGTGAGGAAAGAAAAAGTGTGAGTTACAGAAAGCTAAGATGTTAAGCTGAAAATGATTGTCTTTATCATGTGTGTTAGTACGGGAGCTGGCTGTAAACAACTATTGTCCCATACAAAGTAAAATGGTTATTAAAGGGAAGGTCCTGTGGAAAAATTCATTCTACGGAATAAACTCTTGGAATTTCTGCAGCAAACTTTTTAAATATGTCGATTGGACAACCAGATTTGTGTATTTATCCAATATCCTCAGTTATTTTTGATGACCTGAATACTTCCCCGCCAGGAAAGGACTGTGCCATGCTTTTTATTAAAATTTTTTTCGTGTTATATCATTCTTACTAAATTAGCCATTCTATGCACATATGTCAGATGAATCTTCCAGAAACTTCATTTTTTAAATCATGTCATCACCCTTCTCAAAAATCTCAAACATTTTCAAAAAAGGCGAAAAATCCAAGCTTCTCTACGTGACAGTTAAGATCCCCTGTAACTGGGCACTGACTCATGTTTCCAGCCTTAGTACTGGCTGCCTTTTTAAAAAATAAAAATGAAAAAAAATAAAATAAAATAAAAAATAAAAAATAAAAATGGTATATATTTAAGGGGTAAATATGATTGTTTGCTATATAGATACACAGTGACGTGATTACTAGGATCAAGTTATTTATCATATCATCCCCTCCCAGTTAGCGTGTGTGATGAGAATATCTGTAATCTTCTCTCTTAACAAATTTCCAGGATGCAATTCAGTCTTAACTATGGTCACCATTCTAAACATTAACCTCTGGACTTACTCATCCTATGTAACTACAATGTTGAACCCTTTGACCAACATCTCCTGACTACTCCCATAGCCTGCCCCTGGTAACCACTCTTTGTTCTACTTTCTGCTTCTATGAATTTAATTTTTTTTAATTTCACATATAAGCGAGATCATGCAGGGTTTTCTTTAAATTTCTGTGTCTGGCTTATTTCATTTAGCATTATGTCTGCTAAGTTCATCCATGTGGTTGCAAATGGCAGGGTCTCCTTCTTTTGGGGGGCTGAATGGTATCCCTGTGCGTGTCTGTATGTATATGTGTATGTATACATTTCTTTGTCCATTCATCTATCAATGGACACTAAGGTTGTTTCCGTATCACCATGCTTTCCAATATCAGATAAGATCAAAGGACAAAAACAAAGAATTAGAAATTTGGGAAAAAAAATAGAATTTCTACAGATTGTTGTAATGTGGTCCATAATTTGGGGTGCCTGGCTGGCTCTGTCAGTGGAGTACGCAACGCTTGATCTCAGGGTTCTACGTGTGCGCTTCACCTTGGATATAGAAATGACTTGAAAATAAAATCTTAAGAAAATGCCTTACATAATTTAAAACACTTATCAACAAGGTAGCATATGTGTAACTTTATGCTGCATATTTGTAAAAAGTTGTCAGTTTACAGAATGATGAAACTCTTTGAATTTTGAATAAATTGGAATGGAATGGAATTTTGAATTTGACTGGATTTTATTTTCCATCAAAAAAATCCATGCATAATAAATTCATGGTTCCAGAATCCATTTTCCACTGAAAGATTATTTAAATTTAAGTATAATTTTTCAGGGTAGTTTTCGAAACTGGCTACTGAAGAAGTACTGGAGATGAATGTTTTAAAGCCTCATCATTTAGCTTGCCTTGGGTAAAGGTTAAAAAAATAAATATCCTGAGCTTGGCAAAACTTTTTAAAAATCTCTGTCCATCCCTACACTCCTATGAGACTGATTTCTTGTACAGAAATCTAAACTGTGAAACAGTTTAGAGGCACGTCGTCTCCTGTGACTAGCATTGTCATCAATTCAACCTAAATATATAAGATTTTTGTTCAAAATGTGTGATACAGTGTGATACAAAAGAGTGATACAGTGAATACCCATCTGCCCACTGCCTAGATTCTTCAATTAACATACATAATCCCTCCATCATGTGTCTTTTTTTAAATCTACTTGAAACATCAGTATACACCACTTCAGCCCTAAACACTTCAGCATTCCTAAATATTTCAGCATTCCAGGGTTTGATATTTATTCATGGTTATTTTTTATTCTTTGAGCTAAATTGTTTTAAAGATTTTATTTATTCATGAGAGACACAGAGAGAGAGGCAGAAACATAGGCAGAGGGAGAAGCAGGCTCCTTGAGGGGAGCCCAATGCAGGACCCAAACCCAGGACCCTAGGATCATGACCTAGCCAAAGGCAGACGCTTAACCACTGAGCCACCCAGGTGCCCCTCAAGCTAAAATTTTTATGTAGTGCTATGCACACGCCTTGAGAGTGCCAGTCAGTGAGTTTTGGGAAATGTGAAAACCTGTGTGTTGCAAACATCTGAAAATTTAGAGCGATTTCATCACCCCAGAAAGTTTCCTCATGCCTTTTCTTAGTCCATGACCCCACCCAAGAGGGGACCACTGTTCTGATTTTTCTTCCCGCCGTAGATTAGCCTATGCCAAAATCCTACAGTATATACTCTTCTGTGCCGGGCTTCTTTCACTCAGCATAGTTTTTGAGATGCATTCATGTTGTGTGTGTGTGTGTGTGCTTCATTCCCTTGTACTGCTGAGTCACATGCTATGTCTGACTATGTCACCACAGGTTTTGCTGTTTTTCCTGTTGATTTCCAACTTCTGATCATTATGAAAAAGCTGCTATGAACATTCTTGCACACATCTTGTAGAGTATGCTTTCACTTGTGTTGAGAGAATAGCAAAGACAGGAGTTGCTGCTGGCTCATAGGGTGATCGAACGTTCACTACCTTCGCTGGTGAGGCATCCAGCACATGTCAGCTTGCGCATTTCCTGTAACTTTCCATCTCAAGGGCTCGCTGTTCCACGGGCACTCTTAACCCCCTAGATCTTACAACTCTGATGCACACAATCTCTTGATAGTCTTTGCACAGCTCTTCGCTCTATCTGGGACAGGGCCACCTCTTTCTTGCCCTCCAGTTCTCAAATGACATGTCACTTGCATAGAAGGATGTTCTAATAGTAGCGTCTGCCCATCATGCTCCATTCTATGACCCTATTTTGTCTTCTTCATCTTGCACATCACTGCTAAAAGTTCTCTTTAAAGTATTTAACAAGTTTATGGGTTTGTTGTCTGACTCTCTGACTCGAAGGGAGCTCTGTGAGACCAAGGGTCTGGCCTCTGCATTCAATGCTGGGTTTCTGGGCTTCCAACAGTCCCTGGCATAGTGTGGACACCATAAATTTTGGTTGAATGAACAACTTGAAACCAGTAGTCATGGAGTTGGGGAGAGTATTCTTGCCACACCCATACACACACACACAGGCACAATAGAAATAATTATAGGGCAGCCCGGGTGGCTCAGCGGTTTAGTGCTGTCTTCAGCCCAGAGCCTGATCCTGGAGATCCAGGTTTGAGTCCCACATCAGGCTCCCTGCATAGAGGCTGCTTCTCCCTCTGCCTGTCTCTCTCTCTCTCTCTCAGGAATAAATGAATAAAACATTAAAAGTAATAATAATAATAATAAAAGGGTGGAAGGAAAATTTTGAGGTAGTATAAATGTATATGGCCTTGGTGGTGATGGTTTCATGGTGTTTATTTATTCCCAGTTTGAGTTGTATACATTCAACATTTACAGCTTTTTACATGTCAATTACATGTCAGTAATGTTATTTCATTTCATTTTATTTTTTTAAAAGGTTTTATTTATTTTTTCATGAGAGACACAGGAGAGAAAGAGGCAGAGACATAGGCAGAGGGAGAAGCAGGCTTCCTGCAGGGAGCCCGATGGGGGACTCGATCCCAGGACCCCTGGAATCAGGACCTGAGCCAAAGGCAGACACTCAACCACTGAGCCAGCCAGGCATCCTCACTAATGTGATTTTAAAAACATAAAATAAGAAGGTAATTATGAACCCTACCGTGGTAACATGGCAAAGTGATTATAAACCTTTAAAAAGACAAAATCACATATTACAATTATAATAATGTAAAAATAAGATTTTATGGGGGCCCAAATTACAACAAAGCACAAGATTATAATACTAAAAAAAAAAATCAATTGATCAATCAATAATCATGGGGATCTTGTCATCCAGTACAACACAGACTCTCCTTCAACGTACCGTCATAAATGAGCAGGTCACTGTTCAGACTGACTCTCAGGGGCTTTGAGTCACTGACCTTCTAACATAAGCTGATTCATCAAGAGCTGCCTCTGGCCGCCTGGCCAGCTCTGCGCAGTCGGGGCCTGTGAAAGGGGCCCTTGTCACGTTTTACTGTGTGGTCATTCACTGGAATTGGCTCTCCTGGCCGAGAATTTTAAGTTTTTGAAAAAATTCAAACCATCCTTGAAGCACACAAGCCAAGTGTCCAAGAGCAGGTAGGGGAAGGATGAATACATTTATTTGGGAGGCTCCTTAGGGAAACTGCAGAAGGCAGGAACCCCACCCCCTGCTGCCCCCCTGAAACCCTTCCAGACTTCCCTACCCAAAGCTCCCAATGTATCAGTGCTCAGAGGATGGGGTGGGCGGGAGCACCCAGGAGGGGCTCCGAGGTGGTTAAGGCAACAGGATAGAGGAGTGAAGCCATGGCTGCCCTTGGGAGCATCAGATGTCTGGTGCTCCTGGGCTCTCCACATCATCAAGACTTGTTGAATGTTTGCTCCCTAAATATTTCATAAATCTGTCCCCACCCTCCGCCCCTGATCAGCCTTTGCTCCAGGGCCATCATCACTCACCTGGACTGTGGAATTTGGGTGCCTCCAAACTGGCCACACAGCTTCTTGGCTGGCCTCCACTCTGTTTTATTCCTAGCAGCCAGAGGGACAGTTCCAAAGTCGGCATCTGATTGAGCAGCCCCTCCTTACAAAACATCACCGAGCCATCATCACGGACAGCTAAAATCCAACTTCTTCCCTGGGACTCAGGCCCATCCACACCTGATGCTGCTGCATCACACCCATCCGCTGCTCTGGCTATGCCTCCCCTGCCACCCACCTGGGTTCAGGTAGGACCCAGGAGCTTACAGTGTCCTGCCCACACTGTGTCGCTTCATAGTAGGGCAAAAGCTCAAAACTGTCAGTCTGGGAGCAAGGGCAGATGGAGTTGGTAGACTCCAGGAAGGCTTCCTGGAGGAGGCGACAGGGAGATAAGTCTTAAAGGGAAAGAGTGAACAAGGCAAAGAAGAGGGAGAGGAGTTTCAGGATTAAATTCTTTGCTCCAGGATCTCCTGGATCTTATGTGGCAGAGTTAATACTTCTGCTGCTTGGGTGAGGTTGGGTGCTGGTATGGGGAAGTAGAAGGGAGAATAGAGCACGGCACTCTGGAAGCCAGTCTTTACGTCCAGTAGGGTCAGGGAAATGAGGCTTTGGGATGGCAAAGGGGAAGGAGTTGGAGCCAAGACACTTCCATAAAGCCAGGACTGCATGGTCTGCAGCCTCAGAGCAGGGGCTGACAAAGGAAAATCATGCACCAGCAAGAGGAAAGCACAAAGCCGCATATCTGCCTCCACAGGGGTTTTGGATTTTTTTTTTAAATTTTATTTATGATAGTCGCACACAGAGAGAGAGAGAAAGAGAAGCAGAGACACAGGCAGAGGGAGAAGCAGGCTCCATGCACCGGGAGCCTGACATGGGATTCGATCCCTGGTCTCCAGGATCGCGCCCTGGGCCAAAGGCAGGCGCTAAACCGCTGCGCCACCCAGGGATCCCCGGGTTTCGGATTTTTTAAGATTTTTTAATTTATTCATTCAGGAGAGACACAGAGAGAGAAGCAGAGACACAGGCAGAGGGAGAAGCAGGCTCACCACAGGGAGCTCGATGCAGGACTCGATCCCAGGACCCTGGGATCATGATCTGAGCCAAAGACAGATGCTCAACCACTGAGCCACCCAGGTGCCTGAATTTTGAATTTTTTAAAGTCTCCACAGGAGAAATTAAAATGTCGAGTCTGGGGATCCCTGGGTGGCGCAGCGGTTTAGTGCCTGTCTTTGGCCCAGGGCACGATCCTGGAGACCTGGGATCGAATCCCACGTCGGGCTCCTGGTGCATGGAGCCTGCTTCTCCCTCTGCCTGTGTCTCTGCCTCTCTCTCTCTCTCTCTCTCTCTGTGTGTGTGTGACTATCATAAATAAAAAAAAATAAAAAATAAATAAAAAAATAAAATGTCGAGTCTGCCCTTCTCGTGGATTTAGGTCCAAAGATATGTGATCTTGAGGTGCAGCAGCTCCCAGCCTAAGAAATTATCATAATTATGCCTCTCAGCTGATTGGCTAGAGGGCCTGGCCCTGGCGAGTGGATAGTTATTCTGGGTGAATGCTCCCAAGGCAGCAAGGGATCCTCACTAGGAAGAGGCCGTCCTGCCAAGACGATGTTTAAAGAATGTTAAGAGTTGATAAGATATGATTCACCTGTTCACTGTGAGTAAAGATCAGGGGCCTGGGATCACAAGAATGCCAATGAACAGACACCGACCTGCAAGAGACAGTAAACAAAGAGACTTAGTAGATGAACACACTGGATAAAGACACTGTAAGAAAAGAAAAAAAAAGTAAGATTTGAAAGAGAACCATTGTGGGTTGAAGAGCATCCCCCTCGCAAACTCATACCTACTCTCAACCTCAGAAAGTGACCTGATTTGGAAAGAAGGATCTCCAGATGGAATTCACTCTCGATTGAAGGTGAGCTCTAAGTCCAACAGGGGCAGGAAGGAGAAATCTGGACGCACAGCTAGAGGCAGAGATTGGGGCGAAGCAGCCACAAGCCAAGGGCTGCCAGGAGCTGAAAGAGGCAAGGAAGGACCACGCACCCCCACCCCTACAGCCTGCAGATAGCCCAGCCCTGCTGCCTCCTTGATTCAGACATGCAGCCTCCAGAATGGCAAGAGAATACCTTCTGGTTGCTTTAAGCCACCAAGGTTATGGTAATTTGTGGCAATTGCTCTTAAGAAGCCGAGATGAATACCCAGAAATGAAAAGTCTAGTCTTTATCACATTTTTAAAGTTGTTTTTTTTTTTTAAGATTATATATTTATTTATTCATGAGAGACACACAGAGAGAGGGACAGAGACATAGGCAGAGGGAGAAGCAAGCTCCCGGTGGGGAGCCTGAT
Organism: Canis aureus; assembly: GCF_053574225.1. Taxonomy (NCBI): domain Eukaryota; kingdom Metazoa; phylum Chordata; class Mammalia; order Carnivora; family Canidae; genus Canis; species Canis aureus. Next base: position 52,692,120 of record NC_135612.1, on the reverse strand, counting down.
GCGGGATTCGATCCTAGGACCCCGGGATCATGACCTGAGCCAAAGGCAGATGTTCAACCACTGAACCACCCAGGTGCCCCACATTTTTTAGTTTATAGAAAAGTTTGCAGACCCCTGCTGTAGCGTACAGTGATCACCTGAATCCACCAGCCCCTCACCATAACCCGTGGTCCCCGGTCCGTGAGTCCCACTCATGCAGGTAGGGTAGCTGGTGGAGATGCCTACAGGAGCCACAGAGAGAATGAAACTAGTAAAGGAGTCTGAGGGGTGGAGGCCAATTTTGGGGGGGTCAAGCTGTACCCGTGGGGGGGCATTGGAAAGCTAGATGCAGAAACACCTCCGTAATATAACCTCATATTTATGAAACAGGGGGGAATCCACATGTACCCCCGACAGACGTGTGTGTTTATGCGGACACCTATGTCAAAATATGACTTCAGAGCTGGAGGAGTAGGCCAAAGGCTGTGTAGTAGGTGGGGGGCGTGGGTGTTACCTACGTGGAGGGGGGCGGGTGCTCCTGAGAGCAGGCAGGAAGCCGAGCCAGCCGGAGGGGAAACCGAGCATATGTGATACGATCATATTCCTGTTTTATGTCAGATTATATATGTAAAGAAGGAAAATATATAAGAACAAACCAAGTTGAAGAATTACAAGCAACAGAAGGTAAAGGCGCAGAGTAGCTGCTCAGCTGCAGCCAGCCACCGTCCTAAGGGAATGCAGCCCCCCACCCCCACCCCGTTTGTTCTGATCTCCCCATGCTGCAAAGAAAGCTGGAAATCTGGATTTGCGTGGGACATTGAAACACTGAGCAGCTACCAAATGCTTAAGGAAGAAATAATGCCAGTTCTACATCATCTCTTCTGGAAAACACTGAAGGAAAACCAGACGCATCTGGGGTGACCTCCAGCACACACAGGTTTGCAACTCCCGACCTGGAGCGATGGAGCCTGCACACCTATGACCAGAGTGGGGCCAGCGCCTTCTGATTCATCTTTGAGAAATGAGGGAGAGAGGGAGGGACATGTACTGAGCATGCCATGTTGAGCCCTTCACATGCTTTTATTGATGGAATTGACCCCAAGCAGGTATTAAGCCCATTGCACAGATGGGGAGACTGAGGCTCTGTTGAGTAACTTGCCCTGATCATCCAGCTAGTAAGTGTCTCTGAGTGTCCCACCTCACCTGTCCCTCTCTGCTCTCCTTGCACATCTTCCCTCTGCTTCCTGCCCCCACCACTGTGTCCCAGGCTTACTTCTTCCAGGTCCAACAGGCATGCATGGCAGCTGGGCAGGCAGGGCTTAGCCAAATCCAGCATGTGTTCTGATGGGGGCACCATTCACCGACTCCTAACAAGCATGGACAAGGGGCTGCTCTGGAAAGTCAGGCGAACCTCTCACTTTATGGTTGGGAGACTTAAAGCCCAGAAGGGGCCACGCCTTGCCCAGGCTCACACAGCTGTTAACCCCCTTCCCCAAGCCCTCCCTCTCAGGCATTATTTAATGGATCCAGAGTTGTCTTTAAGCCTCAGCGGAAAGTCACAGGGTGAGTTCAGGGAGGTCGGTAGGGAACAGCCTGGGAGCCACCCAGGGTGACCCCCCAACACCTCCTTCCCAGATATGCCCTGCACCCCAGCCCCTGCCAGAGCCCCCTGGAAGGCCAGGTGGGTCCAGGGCTCCCCTAGCACCTGGGGGCTGAAGGAATACTGGGGAGCCCAGGCAGATTCTCAGGGTTTGCTCTGTTTCTCTTTCCAGCCACAGCTTTTCCCCAGGGTTTATTATTAGCAAAAATGACAAAGCCCCTCATGGCTAGAGGCTGGCTGCTGGCTCTTAAGCCCTGCTGGCGCCTCTCAGCAAATAGTTCCTTTGGAACAGGGCAGCTCTTCCTGAGGAGGGAGCAGGGCTGGGGGAGGTACCCATGTCCCCCACCCCACCCCTTGGGGGAGGTCCCTGTGCGAGGCATAACTGCTCCCCCAGGCAGGTAACTCTCTTGGGCAAGAGGCCTGAGCAATGCCATGCTCTCAAAAGGGTTGGTCCCTGCCACTCTTGCCACGGTGTTCCCTGGCATGACTTGGAAACCCAGTAGGCCTGTGGTTCTCCCTCTCTTGGTTGTGTTCCAGGCCCACTCACAGCACCAGGGAAGCTGGCTATGTCCTTGCATCTTAAGGATGATATGCATCCCTTCCTGCACCATCTCTCCTGCATTATAAGACATCTGCTGGGCTGCCTCAGGCCACTCGGACCCCAGGATTCCAGCCATCTTCACCTCACTGCCCCCTCCCTGACCAGTCCTGGCTGCATCCTCGGGGCTGCCACTTCCAAGAGGCCCAGCTACAGGTATCCTCCTCAGATCCTGCCCTTAAAGTGTGTGGGTGGGGGGGGGGGGGACTACGGTCCCTCCCTGCATTCCCCCTCCCCTGGGATGCCTGAAGGCCTCCCACATCTGCATCTGGGCACCACTCCATTGTTCACTTCCAACCCCCTCCTGCTCCCTGGATTGGAAGCTACTAATCAGTCTCCTGGGCCAGAAAAATCCTCACCCAGTAAGCACCACTCCTAGACCTTTCCAGACTAGCACCTGGAGGACAGCCCTGAAACTTAACATCAAGCATTATGGTCTTTTATTCTGTGCTTCCTCCATGACACTCCACTCTGGGGTGATGCTGGGTTTGTGTCTCCCTTCCCAGAGGAGAAAAGCCAAATGTGAAGGCAAAATTGGGGCGGTGGGAAATTCCAAACAGTTACTACTTCACATGGCATCTTGTCACCACCGTGTTGCTTTTAGCTCAAGGCAGGTCCCGGCTCACTTTTGAGCCTGCCCTCCTCCAGGTGGGGCTGTATCACCTCACATGGCAGCTTTTTCTGGTGTTCAGCAGTAGGGATGAAAACCCAGACACAGGTCTCTTCAGATTCCTATGAAAGGAGGCCATGGGCTGAAGGCAGTGGGCTCTGCAGGTGTCCTGGGTCCCCACAGCCTCCAGCTCCCACCCTCAGGGCCCTGCTAAAATGCTAGAGTGCTGGGTTGAGGACCACAGCCTTGATATTTTTATCTGGTGTTGCCATTTCCTAGCCATGTGCTCTCCGGAAAGGCACTTAAATTTCTTGAGCCTTAGGTTTCTCATCTGTAAAATGGGGTTAGCAGTACAATCCACAATCCCTTTTCTGAAACCCTTGATGTGTTTCAGAAATCAGAGTTTTTCAGCTTCACACGGGTAATATGGAACATGTACTCCATATTATGTTAACACCCTGATGGGGTCTGAAAGCATCTTGTAATCAAACACATTAATATTTCTTTAGCTGAACTCTTGAACAATCACACTAAGTGCAGTAAATAAAGACTATACCTTGCCCCATGTCTGTTCAGGTCAAATTTTGTTACCAAATAAATGTTTTAAAAGTTCTTTTTCAGGGGTGCCTGGGTGGCTCAGTGGTTGAGCGTCTGCCTTTGGCTCAGGGTGTGATCCCAGGGTCCTGGGATCAAGTCCCACAGTGAACTTCCCTCAGGGAGCCTGCTTCTCCCTCTGCCTGTGTCTCTTCCTCTCTTTCTCTGTGTTTCATGAGTAAATAAATAAAATCTTTTAAAAAATAATAAAAATTCTTTTTCAGTTTTCAGAGCCTTTCAGAGGTTTGGGGTTGTGGATAAGGACCATACCACCCTGTGTCTCCGTGGACAGTGGCACACGGCATAAAGAGATAAAACACGTTCACAGCTTTGAGGCCGCACCGAACCCAGCTGTAAGGCTTGGGATAAAACAAATCTCTTGACAAGGCCAAGGGCAATGAGTGGGGAGAATAATTCTGGAACGGCTGTGCCATTAGCCAAGTGTCTGAGCCATTGATTCAAAAATCAACGGATCCTGATTGCCCCAAATTTGCCTTGAGCTCAGAAGCTGCCAAGCAGATGTCTGGCATTTCTGTCCTCACCGACACCAGCATCTCTCTGAGCCCCTCCCTCTGCTTTGCCAATCACACCTGCCCCACCCACCCACACCCAACATCCTGTCCCTTGGCTCTGAAAGGGCCCTGCCAGCACCTGCAGCCTCTCCTCAAAGGTATATGCCTCGGGGTGCCTGGGTAGCTCAGTCAGTTGGTCATTCACCTCTCGATTTCGGCTCAGCTCAAGTCATGATCTCAGGGTTGTAAGATCGAGCCCTGTGTGGGGCTCTCTGCTCAGTGTGGAATCTGCTTGAGATCCTCTCTCTCCCTCTGTCCCTTCCCACCTCTCCCTCTCTAAAAAACTAAATAAATTAAATAAAGGTGTGTGCCTGCATGCATGCAATGTGTGTGTGTGTGTGCACGCACATATGCAATAAGACCAAAAGCCTTATACAGTAATTGGTAGCCAGGAAAGAACCACAAGCCTCTTCCTCTCTAACGCTCAGCCACAAAGCCTCAGAGCACAGCATCCTTCGTGTCACTAGAGGCAGAGGGAGAGCCATGGGGAGGGGCCAGGGACAGACCCATCTGGCTGCCACTCATCTCTGTACTGGGACGAGGCATGCATTCTTCCCATGGGAGCAGGCTGGGCGGACTGGGAGGGCTTACGGGAGGTGCCCCATGATGGGTGAATCTTAAGCAAGATTTGACTGTTTTTTTGTGACACCCTGCGTTCCACAATTCTGGGTGCAAGGAATCTCACATTTTTACATTTTCCTAAATCAAACAGAATGCAACCTTGGATCTGGCTTCCCAGGACGATGAGAAATTCCATCTCAGGCCATCCCCTGGGTTTACCAAGCGAACTGGAGAGGAACGGGCTCATGTGAGGTGCTCCCTGTCCAAGTGCTCATGCTTCGTGAACATGGCTCTCGCTCCCTCCCTGGCTGATGGGGATTCACATGGGCCATTTGTCACAACTCCAAGGCAAGGTCCAGCCCCTTCACTTTGGAGCTCAAAAGAAAGTTTAGAAGCCACCACCCTTCAGTCCAACCTTCTGGTCCTAGAGAAGATACAACTGGGGAGGTGGCAGGGTCACCCACTGCGCAGCAGAGTCAAAGATTGGACCCAGGCTTCCTGGTTCCCAGGCCACCTCTGTTTTCACTACCACACCCTGCTTGTGACATGTGTGGCAACAACATCCTCGGGGCTAGTCCTAGGCCACATCCTCTCCGGTTCTGCCACAGACCTGCCACGTGACCCAGAGGAGGTCACCTTGCTGCTGGGTGAGTCCATTTCCTCGGCTCCAGGATGAGGGTAGGTGATGCCAGAGGTCCCTGGTCCCCTCCTAACCCTTCCTCTGCCCCATGTCCCTAGGCTGTGCCCATCTTGGAGATTCAGCCTTGCAGATGTGATCTGGCCTCCCTCCCCTTCTGCTCACCCTCCCTGCCTATTTTCCTCCTGGCCTGCTATGATCCTATTTATTAGTTAAATCCTTCCTGGTTCGACAAACCCTCCCTCCCCTTCACCTTTGCTTCGTGGTAAACATATTTCCCTTTCACCAAATATGTTTTTCTCAGTCACTTACCAGTAGTCACACTCTTGAGTGATCATTTTCAAAAACACAAATTGCTTACAGGTGCCTCGGAAGTCAGAGGCCTCCCAGACTTCCTTGCTCCTGCTCACTCCTGACTTTCCACTTATGGGTCTGGCTCAGCAGCCCAATGCCCTCATCCTGTTTGGGTAGCTCATCTTTCCTTTATGCTTAGAGAACCCTTCTGCTGGGGGTGCGAGGGGCTGACCCCGGGCAATAGGAAAGACGATGGAAACCCAGAGTAGAAGAGAGGTAGGCCTGGGGTCCACAGCCAGACCACAGAAACATCTGCCTCTCACTCCAGTCATGTGGCCCCAGAGCCCTGGTTGGGTACTGCTGGGGATGAAACAGGACTAGTGTGGAGGTTAGTACCCAAGAGACCTGGTTTCTTCTTCTAGGTCTGCCATAGGGCAACTTGTGACCATGGATCAGTCTGGTCCTTGCGGGGAGCCTGTTTCCCATTTAGAAAATAAGCAGGTTGGGATTCTGGAGCAGTGGTTCCTACAGTGTTCCCTGGAGGGCTGAGGTCCTGGCGAGGTTCTCCTAAGGCCTGGCAGGGGTGGTGGAAGTTGCTATGAGGGTGTTACCCTCACCTACCACTTCTCTAACCAGAGCAGCCTGGCATGAATCAAGCTTCCACCCAAGATCTCATTTGAAAATGAGGTTGGAAAGACTGGGAAAAACCCCTGTGCTGATCTTTAGGATGCTGGTTGATAGAATAGCTGCAAGATGGACTAGCATGCAGCTGGAAAAAATGAGGATACTGTAAAAAATAATGATGAGGCAAGATCTCCGGGATACATTAGATAAAAACAGGAAGATACAGATGATGTGTAGTATGTTTTTTTTTAAAGATGTTATTTATTTAATTATTTGAGAGATATAGAGCACTAGAGAGACAGAGCAAGTACGAGTGGGAGGCAGAGGGAGAGGGAGAAGCAGGCTTGCCGCTGAGCAGGGAGCCTGACATGGGGCTCGGTCCCGGACCCTGGGATCATGACCTGAGCCAATTTACCAACCAAGCCACCCAGGTGCCCTGTGGAAGTACTGTTCATAAGTATGGATACAATCCTCTCTCCTGATGGCGGGCAGCAACAGCGAGCTGCAGCTCCCAGCCAGCCACACAACCACACGGCTGACCAGCAGCCTGATACACTGAGAGCCATTCTGTGTCCATCACGCAGGCATGCTGGTTTTCCCTCTCAGGACACTCTGCAATAAATTGCAGGAGATATTCAACACTGTTATAAAACGGGCTTTGCCTGCCTGTAGGCTAATCACGTAAGTGTTCTGAGCATGTGTGAGATAGGCAAGGCTAAGCTATGATGTTCAGTAGGTTAGCTGTATTAAATGCATTTTCATTGTATGATATTTTCAATTTACGATGGGTTTAGCAGGATGTAACTTCACTGGAAGTCGGGAAGCTCTGGATAGCTCTTTATAGCAGCTTGACTTTGAACCCTGTAAATACATTATGTTTTCGAGATAATCTCTACACTCCCTTGCAGCCTTGCTGAGCGGGCAGAGGGAAGAGCTAAGAGGTGCCCATAAATGTCTGTCTCGAAAGGCCAAAGGGGAAGGGAGGCACCTTGGGTCTAGAGGCCCCGGGGAGGAGGAGCCGTGGCCCCGGGTCCACCTGCTGGAATGCCGCAGCCTCCCCAGCCCTTTTGCACCAACAGCCCATGGAGAAGGCCCTTGCCGCCGAGGCTCCCACCCCATCCCTGCTCCCCAGCCTGGCCCGGGCTCCCTGTCTCCTGGGGTGGAGGCCAGCGCCGCCCTCATCAGCTGGCCAGCCAGGCCGGCCCCACCCGCCGCCAGCAAGCCAGAGCCTCCTCCACGCAGCGCTGTCTCCGCTGACGCCAGCCCCAGACTGTGGCCTGAGCCGCATCCAGAACAGAGCTCAGGGCACAGATGTTCCCATTCTCTGGCTCTGGACAAGCTTCTTGGAAAAATCACGGAGCCAGCCTTCCTCAATCCACCTTTGAGTGGAGAGAGAGGGGCCCTTCTCTCCTGCGGCTGTGGGCACCTGGCTGCCCGCCCCGGGGCCGCCGGGCTGATGCATGCGGCCCTTGTCTGCGCTGCTGGCTCCTGTCCGAAGGTCCCTGGTAGGGGCGGGTGGGCCGAGGGGCGGCGGAGGCTCCCTTCAGCCCCCGTCTCAGGGCTGCGTTCATTCTGGCTTTTTCTGGCTGGCTGACCAACAGGAAGTGGTCTGGCTGAGGTGGGGACGCTGTGCAGCACCCCGGGGTAAGGCATATGGCAGCCAGCCGGGGACAGACATAGTCCAACACAGACTCCCAGACTCAGGGAAGAGGGGGACGGGCTCGGGGTTTATTGAGGGGTTATTATGCGCTGAGCTTTGCAATGAGACAGACTTGTATTCAGATCCATAATTTGTCATGGAGTACCGGTATGGCCTCGAGGAAGTCCCATGATGTTCTAAGCCTCAGCTTCGTCATCTATAAAATGGGGATGACAATAGTTATATCCCTGAAGGTCAAATGAATGGGATACTCAATCACCCAGTCAGTTGTTGGTGCTGAAAAAAATACTCGGCGCCCTCTCTCTCTGGAGTATAAAGTGCAAAGTCAGTGCCAGGCGGGGTTTAAGATCCTGAACTCAACAGCATGGGTTCAAATCCCAGCTCTGCCCACTTACTAGCTCTGTGATCTCGGGCCAGTTACTTAATCTCTCTGTGCCTGTGAACATGGGGACAATGCATCCACAGTCCATAGGACTGCAGGGAGGACCAGGGAATCCCGAGTAGTGCCTGGCATGCAGTGAGCACTGTACATGTTACCCTCTGGTCAAGTCCACATGGACCCTGTTTTAGCTGACCAAATATGTGAGTTCTAATCTGAGGGTCTCCTCTGGAGCCAGGCTGGGCTGGTGAGGGTTCACCCCAGTTGGTCTTTCCTGGGTCTGCTCCTGGCCAGGGGTGGGAGGGGAGGGAGAGCTCAGTTCATCCCCATCCCCTCACCTCATTCCAACCACCATCTGTTTTTCATAAATCCCTCCAGTGGTTTTCCTGGGAAGGACAGTGAGTTTCCTTAGGCCACAAAGCCCTCCAAAACCACCCATCAGGGCAACCAGGCTGCTCATGGGGTGGGCGGGTCCCTTTGGGCCTCCTTCCCACCCTACATCTGGCCCTGACAAACCTTAGGGCCACCGCTACCCTCTTGGCATCACTGCCAAGGGAGGTCACTCCCCTGGTCCTGGCTGTAGCCTGCCCGCCCCTTGGGCTCCTGGGTGCCCACTGCTGCCAGCCACACACCATCCCCTGGGCTGCCTGATGACCATGGTGGTCCAAGTGCATGCTGATCCAAGGGCCAGCCGCCCAACCGCCCCAAACCACTGGTCCACGAGAGCACTGTCATTGTCAGCCTGGGACTGCTTTTTATGTGAACCCCTTAAAAGAAATAGTGAACTTTTTTTCTGATGCCCTGTGCAGACAGAGGGGCTTCTGGATTGTTTCTGGACCCTGGCAGAGGCTGGCAAGGCCCCTGGATCCCTCTATCATCTCTCTCACCCTCTGCCCTACTCCCACGGGTCCTGGGACCCCAAGCTTTCCTTCCCTCCTCCCAGAAACTTGGTTTAAGCTTTGTCCTTGGTGTCAACCAGAACTTGCCCAAGCACAGGCACCTAATGACACAGTTTTCTGTATCTTCAAGTCAATAGCAGGGCAGCCACCAACCCATTAGTAGGAAGCCATGACTTCTGTATTGAAATAAGCCCTCTGTGTTACAGGTGCATTATGAGTCCTACTACAAAACATGATGCAAAAGTCTGCACTCACTTCCAATAACAAGTGAGGCTTCAAAGACAAATAGTAAAATATAGATCCACCAAGCACAGGTTTGGTCTCTTCTGTTTATTGATGTTTTCCAATGTTAAGAAGAGAGCCTAGCCCACTGCAAGTGCTTGTTGAATAGAATATAACCCAAGCGTGCAACCCGAGGCTCCAGGCTGGACTGCCTGGCCGGGATACCTTCCATTGCTTCTACCTTTAGGGGAAATATTTGAGAATCACTGGGTCATGCATTATCTCATTTAATCTTCTTTACAGCCCTATGGCATTGTGCATCTTCACTGAGGGAAAGCACTGAGCACCTGGACTGCCCCCCATATTTGAGGATGTCCCCATTTCGTGAGTCTTGGTGAAAGACAGGGCATCACTCTCAATAAGAAGCTGGAAAAGCCCCCACTGGTGGGACTGGACACACACCTAAGGAGCAGGTGGCACAAAGATACAAGATTTGATTGGAATTCACCCTGCTGGGACCTACAGTAGCATAGCATCCAGTGTGCCCTGCCAGTGTCACGGTGCCTGGACCAGCCTTCCCCTGGCTGTGCCCTGGCTTCCCATCCCTGACAGGCAGTTGGAGCCCAAGCTGGATCTGGTCCCTTCCTGGTGATTCTCCAAGGTACCCAGCATCTTTCTAGCACCCATGCTTGAGGGATGTTTTGTGTAGATTGTAATCAAGATCTTTGACATCATGATCCCCATTTTGGGGGTGAGTAGCCAGGCTGAGGGGCAGCATTGACTGAGCACAGTACTACCATGTGCAAGGCTGTGCTTGGTCCCACTTTGAGGGTTAGAGATGTAAGGGGCAGTTTCATTAAAATGTGAGGGGGGGGGACCAGGGGCCATGGAAGGTGAGGGCTTGGGGGCAGCAGGGGGGCTTCACAGAGGAAGTGGCACAAGTTGAGACTCAAAGAGAGAGGAAGGGAAGGGATTTTCTAGGTGTGGTGTGTTTGGGGTACAGCGTGTTACTCTGCAGGCTGGAGTGAATGGTTCAGGGGAACCATGACAGAAGAGGACACAAGGGAAGGTGGAGGCCCCTCACTGCCTTATTAATGAGTCTGGACTTTGGAGCAGTCTTCCCCAGTTACAAGCAACAGAAATAGATTTGGGCTAATTTTATCAGAAAAGGGACTTTTTTGAAGAATATTCTAGTAACTCCCAGACCTGTAAGTTAAAAAAAAAAAGAAAAGAAAAAAGAAAAGAGAAATGAAAAAGTTTCGTGAATTAGGTCTGGAAAAGAACAAGGAACTAGGAAATGCCAAGAGTTTAGATAGTGAGAGCTCCTGGTTTGTCAGGGTGCTACTGCTGTTGCTGCTTCTGAAATCAGTGAGAAATATTCCTGCAGACTTGAATCAAGCCATACGAGATTCAAAGCTTTTGGATGTGCTGCTTCAGTGGCTCAGTTGGTTGTGTCCAACTCTTGATTTTGGCTCAGGTCATGATTTCAGAGTCCTGAGATCAAGCCCCACGTTGGGTTCCATACTCAGTGGGGAATCCGCTGAAGATTCTCTCCCCCTCTCCCTCTGCCTCCACCCCTCCAAAAAGAAATAAAAATTAAAAAAAAAAAAAAAAGCTCTTGGATACAAAGACCAATTAGTCTAGCTTGGGTAGGCTTAGGAACTCTTGATCTGTAATCCCACCAGGTCTGCATACTCTAGAGAAGAGTAGATCTCAAGGAAATATTGAAGTGTCATTTCCAAAAGCAGGAGAAAAGAATACTATCCAATGAATACCCACCAGACTTGACTATGAAAGATACTTTGAATGGGAGGATGACACCTTTTTGACTTTTAGGAAGACAGATTGAAGTAAAGAGTAAAGCTAAGTGAGACTGATAAGGGCCCAATGGGAAAAAATTTACGTAGCCCAGGAGAGTGATGGTGTGCTCATGAGGTAAGGCAATGAAGATGCTACTGAATGCAAGAGATATTTGGAGAATGGAATCTGTAGGATTTGGAGAATGTTTGGACATAGAAGTGGAAGAGAGAAGGAGGGGCTGAGGAAAGCCCTGATCTCTGGCTTACATGACTGCATGGATGGATGGATGGATGGATGGATGGAATCATGAAAGCAAGATAGAAATAAACAAGAAAGGTAAAAGGGAATGATGATGCTCTGCAGAATTTGGGGACATGCTGGGTTTGAATGGGAGGTGGAGAATCCAGTTGGTCAGGTTCAAAATTTAAGAAAGAGGCTAGTGAGTCATCACCTAAAGGGACGATTGAAGTTATGGATGTAAGTAAAATCACCCAGGGAGTTTAGGCAAAGTGAGAAGTAGGCATGGCTGAGGAAGAAGAGCTGAAGGAAACACTGCCATTGAAAGGGTGGGCAGAAAAAGAACCTGAAGAGAAGTATGTAGCAGCCTGGAAAGAATCAGGAGGGGTTCATGTCAAAAAACAAAAAACAAAAAACAAAAAAACAAAAACACAATTCCTGGAGGGAGTGGCCGGGAGTCACAGAGGATAATCAATCTATTGCGTTGGACAATTTGAAGGTCATTGAGTGCATTGGCTAGGGTTCTTCCAGCAAAATCCTTGGGACAGAAGCCAGTGCACTGGAGAGAGGGAAGGAGCAGACTGTAAATACATCTTTCCTGGGGCAAGTACTGGCTGGGAGGGGGGCGTGGAGGGCGAGAGGGGAGGTGCGACAGTAGCCGGAGAGGAGCCCAGGGGCAAGGGAACATAGATGATGAGTGTGAAGAGGGCCCTTTACCACATCTTGCCTTCAATCCAATGGATCATCCAAATATTGACCCTGCATTCCAAAGGAGACAAATAACTTTTAATGCCAAAAACATGATAAAACATGAATCATGATGACAGTGGATGACATCAGTTATGTACATAGTAGGCTACGTCTATTTGTTATCAAACAGTGTAAACAGTCCAATGTCTGCGGGGGCTCAAAACAGGAAATAAAGACAAAAATGATGAAGGTTCTTTTGATGGCCTGTCGCTCCCTGTTGCTTCATCAGCGCATTTCTGAGAGGAGTACATTCATTATTTCCAACTAGTATCATTGTTTGATTAGTTTCTCCTCCTAATTCTTTCAGTATTTTTTTTTTAATCTGTGTTGTTTACTAGAGTGGCCAGTAGCCAGTAACTACATGTGGTTTTTTCATTTTAAACAAATTAAACCTAAATAGAATTTTATTTTAAAGATTTATTTATTTATTTATTTATTTGAAAGAGAAGGAGAGAGACAGAATGAGTAGGGGGAAGGGCAGAGGGAGAGGGAACAGTAGACTCCCCATTGAGCAGGGAGATGGTCATGGGGCTCCATCCCAGGACTCAGAGATCATGACTTGAGCCAAAGGCAGACATTTAACCAACTGAGCCACCCAAGTGCCCCAAACCTAAATAGAGTTTAAAAACTCAATCACTCAGGCACACTAGCCACATTTCAAGTGCTCAAAAGCCACATGTTGCTAATGGCAACTGCATTGAATAGTGCAGATATAGAATATTTCTATCACTGTAGGAATGAACTGTGGATACATGCAACAATGTGGATGAATCTCAAAAATATTATGCTGAGCAAAAGGGTGTATACTATTTGATTCTGGTTGGATGACATTCTATAACAGGCAGAACTATTCATGGAGGTAGTAGACATTAGAACAGTGGTTGCTGGAGGGGGGCATTCAGTGGGAGGGATGATAAAGGAATTTTCTGGGACAATGAAAATGTTTACGTGTCCAGAGGTGTAGGTTATCTGGCTATATATGGTTTTATGGGCATTTTTCGAAGCTCATTGAGCCATATACTTCAGATTAGAGTTTTTCTGTGAATAAGCCAGAAAAAAAAAAAAAAAAAAGAAAAGAGAAATACTGGATGGTCTCACTTGCATGTGAAATCTAAAAAAGTCAGATTCACAGAACCAGAGACCAGAATGATGGTTACCAGGGGCCCAGGGGGTAAGAGCAAGAAAGGAGATGCTGGTCAAAGGGAGGAGGAAGAGCTGAAGGAAATATGTTATGAGACAAGTAAGTTCTGCAGATCCAATGTACAGCATGGTGACTATTGGTAATATTGGCAATGATACTGTATTATATACTTGATAGTTGCTAAGAGAATGAATCTGAAATATTCTTACCACAAAAAACCAAAAGGTAATTATGGGAGGCGACAGATGTGCTAACTAACCTATAGTGGTAACCACTTTGCAATATATATCCGTATCAAATCATCATGTTGTACGCTTTAAATACACACAATGTTGCATGCTAATCATAACTCAATAAAGCTGGAAAAAATAACAAAATTTTATTCTTCACTTTGGGGATACAATGCCTTCTCTTAGTTTTCTGAAAATACTACTTTTTAAAAAAGTTTCCTCCTTGTATTGTGTTTTTTTGTTTTGTTTTGTGTTTTAAAGATTTTATTTTTAAGTCATCTCTACACCCAACCTGGGACTCCAACTCATAACCTTGAGATCAAGAGTCACATGCTCTACCAACTGAGCCAGCCAGGTGCCCCTCCTTGTGTTGTGTTTATTCCTTCTTGGTTCTCACCTTCTGTTCCTTTGAGTAACTTCCAGGTAGAAATAACTTTCCTCCAAGGCCCAGTGACCCATCCTTTGCTGTCTCCTCAGATTGCTGTGTGAGGCACTAAAAGCCTCATTGGGAAAGCTTTCTTTGAGTGGGAAGGGCTTACTGACTGTGGGCTCACTGTAGGGGAATGAAGCAGGGGTCCAGCTGGTTCGCTGGGAACCCCCATGGCGCTATCTGTAGGTCTTGGCCATTAGCTTGGTTGGTTTCCACAGGGAGAATCCAGACTGACAGCATTTTGGAGGTAGAGTATGGAAAGACATACAGACCTGAGAGGTGTCACTCAGAATGCTCCCAGTTCAGGGCTTCTCTAGGTGTACTTCCCCAGAGCCTAAGCCTCATGTTTTCCACCAGGGTGAGCATGAGGGAGGGGAAGCAATCACCAGCCTTACCCACTCAGCCTCATTCCAGTGATCTAACTGCTCCATATTCAGATTTCCAACCTACCCTCCAGTTTGCAACCTGCTGTTCACGCTTGCCCGTCACTCTCATTCTCGTTTTCCCCTAACCGCTTTATTGGGAGCATACAACAAACTTCTGCATAAAGGGTACAATTTGATAAAGTTGGGCGTATCTATTGCTATGGACTGAATGTTTGTGTCTTCCCAAAATTCCTATGTGGAGATCTCATCATCCTCCATATGACAGCATTTGGAGGTGGGGCTTCTGGGAGGTAATCAGGTCACAAATGGGAAGCCCACCTGAATGGGGTTAGTGCCCTCATACAATAGGCCACAGGGAGCTGGCTCACCCCTTTCACCACATGAGGACACCGTGAGAAAACTGTGGTCCCTGAACCAGACCTTCATTCTGCTGACACCTCGATCCTGGACCGCCCAGCCTCTAGAACTGTAAGAAATCCATTTTTGTTGTTTATACGCCACTCTGTGGACTAAAATGTGTATGTCTCCATGAAACCCTCACCACAATGGAGATAATGAACATTATCTATCCCTTCCAGAAGCTTCTCCATGTCCCTTTTAATTCTCGCTTTCCCTTCCTGCTCCTTCCTGTACCTCGTCCTTACATGACCTTTGCTCTGTTGCTGCTCTGTACTTTCTAGAACTTTGGAACCATACAGTGTGGACTCTTTCTGCGTCTGACTTCCTTTATTCAGCATAATCATTCTGAGATTTGTTTCTATTGTGTGTACTCATAGTTCATTCATGTTTATCGCCACAGTCTATTACACTTTGTTTATCCATTCACATGTTGAATGACATTTGGGTTATTTCCAGGTTAGGGCTGTTACAAATAAAGCTACTATGAATGTTTGCATACGAGTCTTATTATGAACAAAGGCTTTCATTTCTCCCAGGTAAATACCTACAAGTAGGATGGCTGGGTCATATGGCAGGTGTGCAACTCTCTCCTTCTTCTTCTCCTCCTCCTTCCCCCTTTTTCTTGTCCTCCTCCTTCTTCTTCTTTTTAAGATTTTATTTATTTATTGACAGAGATAGAGCACGAGAGAGCATAAGCAAGGGAAGTAGTAGGGGGAAAGGAAGAAGCAGGATCCCCGCAGAGCAGGGAGCCCAATGTGGGGCTCAATCCCAAGACCCCAGAATCATGACCTGAGCCAAAGGCAGATGCTTAACCAATGAGCCACTAAGGCACCTTTAAAATTGAGCTTTTATTTTTTTTTAAATATTTTATTTATTTATTCATCAGAGACACACACAGAGAGAGGCAGAGTCATAGGCAGAGAGAGAAGCAGACTCCCCACAGGGAGCCGGATGTAGGACTCGATCTCAGGACCCCAGGATCATGTGAGCCAAAGGCAGACACCCAACCACTGAGCCACTCAGGCACCTCTAAAATTGGGCTTTTAATAATAAAATTCTGGGGTGCCTGGCTGGCTCAGTTGGTAGAGCACATGAGTTTCAATCTCAGGGTTGTGAGTTCAAGCCCCACATTGGGTATAGAGATTATTTAAAAATAAAATCTTTTTTTTTTTTAAAGAATAAAATTCTTTTTGTTGAGTTGCAAGTGTTCTTTATATATTCTAGATACAAGTCCTTTGTCTGATATATGCGTTGTCCTTTGCCTCTGGTAGATTTTTATTGTGATGAAAGTTCCTATTTGGTCTCTTCCCATTAGTTCAGTTTTGCAGCCTTTGGCATAGGAGTTAAGTTCCTCAAGTACTTCAGTGCTCTTCCCTGCAAGCTCATCCATGACCTTCATCAGCTGCCTTGGCCGCCTCTGTCTTTCTGGGGACAGGACACCAGTCCCCCGCACACACTCCTTCAGGTGTGTCGGGCTCCCTGCTCAGTGGGAAGTCTGCTTCTCCCTCTCCCTCTGCCTGCTGCACCACCTGCTTGTACCTCTCTATGTCAAATAAATAAATAAAATCTTTTTTAAAATTAAAAAATCCTCTCTCAGCTCATGCAAGGCCGCCATCTTGTCTGAAACCTAAAGCTCCTCTATGTTATTAATCTGCCCCACTATCATCTCTTTGACAATTTATATAAGCGTGGTTATCGCCAGCTGACAAGATATTATATATTTAATTGCATTCCATACATTTCCTGTGCTAGAATGTAAGCTCCATGAGGACAGGAACCAGAGATTTTATTTTCTCTTCTCTCCAATGTCTAGAACTGTGCTTGGCACATACCAGGTACATGATAAATATTTGGTGATCAAATGGAGTCTTAAAGCCATTGGACTGGTTGAGGCAGAAAAGGCACACAGAGGAGAGATGGTAGAGGCCCAGGTCCTGAGGAATCACAGAGGAAGAAACTCACTCTAGAGAAGTTGAATTATGTAGAAAGATCTAATAAGATGAGAACCTAAAGTTTCTCAAAGTTGCCAATATGGAACCCACTGGTGATCAAGTGAGAATAGTTTCCATGAGAGGTGGGAAGAGAAGGAAGAGTTAGGATTTAGAGCAAATGAGAGATGAGAGAAAGGAAGAAGAGGGTGAGGTGTAGATGGTGTTCGAGATGCTTAGGGGGTGAAGGTGTCTCGGACAATAGCTGGGAAGATTTAGGAGCTAGGGTTTCCTTTTGTTGGCTTTTAAACTGGGAGATGCTACAGCATGCCTTGCAAATTTACGTGTGAATAATATAGGTTCAATTCCATTTCCCAATGCCTGGTGCTGAAGGCCAGGATTCCTGAGGCCTGGCCCCATTCTCTGCTTGGCCTGGGACCCTTTCCTCTCCACATTAGCATGGTGCTCGTGCCACTCTAGGAGCAGAAGACATGAGGTTTGTCATTCCCCTCCATAGGTGACAAATCCCAAGCATCTTTTCCCCTAAGATGAATTCAAGTCCCGAACCTTCCCCTGCATCCCTGCATGACTCCGGCCAAGTACCTTACCCTCCCGTGCAGTGGTTTCCTCACCAACACCCTTCCCCTCATCTCCAGTGCCATGGTGTTGGTGGTGGGGCTGTAGGAGGGAGTCAGGTCATGAGTGCGGAGCCTTGGGAAGGGGATCTATGTCCTTAACAGAGACATGACTGAGCTGGCTCTGTCTCTACCATGTGAGGACACAGCAAGAAGACAGCTGTCTGCAAACCAGGAAGAGAGCCCTCACTAGATGTCAGATCTGCTGCCACCTGGAGCTTGGACTTCTTTCCCAGCCTGAAGAATTGTGAGAAATAAAAGTCTGTTATGTAAGCCACCCGGTCTATGGCATTCTGTTAGAGCGGCTCAGACTGCTAAGACACTGGCTATACCCCAGGAGGCATCATCTATTGAGTTGGAAGGTTTCATAGCTTAAGGGGCAGGCCCGAGAGGACAGGACAAAACGTGCCTCTTTCTTGGAGGACCCAGAAACAGCTGGATCCCCCCTCCTGCATTCAGCCCTTGCCGGTGGCCAGGTCCCCCTTCCCGGTTCAGAGCCCCGATGCATCTTTGTTTAAGGCGATCTTTCACTGAGCACCCGTCTGCGCCCGGAACTTCACATCCATGTCCCTGACCCTTGCACTAGGTAGTGATTATGACTTCCCCACCTACAGATCAGGAACTGGAACCTCGGAGGGGCTCCAGCTCAGGAGTCGCTGGCCGGAAGCAACCGAGCCAGGGCTGGCCTCCAGCCTGCTGCCAGCCACATCTCGCCCTTCCGGTGGCTGCACTGCCGTCCAGGCTCCTGGGGCTTCCTCACTGCTGAAGAGTGCCAGCCTGGGTCTCTTGCTTCCAGCCTTTTCCTGTCCCTTAGAGGAAGGATGCTAGCTCATATCAAAAGAATTTTTATTTTAAATCTTCCCCTCCTTCCTTTAGACTCCAGCTAGTCCTGGGTGCTGTAAGATCTGAACAGCCAGGACTTATCAGCTCTTTTTTCAGACTTGAGGGTCTTGGGTGGGGGTCCGCCAAGCAGAGTGCCACAGCCCTCGTTGGAGGACACCGTGCTGGTGGCGGGGTGGGGGTGCAGGGTGCTGAGCTGGGACTGGCTGGCAGAGCTGAGTTTGTGTCCCTCTTCCTCCGCCTGAGCCCTACACAGTGGAGGACAGAACCGGAACACAAAGAGATGGGGACACCCAACCCCAAGCAAGGGACGAGCCCAGTGTCCTGAAACCTAGGTCCAGACTCGCATTCTCTGGGCCTCCTGCCCTGCCCCCGGGAACAGAGGCCAACGGGTTCTGCCACCGAACACACAGCACACGGTTTGAGATCAGGGTGCTGGGGCCCGGCCAACATTTGCCTTTTCCTACACGTCTCGGCAAAGCTGCTCCAAGCCCTCTCTCTTCCCCCAGCAGGAAAAGCATATGTTCTTTCCATATAGAGGGGAGATTGTTCCAGGAGTGAGTAAGCCTCTTGGCGGCGGAGCCCGGCCCAGCCCGCAGCACGCCGGGCAGGAAGCGGGCAGCCTTCTGACGGCTGTTGGAACCCGACTGGGCTGGCTCCTCACCCTCGGAGACAGCGGGCTTTTGGACAGGGCCGGGCCAGCGCCTGAACAGTTAGCAGGCCGGGCCGGAGAATCCTTTCCCCGAAGAGAAGCACTTTCATCCATTCAGGCCGGAGCCGGGCGAAGGGGGGTGGGAGGGCTAAGGGGCTTGGGAGGGGCACCAGAGCCTTCCAGTGCCCCACTCCAGGAGCAAAAGGGCCTGGCTCAGTGAAGCGGGGCCATTCTGAGACTGTCGTTCCCAGCCACTTCCAAATTCTCCTTGATGCCTCAGGGTTGGGTGGCGAAAAAGTGCCCCCATCCTGAGGACCTGCATTCTTCTGCCAGATATGTGTGAACATCCAGCCCTGGGCCTGAGGACGCCACTCATTCCTTTGTCCCCATGGAGTCCTGGTTCCCTTGCCTCTTTTTCCCCCACTTCAGAATCCACTGAGAATAGGCCTGATGGGAGTGGGCAGAGAAGGGGAAACCTTTGAAGAAACTGGGGGCCTAGAAATTCAAAGACTTCAAAGGGTAGGGGTGAGAGACGTGAGGACGATCTAAAGGTGGGCGACAGGTCACCATGTGGAAGTGGGATTGGCTGTAACCCCGGGCGGGAGCTTCAGTGGTGCAAGCCCGACACTTGCACATCAGGGGCCCCGACCCACCCAGGCGTGCTTTCAAGATAGTGAATTCTGTCTTTGGACATGTCCAGGGCCACCCCATCAAAAGGAGTCAGGTGGCAGGTGGACCAGAGCTGAGGTCTCAGACTGGCGGCCCGTGGGCCAGACACAGTCCTGAAGATGTCCCCGCTGGTCAGCGTGTCTGCATGGCCACAAGCCACTGAGGCGGAGTGGCAGCTGCCCAGTCCAGCCAGACACGGCCTCCCAGTTCTGCACTGGCCTGAGTCGCTCCTTTATTTCCTAGACTGGTCCCTTAGGCAGGCACGCCCAGGAGCTTTGGAGAAGAGGCCCTGCCCACACTCCCCCTTCTCTCAGCTTACCTGTAGGCCCACCTGGCACAAGAGGTGGCAGCAGTACCTTCCCATGGGCTCAGGGAGTTGCCCTGCCCCGGCTGAGGTGCCAGATAGAGCTTTCACTTGGCCAGGGAGCACCATCGCGCTCCCCTCCCCCTTCTTGAGCTGCTGTTATGTTGGGATCTATCGTGGTCTCTGGGGACTGGGTCTTATACCCAGGACGGCAGAATCCCTCACCTGGCCTTCCTGCCTTAGAGCAGAGCTAGTCCCCTGGGGGTATTTAGGGCCTGGGAAGGGCACCCTGAGCAGGTGTACTGTGAACTGAGATGAAGAGACAAAGTGAGGAAGGGCACCCCCCAGACCCCCCGGTCCAGGATGGTGGCCCAGGGGAGAATGCTAGCGGCAGTGGGTCTGAAGAAAAGCGGGGTGGGATTGGGGAGGTGGGGGATTGGAAACTGACGGTGGAGAGCAAAGTGGGGCAGCTAAAGCAATCGGGACGGAGAGAGCAGAAGGCAAGGCGGTGTAAGCCCGGCTCCTCCCTCCCCGTGTGCCTGGGTGGAGCCCCACTGCCCTTGCCAGAACTGAGGGTGGGAGAGCAGGAGGGGTGGCCTTCCTGGGCAAGGAGATGCCACCTGAAGGCAGATCGAAGGGCGGTGTCACTTCCCTGAGAGCTGTGGGAGTCGGGGCTAATATTCCCATTTTACACATGAGGAGACTGAGGCAGAAGCCGTGCAAGGGCCGAACCTAGCCCCTGGGCAGGAGCGGGGCTCCTGGGTGTCCACCTGGTCTGCTCTCTGAGCTGCTCGTCTAGGCCTCCGGGAGCGGGTCTGCTGCGGACGGCAGAATTCGTCACAAAGCAGCCGCTCGGCAAACATCACCTTCCTCTCTTCCCAGCGTCACGACCCCGTTGAATGACACCGACACGGGCAGGCAACAACCCCAGGTGTGCTGGGACCCAGGTGGGTCAGGAGTCCAGGGTGCAGCCCACGGCAGGCCTTTATTTCTGTTATGATCACCAGCGCTGGGTGCTATTCACGGGTCCCTACCGCCCACCAGCTGGTGCCGGGCACCCCGTGTATGACATCTCCGTCGTCTCCTCTGCCCGAGGACGGCTGGGGCACCTGCTGTCTCGGAGGCGAGACACCGCCAAGTCAGCCTGACTCTGAAGCTGGTGCTCTCGTGGGGACCAACCTCTGTGTCTCCTATGTGACTCTGCCACACCCGAGTACTGGCTCTGCAGGTGGTGGGCGCCCACAGCACACGCCCCACCCCCGGGGTCCTGACCCTCACCTTGGTGCCCACCTGGGAGGGGCACCCAAGCCCCAGCGCTGAAAGCCAGAAGCTGGGTTAATTCCCTCGGGGAAGGCCTTATCTCTGGGAATCCTGGCTCACCCCACAGCCTGTCGCCGCTGTGGAAAGGACTTTGGCCCGGGAGGCTGAGAGCCGGGGCTGTAAGTCACTCTAGCTCAGCTGTTAGTGGGGTGGCCTACAGGGTCCCCGCTGCAGCCCCCCTCCCGTCTCATGCCTAAGTGTTCCGGGTCCGGGGCTGGTTCTTAGGGGCCCCCTGGCGGACGGACGGCCCAAGGGCACCACCTGGTGGCCAGTCTCAGCCAGGCAAGGCGGCCGCAGAAAGTCCAACAGCAGGTGGGGCAGCAGCGCACCCAGGAGAGAACAGTGAGGGGAGCAGGCTGCACCTCCCCGCTCTCCCAGGCGTGGGAGGGAGCACTCCGGGCTCCCCAGAGGTCCCTGGGCACATGAGAGGCGCTGCCTTTACAAGGCAGTCTGAGTGAAGAGCTCTCAAGTTTGGGGTCAGAGGAACCTGGATTTGAATCCCTTGGGTCCTTAACCTCACCCTGAGTCTCTGGTCTATGTAGTGAGGCTATTTAGGGCACAGTTTTCAGGGATGCGGACCTCTCTGCATAAGCAGGCAGCCAGGGGAGATGGCAGGGGTCAAGGCTGGACCAGCAGCATGTGTCTACCCTGGTGGTACTCAGACTGGAAGCCAGGGACTCTCAACTGTGGCCGTACATCACAACACCCGATGCTTAGCTGTGGGTCTCAAAGCGTGGTCCTGGACCAGCAGTGTCAGAATCACTGGGGAACTTGTGAGAAATGCGGATTCTGGGACTCTATCCCCCACCCCCTACCTGCTACATTGGAAATTCTGGGGGTAGGGTCCAGACTGTCCAGGTGATGTTGATGCTCCAGTGTGAGAACACTGTGCTTAGGGCCTGGAGTGGCTTAAAAGGCATCTCAGGTGATTCAAATGTCCTGGGCATCAGAATTACCTGCCCGCCCCCCCTACCTCCCCACACACAGGTTACAAGGCACCTGGGCAACTTATTACAATAACAGCTCTGCAGCTGCTTCTAACGAGCAGTCACTGCTCTGATGTGGACCCTTCTCCCCACATGCTGTGCATGCCCTTCCTTCAGAGGGCTGGGTTCCATGTCGGAATGCAGCTGCTCTCCCCGGGGTTCTCCTAGACCAGTGAGTGATGCAAACAATAACTGCCCGTTACTGACATTTCCTGGGTACCTAAGCTCTGACAGGCATGGTGCTGGGGGCTTTGTATGCAACATCTCACAAGAACCCTGTGGACTGTTAGAATTCCCCATTTTACAGATGGAGACACTGAGGCATAGAGAGGCTAAGTAACTCACTCTAGCTACTAAATGGCAGAACTAGGACTCTAGGGATCCCTGGGTGGCGCAGCGGTTTGGCGCCTGCCTTTGGCCCAGGGCACGATCCTGGAGACCCGGGATCGAATCCCACGTCGGGCTCCCGGTGCATGGAGCCTGCTTCTCCCTCTGCCTGTGTCTCTGCCCCTCTCTCTCTCTCTCTCTCTGTGACTATCATAAATAAATGAATAAAAAAAATTAAAAAAAAAAAAAGAACTAGGACTCTAACCTAATTCTGATTTCAAAATCCACTCGCTTTGCTTCCCCATTTTACAAGAGGAGGGATGACTTGCTGAATTCTCAGGCCACATTGTTTACACCTTGGCTTCAGAGCTCACCAGTGCCGTGGCACCCATTTCAAGATGGCACACAGGGACCTCTGAGCCAGGTGTCACTCCCCTGAGCATCAGTGCAACAGGAAAAAGGAGGCAGAGGCAAGGGTTTAGTTGCATGCCACCCAGATCCCTCCAGTGTCTTCTTGGATGCACAGAATTCATTATTGAGGAAATGGCCCCCATTCCAGCTCAGTCTTCATTGTCCTCTAAGCATCACACAGACTGGGGCCCATCACCCTTATCCAGCTCAGAGAAAGGCAAGAGGAGCAACCAGTGATGGAGTAGAAAAAATAGCTATTTTACCACAAAATATGCATTTCCCAAAAGCAAGGGAGTTGTTGTCTTGAAGAGGCCAAGACCATGGGGAAGTTCCTGTGGAAGGGGCCGAAGGGAGCTCCTGTCCTGGAGCACCAGGTGGGCAGCCCTCAGCGGGCTCGAATTCGCCGGGAGAGTCGGTAAAGCTCCATCGCTGCCTTGGCGTCTTCCACCGAGCTGTGCCCAAAGCGGCTGTTCTGTAGACACATGTACAGAGGGGGGTATTGGGGTGGGCTGAATGCAGAGACCCCGTGTGATCGGGGCCTTCCCCTACTCACACCCCGGTTTCCAAGGCCCTGAGGTGGGTAAGTCTCCCCAGGCTTTGGACACCGTGGACTCAGCAGGTGGCGGGAGCAGGCCTGGCTTCTACCTGTTGGCCCCTGAGCTAGGACACAAGGCCCAGGCATGGCCAGGTATCCACCTTCCAGCTTCCAGAGAACCAGGCTATGCCCTCAAGGTGCTTATCATCCGGCGCAGGGAAGGGGGTGCTGCAGACTTGCTGTCAGACACATAGGGAGCTCCAGGGCACCAGGCAAATATAAAAAAAAATATGTCAAAATGATGTTTCTAAAGTGCCACTTGCTCAGCACTTCAGTGAACCCACATGCTAACCATTGTGTCCTTGGTCCTGTGTCCACCAGGCTGATGGAGGGGCCCCAGTTCAGGCCCATTCCCTGAGACCCACACAATTCCGGGTCACCTAGACAAGCAGTGCCTCACACCTCAGGCTGGGGCTCCTGCTCTGCTCTCCTCAAGGTCTCAGGAAGGTCTCCTTGGAAGGTCTCCCCTTCTAAGGCTCACCTTTTGGACATGTGCAAACCTGCCATATATCCTTCATGTCTTTGGGCTAATGGGCTGCCCTCCCTGCAACCTAGAGTTGCTCAAGCACAGGGCCTAGTCCTGGAGATCCAGCATCTCATCCAACCGGGCCCAGAGTAGGTGTTGATAAATATCTGTTGACAGGGGAGGCCTTCACGTGGAGCTGCTCCTGCTAGGGTGTGGCCCACCTCCCTCGGCCCTGCCACCTCAGTGATCTCCCAAGCACCAGTGCCCATGCGCCTTTGCCTGGGGCTTGCCAGAGACTTCGAGTGCTGAGGAATGGGCAGCAGCAGCAGCAGCCATGCCTGACGGGATGTGTGTCAGTACCTCTGCTCCCTGCATGCATCGGAGCTCTGTGGGATTGCCCAGAGGCCCGCAGTGGAATTAAACCTCAGTTATCCCCAGAGTCACTGGCTTGAGTTTAAAAACAAATGAAAACTTTCTTGGGTGGTTTCCCTTCACTGCCTCTTATCCTCGCTCTACCGTGTGTCCCAGGGTCTCCTCTTGAATAAACCACCGTACTCTGGTCCTGGCCTGGGGCCTGGTGCCCAGGGAGCCTGAAGCCAGGACCCCTCCTTGCTGGCAAGCATACAGCCTCTCATGACTGTGGGGGAGACAGAGCATCTTTGGGGCCGCATGTTGGTTCTGGACCACTGGAAGACATTGGCACCCTGGTGGGAAGTCAGGGGGATGCTCACCTGGATGCGCCGCCCAAGGAGGCGCTCACTGAGCACCCGGAGAGAGACGCGCCTGCAGTTCTGTAGGTTGGCTTCCCGCCACAGCAGCCTGTCGGTGGATGTGTCATAGATGGCGTAGTTGCTCATGTTCTCTTTCAGGGCCTGGAAGTCATGCTTCAGGTCGTGACCCACCACCAGCTTGCCTTCCAGGAGCTGCAGGATCTGGCCAGGGAGACACGCAGCACACACATCACGCAGGGTCCTCCGGACGGGTCTGGGGCTACTGACAGGAAACAGCCCCTCCTCGACGTGCTGTGTGACTTTCAGCAATCTGACCTCCCTCTCTGGGCTTCAAACCTATCATCTATAAAATGAGAAGACTGGACCAGGCCTCTCCTCTCA
The DNA here is from genome assembly GCF_053574225.1 of Canis aureus. Taxonomy (NCBI): domain Eukaryota; kingdom Metazoa; phylum Chordata; class Mammalia; order Carnivora; family Canidae; genus Canis; species Canis aureus. Next base: position 52,667,273 of record NC_135612.1, on the reverse strand, counting down.
CTCAATGGTTTGGGTCCATGCTAAAGGCATGTCCTGATGACTCCTTCAGTGGCTTCCCCATGCGATAGCTATGGCCCCTACTAAGCATGTCCCCTGTGCCAGGCACTCACCTAAGTACGTCACATACTTTATATCCTCTAATCTTTTCAACAAGCCCACTGTGGCAGGCAGAATAATGACCTCCGAAAGATGCCCATGCCCTAATCCCAGACTCTGTGAACCCATTGCTTGGCAGAGGAAAGTTACAGTTGCATACAAGCTTCAGGCTGAAGAGGACCTCCCAACAGGGCCATCACCGCCATCACCTGCGTGCACCCAACATATGGCAACGGCTCTTCTGTATGGAGGTCAGTGGTTTGCCCTGAGGACCTGACATGCAGCTGCTGGTCTTGAAGAGGGAGGAAGGGGGCTCTACAGGTTGGTAAGGCCAGGAAGCGCACTCTCCCACAGAGCTATCAGAAGGGAACACAGCCCTGCCTACACCTTGATTCCAGCCCCGAGACCCGTGCCAGACTTTGAACTGTGGAACCGCGCAACTCAACACACCTGTGGGGCTTTGGACCACTCAGTTTATGGTGTTGTTACAGCAGCCATAGGAAGCCAAGGCAGCGATGAGAGAGGCCTGTATTTAATTGAAATTTTGCAGCTGGGAAAAACCGAAGCACCGAGAAAGTGAAATAATTTGCGGATTTTAAAGCAAGTTCTCAGATTCCTTGGCAGCTCCTCTCTCCAAAGATGAAGCTCAAGCCCCCTCGCCTCCAATGACTATAGGTCAGCCTATGTGGCCAGCACCCCAGCAGCTCCCAGGTCCCCCGAAGCCACCCTGCTGGAAAGACACACGGAGGTAGAGAGCTGGAGGTAGAGAGCTGGTAGAGAGCTGGGCCTTCTGGTAGAGAGAAGCCACTGGCCAGGTGGGCTGACGAACCTCCCGGTGATCCCAGCTCCGGGCCTGCGGGACGCTTCAGCCGACCAGCTGGCCCCATCTGCCGAGCCCTGTCCAGATTGCAGATGCATGAGCAAAGTAAATATTGACATTGTTTAAAGCACTATGTTTAGAGGTGATTTGCTAAGCACCATTAGATAACCGGGGCCGTGACATAGCTAGTGAGTGAGTTAGTGGCAGAGCCAGCCTTCAAAGCCAGCAGGCTGCTTGTCACCGCCACACTTAGAGCAGGCCTGCTCCAGGCCTCTGCCAGCCAAGCCGCTGAGCTTTGAGGAGCAACCCCTAAAGTCCCCTCTCAAGTGCCCAGGCCTGCCATCTTGCCTCCCTCCTGACTCCGTCTCCAAGGTGGTCCTGTGGACAACCTCCTATCTCAGGCCACATGGGCCACTCCTTTTTCTTTACCTTGGCTGCCATTGGAGAGAATGGGAGAGGGAACTAGGGGGGAGCTGTATCAGGCCCCAGCTGGAGGGGCAGCTTGGGGCTCAAGCCTCCCCTTGGATGGGTCTCCAGTAGCTTCTATGCCTGAGCAAGGAGACTACTTACATGGTAAATATCCTCCCATGCCCTGCTTTTACTTCTAGTGGCCTCCTGGGACATCACATGGGGCATTATATGCTCTCCCTTGGCGATCACAGGATCACTGTGGCCACTCTACAGAAGAAGAAGCCAAGGCTCAGAGACACAAGGTGACTTGCCACATCATGATCACATTGGTGGTAGCAGGGTCTGTCCATCTACAGGCAACAGGCAATGTCACCAGCCTGCCCGTCACTCCCTACAGTGTTCCATGGTTTCATCGGGGCCACTGCTGAACAGAGCCCACAGTCAGCCTAGGGACTGGGGAGGCTCGCTTGAGGACTGAAGCTGTGCTTGTCGGACGGACACCAGGGCTGCTCCCACTTGGGCCAAGGCATCACCTGGAGAAGCCCCAGAAATTGGGGATTCTGAACTTCGAATTTCTACAGCTGGCGCTGATGCTGCAGATCTAGGGGTCACGTGAGTGGTGAGGGTACACGCCCTGGGCAGCAGCTCCAGTCCTCTGTGTGGAGCAAAGTGCACCTGCTGGCACCTGGGGGAAGGGCAGCATGCACCAGGTCCAGGGCCATGCTGGGCGGCCATGGGTCATGTGCCTTTTTTTGCTGATATCTTTTAAGTTCCTGAACAATCTGGCCTGTTTTCCCTGACCGACAGGGAGCTGGCTCAGGCCCAGTTCCCACAAAGCCCTGAGGGACTGTCTGCCATCCCAGAAGCGGCAGCCACGACAGCCACAGGTCCCAGGCACAAGAGGATTGAGTCACTGTGAGGCACATTCCTGGGAACTTCATCACTTCCTGAGCCCGCAGGTCCCAGGAGGCAAGCGGGGAGGTCACTACGGGAATCCCCATGGGACCCATGATGACACAAACGAAATACGAGGGGTCGACAAGCAGAAGGAACAGGAAGCAGGGAAAAGAGAAGACTATTTGGCAGAGAGAGAGAGATGCTGGCAACTTTTCAGACCAAAGATGCTGGGCTCTGGGCAGGGAGAGACAGCCAGCATTTGCTGTGCGCTCTCCGAGAGGTTAAAGACCATGTCTAGGCTCCTGTTTTCCCACCTATAAGGTCAAGGCCTGGAGAGCTGAGGCTCCAGGGGTCCCTCAGCAGCCAGGGCTCTGCTGACTTTCTGAGGCAGGGCTAGGGAGGGAAGTGGGGGGGCCTGCTGGAGCCCGGGGACAGGGAGAAGGCACCAGCTGGCGGGACCTGCCCTGAGTCAGCGTGGGGAAGCAGGTGTGTACAGCACAGGAAGGGGGGTGGAGGGAGTGTCTCAAATTCCTGGAGAGAGTTGAGTGAGGAAGAGAAGGGACGTTCACCCGTCTGCTCTACCCGCCAGTGATGGGCCAGGGACTTTCCTCCCCCAGGAACCTCTTGACACAGAGTATTCTGATTCCCATGCCACAGAAGAGGGGCTTGGGGGTCAGAGGGGTTGAGAGGCTTGTCCAGGTGACACGGCTGGTGACTTGAGAGCTGCAGTGAGGTGTCCGGATCTGCCCGCCCCTGCCACTGTCTTTGTAGTTGTCATGGTTACCCCACCACCACCACCACCAAGAACCTGGTTCTAGTTCAGCGTTACTACTGTCGGAGCTGAGGACAGTGCTGGGCACGGGTCAGCTCTCAGTGAAGCCTTCCTGAAGCAGGATGTGGCACCTGTGAGGCCGGGATGATCACACCATCTTACCAACAGGGAAAGGAGGGTGCAGAGTGGCATGTGCCCAAGTCACATGGCAGGCAGGAGCAGGGCCTGTAGTGTCCTTCTGCTGCATACCCACGCTCCTTCCAGGTATTCCCCAGCTGAGCCTGATCAGGAAAATCACCTGGGGCCCTTGTTAAAAATCCAGAGGGCCGGGCCCCACTGTCACCCTTAAGAGTGGCCCAGTCCCCTCTTCCCTCCTGTCCCGTGCCCTGCTCTGCAGGTGCCCCCACCCAGCGTGTGACCGCATCCCACAAGGCTGCGTATGCTTGGGGTATCCTGGATGGTGAAGTCATCCTCTTTCATCTGGGCCCAGAAACACCCGCCCAGTGGCAGGGCCCCAACAGGGCACTTGGCCCAGGCAAGGCGGCTGTATTGGAAACAGCTGCAGGAGGCTACTGCGGCCTCCCTTCTGTCTGCATTTCCCTCCTAAACCAAGAAGCTTCATGGGGTTCAGCTAGTTTGTTTGCCAACTAAAAATGTAATTATCGGTCCCTGGTCCTGGTCATGGGTAAATGCTACTTGGCATACTGGGTTAACATTAAAAGAGCATTAACTTACAAAAATAAACTACAAGCTATTAAAAATTACTGTTAGGAAAGAAAAAAACAAAACCCAAAAAACCAGCATTCGCCACCAGGTGAGAGCCCCATATCTGAACACTGAATTGTGTTACAGCTTGCTGTGTGTCCTTAAATAAGTTGCTGCCCTCTCTGGACTTCAGTCTCCTCATGGGTTCTCTCCCACACTGACACCCTGATTTGTGGGGCTCTATAGACCAGTTTCTCAACTTCAGCACTGTCGATACTTCTTCAGTGTGTGTGTGGCCAGGGCAGGGGCAGTCCCGAGCATTATAGGATGGTTTAGCACCATCACAGTACTCTCCCCACTGGATGTCAGTAGCAGGCCCCTTGCCCCACTTATGACAACCATAAATGTCTCCAGATATTGCTAAATGTCCCTTGGGGAGCAAAACCACTCCACATTGGGAACTGCGGCTCTAGATGATGGTCAGACCTAGAGGTTTCAGAAGATAACAGGCGGTAACTTTCCATATATAAGTAATGTAACCACTTTACAAAAAATAAAAGTAAAGAAGAAATAAGGGAGTGGTGGGATCCCGTGCACAATCTCAGTGCCCTATGGCAAGGTTGTTGTGGGGACCAAAGGCAGAGGTGCATGGAAAGTCCTCAGAACAGTGCCAGGATGTGGTGCTGGATATAGACACCTGAGCTGCTTCACCCTGCATGTCACAGATGCTCCTACTGAAGGGCCCAGAGCAGTTTAGCAACAAGCCAGAGGACAGAGACCCACGTCCATGCAAGTCTAAAGACTGTGTGCTTGCACTTCCCCCCCTTTCCTGAGCTATGTGTGTATCACTGTGTCTTGACAGCAAAGGCCAGCATGAGGCCAGAGGCAGTTTTGTTCCACGCAGCTACCAGAGCTCCTGTATTTTGTGAAAATCAGTTCAACTGCAACCCCACAAACATTCTCAGGGTACCTTCTGTGCACAAAGTATACCATCCCGTCTGGGGGCAGAATAAAATACATCAGAGGAACGTGGAACCAGGCAGGCCATGTGTGGACAGGCAAGCATTAAAGTCCAAGAGCCACTGCAAGGAAAACAAGAGGCCCCCACTGCGGGCCCCCATGCAGGGAGGCGGGGATGGGGGACAGGGCAGGGAAGCATCAGGAAGGACTCCTCTGGCCTGGGCCTGCAAGGATGCTGTCAGATGTAGGGGCAGGGTTGGGGGCCGGGGGAGAGTAGGGGTGTGGCAGAAGCACAGGCTGGATGATGGCTGAGCTGTGAGGGAAGGCAGCAAAGGCAGGCCGGTAGGGTTTGGAGGTCCGTGAGCATTGTGCTGGTGACCTTGGCCAACAGGGAGCCACGAGAGATACTTGAACAGTGGAATGGGGAGGCTGTGATCCCAGCCAGGCCGGGGAAAGCCTGTCTGCCACTGGGGTAGGAGAGATTGACGGCCAGCATACCTGCTGTTAGGCAGAAAAGGAGAGCCAGAACCTAAGACCACAGTTCTCAAGGGAGGTCAGAAAGGGGACTCAGACGTATAATCTGGGTGTGCGCCCTCCTTCCTCCACGGGCACAGTTGGTGACCGTCAGCCATGGGCCGGGCACTGTGCTTAGTGCGACAGGCCACATCACTGAATCCAGTGTACATGAGGCCAGGGAGGAGGCATTAGCACTCCCTGTCACTGACAAACAGGTTCAGAAAGGTTTGATAACTTGCCAAAGGTCACACAAACCAGTGAGTGACGGAGCAGGAAATGTAAACCCCCAGATGTGGTTCAATGGTCTGGCCAGTCTGTAGATTCTTGGTTCGCCCTTTGAATGGCTGCTCAGTGCCTACTCGGGGCAGGGCTCCGAGTGACACACCTGAAGTATCAGGCCTAGCACGACCTCCGCCTGAGATACAAAGCATTCTGCACCAAATCTGGATGGGCGCCTAGGCATCCCAGTGCCCAGGCCAGGGCTCCAAGGCATGCTCTGGGCTCTCCTGCCCTTCCTGCCACTCTGCCAGGGACGGGGGGCGGGGAGGGACTGCGGAGACAAGGAGGAAGGACGGGCACATGTAGTCCAGCTGACTGCTCAGTGGGGATCTGAGTGTGAGGAGCTCCTGCCATGTCCCTGGGCCTCCCGTTGACACCTGAACACCCAACCCCTTTGACCACCTCCATCCTAGCATTCTCTGCCCCTGCTGATGGCTCCCCAGGGGCTCTGACTCACTCCCTATTGATATTTCTTTCCTCACTACCATCTATCCTCCACAGCCCCCCCCCCCCCCCCGCCCAATTCTAGTCTTCTCAAAACTTGGGTTCGATCCTGCTATCCTCTTGCTCAAGGATCTCCCATGGCTCTCTGTGGCCCACTGGGTTGCAGACATGGACTCCTCCCACCCCTTCGAAAACCACCAGTCTCATGGAGTCTTTCTAGACCCTAACTGATTACTGTACCCCCGGCTCTGGGCTCCTGGCCTCCTCATAGTCCCTATAGAACAGCATTGTCCAGTAGACATATATTGTGAGCCACATATGTAATTTTAAATCATCTGATCACCATATTGAAAAAGGTAAAAATAGGTGAAATTAGTTTGAATGTTTTATTTAACCTAATATTGTCAAATACTATAATTGTAACATGTAATTGATATAAAAGATTATTGAGACCTCTTATGAATTTTTTGATACAAATCTCTGAAATTGGGACGTCTGGGTGGCTCAGTGGTTGAGCGTCTGCCTTCGGCTCAGGTCCTGGGATCGAGTCCCACATCGTGCTCCCTGCAGGGAGCCTGCTTCTCCCTCTGCCTATCTCTCTGCCTCTCTCTGTGTCTCTCATGAATAAATAAAACAAACAAGCAAAGCAAAACAAATCTCTGAAATCCCATGCACATTTTATACTTACAGCACATCACGGTTCAGACCAGCCACTTTTGGGGGCTCATAGCCACATGCAGCTTGGCAGCCCCCTACTGGACACACAGCCCTTGAGGCATGAGCCTGACTTCTGAGTCCTGACCCCTCTAGTTATCTGGACCTTTGGGAGTCACTTAGTGTTAATGGGTTGAATTGTGTCCTCCCGCCCTCCCTGCCCTCTGCCACCTCCATTCATATGTTGAAATCCTCACTCCCAGTCCCTGAAAATGTGACTTATTTGGAAATAGGGTCATTGCAGATGTAATCAGCAGAGGCCATCAGGGTGGACCCTGATACAATATGATTGGTGTCCTTATAAATGGGCAAGAGGGGGCCACAGAATGTGCACACCAGGAGAACACCACACGGACTGAAGGCAGAGATTGGGGTGATGCTTCTACAAGCCAAGAAACAGAAGACTGCCAGCCAGCCCCCAGAAGCTGGGAGAGAGACGCAGCATGGATTCTCCCGCAGGGCCTCAGAAGGAAGCAACCCTGCTTACACCTTGAGCTCTGACTTCCACCCTCCAGGATGATGGGACAATACATTTCTGTTGTTTGAGGCCCCAGGCCATGGTACTTTGCTGCGGTGGCCCTAGCAAACCAATACACTTGGTTCAAGGGGGTCTCAGTTTCCACATCTCTAATATGGGGATAACAGACGATCGTATCAGCTGACGTTTCTGGAGTCCTTACACAGGCACTCTCTCTAGGCACGTTCTCAATCCTCACAACAATCCTATGAAGTCGCTGCTATTATTATACCCAGTAATCTTTTACAGGTGCAGGAAGCTGGGTACACGGAGAGGCTGCCCAAGGAACTTGCCCAGGGTAACTGAGCTGCTATGTCAGCGGCCAGGGTTCAAGACTGGCCCTCTAACTCTGAGATTACAGCTCCTGAAAACCATCCTGGAGGGCTGTCCCATGAGGCGTGAAGGAGGTCCGGCCATTGCTCAGGAAACGGGAGCTATTGTTATGTTTGATGTTTATCCCGAGCGTGGAGCCTGGCACACGTGTGGGGCGTGCAGTCGGGACCAGCCCCAGTCGGCGTTCCTCTGGGACTTCCCCCAAGCCTAGAAACCAATGCGCTGACTCGCCCTTCTAAACCTTCCCAGAAGTGACTCAAGCTAGTGCAAGACGGGTTGAGTTTACTTTCCATCTAGTGACTCAGAGAAATAGAAACAGAAACTGGGACCTGAAAAAGTTATCACAAGGTGAGGCAAGATGGTGGGAGATCTTGGGGCCGCATACCGACCTCAAACTGACGGAAGGTCCATGGTGGGTGTGAGTGCAAGCTCTTCCCCTCAGCCCAGGGACTCCAGCCTGTTTTTCAAGACCGGGAGCCCCCGCCAAGGGCCCAGCCAGTGAGACCACATTTCCTCATTTCCTTGCTGGGGCCAACCCAGGGTAGAGAAGGAATCCCCCCATGGGAACATCAAGCAGAACCCAGTTTCCCCATGAGCAGCCCAGGAAGGTGGACCGGACGCCCTGAACGCTGCTCCCAGATGTGAGTCTAAGGCTGTCTGAGGGCAGGAGGCCTTCTCGGATCTGAAGGAGACCCTGATAGGGTTCTCGAAGCCCGAGTGCTCCTTCACGCAGAGGTGGAGGGGATCTGTCGTGGCTGGGGTCATGGGTCACAGATCTGGCGCCTAGGGAAGGTGCCCGGGAAGTGTGCATGTGCGTGCATGTGTGTGCAGACACGCAGGGGTCCGCAGCCTCCCCGCCGCCCAGCCTGGCTGGCAGACAGCCCTCCACTCACCTCCAGCCTGGCCACGGCGAACGGCGTGGCCTGCTCCATGTGCCGAGGCGTGATCCCGCTGACCTGGGTCCTGTAGTCAGTGATCTCCCCCTCGGGCCGGATGAACTTGTCGTAGAGCACGGTGCCGTGGAGGTCCACGAGGCTGCAGCGGGCCAAGCCGCTCTTCCGACTGGGCCCCACGCCCACCATCTCACAGTCAATGGCCACCACGTCGGTGCCACTTGCCATGTCTCATCAGGACCCTGAGACACACTGGAGAGGGCAGGCGGGGGCGGGAGCATCACTCAGGGCCCACTCGGGCCACCACCCGGCAGCCTCTACCCAGTGCTCTGCCTGTCAGGAGCACTGCCTGGAGGCAGGCACAGCTGGCTTCCTGCCGCCCGCCGGCTTCCTGAGCCCCGCGGCCCCAGGGCCTGGGGAGCCCGCGGGGCCCCTCTCACATCCTCCCCTGGCCACCACCGCGGCTCCCACTCACCTGCCTGCTGGCTGCCGGCGCCCTCTGCTCGCGACTGCCCCTCTGGCGACGCCTCTTAGCGGGCCCAGGCCCAGGTCAGTTTCTGGTTTGTTATCAGGCGAAGTCAGAGGCGGGAGGCTGGGCACGTGGGCTGCGCTGCTCCAGCTCCTTGCGCTGCCGGCAGGTGGGGAGCCCGGTGACCCGAGTCACCACCGACCCGGGAGGCAGGCTCCGCGTCCACCCATCTGACCGTTGCCCCTGCCCCTACCTGGGTGCTTGGAGCCCTCCCCATCTCAGATGACGCGGCTGATGAGAATGGGGTGGGTTGCCACACCTTTCCTTCCCTTTCTCACCCTCCATCTGCTGGGAGAATAAACATCCCCGGCACCGGAGGCCACAGAATGTCCCACAACTTCCCACCTGACACTCAGTGAGGTCTCTTATGGGGGCAAGGGAGAGCTGGCTCTTGGGACAATGAGCCTGGGGCTAGCCCCAACCCCCACCCAGGAAGGCTGAGAGGGAGCCCCTAGAGTCTCCAGAGCTTTGGGGGTGCTTCAGAAACAACCATCTGCCTGCCCTCAACGGGCTCTGCTTCCAGCTGGGCTAACACTCTTGGAGGACAAGGAAAGAAAGCCTGGAAGTAGCCCCACCAGCCTGGCCATACTTCCTGGGGACTACACCCAGCTCCCAGGCTCGAACTCTGACCTCTTACAGCAGTGCCTGACACGTAGACAGCATTCAATACTTATTGACTAGATGAATGAGTTATGGCTGGGACAAAACCAGAACCAGCTTTCAGTGAGGAAAAGGCAGAAATTGAAATCTTTCCTCACCATCAGCTATCCTCCACAGCACCCCTTCCCTATTCTAGTCTCCTCAAAATTGGGTTTGATCCTGCCATGCTCTTACTCAAGAATCCTCTATGGCTCTCTGTGGCCCACTGAGTTGAGAGGAAGTCGTCATCATATGCTGCAGCAAGACTCTTGCCTCCTACTCCAGATTCCCAAGGAGTAAGCTTTGAGCAGTGGGATCTGATTGCTCCCAGATGCCATCAAGATTTGTGGCTTGGAAAGGAATTTCCCCAGGCCCCTGGTATTTTCACCCAGTGATGTCTGACTGTAACAGACCTCAAAAATAAAACGAAGTATTGAAATATGTCTGAATAATAAGGTATTGCTCAAGTTCGCCATTGAATTGGCTCGAATTTGAAGTATGAAATTATTTTTGGTTCCCATCCTGATTGAGCAACTTTTGGTTGAATTCAGACTGGGGACTTTTTTGTTTCTCAAATGCACAAAGGATCATCACCCTGATTTAGGGAGAGAATGAAGCAAAACATGTCACTTTACATCAATGTGCATTGAAAAAGTAACCCCCTAAAGATCCAGTGGTGGGGTTTCTGCTTCTACAACCCCATAGGACCCGGTGCACCTCACCCCTTCACCCTGCTGGTTCCTCAGGTCTCCTCCTCTTTGTCCCAGCGTCCAGAGCCCACTCCGTGGTCACTGACCCTGCATTTCCCCTTTGCTCAGTCCCTACCTGTCCATCAGCTCCCAGGTCTTCCTGCCTCCATGCTGTCCTTCAAATCCCAACAGATTTATTTTCTCCAAATCTAATCTCTTGCACTGTGATTTCCAGTTGTCCAAAAAAAAAAAAAAAAAAAAAAAAAAAAGCAAACTTCAACGCCCATGCAGTTTCCAAGAACCTGGAAGTTTCCATGCCTGGGTCATGTTGAATTTTTTTTCCCAGGTACTGTGAGCTCTGAGGTTAGATACAGACACTTGTGAAAGCCTAGGAGAGGAATCCCTGACCCCAGCCAGGGGGAGGAGGTCCCAGAGGGGATGCTTCTCCAGTTTACCTGGTGTCATCCATTGGCCAGACCAAGCCTGCAAATCTCAGGTCAGGTGACAGCAGGAAAGTCAGTCACTCAGGGCAAACCTCTCAGCCCTTACAAGACACACCCTCTTTCAGTTGGCCCACCTGTGACTATACAAGGTACAGAGGCTGCCACCTTGTGGCACCAAGCACAGGCCAAGTGGGTGATTCATAACTGAGTCAGGCACCGATCCCTACCAGCACCTTGACCTTTGAATTCCTATTCAACCATGTCTCAGCTGTGCATGTGCTCAAAAATGCACAGACGTGAATTTCTCAATTCTGTGAGAGGTAGAAGTGTTTCAGTCAAATGTCAGCAATTTCATGTGGTTCATGTAAAATCACAATGGAATTGCTTTTTAAAAAGAAAAAAAGTGAAAAATGAACTATATATCAATAAACGTGCAAAAAGATGTTCAAAATCTCTAATCATTAGAGAAATGCAAATTAAAACCAAAATGACGTAGGTATCTACACCCACTAGGATACTGACCCTCCCCTGAAAAAAAAAAAAGCACACAAAAAAACCCCAAAATAACAAGTGTGGGTGACAATGTGGAGAAATGGGTAAGCTCATGGCTGTTGGTGGGACTGCAAATTGGTGCAGCCACTGTGGAACACAGTATGGAAGTTCCTCAAAAACTTCAAACAGAACCACCGTATGATCCAACAATCTTACTTCTGGGTATACACCCAAGGTAACCAAAAGCGGAGTTCCAAAGGTACCGCACACCTACCTTCAGTGTTATTCTCAAACAAGCGGGGGAAGTAACCCAAGTGTTGAGGACTGACCAGACCAACAAAATATGGTCTATACATCCAAATGATTATTCAGTTTTAAAAGGGAAGGAAATTCTAACATATTAAACATGAATGAACTTTGAGGACCATATGTTAAGCAAAATAAGCTCATCACAAAGACAAATACTATTTGATTCTACTTACATGGGGTAGTCAAATTCATAGAAGCAGAAAGTAGAATGGTGGTGGCCAGGGGCTGGAGGGAGGAGGGTGTGGGGAGTGTGTTTAATGAGCAGTTTTAGTTTTGCAAGATGAAAAAGCTCTGTCATACAGATTGGCTGTACAATGGAAATATACTTACCATCACTGAGCTGTACCCTTAGAAAGGGTTAAGATGGGAAACCTGTATGTTACGTGTGTTTTATCACAATTAGAACTAAACATCTTCTTGAAAAGTAACAGCTTCAGGAGAAACAAACTTTGTGCTCTGCAATAGGGCAGTTATAAAATTTTTAAAAATAAACTACATAAATTCTGTAGCTCTAGAATGTTGTCACATCCCAAAGCATTATCTTGAAAGCCCCCACCTCAAAGGCCAAAGCACCCAGCAAGACTCAGTGCCCCAGCACCCCTCAATCCCTCCACCAAGCCACCCTCCCACTCCAGCCTGAGAATTCAGAAAAGACCACTTCACTCGCTTTTCTAATTGAGTCTTATTTTTTTATTTTTAAAAATTACTTATTTATTTATTCATGAGAGACAGAGAGAGAGAGAGGCAGAGAAGAGGGAGAAGCAGGCTCCATTCCCAGAGCCTGATATGGGACTCAATCCTGGAACTCCAGGATCTCACCCTGGGTGGGGGGAAGGCAGGCACTCAACCACTGAGCCATCTAGGCATCCCATCTGAGTTTTATTCCAGAACAAATGGTTTTATAACAAAGCTGATTTTAAACCCAGTACATTTCCCTACCGGTAATAACTCCATCTTTTTCAACTCACAGCCCAAAGAATCGAAACTACTACAGCCTGGCTGGCAGTTTGGCACCAGCTACAGACAGATGTTTAAGGACTCCAGAACAAAGCCCTGGAACCAGGCCAGCAGAGGTCAATGCCTCAGCCAGGTCCCTGCTCTGCAGCCTGGGAGGGAGCTGACAGACAAGCTGGAAGTAGTGTGGTTTCAGTAGTGTCTGAGTTCCTGGCCCTGTTGCTTGGGTCAGGCTGACATAAAAACCATTGTTATTTCCCGCATGCAGAGGGATGCTGAGCAGACACAGGTCACACCTCCATGCTGGGTCCTTAGACTGCCCCTGTTGGAACAGCCAAGCAAGGACAGCCCTGTTGCAGACAGAGCCACTCCATCCCAGAAGGCTGGCTCAGGTGTTATTCAGAAGAGGCCGCGACCAGCCTTAAAGAAAACAGAGCAGGTCACAATGACCTCAGCTTGCTGCGTGCCAGGAACTGGTACCTGATCCCCATGACAACCCAGGGAGGTGGGCTGTAGCATCATCCTCATTTTACAGAGGAGGAAACAGGCTCAAGAGTAAGGTCACATACTTGCTCAAGGTCGCAAAGCTATTAAGTGGCAAGCAAGGATGGGGCTCACAAGTCCGTGTGGACCTGAGGTCTTGGCTAACCTCAATACCCCAAATGGGCCCTTGTGAATCAATGAAAGAGGGGTGGCATAGGAGATCCCAACAGATCCCAATAACCGTGATGACTATGGATCAAAGAGCCTGAGGGGACACCAGCCCGGGAGTGGACACACTCCCTGGCCCTAGCCCCATGGACATGCACTCTGCCCCCTGCACACTGGCAGCCTTACTTTTTTTTTTTTTAAGATTTTTAAAATTAAATTATTCATGACAGGCACAGAGAGAGAGAGAGAGAGAGGCAGAGACACAGGCAGAGGGAGAAGCAGGCTCCATGCCGGGAGCCCGAGCAGGACTTGACCCCAGGTCTCCAGGATCACACCCCGGTCTGAAGGCGGCACTAAATCGCTGGGCCACCCGGGCTGCCCTGGCTTTACTCTTAATAAATAAAGGTCCCTTGGTGGTAGCTCTGCACAGAGGTCCCAGAATTCAAACTGCTGTCTTGTTTCTCAGGCTTGTACTTAAGAGAGCCCAGCACTGTGGGCATGAGGAATGCCCGAGTTAGGTCAAAATTAATATGCCACAGTCTCCACCCAACATCAACACAGAGCTGCTTTCCCCACTCTCAGAAGAGTGCCTGGTGATGCCTGGTGCCAGCTCCCCTTGGGCCTGCGGGCTCTGCTATCCCATCACAGCCTAGCACTGAGTTCCTACTACGGCTACGGCCAGAGCTGCAAATCTGAGAAAGGCAGGAATGTCCCTTAGAGGGGCTTTCACTCTATAGATTCAGGACATGTTCACTGTGAACCTAACAATGCCCGCGGAGGAAGATGCAGAGGGCAGTAAGAGAAAAGGGCCTTACCCCAGGTCACTGAGCTGAGCTAACACCCCACGAGGAGACCTCACCCTCTGAGACAGCACAGCGGGGGGGGGGGGCAGTGACAGCTAGGATGGTCTGCTGGCACACTCCCTCCTCTGGCTCGGTCCCCATAGCTCACCCACCTGACATTTTCACAGTGCCTATAAAGTGCCATTAGCAAACCATGGGGGGGAAGTGCCCACAAGAGCCCTGGGCAGAGGGAGCCAAAAGGATAGATGGTCCCAACTCCCCGGACCCTGGCAACAGGCTAGCTGCACCCTGCCCTGCCCAGGATGAATTGCCCAGGGCTCTCCTGCCTCACTCCCTTCTGTCCTGTGCCTCCGTTTCTCCGCGGGTGCCCTGGGCCAGGTCCTCTGGCCAGTACTGGTCCTCCATGTACTGCTCCATGTCCGTGCTGCTGTCAGGCTCTCGGTCCTCCGGGCGGGGCGGCAGGCTGCTGGCCTGCTGCTGCTCCCACTGCACCTCCACCAGCCGATAGAGCTCCATGGCTGTCGTGGCATCTTCCACTGATGAGTGCCCGTGCTGGCCAGCCTGCGGACAAGAGCCCTCATCACTGCCCGCCATTCTGGATCTGGTGCAGGCCCAGAACTCTCGGAACAGCTGTGTATGGCTCGGGACAGGGGCAGGGCATGGGTGCTGCTCAGGAGAGCACAGCAATCTCAGACATCCCGTACCCCACCTATCCTCTCTGACCCTGCGTCCCCAACTCAAACATAACCCGTGGTATAACTGACTTCAGAGGCTTGAAGAGCGGACGGAATAATGAGAAGGACAGTGGGAGCGAGAGTTACTGGCTGCCCCTGGGAAAGGCTCCGCCTTGTGGATTCTCCATGAAGGGCAGGGACAGAGCCAGGGACCGGGTGGAGGACAGGTCTGCAAGAGCCCAGCCTGCAAGAACGTGGTTGGCTTTCACAATAGGGATGGTGGAGAAAACACCCAGGGCTGCCTCTACGTGTGGGACATCATACTTAGCGCCCTGGTCCCGGGGACTGGGGAAGGTGGAATGACTGGAAGCCCGAAGGCACACCCCATGGCCCCTTCTCCCGTCCCACGCACCTGGATCTTCTTGTGGAGCAGCTGCAGGGCCAGGTCCTTAAGAGACACCCGGGTGCGGGTGTGGAGGCCAGGCTGGTGGAGGAGGTTGGGCACGTAAGTGGTATCCCGGGTCTGGCTCCGAGGGTGCACGTACTTGAGGGCCTGGAAGTCATTGTGGAGCGCATGCCCCACCACCACCTTGCCCTTCAGGAGCTTGAGGATCTATGAGTGAAGGAGGGAGGAAGACCCTGCTGTCAAGCTGGCACGAGACATGTGCTGCCACCCTGGCCACTGGCACACAGATCCCTCCAAAGGGGGGGGGCAGTGTGAAGAGGGCACCCACGAGCTCCATGGTCAGCCACGCAGCCTCATGTCTGAGTCCTGGGCCTTCGACTCACTATGACCCGGGGCACACTTAGGCTCTCGAACAAGTAAGAGTGCTGTCTCCCCGGGGTGGGACTGAGCATTTTAAGAAGTAGCTCCTGGAAGAAGTCGTCTAGTTGATCAATACAAGCAACTCTGTTCTACTGGCACAGGCTCTCTGCTCAGACTGGAAGACTTCCCTGCACTCCCCCACCCCACTCAACCTTGTGCCAAGTCCTCTCGGGGCGCCTCGGCTTCCATGCCAGGAGGCCTCCCACATGACTGGCCCAGCCACATCAGGACCCGGGCTGTTCTCTCCCATGGTGGTGGAGTGGATTCATCACGTTTTCTAAGGACACCTCTAGGTCTGGCACAGTCTATCCACCTGCCCCCATGTTAGCTCAGTGTAAACAGCAGGGACGGTGTTTGACTTGACTAGTGATGCTCGATGAAAGCTCAGTACATAGGAGGCGACGGATAAAGACCCACTGGATGACGTCCACAGAACTGTGCCTGGCACTAGAGATAAGCCCATTAACAGCAGCTTTTGTTAGCATTAGCCAACATGGCCTGTCTCCTCAGGATCCTGCCCCTGGACAAGGGGCCATACAGGACTCCGCTTCCCACCTCTGAAACCTTTGGTCTCTGGCTCAGCGCTCACCACGTGCATAGTGCATGCCTCTCTTCCCTGCCTTCCATCCTTCTCAGGCCCCAGGGAGGTCATGTGCACGTTTGCAAAGCATGATGATTTTTCAAAGCCATCCCCAAGCCCATGAGAATCTCCATGGAAGGATCTGGGGACAAAGATTCAAGATTTAACAGTGCTTTAGGTGCTTCCTATGGTCAAATACGTTTGGGAACTCCTAGCACATTAGTGCGATCCCAATCACTAATTGATCTTTTTCAAAGCTCCGGATAACTAAAAAAATATGGAAACGCTGATGCCTGAAGATGACAGGACTGTGGGCCTTGCAAATTCTAAATAGATACATCATACTTTTACAACCGAAAAGAAAATGTAACTTGTGAGCCTTTCACATCTTCCAAGTGGCGGTCTTTCCACAAACATTATCCCAAAGACTACCCAGCAACCCTCCCATGGAGGTGGGTCCAGATTTTATGCACCCTTGTTTATGGAGAAGGAAGCCACACGTTACACAGAGGTTAAGTAACTTTCCCAAACTTGTTTCCAGCAGCTGAGTGGTGACTCAAACCCAGGGCTGCCCTTCCCTGGCCATCCCCCATCCACACATGTCCTCACCTATGTCCTCACCTCTTTCTGGGCCACCTGGAAGGGGATGGCCTTGCGCATGTGCTGCCGAGTGACACCACTCCAGCGAGTGCGGTAGTCCACGATGGGCATCTCAGGCCGAATGTACTTGTCATAGAGGACATCGCCATGGTAACTCACTACAGAGCAGCGGGCCAGCTCACTCACCCGCCCTCGGGGTCCCGTGCCCACCATCTCACAGTCGATGGCCACACATTTGCTGGGCCGGGGCCCTGCGGATTCCCGGGGGGTAGGCTTTCTGCTCCACGAGGCACCTCCAGGTTCATTCCTCAGACGCTGCATCCCACTGCTGGTGGCTTCAGTGCCCGGCAGTGCCTCTGATGGCATGGGCAGCGGGGAGGGTCCCAGCTTGGGGGGCATGCTCAGCAGCCCCTGCTCCTGCAGAAGGGCTTTCCGGGCCATGAATCGCTGGTGCTGTCGACTCTTCCGCTTGTGTTTTCTCCGAAGCACATCCTTGGCATTCAGGCTAGCCAGGGAAGGGCACGGGCACTGGGCAGACTCTGGGCCTTCCCGGGGTACCATCCCAATCAGCTCACACCTCGGGGCAGGCGTGACCTGGTGGGGTGATCTGCCAGCGGGGCGGCGCTCTGCAGAGACAACACAGGGCAGAGAGGCTGGGTGAGAAGTGTGCAGGGCCAGCCCTGCCCCCGCCTGCAGGGCTCCACTGCCCACTGCCCACGAGCCCTGTACTTTGTCTCAGGCTCCCAGACTGAGCCCAGGACCTTTCAAATAATCACTGCACTGAGTCAAGCTCCCCTGTGAATCACTATCCCAAGTACTTTACATAGAATCACTAAATACTCCCAACAACCTGAACAAGTATGATCGTTCTCATCTCACAGGTGAGAAAGACAAGAGTTGATGCGAACCCAGCATCCAGGGTCTCAACCTTCAAGCCAGAGCACACCTTCAGGAGCATCAACAAGCTTTAGAGAGGTATAGATATGGGAAAAGAAAAGTTACAGAAACACCGTGTGTATGCATACACACATACACACGCAAATCTCATTTTTAATTTTTTTAAATTTAAGTTATCTCTACACCCAATGTGAGGCTCAAACTCATGACCCCAAGACCAAGAGTCGCATACTCTTCCAACTGAGCTGGCCACACAATCTAATCCCAGTTTTAAAAAAACCAAAAACCAAAAACCAAAAGAATCCTTTGTGAAAGCACAGGCCCTCATCCTCAGCAGAAACTAGAGAAAAAAAATTCACAAGAGGCTCACCATAGTTGTATTTTCGGTATCTGTCAACCAAAATAAGGTAATTCATTAAATGACTTTCTACCTCACTAATCACAACAGCATCTAAAACAGTTTTTGATAGCTAGGCATTTTGCTAAGTCACCAGAGACTAAAGGCAGGGGTATGCTCGTAAGCTGGCTCAACACACAAAAAGGGAAACAGAAAAGGCAGGGTCCGCAGGTCCCTCCATTACTGGACACTGGGGATTTCTGAAGTTCATGTGGGTTTGCAAATCCCATGCAACAAGGCCAGCAGGTGCCCAAGAGCGAGGGACCATGCTTGGACAGCTTCACTCACTTGCTAAGTCACCTGGTACATTTTTAACAGGCCAGAAAACCAGGACTTTCAAGAAGGCAGAGCAGGGTTTAACTCAGCTGTTTAGAAGTTACCTGAGCTGAGCTTCAGGTTCCTTGCTTGAGAAATGGCCCTACTACAACCTGTCCTAATGAAGATGGGAGGACACAATACACGTGTGCTCACTCTGCATCCATTGTATACAGTAGGGGCTCAGTAACTACCTGCTCCCTTCTCCCCAGAGCAGTTAAAGCTCTCCTCCTGACTGGTCACCAGCTCTTCCCAGGCCAAAGCTGCCTCGGCCAGGACTCACTGCCCTCCCAACCCACAGGCTTTCCCCTTACCTGTCTTCCCACTTACATACCTCCTAACCTTTCTACATCCTCCAGGGAGCCCTGCTGGAACAACCCTCTATCCCTAAGGGTTGTTCCACCCTAAGGCTCCCTTGGGTCCCAGCTGTGCCAGTTGCTGAGCAGAGAGTAACATAGGCAGATCCTGGCCTCGAAAATAATTAGTCTCACTGCAGAGACAGAAACAGAGCACAAGGCGTGCGCAGGGCTGGGTTAGAATTGCTAGGGAAGCAGAGCTGGCCCGATGATGATTCTGGAAGGCTGGCTGGAAGAAATTAAATCTCTGTGAAGAAGAAACAGTAACCCTCCAGGTGACAAGGAGTTGAACTGGTGGCCATGTTAGGGGCAAAGGCCTGAAAGAGGAAGGAAGCCAGGGTCGGAAGAGGAGCCCCCCTCCCCAAGCAGCCTGATGCCACGAGGGCATAAAACACAAGGTAGGTCAGGTCCCAGCTGGAGGAACTGTCCCTCTCACCTTTTCACCACTTAACCTTCTGTCCCCACCCTGGGAAGGCTACCACACACCTTGGTGGCCCTACCCTCAGGCCCCTAAGCTGCTACCCCCAGAATGGCCGCTACTGATCAACTGAGGGAATCCCAAGTCCCAAGGTAAGTCACTGACTTCCTGAGCCCAGGCATTTACAATCTAGCTGGGGAACAGAGAAATTCACCCCTGCAGACCTGACAGCACAACCAGAGAAGCATTTACTACACTTTAAGGCAACAGTTACAGAGCGTCTACCCCAAAGTGCTCCAAAGGCCGGGTCAGAGCCCTGTGTCTTTGCCTCTTCCCCAACAGCCAGCCCAGGACCCGGCATACAGCAAGTCCTCTTCAGAAGTGTGTGAAGGGAGCTGAGGCCGGGCCTGCCAGACTGTGGGAGCAGCAGGGCTGGAGGTGAACCAGACAGAATTCAGGGAACTCCTCATCTGGCAAGGAGGCAGCCAGCCTCTTCCCAGGGTGTGCTCAGGATGGGGGGTAGTGAATGAACTAAGGACTCATCTGTCCGAGTACTGGACAGACAAATGCCAGGTTAGTGACACCTGCCAGTGGAGGGACATGTTGAAAGGTTTCAGGAAGGTCTGCTAGGAGCACAGAACGGGAAAGGCATTCAGAGGAAATACACACTGAAAGTCCAGAAGGCAAAGGTCCTCCACTGTGAGAGGGCAAAGAGGGCTGGTGGACCAACTGACCAGGAGGTAGGGGGTGAGGAGCCCGATGGAGGGAACAGTGAGAGACCGCTGTTTCTGGACGGTGGTGAAAGTTTGGGCGGAATCCAGGGATTGATGGAGAAAGAAATCCCTACTGCCTTATAGGCAGAGCTCTGGAGAAGAATCCGAACAGGGACAGAGATTAAGAATCGTGGGAGGAGAGCCACTTGGTGATGCCTGGGCCAGGGCGAGGCTCCGTGACCCATCCTGACTCATCCTCCCTCTGGCTTGCTCATCCACTCCCCAAGAAGCCTTCTCCCTTTTAAAAGCGCACCTAACTATAATCAACGTCCTCACCTTGACGAGTCACAGATTAGAACCGACAAGCATAGAAGCTCAGTTTGCCTCAGCTCGGCAATGGGGAGAACTGGGCCCTTTCCCTTCCCTTCTCCCAGGTCAGGGGCTGAGCCTGGGAGCGCAGGGTGGGTGGCCTCCCTGACCCTGCCTTCAAGATTCCCAGGAATCCAGAAATCAAGTTCCCTGAGAAATAGTGGCCTTGTGTTTCAAGAGATGAAAGCAAGTCCTCTTCTACATGCCCTGACCTTGCTGACATGTCAGAACCAACAATTAATTATCTAGGACACGGCTTGCCCATCCTGGGCCAGCATAGGGGTGGGGGTGAGGGGTGTTCAGCAACACTGGAGAGAAGTTTGGCTCAAATCACACAGCTGTTTCAGTAAGGACACACTCAAATCTCCTCCCAGCCCAGAACCACCTCTTTGGGGATCAGCAGCCAGCAGGTCTTGCTTGCGGTGACAGGTGATGGGGTTTGTGGCCCAAGGCAAGGACTCCAGCAGGAGCCCCCCCCGAGCCAAGGCCCCAAAAGCTACCGACCTGCGGGCAGATGGGGAAGGCAGTAGGCGGCTGTAGGCTGCCTTCCGGGTGCCCTGGCCCTAAAACCTAGATGTCCTGGGACCAAGTCACCGCCCCCCTGACCACAAAATGGGAGGTGGATGAAAATCGAGCGTGGATCTAGGTTTGGGGCTTCCCCCAAAGCAGTTAGAACGTCCGTGTCAAACGTCGAGTGCCAGGCCTGCCCCCCTACACCCCGCCATCCCAACTGCCATTTAGGGCCACGGGGCCTGAGAAGCCGACCTTCGTATTTTGATGAGCGCGCGACCCCACCCCCGAGCCCTGGCCGAGTAATTGCCCGGATTTGGAAAACCCGGGCTCGCGGAGGTTATCCCCGCCCCCCGCCACACACACGCCCGGGGCCGCTCGAAGTTCTCGGCAGGGCGAGGAGAGCCCGGGAGCCCCGCCGACCCCCCGGCCCCCGAAGAGCGCCCCGGGGAGGCCCGGCCTCGGCCACGGAGGGCTCGGGTGGTCCCTCGCCGGCCGCAGGGCCGAGCCCGCCAGGCCGAGCCCCGTGCCCGGCGCCCCTGCGCCCGGCGCCGCCCCGCAGGCCCCAGGCCCCCGAGCACGGGAGGCGCCCGGGGCAGGACCTGCACGTCGCAGGGCCCCGAGAGCCGCTCGGCCGGGCCCCGGCGTCCCCGAGCGCAGGCCGGGAGCGGGCACCGCGCGCGGGACCCTAGGGCCGGGGGCGCGCCGCGCCAGCAGACCCCCCGCCCCGGCCGCCCCGGCCGCCCCCGAGCCCGAGCCGTAGCGCGAGCCGTAGCCCGAGCCGTGGCCCGAGCCCGAGCCCGGGCCCGCCGTCCCCAGCCGCGCCCCGGAGCACCTGAAGCGCCGCGCGCGTCCTCCGGGCCGCACGTGGTGTCCTGCAGCCCGCAGCTCCCACATGCCCGGGCAAGCCCCGCTCCGCTGCCCGCCCATTGGCCCGCCGCGCGGCAGCGCCCGCCCAGCGCCGCTGCTGATTGGCCGGGAGCCTGGCTCGCGGCGGATAGGCGCAGGCCCGCAGGGGGCGGGGACTCCTGAAGGGGCGTGGCTTGTGCGGGGAGCTGGCGGGACCCGCGGAAAATTTTAAAGCAACCGGAGCGGAGCGTGGCCTCCTGTTTCCCGGGTCCCAACCCCTTTTGCACGGCGCTCCCTGGGCCAGGATGCGGCCTCCTACGAGCTGCGTGCCACCAAAGGCAGAATGACTTGCAGGAGACACACCCACATTTGCGGAACGGGAATGGAGAGCCCTTCCCTCCTCTGTGTCGTGGGGATTCCGTGAAATAATACACATGAAGGGCACTAAAGAGATTGTGGGGGCACCTGGGTGGCTCAGTGTTTGAGCATCTGCCCAGAGTCCTGGGATCCATCCCCCTGTCGGGCTCCCTGCACAGAGCCTGCTTCTCCCTCTGCCTGTGTCTCTGCCTCTCTCTGTGTCTCTCGTGAATAAATAAATAAAACCTTTAAAAATAATAATAAACAGTTCACATTTATTTTGTGAGCACTGCTGTGTGCCAGGCAATATGCATATATAATCTGTACAAGAACCCCATGAAATATGTACTATTATTTCTATTTGACAGTTAAGGAAATTGACATTAGAAGAAATTAAGAGGAAACCGCTAAGATCCAAACAAAAGACCCTTACCAAAGCAGTCTGATTCCTCCTAGCTCTGTCTTGCAGTCTTGCAAAAAGAGGGCATTGCAAAGGTTCCCGGAAGGCCGGTGGTACCCGTGTCCAGGAATCTGCCACCTCTGACTGGAATATAGATTTGAGGGAAGCAGGACAAAAGACGAGGCCTCTAGAGAGATTAAGTCCTTCTACTCAGACTTCTGATGGCCTTGGGGAGCTAGGAGGAGTTTAATCCAGAGCTGGTTCATTTGCATTTGGGGAAGCTCCCTCTGGCTGCAGTGCTGGGAGGAATGGATTATTAGATCTGGAGAAAGAGGGTTTGGGGGTGATTGTGGACATTCAGGCAAGGTAAGGTCCTGGGGGCCATCGTAGTAGAGAGGATAAAGAGCTTGGGACAGATTCCAGAGCTGCTTAGGAGGCAAGAGCGATAGGATAGAGAGTAGTAAAGAAGAGGACGGAAGGTCTTCAGACAGGGACACTTCGTGACAGTTTACTCTGGGGGCAAGGACGGTTTTCAGGGACTCCGTATTCAGATCCTCTACTCTTATGGGTCTGGACCTAAGCACATGCCTGGAGTCCTGGACGTTCAGCCTCCTTCTCCTGTTTTATGAGGAGCTGTCTCCAACTTTACAAAGGAAAGTCTCAGGCACACACTCATTCTGCATCTTGCTCTGCTGCCTCCCCCTGGGAAATAAAGAAGGGTTTCTGATTTACTTTCACTGTGATCCAAGGAGGATTTAATCCTGTTGTCAGCCAATAAGTCATTCAAAATATATACTTTTTGAGCATGGGTAATCACCAGGAATTAAAAGAGCTGAGAGACACTGACAGATTAAACCTCCTTCTATCTGCTTTCTATGTGGACCAATGTTTATCGGTGCTTACAAAAGGCCCAAACTCTGTCTCGTTGTTGGAAAAATTAATAGTCATCCCTGGATCTAAAAAGTTACTGGAAAAGTAACTGACTCAATCTACTTCTGTAAAAGACATATTTTCAATAGCACTTCTCTTTTTTTTTTTTTTAAGCTTCTATTTATTTATTCATGAGAGACACACATGAGAGGCAGAGACATAAGCAGAAGAAGCAGGCTCCCTGCAGGGGAGGGACTGGATCCCTGAATGCGATCACAACCTGAGCCAAAGGCAGATGCTCAACCACTGAGCCACCCAGGCATCCTTTCAATGGCACTTCTAATGAAAATTTACTTCTTATGTTTAAAGAGGATCTCTCCTGTAACAAAGTGCTATATGTTTCTTATTTGATCACATGTACTGAAAATACTTGCAACAATATCTCAACTTAGAAGGGAAAAATTAACGCCTAGAACTCTATGGGTCACAGAGCACTTTTTAGTGTTAATGAGATCAAATTTATATACATAATTTTGTGACATAAAGGCATGATTGGCTGCTCCAGAAAATATTGCCAAGCATGAAAATATAGTATGCTGGGATTGACGCCATAGTGGCTGAATGGAACTAGAAGTTCAAGAAGGGAAAAGAATGTTGCATATAATGTAAATGAAAAACAAATCTGGTTTTAGTAAGGAGAGACAGTACTTGAAAGGATTATTTGGAACAGGGTGGGAGGAGGGGAGAACTATAGTCATAGGGGGAGTGCTCTGACCAGAAGATCTGCTAAATTAGGCAAAAAAAAGGGGGGGGGGAGTTTCTTTTATAGGGAGGGGTAAACAAGGCTAGAAAGAATGCTAATGGGGGGAGGAATGAACATGAGTGATCTAATCCAATATCCAGATGGTAGGTCGTAGAGTCATTGGGAGATTGTTTTAGCCTAAGGTCTATTCTCTGGAGGGGTCATTAAGGAGGAATTGTAAACTGGCTGTCACTGAGGGTGGGCCATAGTTGAGGGATCTAGAGGAAGAAGAGAAGCTTAGCCAAAGTTTGGTTAACAAGCATTTTGTTGGGGATCCCTGGGTGGCTCAGCGGTTCAGCGTCTGCCTTTGGCCCAGGGTGTGATCCTGGAGTCCCAGGATCGAGACCCACGTCCGGCTCCCTGTGTGGAGCCTGCTTCTCCCTCTGCCTGTGTCTCTGCCTCTCTCTCTCTCTGTGTCTTTCATGAATAAATGAATAAAAATCTTAAAAAAAAAATAAAAAGCAAGCATTTTGTTCTGACTGATCAGTGTGCCCAGCAGGTCAGATACCCATCCATGAGTCAAAGAATGGGCATTCAGAGTGTCTGTGCCAAGCCTCATTATAGGTAAACAAAGGGGGAACCCATTAGTCTTATCTCAGTGAAATGTGACAAAGTGTTTCTTTGAATAAGTCATTTCCAGAACACAAAAGGATTTGAGAATTTCTTAACCATTGCTGCTTTCCAGGAGCACAAGGCTCAGGGAAAATTCAACATTGTCAGTAAGAGTTTTTCATTTATTTTTAAAATAGATAACGATGGGGCACCTGTGTGACTCAGTCGGTTAAGTGTCTGCCTTTGGCTCAGGTCATGATCCTGGGGTCCAGAGATCCAGCCCCACATTGGGCTCCCTGCTCCACTGGGAGTCCACTTCTCCCTCTCCTTCTGCCCTTCCCCCTGCTTGTGCTCTCTCTCTTTCTCTGTCAAAAAAATAAATTAAAATCTTAAATAAATAAAATACATAATATTATCAAATTGCTATGATATTTAGACTTCACTGCACTCATTTAAGGACACTTTTTAAAAAGATATCAATATTTACAATACATTTTTAAAAGATTTTATTTATTTATTTGACAGAGAATGAGAGACAGAGTACAAGCAGGCAGAGCAGCAGGCAGAGGGAGAGGGAGAAGCAGGCCCCTGCTAAGCAGAGAGCGTGATGTGGGGCTCCATCCCAGGACCCTGGGATCATGACCTGAGGCGAAGGCAGATGCTTAACTGACGGAGCCACCCAGACACCCCACAATACATTCTTTATAACTATGTACACTTATGATTAAAAATATTATCAAGCAGAAAGGCTCCTGAGTGGCTCAGTTAGTTGAGAATCAGCTCTTGATTTCAATTCAGGTCATGATCTCAGGATAGTGAAATGAGCACTGCATTGGGCTCCATGCTGGGTGTAGAGCCTGCTTAAGGTTCTCTCTCTCCTTCTCCACTGCCCCTCCCCACTTGTGTGCTCTCTCAGAAATAAAATAAAATAAAATAAAATAAAATAAAATAAAATAAAATAAAATAAAATAAAATAAAATAAAATATTAAAAACATATATAATCAAGCAGGGGCGCCTGGCTGGCTCATTCAGTGGAGCATGTGACCCTTGATCTTGAGGTTGTGAGTTCAAGCCCCATGTTGGGTGTAGAGGTTACTTAAAAAAGAATAAAATCTTTAAAATATATATTATCAAACAAAAAACTTGAAGGTCCCCAGGTATATAACACAGATGGCCCAATACTGGCATCTTGACTGTGGATGGAAATACCCCCAACCCCACCTTTAGGGATCTCACCCTCTCATTCCTAGAGTGAAAACATCTTCCACAGAGGCTGTGGCTTCTATATAGCAGAACCCTTGGAGCTGGGCTTGGTGGGAGAAAGTCCATAACCCAAGTCTTGTCGCTTTAGACCCTACCATTTCCGCCTCTACCTTACCAATCTCGAAGCATTTGAGACATGCTCGATTGGTATTGCACTTAAAAACCATCATTGCACTTAGAATTCATCAAAGCACCATTCTTCCTGCCACATATCAGTTTTGAGTACTGTTTAGGATGCTATGGGATTCTCATGCTGCTGGACCAGGTGCAGACTTGAAAGGTGGTGTCAATCTGGTCACTTTGTAGGCCAGTGGTTCTCTAAGTGTAGTCCTAGACCAGCAGCCGAGGCATCACCTGGGAATTGGCTGGACCTACTGAGGCAGAAATCCAAGGGGTTGGAGCCCAGCAATCTGTTTTAATGAGCTGTTTGACAGCTTTTGGGTTCATGTTCAAGTTTAAGAGTCCTTGTTTAGATCGTATAAAGCTGACAAAACTTTGGGAGCCAAATGAAAATAATTTACTCATTTTATTCAAGCAGATTCCCTCTGTATAGTATGCTTGATCCAACAGAGACTTTGGACTTATTTGGTCACAGCCTGTCACCAAGACGCTTGGGGTACCTTTATGCCTTCCCTCAACTTCTGAGAACTTCCAGGATTCTTAATGCAGGTTAAGTCTCACATAATTGAATTTGTTTAATGGAAAATGGAGGGGCTCTGATCCAGCGGAATTGTATCCTCCACCATTACGTGTTCTAGACAAGGGAATATCTTCACAGATAAAATCAACTTTTACATTTGTGGTCCTCAATCTCGGGTGAACATCGGAATCGCCTGCAGAGCTTTCAGAAATACTGAGGTTTGGTCACACCCCAAGACTCTGATTTAACTGGTCTAGAGATGCAGATCTTTTAAAGCTCATCAGAAGATTCCAGTTTGCAGCCAAGACAGAGACTCGCGGTCAAAGCGCAACTACCTAGAGAACCCAGCAGAGGGCGCTGCGTCCCCGCTCATCCAGGGAAGCAGATGTGCGCGCTGGAAACCTGCCTGCTGGTTGCACAAATCTGCTGCACGCAGTTAAGGAAAGAGGACCCAGATGTCCTGACCCTTGGATCATCAAGTCTTTTGTGTTCTGACACCTAGAAAGTTTCATTAAGAAGTTGTAAGCTGTGGGGCGCCTGGGTGGCTCAGCTGGTTAAGCATCTGCCTTTGGCTGGGGTCACGGTCTCTCTCTGGTCAGTGAGGCATCGGCTTCTCCCTCTGCCTCTGCCCCCTACTCGTGCTCTCTCGCTCTCTCTCTCTCTTCTCAAATAAATAAGTAAAACCTTAACGAAAAAAAAAAAGAAATTGTAAACTATTTTGCTGAATGACCTAGAGGTAAGTCACACGCCCTCTCTAAGCTTGGTTTCTACTTTTTCTGATAAAAAAAGGGTGGTTGCAGGGAGGGAGAGGGAATCTGTGGCCTATATTCATTCTTTCAATATATATTAAGTTGATGTAAATATATCAACATATATTTATATGTAAAATATAATTATATATTATATATTATATATATAATTATACAATGTAATTATGTATTGTATAATATATGTATATATTAAATGGATAATATACTGATCTGGGGAGGGAAAAGATAAACATCTGAATGGGATAAAACTCCTACCTGATAGGGGAGACGATCTTAGAGAGACTGTGAGTAGTTCTCATGTGTTCCTACTTCAGGGAAGGAGACCTGTGGATGCCCCAGGTCAGGGAAGAGAAAACCATGAAAGACGAGGCAAAGAGACTACCACTGAGTATTTACATGTGCCATTATGTATTATGACACTTCTCTGGCGTAATTATCATTAACAGCTAGCATGGTTAGTTGTGATAAATTCCTTTGTACAAGTGAGAAATCTGAGGCTCAGAGATGTTAAGTGACTGGTTCAAAGTCACACAGCCAGTAAGTGCTGGAGCCAGGATCTGAACTGGGGTGTCTGGCTTCAAAGCCCAAATTCCATTCCCACCCCCACCCCCAGGGAGTGCCTAGTTCCCTCTGGTTTACATTCTGCTACACATCAGCAAGGGCTCTCTGACCCATCTCTCAACTCCAGAGTGCCGCAGCCCACTTTCCTCCCCAGATGTTCCTTTCACTGAGGCAAGGTCTCTCTCCCTCGATCCCCACACCAGGCCTGGTGGCTGAGGGCTGTCAGGGAGAGATTTGACTTCCTTCTTCTCTTGTTCCTTCTGCCCCAACGAAGGACAGACACCCGCTGAGTGACACCAATTTGCAGCCTTCTCAAGTGTGAATGAGATTTCTAATAGGACCGGTTGCCCACTGGCTTCAGGCAGGGTCAGGAATAAAGAGAAATTTAAGAGGCAGGAAATGGGGGAGAAGGGAGCCGGTTTGGAGGAGCTGAAGCAGCCACTGAAGCTGTGACAGCAGCAGCCTCTGGTGGGAGTGAAGCATTTGATTCCTTCAGAGGCTTAAGTTCTTTGCCAAAGGTCACACAGCTGGCAAGTGTAGAAGCAGGATGAGCGCAGCTAATGGTTGCATTTTTGGCATTCCCTAAAGGAATACAACTCCCAACCCAATTTAAGTTGGTAAGGGGCTTTAGTGTTAAGATTTTTTCCAGCCTTTGCCTCCCAAGGCGGCTGACCAATCCTCCGCTTCTTCAGCTGGAGGGTTCCAGGGTGCCTTGTGCCTGCTGTGAGTGAAGAAGGCTGGGAGGGTATTTGGGGTTGTTGCTTGAAAAATGTGTCTCCACTGAGGGTCTCATCACAGGAACTTGGTGGCCATGTTAGAGCAAGTTGCCCCACATACAAAGCCATGGAGATGGGCTGGGGAATCCTTTTAAGGATGACCTCTTCTGTCCTAATGGAGGTGGCCTCCCAGCACAGCTACCCTACCCCAGTGTTTCCCTTGGTGATGCCTCTGGACCCAGCAGCACTGAAGCAGATTCTGGGGTCCTGAAGTTGCATACATAGGAGTCCATGCTCTCAGCCCTGAGGTAGGCAGTGGAAATGCTCCAGATGAGCCAGGGGTCTCTGTATTGCTGCCAGGGCACTGAGCATGATAGGCGCCTCCGCCATGAGTACCTGCTCCTCTGTGTCTGCACATACCACTGCTCTGCTGCCAAACACAACCCAACTATGGGCACCCAAGGGAAAAATGGTGGTTGGGTGAATTCGTGAGTAATTGAGAGGGATTGTCTTTCCTTGCCCTTTAGGGATGTGGAAGGAGCCCAGCACTCCAGAGGACAGACACCCTCATCCTCACACCACACCAGCACACCCCCCTCCACGCTCCTCTGCTCACACTATAATCTGTCCTTGTTTCTGGAAGAGTCTGCTCGAGGTGTGCTGGGTGGTTTCCAGAGGTGTTTTCCAGGACATAGAGAAAGCACAAAAAGAACCTTGGAAGGAGAGCCAAAAAGGGGGGCATGGCCCCTCTCCACACCCTGCTGCAGTGGCCAGCACCATGTGGCAGACTGGGACTTGTTGTTGGATGCAGTGAGACAACAACAAAATCACTAGTCTTCCAGATGGGGCGAGCCAGTCCACGCCCACACCCTGGCCTCTCCTGTAGGTGACTTCAGCGCAGGCATGCAGGCATGTTCCAGGAGGGCCAGGCCTGCTCCCTGCACCCCTCGCCCAGCCCAGTGCGTCCCCTCCCAGCACTCCTCCCTACCCCAACCTCCAACCTCTGAAATCGCCCCATCCTCCGCTCAGAAGGGGGAGTGAAGGGGAGGTGTCTTCTTTTCTTGTTCTTGCCTCTGGAGTGTTTCATTTTCTATAAGGAACATACTTCTTTAATAACAAAATCTTATTTTTCAAGGGAGTCAGGAAGGCAGCTCATTTCTCTACCTTTCTTCATTAATCATAAAGCAGTGTGTTATCATGGAGATGAGGAAAAAGGAAGGACTCCAGGTAACGGTGACCCCTCTCTACCAGGTTTCCCTGGTCTCCCCAAGCCCTGCAACAACACAGTCATGGTCCAAGGTGAAAATCCTCCCAGTGTTTACTGAGCCAGAGTCCAGAATGAAGTTGGGGGTGAGGGTGCGGGGGCAAGCAGAAGAGAAAGGAGATGAATAAGGGAACCAGTAGTGGCCTCTCAGCCCCCGCAGCGTCCCCTTCCCTGGAGCCCCAGTGCCTGGCTCCCCACTTCCCCAGCCCAGGTCACTGATGGAGGAGAGGCAAGGCTGCCCCTGTCTAGCCCAGCCCTTAATTGCACTGGCAGGACATATCTGCTTCTTAATTGCCAAAAGCCACAATATCCCGGTGGCTCAGAGCATGGCCCTAATTTTATTTCTGCAGCAGCTGAAGGATAATTACCCTTCCCTATTGGTGCTGCTTTTAATTCTTTCTCTTTTTGATTGAGAACTCTCTCTCTGTAGCCCAGCTTTCCAACCTTTGGTTTGTTATCTTCATCCAGAGTGGGGCAGTGCTTGCTGCGAGACACAGAGTGGGGACTTGGAGAAGACGGGAAGTGCCCGGCTGAGGCTCAACGCCTTCTAGCTGTTAGCCCCTCACCATGAGAGCACACGGCTTTTTTTTGTTCATTATTATATTCCAGTGCCTACTGCAGAGATGGGCTCATGAAACTCGTTAGCAAAGAGGCAGAATTCAGAGACAGAGTTTGATCATGGGGTGTGACTACAATAGATCCGTTTTCATTAATTTTTTCCTGGCAGGACCAATAGAAATGGACATAGCTCCAGTTTTCTTAATTTTTTTTTAACTCTGGGCACTTTCTCGGTTGGGTGAAGATGCAAATAGAGGGGCGCCTGGCTGGCTCAGTCCGTGGAGCATGCAACTCTTGATCTTGGGATCATGGGTTCCCGTCCCAGGCTGGGCATACAGCTTACTTAAAAAAATAATAAAATAAAAAATACTTTATTATTTTTTAAGATGCAAATAGTAAAGGAGGCCATTACAATCTCAGAGAAAAGTAGCTTGAAAACATGACCTGCCCTTGAGCTCCCCACCTCCCTCTCCCCACTTCTAGTTTCTTTCCTCTGAATTTAGAGCCATCCCCTTGGCAATGCTGGTTTCCATGGTTTCCTCCCTGACAATGATCCCCAAACCCCTCCTCTCTTTTTCCTCCAGACAGTAATGGGTGATAGGGATCCTCAGTGTGGCCACTCCATGTAACCATGGTAACGATGAACTGAGCCTTCATTTATCTTTTGTAAAGAGAGCTAGGGAATAGAAGCTTTTGGAAGGAAGAGATGGGGGAGGGTCCAGGGCTAGAGCTGCCATTGTCATAAAGAGGAAATTAAGAGACTTGTCTTGATACTAGCCTGTAGGATTCAGTTCAAATATTTTTGAGCCCCTGTTTTAAGCTCAACTAAGTTCCAGGGAATCAAAGGTGTGCATGACATAGCACCTAATATTGATGAGCTTATAGTCTAGTGCTAGGAATCATGGTGCCACTGAAACTCTGGCTAAGACGAGGCCATTAAAGGAGGTGGCCCTTGAGAACATCATCATGATCAAGTATGTGTCCACTCCAAGCATCCCCTCCAGCTAAGAACCAAGAAAAGATTGATTAAGGGGGTCTGTACTCACATTAAACCTTCTTCCAAACTGTTGTCAGTTTCTGTCTTGGAAGGGGGAGGAGACTTTAATGCCCCTTTCTTTCACAGAAGTGTAAGCTAAATGCAGAATCTCCAAATAGGACTATTTGGTGTAGGGAGAAAGAAGGAAAACATACCTGCCCAAGTCCAGTGCCACAAGGGGCTGGGATAATCTTCAGTTCCAGGGATCATCATCACCTACCTGCCACAAACCCTCTTGGGAAGTGCTGTATCTGCTTCTACACTCAACTGGAGTGTCATCATCTTCATCCACCCAGGTTGTTGTCACTGAAAATGCAAGCCGAAGAATTAAAGTAAAAAACAAAACAAACTAACAAAAACAAAGCTACCAGAGACACCAAAGTTGGACAGAATGAACCCAAAAGCTGAGATACAGGTTTGTCATAGGTAACACAGCTCTTCCCTCTTCTAGCTTCTCCTCCTCACTCTTGAAAGTTTTCACTAAATCCTTAAGGGTGGGAACCAATTCTGAACTTCTAGGAGAAATCTCAAAGATTCCATGGACCTTTCGAGTGCTGATACCACAAACCTGCACTGACTTGGAGAGATGCACAAGATATATTTTTATTTCTATTTTTAAAAAATTTTTTTCATTTTTAAAAAGATTTTATTTATTTATTCTTGAGAGACAGAGACACAGACAGAGGGTGAAGCAGGCTCCATACATGGAGCCGGATGTGGGACTCGATCCTGGGTCTCCAGGATCATGCCCTGGCCTGAAGGCAGGCGCCAAATCTCTGAGCCACCCGGGGCCGCCCTCAAGATATATTTTTAAATGAAAAGAAAAATCTATAGGACAATGTAATTTTTGTTCAAGAAAGCTACAAATAACTAGGTAGCAAAATTTGTTCTTGCAAAAGCAAGAACTGGATTAGCCAAACTTCCTGGGTCCTAGAACTCTGAGCTCCATCCTTTGCTGCTGGATGAAATTAAGGCATATTCAAACATTCTGGGTACTCTGTTCACTCAGCTAGTCAGAAAAGGATAAATGGCATCCTCTGGTTGGTTGGCAAGGCAATACAAACTAACCAATGAAATAATGTCTCTCCTTTACTGGCCAATAAGATCTCAGTTCTCTTCTTGAAAGGAAAGAAGATCCTTTGTCCATAAAGAAAATAGGCAAAAAGGGAATAATAATTAAAAAAAAAAAAACACTGTTGCTATGGGACATTATTGATGTGATCAGTGATAGCTGTCCCAGAGAATTCATAAAGGAGGCATGTCTTTGGGAAGAAAAGTACAAAGTACCAGCTGTCTGGTCTGCATTAAAAAGAAGTTTCTATAGTAACATGTGAAGGAGAAGAATTTTAATGTAAATCTCCCCAAAACTAGCCAATGGAGGGTAATTTTGACCTTCAACTTAGGTCGAAGTTATAATGATTTTTCTTTTCTTTCTTTCTTTCTTTCTTTCTTTCTTTCTTTCTTTCTTTCTTTCTAACATCGGCAATATGTGAAGGAAAAGGCAAAGAAGAGAAAATGAAATGTGTGTTTTCTGATGCAGGGCGTCACAGATAATGATATGACAGCTACAGTTTGAAACAGATTTCCCTGTTGTCAAGTCATAGCTCAGTTTAAAACAATGTTTTGGAAATGGAAAGTTCATGGCTCTTAAGGAAAAGTATTCTAGGTGAAATAGTGCACAGAACACAGGTTGTCCTATTAACCTGCTAATGATATTCCTTGAAATCATTCTGAGACTGTTACAAATGCCTTTGGGAAAGGATGGGTAAAATGCTTTCCCACAGATACTACAAACAAACGCAGGTGGATAAAGCAGACAGGTGAAAAATGGAGTCAGTGTTTGTCAATCAAAGGAAAGGACGAAGATCCGAGGATTAGAAGCGTTGAGTGCCATATTTGCTAACTATAAAGGCAGACTGGAGAAGAAATAAAGAGAGGAGAATCCCATGGAATCAAAGGTAGGTGATGCCCATGGCAATTTCCTGAGGGAGCAGCATTTCTACTGACCTGCACTATGTGGTCTGTGGGGAGAAGTCTGAAGAGGAGGTGATCTAGAATTCAGTTCCCCTCTCATGATGGATGTTGTTTAGGGAGGGAGGAACCACGGGCAAGCCAAGGAGAAATGCTTTCTGTACCAGAGACACCTTTGGACAATTCCCCTGGCTTCCTGGCATTCATCCATGAAGAACAAATATGTTTTTCTCATTTAAAGAGAAAATAAAGAGAGGGAAGATCAGACCTTCCATCTAAGGGACCAAATGAAAAAAAGGAAAAAGAAAAACCCCCAATTGTAAATCTCAGATAAAAGGCAGGATGGAATATGCTTACCTCAGTGAAGAGGTCGGGGGAGAGAGTGGGAAGTGTTGCCATGGTCGAAAGGTAGCTGCTTCACCATAAACCTTGACTTAAAAAAGAAAAAAAAAAATTCACCGTCTAGGATTTTCTTTTAAACCCCTGGGATTTTATAGGACTAGTTGTGCCTCACATCCAGCCCAAGGAAAGCAGGGCTCCCCAGTAGATAATTTAAAGAATCAGGGTGCTCACGGATAATCAATGGCCAAAACCCCACCACTCACTGTAACCAAGGCAACAGGAGGCTGGGGCTGGTTGCCAGGTAACCACACTCTAGCCTGGGTCCCGTCCGCTCTCCTCCTCCCCCACATCCGTTAGCCCTTTTGTGATAACGTCTTCCCCTCTGCGTCTTTTTTCCTCTCTGGCAAAAGAATCATTCTGCTCCTCGTGTTAAGGGCACGCTCTGGGCTCCTTTGGCTAAAACTGAGGACCTTAATGTTCATTTTGGACAGATTTCATCTGCACCCAGATACTCTGACCCAGATAAAATGTGCTTCTTATCTCGGCTTCAATAAATATCTTCTCCCTCCATCCCTTCCTTCATACGCGTTAGGGAGTAAGGAGATTGCGGAGAGAGAAGGAAGAAGCGCAGGTCGGTGGGAAGGA
Source organism: Canis aureus (assembly GCF_053574225.1). NCBI lineage: Eukaryota > Metazoa > Chordata > Mammalia > Carnivora > Canidae > Canis > Canis aureus. The sequence goes on along the minus strand of NC_135612.1, from coordinate 52,633,155 downwards.
GAGAGAACACGGCTTGGATGTGGCAATACTTTGCAACAGAGCAGTACCTGGCGTTCCCACTGTCCAGCTTTCCCCTAAACTCACCTTTTCCAGGCGCGCCTCTTCTCTCTGGCACCCTCGGGCACTTTGCACCCAGTTATTCCTATTGGTCTTAGAGAAGGGGAGATAGAGTGTCCTCCTAGAATCCGACACCTACGCTCCCGGAGAAAGGGGGAGGATGAGTGTGTCCCCCACCCCACCCCGCCCTCGGCGAACTCTGCCTCCTGGCCTCCACCGCGTGGGGGTTGAGGAATTTAGGGCAAGCGGAGTCGGGGTGCCGGCGGGTCCGGGCGCTGTCCAGCCTCTGGTGCTGAAGCTGGAGCCTCGGATTTACCGTGGAGGGACTCGGGGACCTCCAGCTGCCGGCTCCTGGCCTCCGAGGTGGGGATCCGAAGAGCAGGAGCCCTTTGCCCGGGGTAAGGGCGAGGCTAGGACGTGTCTGCCAAAGAAGTGCTTTTTCGGCAGACCGGAGTCCCTCCCGGGCGTCATCCCCTGAGCCTCTCCCTTCCCTTCCCGGAACTGTGTAATTATCTGCGGCCATCGCGGCGTGTAGAAAGAGCCCCTTGCCCTGGGATGATTATCCACCCAGGCGACTCCTGGCACTCCCCTCATTTTCTCCTTCGGAACAGGCTGTGTCCCGGGACTCCTGGGGTGGGCTCAGATCTGGTGGTGGGCAAAGCCGGGAAGGAAAGCCTGGAACGCCGAACCCCGCCACTTTTCTACATGCAACAGGTCTGCTGCATCTGGAGTCTGAAGGGCGAGCAGAGCGGAGACCGGGTTGCCGTGATGGGCTTGGGGAGACCTGGTCCGGAGAGCGCGCGCTCCCGAGGCTGGTGCTGCCCCTCGCCGAGCGGGCGTCTCGCCAGCCAGACCAACCGCCAGCCAGGCCGGCGTCCCGGGGCCGGGGAGCGCAAGAACCAAACGCCCCCAGAACTCGAGCGGGCCGGGGAGGCCAGCAGAAGTGCTCAGCCGCCGAGCTGCGGAGCCGCCTCCCGCTTCCCGGGCGCCCTCGCCGCCTTCTCTAGGTGAATCTGCCAGCAGGCAAGACACCTTTGGCAGGTGCCGAGCCCGCCCGCCCCGGACCCCCCCCCCCGAAGCAGCCTCAGGCTCAGTCTCGCGAATTTCAGCTCCAGTTGGATGCTCCGCGGGTCTCCGGCCCTTGCCCCGGGGGGAGGTTGGACGGTGGACCCTGGTCGGGGTTTTACCTGGCACGGGTCGTCACGGCCAGGGAGGAAGACAGCTGCCCTCCACGTCTTTCTGGAAGAAAGCCCCCTTACGACCCCGCCTTGGGCTCGCCGCTTCTCCACCTAGAACTGCAGAGCAGGGGCGGGATGGGGGTGGGGGGCCGCGGGTTGAGGAAGGTATTTTGCGAAGCACCCCTTGATTACTTGCCTGTCTTGGGTGATCTTCTGTCTCAAGCGGTGGCCGCGCCGCCAGGGCGGGAGGCAGGTGCTCTGGCTGCAAACAGTCGCCACGGCTGCGGGGGCCCGGGGAGAACAGCTGCTTTAAAGCCGAGACCAGCCCACAGGTGGCCTGTCAGGGCCACGGACATCCATGACGTCATCCAGAGGACAAGTGGAGAAGGGAAGTCGGTGGTGCGGGGGGTGGGGGGTGGTGGTGGTGGGGGGTGGTCACGGCGCTTCACATCAAAAGTCCCCTGTGGCCATGGCAACAGCTCGCGGGGGCCCGCGCACCAACCGCTCGCCGCCTCTCCTCTGTCCTGCGGCGGGGCTGGGCTCCGGCATCCCGCGCTCCACGGCCGCAGGATGCTGGAGCGGGAGCCAAAGCCGACCTTACCCGCCCTGGACGAAGCCCTAGAGCCAGTCCCGGGTCCACCTCTCCGTTCGCGCCCCTGTTTCGCTGTCCTAGCGAAACTGGGGAGGAGAGGGGCTGCCTGGCCTCAGGGAGACCCCAGAGAGCATCGCGCAGAAACCTTCGTTCCCACAGGGACATCCCATAGCCTTCCCCTTCAGCTCCCACTGCCCCGCCTGGGCCGTCGGACCCCGGGTCCCCTGACCGCACACACAGCCTGTCCTTCCTGAACTCAAGAATGTGAAGGCTTACCCTTCTCACCCACTCTTCACCTACTGAGGGAGCACACCCAGGGAGCGCCCACACAGAACCACCTGCCGGTGTCCTCACTCGCTGACACGGATCAACGAGGCTCCATTGCTTCAGAGAGCAGAGCAAACCGAGAAGAAAAGAGCAAGCCCACCATGGATCTAATGTACATCTAGGGTTTCCATGCTGGTTTCCAAATGGGGCACAGATGTGTTAACTGGGGGGGGGGGGGGTGTCTCACAGATTTTTTTTTTTTAATGAAGTACTTGTAAACAAGATTGAAAATGTTCAGATAGAAATCTGGGCATTCTATGTCTTTCAAAGGTAGGACAGGGGTTCTGCATGCAGTGGAGTAGCACTAACCCTTGTAGAAAGGACTGGGGTCCAGTCCAACCCAATGAAGCCTTCTATCCTTTTTGTCAGTGTCACCAAGGCCATTAATCAACTATTTTCCTTTCTCCCCTTTATAATAGTAAAAAGGAAAGTGAAATATTTTTGTACCCATCTCAGTTGTTCACTTCCTTAATGCCACCTTCAGGCCCCCAAATCATGTGAATTTTCTGCCCCCCTATGTCCAACAGGAGCTGGGAAGGGCTTTACGCGGGCTGAAATTCTTGTTTCACTACTGGCTGGCAGGTGCTCTACAGGTCCAACCTTTGACTGACACATAGGCATCTGTGCTGCTCATATTTGGACAACATAGGGAGAAGGATGTTTCCTGCTAATAAGGCTAGGTTTCTTTTTCTCTTACATTTTCACATTTCAAAATACACAGATGTTGGAAACATTTAAAAATTTGTATTTTTCATTGATCACCATCGAGCCCCAAAAAGACAAATACTGTATGATTCTACTCATATGAGGTACCCAGAGCAGTCAAGTTCATAGAAACAGAAACTAGAACTGTGGTTGCCTGGGGCTGGGGGAGGAGAAATGAGAAATTACTATTTAATGAGCACAGAGTTTCAGTTTTGCAAGATGAAAAACTACTACGGATGGGTGGTGGTTATAGTCGCACAACAATGTGAATATGTTTCACGTCACTGAACTGTACACTTAAAAATGGTTAACTGCATATTATATGCAATTTATCATATTTAAAAAAATTTTAAAGGAGGTGGTTATAGTTATAATGTCCAGCAAACCTTGAATTGTTCTGTTTGGAGGTAAGAAGAAGAAGAAGAAGAAGAAGAAGAAGAAGAAGGAGGAGGAGGAGGAGGAGGAGGAGGAGGAGGAGGAGGAGGAGAAGGAGAAAGAGAAGGAGAAGGAGAAGGAGAAGGAGGAGAAGAAGAAGAAGAAGAAGAAGAAGAAGAAGAAGAAGAAGAAGAAGAAGAAGAAGAAGAAGAAAAAGAAGACGACTCGGGAGGAGAAATGCTAAGCATTACTACATTTTTTTCCCCTTTTTAAAAAGTTTTTATTAAGTAATCTCTACACTCGACATGGGGCTTGAACTTAACAACCTTGAGATCAAGAGTCCCACACTCTACTGACAGCCAGCCAAGCATCCCTGCTACATTTTTTCCAATGATTTGTTCAACAAATATATATGGAGTACATGGTATACGCCAGACAGTACACTGGGGCCTCAAACACAAAGACAGTGGGACAACCAGTAAAGTCTAAAAACAAATATACTTAAATTTTTGTAAGTTCTTAAAAAGAAAGAATAAAGAAAGGGGTACTTGGGTGGCTCAGTTGGGTATGAGATGGACTCTTGATCTCAGGGTTGTGAGTTTAAGCCCCAGATTGGGTTCCATGCTGGAGCCTACTTAAATAAATAAATTTTAAAAAACAGCTAAAAAGATAGAAATTATATTTAACCTCCAGACCAGTAGAGGAAAGAGGAGAAATGAGAAAAATTCAATCAATCAAGTAGAGGGTTAGATAGGAAAACAAAAGAAAAAAGCCCAAGGTAAACAGAAAACAACAAATAAAATGGTAAAAATACTTTTAATATTACTAATAACAACAGGGGCACCCGGGTGGCTCAGTTGGCTAAGTGTCTGCCTTCTGCTCAGGTCGTGATCTCAGGGTCCTGGGATGGAGCCCTACCCCCCACCCCTCGGGCTCTCTGCTCAGCTATAACCAAATTATAAGAGACATACATAGTCACATAAACATAGAAACTTTGAAAATCAAGAGTTGAAGAAAAAGTATATTTAGACAATATTAACTAGAATAAATCTCAGATGAAAACTTATGTAGGGGATGCCTGGATAGCTCAGTGGTTAAGCTCTGCTTTCATCTCAGGGCGTGATCCTAGAGTTCAGGGATCCAGTCTCACATCAGACTCCCTGAGGAGAGCTTGCTTCTCCCTCTGCCTATGTCTCTGCCTCTTTCTCTCTGTGTGTGTGTCTCTAATGATTAAATAAATAAAATTAAAAAAAAAACTTATGTAGAACTTAATGTAGAGTTTAAAGCAAAAAGCATTAAATGGGGCATGACAATGATTTTAATGATAAAAAAAGTAATTGGCCAGGAAGATAAAATTGAATTGGTGAATCTTTAACAAAATCTACCATGCTCTACCCTAAAATACATGTGACATAAAATTCAGATGGTTATACATGCAAATCTTACCACAACTTTGAGGAATAAAATATCTCTATATTACAGAACCAACCTGACCGGGGGGAAAAAAGAAAGGGGGAAAGGAAAGGAAAGGAAAGGAAAGGAAAGGAAAGGAAAGGAAAGGAAAGGAAAGGAAAGGAAAGGAAAAGAAAGGAAAGGAAAGAAACAATAACAAATCACAAGAAATAGGGGAAATAAATGTATAGAGCAAACTAACTTATAAACAAAGATGTAGAAAACAAATTTTTAGTAAGCCAAACTTACATAATAAGTAAGATTTATTCTATGAATGCAAGAATTTTTAACATCTGGAAAATCTAGTTATGTAAATTAATTCAATTTTAATAGATTAAAAGGAAAAAATCTTATGAACAACTGAATAAATCTAGAAGCATTTGATAAAATTCAATATTGATTTAAGATTAAACTTTTTAACCAACCTAGCATGAAAGGAAATTGCCACTCCTTAATAAAGGGTATCTACTCACAGCTAATATCACATATAACATTGCAGTATGAGAAGCATTCTCTCTGAAGACAGGAATGTGACTGCTTGTAATCAACATAGTACTGGATTGGACTATGAGAATACTAAATTGTCCTCCTTTCAAAATATACATAGAAAATGTAAGAAAATCTATAGACAAATACTATGGACTACTAAGATTGTTTGAAATAATACTACTGTCAAAACTCAACAGCACAATTGAGAGAAATCAATGAAACTGAAAGTTCATTCTTTGAAAATATCATTACAATTAACAGTTCTTTAGCTAGGCTGACTATGAAAAAGAGAGAGGGAGATTAAAATTGCTAAAATCAAGAGTGAAAGAGGCAACATTACTATTAACATAGAAATTTTTTAAAAAGATTTATCTATTTGAGAGAAACAGAGATAGTGACAGAGACAGCATGAAAGAACACGAGGAGGAGAGGGAGAAGCAGGCTCCTCACGGAGCAGGGAGCCTGGCATGGGACTCAATTCCAGGACCCTGGGATCATGACCTGGGCTGAAGGCAGATGCTTAATCAACTAAACCACCCAGGCGCCCCAACCTTACAGAAACTTAAAAATATATTTATATAAGACAATAATATAAACAATGGTATATTGACAAATTAGATAACCCAGATGAGAGTGGAGAATTCCTGGGGACACAGAAATTTGCTGAAACTAACTCAAGAAGAAATAGAAAATCTGAATGGACCATAATAAGTAAAGAGATCAAATCAATAGTCAAAAATAGTCTCACAAAGGAAAGCCCAGGACTAGATGGCTTCACTGTTGAAGTCTACCAAATGTTTCAAGGAGTAATAGCAATCTTTTGCAAAGTCTTCCAAAATAAAAAAGAGAAGAGGAGGGAATGTTTCTAAACTCATTCTCTGAGGCTAGTATTACCCGAACATCAAAACCAGATAGAGATATTGAAAAACTATACAACAGCCCTTATGAATATAAATGCAAAAATCTTCAACAAAATATTAGAAACAACAAAATATTAGAAAACCAAGTCCAGCAACTTGTTAAAAGGATTATACACCATGACCAAGAGGGATTTATCCCAAGAATGCAAGATTGGTTTAAAATACAGAAATCAGGGCAGCCCGGTGGCCCAGCGGTTTAGCGCCGCCTTCAGCCCAGGGCCTCGACCCGGGATCGAGTCGTGGAGCCTGCTTCTCTCTCTGCCTATGTGTCTGCCTCTCTCTCTGTGTCTTTCATGAATAAATAAATAAAATCTTTTAAAAAGTAAAAAGAAAATACAGAAATCCATATAATACCCTGTATTAATCGAATATGGATGAAACCCATAAGATCAACTCAACAGACATGAAAAAGCTTTTGACAAAATTCCACATCATTTCTTTCATATGGAACTCCCAACTAACTAAGAATAGAAAGGAACTTCCTCAACCTGATAAAAGTCATCTACAAAAAAACCCACAGCTAACATCACATTTAATGGTAAAAGAATAAAGCTTTCTTTCTAAAGAAGTTCCTTCTTAGGAACAGGATGAAGATGTATACTCTCACCACTTATATTCAATGTTGTACTAAAGTTTCTATTCAGGACCAATTCAGACAATGAAATAAAATTAGATTAGAAAGAATTAGAAAGGAAAAAGTAAAATTTTATTTGCAGATGACATGGTCTTTATAAGTATAATGGAAAAGTCTGAGGAATCCACATACACGTACATGCCAATAAACAAAATTAGCAAGTTTGCAAAATATCAATATATATAAAATCACTTCTATTTCTAGCAATGAACAATCCAAAAATGAAGTTAAGAAAACAATTCTACTTGCTATAGCATCAAAAAGAATAAAATACTTGGAAATAAATTTAATGCAAGTTGTGTGAAACTTGTACATTGAAAACTACAAAGCATTGTTGAAAGAAACTTAAAAATCTAATAAGTAGAAAAATATCCAATGTCCATGGATTGGAATAATTAATATTGTTAAAATGGTCATACTCTCCAAATTGATCTGTAGATGCAACACAATTCTTATCAAAATTCTAGCAATGTTTTGTGTTTTTTTTTTTGAGAAAGTGACATGCCCATTCTAATATTCATATGGGAATATAAGGAACCCACAATAGCAAAACATTCTTGAAAAGGAAGAGGAAAGTTGGAAGGACTCACACTTTGCAGTTTCAAAACTTACTGCAAAGCTACCATAATTGAGATGTTATAGTACTGGCATAAATATAAATATAAATCAATGGAATAAAATTGAGGATCCAGAAATAAATCCATACATCCAACATCTATGATTTTCAACAAAGGCCTCAAGATAGTTCAATGGGGGAAAGAAGAGTTTCTTTAATAAATGGTGCTAAGACAACTGGATATCCATATGCAAAAGAATGAATTTGGACCTGTACCTCACACTTTACACAAAAATTTACTCAAAATAGATCAAAGTCTTAAATGTAAGAGTTAAAACTACAAAGTCCTCAGAAGAAAATATAGGTATAAGTTGTAGTGAACTTAGGTTAGGCAAAGGTTTTTAAAATACGACACTTAAGGCACATGCAATCAAAGAAAAAATATTGGACCAATAAAAAATATTTATCCAATTGGATAAATTGGACTTAATCAATACTTAAAAGTTTTTTGTTTCAAGGGACATTGCCAAGAAAATGGATGACCCACAGAATAGGAGAAGATGTTTGCAAATTATATCTGATAAGGGTCTAGGAACTTTAAAGAACTTTTACAACCCAATAATAAAAAGACAAATAACCAAATTTAAAAATCAGTAGAAGATTTGAATATGTTCCTTTAAAGAAGATACACAAATGGCCAATAAGCACATGAAAAGATGTTCAACATTGTTAGTTATCAGGGAAATGCAAATCAAAGCCAATGAGATACACTCACTAGGAGAGCCATAATTTTAAAAGTGGACAATAACAGGGACTACTGGCTGGTTCAGTCAGTGAAGCATGTGGCTCTTGATCTCGAGGTCATGAGTTCAAGCCCCATGTTGGGTGTAGAGCTTACTTAAATAAATAAACCTTTTAAAAAGTGGACAATAACAAGTGTGGGTGAGGATGTGAAGAAATTGGGACCCTCATACACTGCTGGTAGGAATGAAAAATGTTAGAAAACATTTTGGCAGTTCCTCAAAATGTTAACAAACATTACCCTATAACCCAGACCCAATGATTCCATACTTAGGTATATACTGAAGATAATTGAAAACATATGGTAGAATTAAAACTTGCATACAAATGGTCATATAGCATTATTCATAATAGCCCCAAAGCGGAAACAATCCACTGTCCATTAGCCAATAAATGAACAAACAAATGTGATAGAGCCATATAGTGGAATATTATTCAACCATCAAGACTGAAGTGCTGACAACATGGGTGTACCTTGTAAACATTTGGGATGCCTGGGTGGCTCAGTGGTTGAGCATATGACTTTGGCTCAGGGTGTTTTCCTGGGGTCCTGGGATCGAGTCCCGCATCAGCCTCCCTCCAGGGAGCCTATTTCTCCCTCTGCCTAAGTCTCTGCACCTCTCTCTCTGTGTCTCTCATGAATAAATAAAATCTTTAAAAAGAAGAAAACATTTTGCTAAAGGTGATGGAGTTTCTTTTTGCAGGTGATAAAGATATTTCTGGAACTAGACGGTGATGTTTGCATAACCTTGTAAATATACTAGAAACCACTGAATTGTATACTTTAACAGGATTAAAATTTTATGGTATATGAATAGTTTCTCCATTTAAAAATATCAGTGGGGTGCCTGGGTGGCTCAGTCAGTTAAGCATCTGCCTTTGGTTCAGGTTATGATCTCAAGGTCCTGGGATTGAGCTCCACATCAGGCTCCCTGCTCAGTGGGGAGCCTGCTTCTCCCTCTCTCTCTGCTTGTGCTCTTTCTCTGTCAAATAAATAAATAAAATCTTTAAAAAAAATCAGTAGCATTCCTGAGCAACACCTAATTTAAAAAGATAATTTAACAAATGAACTGATCCAAAAAACAAGAAAACCCTTTACGTATCAAGGAATAAATCTAATAATGATATGGCACTCATTGAGAAGATTCTAAAATTTTATTGAAGATTATAAAAGAAGACCTGAGTATGTGGGGAGACATGACATATTTGTGGATATGGCAATGACACTACAATGTTAATTTTCCTAAGTTAATTTATAAATTTATTGCAATTCTAATAAAAAGCCAGGGGATTTTCTTGTGCGAACTTAACAAACTGATGTTAAACTTAATATGAAGATGGCCAAAGAAAGCCAAGAGAATTATGAAGATTAAGGAAGAAGACTTTCTTGTCAAATATCAAGGTTTATAAGAAAACTATAGTAGGGGCACCTGGCTGTCTCACTCGGTGGAGTGTGGGACTCATGATCTTGGGGTTGTGAGTTCAAGCCCCACATCAGGTGTAGAGATTACTTAAAAATAAAATCTTTTAAAAAGTATTATTATTATTATTAAAATTTTATTTATTTATTCATGAGAGACAGAGAGAGAGAGGCAGAGACACAGGCAGAGGGAGAAGCAGGCTCCACGCAGGGAGCCCAATGTGGGACTCAATCCCTGGTCTCCAGGATCAGGCCCTGGGCTGAAGGTGGCACTAAACTGCTGGGCCACTGGGGCTATCCCATATTATTATTTTTTAAAAGAGTTTATTTACTCATGTGAGACACACAGAGAGAGGCAGAGACTTAGGCAGAGGGAGAAGCAGATTCCCCGCAGGGATCCTGATGCAGGACTTGATCCCAAAACCCTTGGATCACAACCTGAGCCAAAGGCAGATGCTCAACTACTGAACCACCCAGGTGACACTAAAATCTTTTTTTTTTTTTTAAAAAGCTATAGTAATGAGTATTGCCTGGAATAGCCATAGCGATGTTAAAATAGTCTAACAGACTAGAATAGAGAGCCCAGAAACTAACAGAAGCTAGTCTGTATGTGTTTGGCACTTGTAATATTTATATGAAAAAATTCTTAAGGGAAATAAAATAAAATTAGGTTCTTATCTCATTCGATTCCCTGAAGTAATTTACATTTAGAATTAAAAGCAAAAACGTTGTAAACTTTTATTTAAAAATAGAAAAATATACCAGGGCATATCTTTATGATTTCATGACAGTGAATGATTTCTTAAACAAGACCCAAAAAGCACAAAGAAAAAAAGTATTCAATAACATTTACCTTTGAGACTTTAGTGGAGGCTGGGGTGCCTGGGTGGCTCAGTCAGTTAAGTGTCTGCCTTCGGCTCAGGTCATGATCCTGGAGTCCCAGGATGGTGCCCCGGGGCTCCCTGCTTAGCAGGGAGTCTGCTTTTCCCTCTCTCTCTATGTTCTCTCTCTTTCAAATAAACAAATATATAATCTTAAAAATAAAAGAAACTTTAGTGGAGACAAAAGATATCAACTAAATTAGAACCAAGTTAATTGGGAGAAGATATTTGCAAAGCATATCAACAATAAAGAATTAATATCTAGAATCCCTTAAGAACTTGAATAAATAAGTAAGAAAAAGATAAAGAAATGTTGAAAATTGAATAAAGGATATAACCAGGCAATTCATAGAAAAGGGCACTCCAATGGCTAATAAACTTATGAAAGATGCCCAAACTGACTAGTTATGAGAGTAATGCAATTAAAACAACCAATCGTACCCATTAAACTGGAAAATTAACCAGAATAATAATCCCAACTGTTGGTGAAGATACAGTGAAACAAGAATTTTTAGGCATTTGTTGGAAGTATAAATCGCTATCATGTGGCAGCATCTAAGAAATTTGATGGTATGTATATCCTTCAACTCAGTAGCCCTCCTTCTAGTTACATACTCTAGGGAAATTCTCCTGCATGGTCACAAGGAAACATGAGGAAAATGGTCACTACACTGCTGTTTGAAGAATAAGACATGGGTACAGCTGGCTGGCTCAGTCAGTAGAACATGGAACTCTTGATCCTGGGGTCATGAGTTCAAAGATAGAGTTTACTTAAAAAAAGAAGAAGAATGGGGCACCAGATGGCTCAGTTGGTTAGGTGACTGATTCAATTTCAGCTCAGCTCTTGATCTCGGGGTCATGAGTTTGAGCCCCATGTTTGACTCCATGCTGGGCATGGAGTCTACTTAAAAAAATTAAATTAAATTAAAATTTTTTTAAGAAAGTAAGGGGTGCCTGGGTGGCTCAGTCAGTTAGGTGACCATCTCCTGAGCTATTTCACAGCTTAGACTGGACCATACTAGCGTTCTGCTTTGTAGCTCTTACCAAAATGACTTCTGCAAAATGTCCTAAAATAAGACAATTAAACACAAAGCATTTGTCAATATCACAGGCAAGGGGCAGTTAAGACATAAGCCTCCAGGTGTCAGCAAAAAAGACCATCAGCATGTTGACATTAACCTAATAGGTAGACAGATATGTGAGCAAAGCTATGATTGGCAGGACTCAGCACACCTTGATTGCTTAAGATAGTTCTGCAAAAGAGCTCATAAAACCCCTTAAACTCAGAAACTCCAAGGGCAACCCTTTAGGGTCCCCTCCCTCTTGAAGAGTTTTATATTATTGCTCAATAAACTTTGCATTCTGCCCACCACTCTTCATCTCGTCTACCTTTTTATTCTTCAAAGTGTCACGACCAAGAACTGCAGGCACTAAACATCTACATCCAACATGGGGCTGACTCACAATCCTAAGATCACAAGTAGCATGCTCAAAAAAAACAAAACCCAAAAAACAAAAACACAAGAATCTCATGCTCCACTGATTGAGCCAGCCAGACATCCCTATATCATTTTATTTCTTGTTTAAAAGCATCTGAGGTGGGGCACCTGGGTGGCTCAATTGATTAGGCGTCTATCTTAGGCTCAGGTCATGATCCCAGAGTCCTGAAATTGAGCCCCATATTGGACTTCCTGCTCAGTAAGGAGTCTGCTTCTTTCTCTGCCCCTACTCCCCTTCCTTGTGCTTGCTCTCTCATTCTCTCTCTCTCAAATAAATAAATAAAATATTAAAAAAAAATCTGAGGCAAGTACATCAACAGCTGTTAAAACCAGGAAATAGATACATGGCCATGTTTTGTATTTTCTGAAGTATTTTACATATCTTTGAAATTTTTAATGATTTATTTTTAAAGTAGATACAAGCCCTGCACAAGGTTGTTTGATGGTAGAAATTGATGTTTGACTTTAGGAAGTTGTTGGACTTCTGGGTCACAGGTTCTTTTTCTTCAGATGAGGATGCCGACCCTTCTTTTGCTACCTGATAGGGTTTTGGTGAGCATCAAATACACTCACTCAAGAGAGCACTTGGAAAACTATAAATTCTGCTTAATGCTAATACTATTGTTATCACATAAAATGAAATGGCAAAAACATAATTAGCTAAGAACGGCTCAGTCCGAGATTTACAGTGAGAGCACACACTAATTTTGAATTAGATTAGAGATAAAGAGAAGGTACTCAATTTTTCCTTAATGTTTCCCCAGGGTGTTCTAAGCAGTACAGATAAAGGCCACTTGCCCAGGGAGGCAGGTGAGAAGGTCCTGGGCTTAACTGTAAGTATAAATCTCTCCTTTGGCAATCTACTAGACTATCCATCAGAGAAGCCTTTTAGTGGAAAATGCCAGAGGCAGCAACCAAAGGCAGCTTGTAGAAGTGATGGGCTAGTTACAGAGGCACATTTAAGAGAAGATGTAGGTGAATTCTTGGCATTTTCAGGGCAGGAAGGCCTGCAAGACTTTCCTGTGAGCAGCTCCATCTCTCCTGCCTTTGGAGAGGAAATTGCTGAGTTAATTATATACATGGGAGACACAGTGCTAGCTGACTGACTACTTCTGATTCGCATTATTATTACTGAAATGATCTCGGCTTTTTAGCTAGATTGGGAGAAACCAGTTTCCTGGACAAATCTCAATAGAATCATGGTTTTCCTATCATCAGGTGGAAATCTTGTTAAATGGTCCAAGGACCTTGGTTTTATGGGTTTATTTCCACAGCCCCTGGCACTTTAGCTAAGATTTCATTCTGAAATAACATTTCCCCTTGGTGAAAAATGTCTTGTTGCTCCAGGCTCTTGGGTTCAGTGACCTTTATGAATTTCTGACTCCTGGAGGCCCAGGAGTAAATCAGAGGACACTCGCATATAACTTCTCAGCTGGCCTACAAGATGAAGAGGGGACTCCTATCAAAGGGAGTCTTGATAGGAGGGGACTCCTCCTAGCAAGGTCCCATCCAACCATTCAGAATGGTATTAAATGTAAATGTATTAAATTTAAGTAGATTTTATATTTTAGAGCAGTTTTAGGTCCATAGCAAGCTTGAGCAGAAAGTACAGAGTGTTCCCATATCTCCCCTGCCTCTACACGTGCCTAGCCTCCCCTCAACTCACATTTCTCACCAGACGGTACATTTCTTACAACTGATGAGCCTACACAGACACATTACTACACCCGAAGTCCATAGTTTACATTAGGGTCCACTCTTGGTGTTGGAATTCTATGCTGTGCATTTTGACAGATGTATAATGACATTTATCTACCATTATAGTATCGTCAAAGAATAGTTTCAGTGTCCTAAAAATCCTCTGTGCTCTGCCTGTTCATTCCTCCTTCCTCCCAACTCCTGGCAATCACTAGTCTTTTTATTGTCTCTACTAGTCTGTTTTACCTTTTTTTCCAAATATCATGTAGTTGGACTCACACAGTATATACACCTTCCACCTTCCATATCCACCTTCCATTGGCTTCTTCTGCTTAGTAATATGCATTTAGGTTTCCTTCATGTCTTTTTTATGGCTTGATAGCTAGTTTCTTTTTAGTTCTGGATAATACTATTCCATTGTCTGGATGTGCTACAGTTTATTTATCCATTCCCCTACTGAAGGATACCTTGGTTACTTTCAAGTTTTGGCAACCAGAATAAAGCTACTATAAACATCTGTGGGCAGGTTTTGTGTGGATATGTTTTCAACTCACTTGGGTAAAAAAAAAAAAAAAAAAAAAAAAATTGCTAGCTCTTATGGTAAGAGTATGTTTAGTTTTGTAAAAAAGTATCAAACTATTTTCTTTTCTTTTTTTTCTTTATTTATGATAGTCACAGAGAGAGAGAGGCAGAGGGAGAAGCAGGCTCCATGCACCAGGAGCCGGATGTGGGATTCGATCCCGGGTCTCCAGGATCATGCCCTGGGCCAAAGGCAGGCGCCAAACCGCTGCGCCACCCAGGGATCCCTCAAACTATTTTCGAACAGTGGCTCCACCATTTTGCATTCCTGCCAACCATGAAGGAGAGTTCCTGTTGCTATATATCCTCACCAGCATTTGGTGTTGTCAGTGTTCCAGATTTTAGCCATTCAAACAGGTGTGTAGTAGTATCTTATTTTCATTTTAGTTTGCATTTTCCTAATGACAAATGATATGGACACATTTCCATCTGCTTGTTGGTCATCTGTATATCTTCTTTGGTGAGGTGTTCACTCAGGTTTTTCCTTTTCTTATTTTTGAGTTTTAAGAATTCGTTTATTTTTGGACATACAGATATTTATCAGACACTTATAAAATATTTGTCAGATATTTCTTTTACAAATATTTTCTCTCAGTCTGTGGCTTGTCTTCTCATTCTCTGGACAGTGTTTTTGGCACAGCAGAAAAATTTAATTTTAATGAAGTCCAGATGACCAACTATTTCTCATATGGATCATGCCTTTGGAGTTGTGAGAAAGTTTTTACCATGCCTAAGGCCATTTAGGTTTCCCCTGTGTAATTGTCCAGCAGTTTTATAGCTTTGCATTCTTCATTTAGGTCTATACGGTACTTTTGCTTTAATTTTTGTGATGCATATAAGGTCTGTGTCTAGATTCACTCATGTGACTGTCCAGTTGTTCAGCACCATGTGCTGAAAAAACTATTTCTATCTCTACAACTGAACAAAATTCCCAGTAGACTGAGTCATTTCCTGAAATTAGAACATTGCTTGCCAAATAAGAGATACCTAAGGCACTGTCAAATTCTGCTTTTCCAGCTCCTTTCCTTTTCTGTTTTTTATGTTTTATCAACCTCCCTTCTCTTGCACTCTTTCTACCTTCCTTCCTTCCCATTTTTAAGTAATTTTAGACTTACAGAAAAGTTGCAAAAATAATACAGAGAATTAATGTATACCCCTTACATTGCTTCCCCTAATGTCAGCTACTTATATAGTCACAGGGTAATTATCAAGGCCAGAAAATTAACATCTTTACAATACTAATAATGAAACTACAGGCTTTATTTGAATTTCACCAGTTTTCCTGCTAATGCCCCTTTCTCTTCTTCTTGGGTCTCACACTGTGTTTGGTTGACATAGCTCCCTAGTCTTCTCTGATCTGTAGAAGTTGCTAATTTTTTCCTTGACTTTCACATCCTTGACGAAGAGCATTGGTCAATTACTTGGTAGAATGTCTCTCAATGTGGCTTTGTGTGTTTTCTCATTGATTGGATTGAGGCCATGCATTACTGGGAAAAATAGTACAGAAGAGATCTCAGGTCTTTCACAGTACATTGTATCTGTGGGTACCTGATGTTATCTTACTACTGATGATGTTAGTGAAGTGGTGTCTGACAGGTTTCTCTACTATAAAGTTATTTTTCCCTTGTAATTGATAAATATCTTCGGGGAACTACACTGAAATGATGCTCTATCTGCTTCCCCTGGTTTTAGCCTCTATCTTGTCTGCAACAAGTATTATTGGAGACACATTATTTCTTAAAACATTGTTAAAAACTACATGGATATATTCTTATATTCAGTTTACAGAATATAACTTTAAAGGTTTTTCTTCACTCTTGCCACTCAGTACCACTTCCAACCCAAAGATAATGTCTCTTCAATGGTGTCTGTCCAGTGCTTTTTCTATGTACATCAAGAAAAATCTCCATTCTATTCCTGCTCCTCAGTCACCCCTTGCTCTTTCTGAAGGCAAAAAATGTCATTGGTGGCTTGGCTATTTATCTAGGGATATTTATGAATATGTGAGTACTGTTTATATGTATACCTTCCCATTGTTATGCAAATGGTAGTATACCTTAGATACAATTCTGCTCCTTAATTTATACCTTTCCCTAAATGCAACTTGGAGATCATTCCATATTGGTACAAAAAGCATCTCCTCCTTAAAGCTAATGATGGTAGAGCATTTCATTGTAAGGATTCCGTTGTATGGACTATTTAATTAGTCCCCAGTTGGTGGATATTCAAGTAGCTTTCAAATCTTTTGGTCTCTCAGTAACGTGGCAGTGCATTATATCTTCATGTTGGTGCAAGTGTTATTTATACGATAAATTCCTGGAGGTGAAAATACTAGATAGAGGGCATGTGCATTGATAACTTCTACAGGATATTAGCAAATCATCTCCCTATCAAAGCTTTATCAGTTTGTACTTCCATTAGCAATATATGAGAGAACCCCTTTTTCCTCGCTCTTATTAACATAATGCATCATTAAATGATTCCATCTTTTTAAATCATATGTAAAAAATTATATTCAATGTAGTATTTTAAAGTAAATTTTATTGACATTTAACATACATGCGGACATATGTAGAAATCATAAGCATACAGCTCCATTTATTTTCATAAAGTGAATTCGTCTGTGTAATTGCACTCAGATCAAGAAATAGAATTCCAGCAGCCCCATCATATCTCCAGCTCCCTACCACCCAAGACAGATTTCTAAACACCTTCAATTAGTTTTGCCTGTTTTTGAATGTTATATAAAGGTCATTATGCAGTCTGTCCTTTTCCTGAACTCAATATCTCAATATAGTCTTATTTTGCAATTAAATATATTGTGTGTACAATGGGATATCACATTTTATGTTTTAACAGCCATTTCTTAAATCCCTTTTTCTGTGAACTCTTGATTCATATCCTTTGGGCATTTTTCTTTTGGGCTATTAGTCTCTATTTTTGTTGGTTTATAGAAGATTGTTACATATTAGGAAATAGCCCTTTGTGATATAAGTTGCAAATATTCTTTCCCAATTTATCATTTGATTTTGCCTATTGTAGTTTTTGTCACAGAATTTAAAAAAATGTATGGTGATTGAATGTATTAGTCTTTTGGAGATTCTGAAGTTTGCTGTCATATTTAGAAGGGACTTACCTATGCCAAAGTTATTCTTTAATTACCCATAATTTGCATAGTTTTGTTTACATTTAAATATTTAAACCAATTGGTGGTCTTTCATTTCTGAATACCTTGTAATTTGATTTTTTAATTTTTTCTTAACCTAAGCGTATTTAGGAGAATATTTTAGTGACTTTTTAAGGCAGATAATATTTTGGTTATCCTTTTAAAACTACTAATCTTGAATTTATTTCATTGTGTTCAGAGATTGTGGCCTCTTTATGATTTTTAGGATTTGTCTAGTTTTCCTTTGTGGCTCAAAGCTGGGTCATTTTTTGTTCCCCGTGTGCTGTATGTGTGCATAATTTCATTCGCTTTTGTGTGTATTTGGTATGTGTACACATATGTAAAATACATTTATATATGGTCAAGTTTAATTATGCCATCAAATCTTTTACTTTTATCTAATATCTGATCGATGTGGCCCAAACCTTCCACCATGTGGTTTTATTAATATCTCTTTGTTTTTCTATCCATTCTTGCTCTCTATATTCCAAAGCCATGCTCTTAAGAACATAAGGGATCATGATTTTTTTACTTTCATTTTACCACAGTTGATACACAAATGTGTCTCATTGTTAAAATGCAAAGAAACAGAAATAGAGGTGAAAAATCACTACTCCGTGTTATTACATTAAAGCAACAATGAGATACCATTTTTCCAGCAACAGATTGACAACATTTTTTAAATATTAGTAACGTTCTAGAGCGCCAGAGTGGCTCAGTTGGTTAAGTGTCTGCCTTTGGCTCAGGTCATGATCCCAGGGTCCTGGGATGGACCCTGTGCTAAGCTGCCCCCCACTCCCACCCACCCCATCTGATCTAACCATCAGACCCCCTCTCCTCCCCCTGTTCATTCTCTCTCAAATAAATAAATACAATCTTAAAAAAAAAAAAGATCGGTAATATTCCGTGATAGCAAGCCCCTGTCATGGGTGAGAGTACCCCTGGGAAAGGTCCTAGAGCATTGCCTGGCATGTATGTTAGCAGAACAATAAACAAGACTTCTTGTTACAAGTGAAATGACTGGTTGTGCCATTTAAAAGTTTGGTAAGTATTACCAAGTTCTTCACCTAAAAAGTTTTGTGTGTGTTTTTTTTTTAAGTTTATCTGTTCATTAAATAACCTCTATACCTAGCATGGGGCTTGAACTCACAACCCCAAGGTCAAGAGTCACATGTTCTTCTGACTCAGCCAGCCAGGCACCTCCTTCACCTAAAAAGTTGTAATCACTCTCTATCAAACCCACTGTGGGGATGCCTGGGTGGCTCAGTGGTTGAGCATCTGCCTTCCCCTCAGATCGTGATCCCGGAGTCCTGGGATCAAGTCCTGCATCTGGCTCCTCACAGGGAGCCTGCTTCTTCCTCTGCCTATGTCTCTGCCTCTTTCTGTGTGTCTCTCATGAATAAATAAATATCTAAAACACAAACAAACAAACAAAAAAGAACAACCTGCTGTGCTTAGAGTAACCCCAGCCCTAGTCTCCTTGCCCTAGTAGAGTAAGAGAAATGCAATCTGAGCCATTGTTTTTTCTCCTCCCATCAGGGTCATGCAAAAGTTCTGGGTTTTTGGAGATGCTAAGGCATCGGCTTCTGGCTCACATGGGTTTCCTTGGAGCCATGCATTGTGCCAGCCAGCTGTCCACTGCACAGGTTAAGGAACGCTTTGTAAGGTTAGGAGTACAGGTACTCAACCCCACCTGAAGTTTTACCATCATCTTAGGAGTGTGCATGCTCCTTGATTAGTAAGGGCATAGACTTTGTCTCCTCAGATCCCAGGAAATCTCCCTTCCCCAACATCACAGCTCTTCCCTTGCCCCTCCAAGACTCCTCACCTTATCCCTTATTCTGTGGCTTACTATTTCATAAAAGGGAAAAGGCCTTTGCCTATAGGCTGTGTCTGTTTACTGTCCTATTTAGTATTTTCAAGTCCTGCTTGGCTGCCAGAATTGAGGAGACAGGAAGGAACATTTAAGGGTAAAGAGATAAAATGTGATATTTTATAAATTATCATACCACAATATCTGTCATTCTGTTTCCAGCTTAAAGGCTAACGCTACTTTATTCTTTTTTTTTAATTAAATTTTTTAAAATTAAAATTCAACTTGCCAACATAAAGTATAACACCCAGTGTAATGCTACTTTATTCTGTCCCAGCTCACTTCATATGTGCCCCCCAACACACACAGACACACACACACAGAGCTCCTGCACTCCATTTAAAAAGACAGCTGGACCATCGGGCGCCAGGGCCAGCCAGGCCTTTCTCACACCTTTCCAGGAGCTGCTAACTAGGCACTCTGGCTCTGTCTCTTCTGAGTTGGTTTCTCCTGCAGGAGCATCAAGGTTGCCTGGCAACCACCAGCAGGTTGGCCTCTCATATGGTTTCCTTTAAGAAAATGGCAAAGCTCTCTTTCCTGTCGCCGTGCAAGCAAGGCCTAATTAGTGTGAACCGGGAATCAATCACGGAGGATTGGGAGCTGTGGCGCAGGATGGTAAAAGGGTGTTAAAAGCACAGAGGGATCTGGAGTGGGCACTTGGGTGCTGGTGTGAAAATAGCCACCATTTCTGAATTTTACCTTTTATTCCCTCCATGATGGAGTTCAGGGCAGGGCTTAGCAACAGGGAGCTCCTTAGGCTGGAGCCTGAGCTCCTATTGAAGGAATAGGTCGTCTTTAATCTGGAGAAGACTCTTAAGGATTGGAGACATGGAAGTCTTTAAATATTTGGAAGCTGAGAGTGCAGGAAGGGGATTAGTCTGGTTCTAGTTGGTGTGAGAGGGAAACACACATGGGCCCATTTGATAGAGTGGATTTGAAAACCGTAAGTGGTCCATAGAGGAGAGAGGGTTTGTTTTGGGAGGCAGCAAGTTCCCAGCAGGACAGGTATGCATGCTGGGGGAGGGTATGCACAGGTAAGCACTGACGCCCACATCTATGACACCTCATCTTGGACAAGTCTGCATTCCTGAGTGGACACAGGTAGCTCAGTGTGTGGGCGCTGAGTCTACCCTCCTTGTACCCTGAGTTCCAAGAACTGGCCATCCTCTGGTCTCCACTGGCAAGTGGTGGGCCTGCTATCAACATCCACTGCATACACATGGGCATACACAAGATCTCCTGAATCCACAGGTAAGGTTGGGGTCACAGCTGGTGTGGCTGACGCCGCTGCTGGGGGACACTGAACACAGAAGGTTGGGGCGATCTTGTGGAATGGACAGTAGAAAGGAGTGGCCTACTCTTGCTGAAGTGGATAGCAGTGTGAGCAGGGACAGGGCAAGGGTTTTTTTGTTTGTTTGTTTGTTTGTTTTTAGGGCAAGGGTTTTTTTTTTAAATTTTATTTATTTATGATAGTCACACAGAGAGAGAGAGAGAGAAAGAGAAAGAGAGAGGCAGAGACACAGGCAGAGGGAGAAGCAGGCTCCATGCACCGGGAGCCTGACGTGGGATTCGATCCCGGGTCTCCAGGATCGCGCCCTGGGCCAAAGGCAGGCGCCAAACCGCTGCGCCACCCAGGGATCCCTAGGGCAAGGGTTTTAAGTGGCACTTCTGGAGTTGCAATGGGGATGGGAAAATCATGGAGTGCATGAGAGGTCGGAGTGGAAGAAGTTGATGCCAAGTGATGTTGAAGTTCATTTAGATATTGAGTCTGTCAAGCAAGGAAGGACAAGTAATCAGGAGAAGCAGGCTCTTAAGGGACCAGCTATTACACAGGGACCCACACTGCCATTTGGTGTGATGTGCCAGGTGCTTTCTTTTTAACTGTCTTTAATCATCAACAATAGGTAAGGCAGGGAATATTACCCCCACTTTACAGATGAGGAAACTAAGGCACAGAGCAGACACGAGACCTGCCCTGAGTGACTTAGGAAACAGCAGAGTCAGGAGTCAAATACAGATGTGTCTTCTTTAAATTCTATCTCTTTCTGCCTTGCTGCTGCCCCCCACCTTCACCCCCACCCCACAGCGGATGGGGATCCAGGCAATAGGACGACAGTTGTACACACACAGTCTGGGTCTCTTGGTGGGGAAGGGGGGAGTTAAACCTGGGGAGCCTAAGGAGCTCCCTGTTGCTAATGCTCCCTGTTGCTCCCCGTTGTTAACGCTGAGTTCTGCATTCCTTTTTTTTTTTTAAATAGATTTTTCTTTTAAATGTATAAGTAGAGGGATAACAGACAGAGAGTACATGCATAAAGGACACTTAGGCATACAGCTGGATGACTTTTTACAAATGCACACGCCTGTACAATAATCACCCAGGCCAGGATACAGAACATTCCCAGCAGCCTCGATGTGTTTTTCTTAACACAAATCAGAACTCTATTGGAACAGCTAAATATATACATTAATGGGTCAGGTGCCACTGAATAGAGCCTAACAAGATTTGCTAACATAGGTACTGTGTTTTCTCTGCAAATGCTATGGTTTCCAGAGCCCAGAAGAGGAGGGGATGAGGCGATTGTACAGCAGATAAGATCCTGAAGGCCAGCGTTTGAGATGATTAATGGTCCCTGGGCTGCAGCTCCTTTTCAGACTGATATGGAGAGAGGGCAGCTTTGTTTAAATTCTCGCCGTTCCAGCCTCCCCCCTGTCCCCCAACCATGCTTCTGTTATCTCAGCGAGGTCAGAATTAACCCGTGTTTAAACCATCAGAAGCCTTAGAGAAGGTGAGTCATTGATAGAAACTCATTTCTTAACAAAGTCAAAGAGGAATTTCTGAAGTGTCACCTGGGAACACAGAACACTGCCTTATAGCCCTCAGGGTTTGGGGGGCTTCATTCTCCCTGGCAGGTGTGTGGGACCCCTGTGGCCCCCTGGCTTTGAGGAGGTGAGCTAGGAGGCCTGGGTGGCGTTTTCTGGAGGATGAAAGTGCCAGATGGCTGGGCAGGTGTTCCAGCTGACTTAACAACCTTATCAGATGCCCCGAGGGGCCCAGCCCTCAGCAGATAGTAATGTTTTGTGAAGGCAGCAGGGGAAGGTATCCCCGCTCCTCTCTTCCCTCTTCCCATCTTTTGAACCTGTCCCATGTTGATCAGAAGGCCATCCAGTGGTTCTTAGCTGCTGACTGTCACCCTGTCCCCCTCGTACCAGATCCCTGGCAGAGGCTTCTGGCCAGGTCTCTAGAAGGACGTTGGCTGTCTCCCAAATTCACCAATTGTGGACTGGCAAATGTGGCAAATCACACCCTGGCTGGTTGTGAGGTAAGATTCCTGGTTGAGTGGAGGTGAGTTATCTTACTATGGTCATGTGGAGGGTTTGGGCATGCCCAGACACCCACATCCTAAACTGTTCTGCCCTCCTGTATTAAGCTGTGGGATTATAGCCTTTAGTTTTGGTCAATGGGGTGGAAGAAAGAAGAGAGTAACTCTGGGTGGCCTTATCCATGGAAGTGGCCAAATTTCACATCCCAACTACTGTGGTTATTGGTTACATATCACAAATGTCAATTTCCAGTTGCAAATACCCACCTCCACCATCTTGGGACAAAGCCCGGTTCTTTACGATGATACCTAAAATGATGTCCTTTTCCTATATTCAGCCTTTGGAGACTAGGGAGGCTAGATGTCTCCAGGAACACAATCCTTCCCAGCACCTCTGCTCCCATAAAAGATAGAAAGGAGCCTCCAGGTCAAGGTGACTCCCTGCACACATGTGTTTTCCTCCTGCCTTCTCAAATCCCATGGTGAAGGCAATGATGTACAGAAGGACCCATGGCCCAAAAGTATAGAGCCATAATGTTGAGGGAAACAGGATGAGAGATCAACAAATTTCCAGAAGAAAGAAGGTAATGGGGGAAGGCTGACCAGAGTAGCTGAACACTCAGTGTTGTAGAGGAAACGGTTGTCGCTTGCATAGAAAAGCTCAAAATTCAGAGTTTGATAAAAAGAGTGGCTAGCTGCTTAACATCTGTTCTAGGAGGAGGTGGGAAAGCTTGTCTGGGGACAGACCCCTGGGGCTCCTGCTATGTTTGATGGGGCTCTGGAGCAGCGGCCCTCAAACTCTGCTACCCTCTAGAATCCTCAGAAAGCTCTGAAATACCCCATGCTCAGGCTGTACCCCTGGTCAATTTAATCAGAATACTTGAGCATGGGTCCCAGGGCTCAGCAGCTGTAAAGCTCCCTAGCTGCATTCACTGGGCAGCCATGGTTGAGAACTGCTAATCCAGAGGACACACTTTGTTCAGGCATTGGAGAGGGGGTGAGTCAGCTTGTTCACTGCCAGCTACCTCTAAGAGAAGCCTGCTAGTTGATAGGAGGGGCTCCCTGGATACATCCCCTAGCCTGGGCCCTCATCACGGGAAAGGTGGCCCCATGTTTCCCTCCCCATGTTGCTCTCTCTGTTCTCTACAGCCCCTAGATGATCTTCCTAGGGATTGATGCAAAAATCCTGTCACACCCCTGCCCTCCATTGCAGATCAAGTTCAGGCCATAGAGACTTCCCCAAAGATCCCCTTGCTCTTCTTTCTAGCTGAATTTCCTACCCTGGCCCTATACTCTGGTCAAATGGAGGGCTCACCTCATCCTTCTTGTGTCCCCTTACCACCCCAGTGCCTAGCTAGGTGATCTGTGTATAGAAGATGCTCACATAAAGGGCTTGTTTTGCTGAATTGAGCTTCACCAAGTGCAGTATCTTTGTGCTGCAGAATGAAGGAAATATAATCTGTCTTCGCTGAGCTGCTCTGGCCATAGATGGCCTGTTCTGAGGGTAAAAGTGGGGATTATAAGCAGCATGAAAACTCAGCATTTTTCTCAACCTACCATTTATGCTATTATTTGTGTTTTATTTGCAATACTTTCAGAATAAATATCTGTGCTGATTTGCCAATAATTAAAATAAAACATGTTCATTATAAATTTAAAAACCAGAGATACCTAGGTAGTAGAAAGTGAATCTCTCCGTTACCCTTTCCAGGAATAACCATTGTCAACAGATCGATGTCTAAACCTGCTGACTCTTTATTACCTATGCAAACTTTTCTCCCTTTCAAGTGGGTCCACACTTCACATACAGCTTTCCCCATGAACGGTAGTCACCAATGTGTCTCCTGTTGATACTGGCTGATATTCCACCTCCATTTGTTGAATGAGTTCCCTCTTGGTAGATGGTTACATTGTTCCCAACTTGAGCTGTAGGGTTTTTAGTCTATGAAAAAGTAAAGGATAGAAATAATTCATGAAAAACAATGAGAACAAAAGAAATAGCACTCTATCTCTCATCCAAGCACCACCATTTTGTCATAGTTGTTTACAAGCATTGCCCTTCCCATAGGTTTTCGTTAAAACATTTTAGACATGGCACGTACACAATTTGGGTCCTACTTTGACACTTGCTTCACCATAAATGTACACCATGTTGTGAGTCACTTGTCCTTACTGTTGGCTTTGGGAGTGGCTTTCTAGTCCTCGAGATGCCATCAGTTGCCCAGTAATTGCCCCGCTGCGGGATATTAATGGTTGCAATGAATAGTTTGTCATGGATGGTTCCACTCCCCTAAGACCTTTAGTTATAATTCCCGGTCGGAGTGATGGTACTCTCCTTCAAGAGGCTTACCACTGGTTCTATGGCTTTCTCAGAATGACTCTTTTAGAGTGGAGTATGTCTTCTAGGAGGTGTCTCTCACCATGTGCTTTCTCACCCATGCCCTTCTTCTGTGGCTTCCTCCCCTGACAGCTGTGCACCAGACCTGTAGTCAGAGATGACTTCTTGAAAACCATCCCTAACTAAGGGACACCCGGGCTCGCTGTCACCCGCTGTGTGTGTTCACATGGCCCTGTGCTTCCCCAGCCAGCATGCTCCACACCCATTCTGTTTTACAGTGTGAGTTACTCACCACTGGATCCTCTCTGGATGACAGGGAGGATCACAGGGACTGGGGAGCAGGAAGGAATGCCTGGTCTCTCTCCCACAGACAGCCCTCTGGCTCCCTCTAGGCCCTCTGGGGATCTGTAGCCTACAGGTAGACAGGGGTCAATTCTAGCTCAGCTACCCGCTTCACTCCTGCCCTCAGAACAGGTCCTCGTTCCATGGTGCTTGGGCGGCCAGACCCCAGAAGTTAGGTGGTGGTTGGGAGGAGGCTTGTGCTTTGTGGGTGGCCAGGCCACCCCTGTTCTTCCAGCCAACCCAGCTGCCCACCCCAGGAAGGACTGTTTGTTCAGTCTTCATAACAGAGGGGCGATTACCGGTGCTGGAGGGGAGGACCAGCTGTTCCAAGTCCCCAGCCAGTCCTGTCCCCTCACCTGATGGCCTCCCTATGTTTTATCGAATCTCTGTGTCTCACAATTACCTGTAATTTCATTGCCTTCATGGGAAGAAGAGTGCTTTTCCCTGCAGCTAAGATTTTTCATGTTCTCTGGACTTTGCCTCCTCAACCCCCAACCTCTTCTCTTCATTTCCAGCAAGTGACATGAGCAATCCTTTCCCCCGGAGCTCTGCCTGCACCCCTATCCCAGCCACTCACAGCTCAGCTGTTACCCCTTGTCCTGTCCCTGAGAGAGGAAGGTGGAACAGGATGGCCCTCGGGCACCTCTGGGACCCCCAGTTTAAGGGACCCACTCCATGAGGCCCTGCTATATGGCTGAAATAGCTACTGCCACAGGAAAGAATGTGCTGATGGTTCCCTACTTCTTTTTCCTCCCCAGAGACCTTCTTCCCACCCCAGATCACAGGCATATCTAGAAGGAGGAGACTTCAGGTTTGGCTTACCCCATTCATTCATTCACTATTATAAAAAATACTTGTTATGTCTCTAATATGTATTAGGCATTAGATAATAAAAAAACTATTTAATGCAGATTTTTGAGACGTGGCCATAGATATAATTTTAAGACATGGTAGCTGCCTTTGAGAAGTTTCAAATCTGTCTGGGCATAGAAGTGATCGTTGATTAGATACCTAATCAGATCTGGTATCATTTGAAGTAATACTGTTATCCCTTTTTTAAAGGAATAGTGAACCTGAGTGAACCTCAGAACCTTTAGCCCTCTATGCTGTCACTGCGTACTTTACCCTCTGTGATTCAGTAATGCCGAACTGCATTTTGTTCTCTGTAGACACTATGCTGTTTTGCATTTCATATCTTGGCCCATATAGTCCTTATTGTCTGGATCACCATCCCTACCTTTCCTTTGGCATCTTCTGTGGTGTTTGTTCTCAGAGTACTGGGGTGAGTGCCCATCTACCCACCTTGCACAGACCTCCAGCTGAGTGCTCCCCACATCATATAGAACTTAGCTGTTCATGAGTGTCTTTCCAACTAGACGGTAGGCTTCCTTGAGGCAGAAATCATGTCTTATTCACCTTAGTCCTGCCATACCCAGCATAGGGCCTGGCACAGAGCCAGCAATCTAAAAAAGATTGGCTGAAAATAACAGACGGGTGAAGTCACATGTCTAAAGTTGCACTGCTCACAAAGGACAAAAATGAGATTTGAGGGGTACCTGGGTGGTTCAGTGGTTGAGTGTCTGCCTTTGGCTCAGGTTGTAATCCTGGGGTCCTGGGATTGAGTCCCAAATTGGGCTCCCCAGAGGGAGCCTGCTTCTCCCTCTGCCTATGGCTCTGCCTCTTGCTTTGTGTCTCATGAATAAATAAATAAAATCTTTTAAAAAATGAGATTTGAACCATGGTTGCTGCTACTGTAAGGCACCTTTGTGTGAATTAGGACAGAGCTTCCTCTCTGAGTGGATTGACTGCAAAAAATGCAAGTCTTCTGTGTGGACCACTGAGAAAAAGGCATTCCTTCTCTGGCTGATGCAGCGCTGTACCAGGATCCCAGCTCGGCTGAGCCAGCAAGGACGAGATTTCAGCCCCATTCTGCTGCCCAGGCATCCCAGTTCAGACACAGCAAGGGATGGCCTGTTTAAACTGTGTCAGTCCTCATTTTGAAGCCCATACTCTTTTTCTCTGCCGAATGAATGGGAGCAATTCTCCATAAACATTTCCAAGCCAAAAGGAAACTCGGGTGTGCATGTGTGTGTGTATGCTTTTGGGCAAGAGCAAACCTCATCCTGTTGCCTGAGCATAGGTACCTGAGGCAGTGGGAAGATTGTCCAAGACAGACTAAAAAGGCTGTGGGATCCTCAAGGACAAAGAAAAGCCATTGCTGGGGCAGG
The DNA here is from genome assembly GCF_053574225.1 of Canis aureus. Classification (NCBI taxonomy): domain Eukaryota; kingdom Metazoa; phylum Chordata; class Mammalia; order Carnivora; family Canidae; genus Canis; species Canis aureus. The sequence continues at coordinate 52,605,725 of NC_135612.1, read as the reverse complement.
AAACATTTAGCTGAGAGCATGGAGGAAAGGTATGTCCTCAAACACTTGATAAGAATTTGGATTCATGGGGCACCCAGGTGGTTCAGTGGTTGAACATCTGCCTTTGGCTCAGGTCGTGATCTCGGGGTCCTGGGATCGAGTGCTGCATCGGGCTATCTGCAGGTAGCTTGCTTCTCCCTCTGCCTGTGTCTCTGCTTCTCTCTCTGTGTCTCTCATGAATAAATAAATAAAATCTTTAAGAATAAAAAAAGAATTGGGTTCAAAATCTGAAGGCTGAGGGACTACAAGCAGAAACTTTGCATTGCCTGCAATTAGCAATAGAGGATGTATTATAAGGAAGTGAGCCTTGTAGAGAGAGAAGAGAGTGGGGGGATCTAAATGAGGATCAAGTGAGACTGAGCTTAAGTTTCTGCATCTGTGAAGTGGGGGATAATAAGACTGAACTCGTGGGGGATTGAAGGACATAATATAGGTGAAATGATTGTCATAGCATCTGGCATATAATAAATATGTACTAAGTGCAGATTGTGAGGATTTTCATGAAAGGATAGATGATGGGGACGGTGATGGTGATGATGATGGTGTTAATCATGCTGTTTGTTGGTGATGGTGATGATGGGGAGTGGTGGTGTAATACTTAGGGTAAGAAATGTCTGCCACTGAATATAGAGGTGAAAAGAGCTCAGCCAGCCTCTTTTAGAATGGGAGAAAGAACAAGAGCCTCTCATCCTGCTTTTGTTCCCATCTCCTCCTCTTGTGGCTAATGCACATACCAAGCAGAGCTGCTAAAAGCCTTGGCAGAAGAGCCACAGGAGGACAGAGTGAGAGAAGAGAAAGCTCTCAGGTCCTCCAGGTCCCCCTCCCTAGTACTCCATCATCCCACTCACTTGGGGACCTGGTGTGCCCTGGGACTCCTGAGAGGGACAAAGGAGCACGGGCTGCGGTGGGGGCTCAGAACTCAATGTTCTTCCTGGGCTAGGAGCACAGTGGGAGGGAGTGGTGGGCAATTAGAAGTTGGAACATCTGGGAGAGGCAGGCTGAAGAGCCGTGGAATAACATGTGTCATCTGAGGCACTGCCTTGACTGGTGTCAGCATTCAGCAAATCTTTATTGCGTGTCTCTGTGCCCTGGCACTGTGTTAGGCCTCTGGAATCAGTAGCTGCAAAACCAAAGTGGTTACTGTTCTCACGGAGAGGACTTTAAACGTGGCCCAATCCAAAGATACTATTACTTTTTGAGTAAAAGCATTCACAGTTACTCAGGCCAAATATTTTGGAACATGCTTGCCTCTTCTCTTTCTCTCTCTCTCACACTGCTTATCCAAGCCATAAGCAATATATCTTTAATGTATATTTCAAATCTGACCACTTCTTACCACCTTCAAGCCTTTATCACTCAAATCCAGGCAGCTATCATCTCTTGCCTGGACTATTGCAATAGCCTCCTGGCTGGTCTCTCAAGTGTCTCCTCTCCCCATGACAGCCAGAGTGAACCTTCTAAAACACAAGTCTGCTTCTGCTATTCCTCTGCTCAGAGCCATCCTGCAGCTTCTTATTTCATTCTGAATTGAAGGCAAAGTCCTTCCAAAGACCTCCCAGGCAGTCATAGTCTTGGTCACCTTTTTTAACATCAGACCCTGAGAGCAATGAAATGAAATCCACTTCCTGGAAAAGTCCAGGAGGAAAGACAGCCTCAGGCCTCCTCTACCACCAGCAGATCTTCCAGGAAGCCCAGTGAAACAGCCTCCCCATGCTAGACTCTGCCTTAAATCAACAAATAGCAAGAATACTAGTGGGAAGTCAGAGGGTTTTAAAGACACTCTTATAAATGAAAATCAAATGAAAGTTAAACGTTAGGGGGCACCTGAGTGGCTCAGTTGGTTAAGCTTCCAACTCTTGATCTCTGCTCAGCTTCTGCACTGGGCATGGAGCCTGCTTATGATACTCCTTCTCCCTCTCCCTCTGCCCCTCTGCCTCTAAAAAACAAACAAACAAACAAACAAACAAACAAACAAACAAAAAGAAACAAAACCTGCTGAACTATTTTCCACAATGACCGCACCATTCCTACCAGCAATGTAAGAGAATTCCAATGTTCTACAACTTCACTAATATTTATTATTTTCCTTTTTGAAAACCATAGCTGTCCTCGTGGCTGTGAAATGGTACCTCACTATGCTTTTGATTTGTGTTTTCCTGATAATTGATGATGTTGAGCACCTTTTTATGTGCTTATTGGCCATTTGTGTATACCATGTTTTGCCTATTTTTCAATTGGTTTGTCTTTTTGTTGCTGAGTTGCAAGAGTTCACTTTTCAAGATTTTTTTTTTCTTTGCAAGATTTTTGAATTTATTCATCTGAGAGAGAGAGAGACAGAGGGAGCACAAGCAGTGGGAGGGGCAGAGGGAGAGGGAGAAGCACTGTGCAGGGAGCCCCACAGAGACTTGATCCCAGGACCTGGAGATCATGACCTGAGCCGAAGGCAGACAGTCAACCATTTGAGCCACTCAGATACCCTGAGTTGCAAGAGGTTTTTTTTTTTTTTTTTTTAAATATTCTTGGGGATCCCTGGGTGGCTCAGCAGTTTAGCCCTTGCCTTTGGCCCAGGGCGTGATCCTAGAGTCCTGGGATGGAGTCCCATGTCGGGCTCCCTGCATAGAGCCTGCTTCTCCCTCTGCCTGTGTCTCTGCTTCTCTCTCTCTGTATCTCATGGACAAATAAATAAAATCTTAAAAAAATAATAATAAAATAAATATTCTTGATACTAGACCTTTATCAAATATATGATTTGCCAATATTTTCTCCCATCCTGTGGGTTGTCTTTTCACTTTCTTGTGTGTTTTGAAGCACATTTTTAAATTTTAATGAAGTTCAATTTAATCTATTTTTTCCTTTGATTGCTTGTGCTTTTGACGCCATATCTAACAAACTATTGCCTAATCCAAGGTCATAAAGAATTATGCTTATGTTTCTTTCTAAGACTTTCATAGGTTGCTCTGCATTTGATAGTTTCAATGACATTCTCTTATGTTATCTAATAATCAAATCAGATAATTATCAAATATTAGATATAAGAACACAGACTTGGAGATGGTGATGCCTAAAATCACGACAGAGTCCGAACTTGGTAGTGTGGGAGAGAACCCTGGAAAAAGGGAGATAGGAGTCCTGGGTCACAGTCTCCATTCTGCCGCTTGGGTCTGTATGAACTTGTACAAGTCATGTCCCTCTTTGGGTCTCAATTTACTCATGCATGGGCAAGGGAGTTGGTCTTGAGTAATGGCAATAATATTTTACTGAGCATCTATCACATTCCAGGCTTTGTGCCAGGCACTTGAAGTATAACACCTCTAATTCTTTTTTTTTTTTTTTAAAAGATTTTGTCTATTTATTCATGAGAGACACAGAGAGGCAGAGACACAGGCAGAGGGAGAAGCAAGCTCCCTGCGGAGAGCCTGATGCAGGACTCGATCCCAGGACCCCAGGATCACACCCTAAGCGGAAGACAGATGCTCAATCACTGAGCCACCCGAGCATCTCTAACACCTCTAATTCTTTCAGTAACCTTACTAGGTAGGTAAATCTTCATTTCCCAGAAGAGAAAATGAAGACTCTGCAGTCAGTACCTGTGAACACTCAGCCTAGAAATATCAAGACTGGGCCAAGTACCCACCCTGTCCCCTCTTACCCACTCACCCTTCCTGAGTCAGTGTGCTCCTCTGTAAAGGCTAACCAACATTCCTTCCCTCCAGAGTTCCTGTGAACATTGTGGGTAGAGCCACTCATTCACAGTCACAGACCCACTCCTTAATGGGCACCTCCAAGATCTCAAACCCTATTGCAGGCAGGACAGAACAGAAAACAAGACAAAATCCCTGCCCTCATGGAGTTGACATTCTAGCAGGGGGAAGGGAAGCACAACAAAGAAGGAAATTTGTGCGTGCACACACACACACACACACACACACACACACACACACACACTCCCCAGGTATTATCAGATAGTGATGGGTGCTAATGAGAGCAACCAGGAAAGCAGGTGACTCGTGCGCGAGAACTGCATGATTGACGCTGGGACGTGTGGGGGCAGCCTGTCCAAGTAAAGATCATGGGACTAGGTTGGAGCAGGAAGCTTTTCTGTACTTGCACTATATGCCAGCCACTGTATTGGAGCAGGGTGTTCAGAGAGAGCAGCACAGTCCTAGGGGTTCAAGGGCGCGCTGCGCAGGAGCGGACAACACAAAGCGGATCGTTCCTCCGCCCATGAAAAGGCCGCATCTAACCAAGAGATGAAACATTCTTTATCCACGCGCTTGCAAAGGTCTCCAGCAGGGCAGAGACATCACCCTAAGAGATCTCTGACGGGTCCAGGTTAGGGCTCCCGTTCATTTCTCTCCTTTGCAGCCGTGGGCCCCTTTGGCGGCGATCCCCCTCCGGACACCAGGGTGCGCTGTAACTGTCTCAGCGCCCACTGACGGCGCCGCGCTCTCCCCCGCCCTCGTCTCGCTGCACCGCACTTCCGGGGGCGGCGGAAGCCGGGGCCTGCGGCGGCGGGCGCGGGGGCCAGAGGCATGGCGGGGGCGGGGCCGGGGGAGGCGCGCGCCGAGCAGGCCGGGGGGTCCCTCGCCCCGGCCCTTTGAATTCGGACCGTACAGGTGAGGACTTCTCCTTCCTTGGCCCAGCCTCCAAGCCCGTCCGGCCGTCCCGGGGGCCTGCCCCGGGTTCCCGGCGAGGGGCGGCTCCCTCCCGGCAGGCCGCCGAGGCCCCGCGGCCCCCGCCCTCCCTGAGCGGTCCCTTCCCATTGAGGCCCCGCCCCGGGCTTCTCTTTCCGGGGGCGCCCCCTTGGGTGCGTGTGCCCGCCCCTCGGTATCCCCTTACGGTTCTGGAAGCCGGCGGGCGAGGGGGGGGGGTGTGCGCCGGCGCCCCTGGGGAGGCTGGGACGCCGCCTCGGGGAAGGGACCTGCTCGCGTCCCGGCACGGCTAGGCTTTCTGCTGTCATTCACAAATAACGTACCGAACGCGTACGCAGGGAGCAGCCAGGCTCAGAAAACCGAGGTGACCCGAGCGGACGTGGTTGCTTCCTGCCTGGGGAGTACGGTTTAGTGGGAGAGTCGATCCTTAAAACACACAACCATGCAAGTAGCGGTGCGTGTTCACGTCGTGGCAGTCCCGATGGAGAGGACAAAACAGGAAAAGCAATGGGGGAGGCCTGCTTCGATAAGGATGATCAAGGAAGACTTCCTGGAGGAGGTGACCCTTGGGCTGCCACTGGAGAAGTTACGGCGAGGGCTTGGGGAAAGGCGCCCCACCCCTAGGCAGAGGGAAGAGCCCCTGTGGATACCCGAGTTAGCAAAAAACCCCTAGGGTGAGGCAGGTTCAACCTACAGGAGATGAGGCTTAAGGTGTGTCCACTGCGGTGCCGGGCAGACCCTATGTGTGCTGCTCAGGAGCTCACCTTCTGGTGCCACAGGTGGAATAACATGCAGAGACAAAGCTGCAAGCGTGGCAAGTGCCCTGAAGGCGACGTGTGGCCAGTAAGCCGCTCTTTTAGCTACTGGGCAGGTGGAGGCAGATTCCTCTCAGGAAACGACGGTTCGGCTGATGTCTGGAACGGGAGGTAGCAAGGGGCACAGAAGAGCTTTTTTAGGTTTCAGTTAATAGTTAAGTGTCGGGCTTCTGAGGCAGGAGATAGAATCCCTGTTGGAGCAAGGGATAGAGTTAAGGGGAGAAGATGGGGGCACCTGGTGGCTCAGTGGTTGAGCATCTGCCTTTGGCTCAGGCCGTGAGTCGGCCTCCCCACAGGGAGCCTGCTTCTCCCTCTGCCTGTGTCTCTGCCTCTCTCTGTCTCTCACAAATAAATAAATAAAATCTTTATTAAAAAAAAAAAAAAAGGGAGAAGATGGGGTTGGAGAGACAGAGCTGGGACCTTTGAGCACCTGGCTGGGACGTTAAGGATTTTGATTCTGATCATAAAGAGCAACGGGAAGATAACTGGCCTGTTCTAATCCGTAGGGGAAAGGACGTGGTCACAAAAGCATTTTTGAAAAGATTACTGGCTGTTGAAAGAAATGGATTTAGGTAGGAAGCTGGTGCAGTTTTTGCAGATGCGAAACGATAAAAGTTTGGATGAAGGTGCTGGCAGGTTGTGGTAGAAATAAGTGGAAGATGAGAGGACTCTTTAGGAGATAAAACCTCCAGAGTTTGGTGACTGATCAGAGGGCTGAGGGAAAGGGGCGTGAAGGAGGACGGTCAGGGTTCTGGTTCTTGGTGGTGGGACGGTTGCTGGGCCATTCACTGGACTAGGGGAGCTTGGACAGGGCAAGCTTTTGGGAAAATATCGTAAGTTACTCTGACTTTTTTTTCATAAGTCTGACTAGAAGAGAGTATATAATACTTTTTTCTGTCGTATTTTAATTTTTATGAGTGTGTTTTATTTTTATAATGAGAACAATAAGAGAACAAATTTAAAAAGCCGTAAATGTCTCCACCATGTCTCTAAAAGTCATAATTGTGTGTTATAAAATTGTGTGTGTGTTGGGGGGTGGGGTGTAGGGAAGGGGAGAGAGTGCATATGCTGAGATAAGTGTTAGGAAAGTCAGTGAGGATTTCCTGTAGAATTTGGAGCTGGAACTAACAGGTCCTCTGCTTACCCTACCCCTTCACACCTCTCACCCCAGTTACTGGTGTCTTTGCCTTAAGAAGGCAAATGAGAGAGTTTAAGATGGGGCTGTGCAAAGTATATGTCAGTTTTCTTACAGTTAAGCATTGATTTTGTTTAATAGGTTTAGTGGCTCTTTCTAAGTTGAGTACCTGTGATATACTTGGTTCGGCTCATCAGTTAGTCTGCTAGGTGTCCTGCCATCCCTGGCCTTATCTGCCTTTGCCTTCCCATTCTGGTCATCCTCTCTGGCTCCAGCCCCCATCTTAGGTTGGCAGGGTGCTAGTTAGCAGGCTTGTCCTGGGCAGGGATTGAGTGATGCAGTTTTGTGTATTATTTGGTATTTTGAAATGCTTAAACCTTAATAGTGTGTTTTTTAGGCTGTATCAGAATAGCCACATCAACAATGTCAGTGTTACAAAGTGTAACTGTGTGCAACTTAGTATCTTACTGAGTTGTTCAGATATGGAGGATATTGCTCACTTTATCATGCCAAGGTCCTTTGAGAAAACTTATGAGAGAGATTGCTTTTAAGCTTTAGTATTGGGAAGGTGCTTCTTGCAAGCATCTATTAAGTTTTTATCTTATTGGCTGTGCAGATTCTGTAACTGATCGTGTTTTCCTTTTTACTTTGTATGCTGAGAAAATCAGGGCCACATTAGAAGGTTGGAAATCCTGCAGGTCCGCATGGTATGCATTTCTCTGTACATCTGGCTTCATCATCCTGTCCTACCTTAGTTTTCTCTTCATGATGATTGTTTTTTAAATAAAAATTTTGTACAAGTACAAATAATACTTTAAAAGCATATGTAATCTTTCTTAAAAAATTTTTTTTTACTTATTTGAGAAGACAGAGCCTGCACACAGAGGGAGAGGGAGAAGCAGACTCCCTACTGAGCAGGGGCTTGATCATGACCTGAGCCGAAGGCAGACGCCTTACTGACTGAGCCACCCAGGCACCCCAAAAGTATATGTAATCTTTAAAGAACAACAGTATAGTGAATGCTGATTTAAGAAAAAATACAGCCTTCACGTTTACCCTCATCCCATTTCTTACTTCTCACAGGTAACCACTGTTCTGAATTTTATGTTTATAATTCCTTTAGTTTTTGTAATTGTATACCACATATGTTGATAGCCTTAAACTAGAAATTGTTTGAAGCTTATATAAAGAGAATCACAAAAATATTCTGCTCCTTGCTTTCTTCAATCACCCTTGTATTCTGAGATCCGTGTAGGTTGTTATGTATTAACTGTAGTGCATTAATTGCTTCAAAGATTCCACTGTATGAATATGCCTGAAGGACTTGTTCTGGTCTTCTGTTGATGGGCACTTGAAGTGTCATCAGTTTTTACTTTGGCTGACAGTCCTACTGTGGACATTCATGTTATTTATGTGCAGACATTTCTCTAGATCAAGGTTTCTCATCCTTAGCACTGTTGACATCTTGGTCTAAATGTGGAGGGCTGTCCTGTTTACTAGTGGATGTTTGCCAACATCCTTGGCTTCTATTTGCTGGACACATATCACCCCTCCTTCCCAAATTATGACAACTAAACATTGTCTACAGATGTTCCAGAACTGCCCCAGTTAGGAACCAGTGGTCAAGATCAGTTGTTGGCAAACTTTTTGTGTAAAGGGCCAGCCAATAAGTATCAGGCTTGCGGGCCATGTGATCTTTGGTCTCAACTAATCATCTGTGCCTTTGTAAGGCAAAAGCAGCTATAGATAACGTGTAAATGAATGGGAATGGCTGTGTTCCAATAAAACTTTATTTACAGAAACAAGCAGGCAGACAAGATTTGGCCTGAGGGCAGTAAGCGCTCTTGCTGTAGTCGAGATCAGTAGGAAATATATTTATATTCTCACCAAGTACGTATAATTCATATATATAATGGAAACATTTTATAAAATAGTATTTACCCTTACTATGTATGATACAATTTGGTGTTTTCTATTTTATTCCACTTTTTATAATGTCAGCTATATCCACTAAATTGATTTCAAGGCCTCACTAATGAATTACGACTAGCAGTTTGAGAAATTTAATTTGCTCATAGAGGTATGCACATCTTTAAGTTGACTAGATAGTATCTATACTTACAGCATTTCAAATTTTTAGAAGGGGACAATATAAATAAATACCACATTGTGTGTATATTTTTATTTCTCAAATATAGACTGGATCAGTCTCTCCCCTGCCGAAAACCTGCAATAGCTGCTGTGGCACGGTGGGGCATGAAAATGTTTTCCAGTCTGGCTCCAGTCTACCTTCCTGGGCTTCTCTTTTATCACGCACACTGTGCCTCCTGGGCTCTTACCACTTGGAGTTACCCTGTTTCCCAAATATATCATGCCACACCTTCCAAGTGTATTTTTTAGGCTCCCTTCTTTCTAACTTGCTCCTCTTTTGAACTTTGCCTAATGAATTCTTTTCTTTTCTTTTCTTTTCTTTTTTTTTTAAGATTTTATTTATTTATTCATGAGAGGCTCAGAGAGGGAGGCAGAGACACAGGCAGAGGGAGAAGCAGGCTCCATGCTAGGAACCCTATGTGGGACTCAATCCCAGGTCCCCAGGCTGGGCTGAAGGCGGCGCTAAACCGCTGAGCCACCTGGCTGCCCTGTCTAGTGAATTCTTGATCCTGCAAGGCCCATGTTGGAAAGTTGCTCCATTCATTCACTTGACATATTTCTGAGCACTTAGTGTCTCAGGTACTACTCAAGGTGTTGAGGATTCAGCAAGGAATTGGGCTGGGTGCGTGGGGTCTGGTGTGTGATGACAGATACTAAAAAGGTAAACAAAATAATTTCAAAACATGATGAGGACTGAAGAAAATGAAACAAGGTAGGATGATAGTTGACGTGAATGGGAAGGTAGGGGAAAAGCTGAAGAGTTGCTTTTTTAGCTGAGACTTGAATGTTGACACAGAATCAGCAAAAGGGAGCAAAGAAGTTGACCAGCTTCCTTCTGGTCTCCATGGTTTCTCAGGAAATCCACAGACATTTGAATCATTTCCCGCCAGGTAATAGATCATCTACCTGGTTACTTCTAAGATTTCTACTTTGTGTTTCAGTTAAGTTTGACCGTAATGTGTCTGGGCATGATTTCTTTGGGTTTATCACATTTGGGGTTTTCTGAACTTCTTAAACTTTGAGTTTACATCTGTGAGGGTTTGTTTCTGGATTCTCTGTTCTCTTCCATTGGTATATTTGTTTTTATGCCAGTACCACACTTTTTTTTTTTTTTTTTTAATTTGGCTTTGTAATATGTTTTGAAATCAAGAAGTCTGAGTCTTCCAGCCGTTCTTTTACAGAATTGTTTTGGCTGTTTGGGGTTCCTTGATGTTACATGTGCGCTTTAGGATGAATTTTTCTTTCTTTCTTTTTCTTTTTTTTTTTTTTTTTCAAAAAACACCTTTGGGATTTTGTTAGGGATTGCATTGAATTTATAGATTGTTTTAGGTAGTATGGATATCTTAACAGCCAGTAAATAAATATATTTCTTTAATGAATGTGCACTGAATGTCACTCTTAACACTGAACAAATTTGGTGTAATTCTATGTTTATTCTTCTGAGTATTCCCAACAGTGAAATGTGCTTTGAACGTGTTCTGGTGAATTAGGTCCTTCCCTCAGACCTGTTTTTATTTTTTTTTATTTTATTTTTTTTAAAGATTTTATTTATTTATGAGGATGCACAGAGAGGAGAGAGAGAGAGGCAGAGACGCAGGCAGAGGGAGAAGCAGGCTCCATGCACTGGGAGCCCGACGTGGGACTCGATCCCGGGGCTCCAGGATCGCGCCCTGGGCCAAAGGCAGGCGCCAAACTGCTGCGCCACCCAGGGATCCCCAGACCTGTTTTTAAAGTCAGAAATGTCAGGACTGCTTGCTGACTATAACCAGGGAAGGGAGAAATGCTGATCACTCTCATCCTGCGAGTTCCTGGGTCCAGGGCATAAGGAGGAAAATCTCTTTCACTTGTGTATATTTATGTTTTGGTCAATTCTGGTTTTGTTTTTTTTTTTCTTCTTTACTTTTCTACACAGAGATGTGATAATGGATCATCATGTTTCCACCATCAAACCTCGAAGAATCCAGAACCAAAATGTCATTCACCGCTTGGAGAGGCGGCGGATCAGCTCAGGCAAGGCAGGCACCCACTGGCATCAGGTCCGAGTATTCCACCAGAATGTCTTCCCCAACTTCACAGTTGTCAATGTCGAAAAGCCGCCCTGTTTCTTGCGTAAATTCTCACCTGATGGACGCTACTTTATTGCTTTCTCTTCAGACCAGACGTCTCTTGAAATCTATGAGTACCAGGGCTGCCAGGCAGCTGAGGACTTACTGCAGGGCTATGAGGGGGAAACCCTGTCCAATGGCAATGACCAGCGGTCAGTCAGCATCCGCGGTCGGCTCTTCGAACGCTTCTTTGTCCTGCTACACATTACCAACGTGGCTGCCAACGGGGAGCACCTGAACCGGGAGTGCAGCCTCTTCACTGACGACTGCCGGTGTGTCATTGTGGGCTCTGCTGCCTACCTCCCGGATGAGCCACACCCTCCGTTTTACGAGGTATATCGGAACAGCGAATCTGTGACCCCTAACCCGCGGTCTCCTCTGGAGGACTATTCCCTTCACATCATTGACCTTCACACTGGCCGCTTATGTGACACCCGTACCTTCAAGTGTGACAAGGTGGTCCTGTCACACAACCAGGGGCTATACCTGTACAAAAACATCCTGGCCATCTTGTCAGTGCAGCAGCAGACCATCCATGTCTTCCAGGTTACTCCGGAAGGCACTTTCATTGATGTGAGGACCATTGGCCGTTTCTGCTATGAGGACGACCTCCTCACTGTGTCAGCTGTGTTCCCTGAGGTGCAGCGGGACAGTCAGACAGGCATGGCCAATCCCTTCAGAGACCCCTTCATCAATTCCCTCAAACACCGGCTGCTCGTGTACTTGTGGCGCCGGGCAGAGCAGGATGGTAGTGCGATGGCCAAGAGGCGCTTCTTCCAGTATTTTGACCAGCTGCGGCAGCTGCGCATGTGGAAGATGCAGCTTCTGGATGAAAACCATCTGTTCATCAAATACACTAGTGAAGACGTGGTAACCCTTCGAGTCACAGATCCGTCACAGGTATGCTGTGCTCTCCTGCTCTTTACTACTCCCATCTGCTTGGTAAAATGAGAGAGTTTCTCTCTTGGCCTATAGCCAGCCTCTCAGAAATGTGCATTTTATGTATTCTTGAGTTTTTGTTATCCTTGGCCTCAGACTTAAAACAGTTCCATTTTTCTCTGGCCACATGTATTTATTTGGATGAATGGAAGCTCAGTCTCAAGCCATTGATATGTGGGTAGTCAACTCTGTGATCATTACCCTAATACTTGACCAGAGCATTTTCAGTATCCTTGAGATAGAAGCCCAAGTGCTACAAGGTCAAAATTTGGACTACCTGTGGATAACCCTGCCCTGATTTTCTGAGACTGTGGCTTTTTGGTCTGACCTCTTTAGTTCTAGGAATGAGAATGAGCCCACCATGCCACAAAAATTTTCTAAAAATTTGGTCTCTCTTTCCTGCTTAAATGGATAATGTCAGTGCATGTCTTCATAAAACCTTTGGGAGGTAACTAATAGGTAAGTTCATCTAACAGTTGAGTGTTATGACTTTATCCTGACCATACCCATGTGCTGGACCATAGGTTGGAGAGCAGTGAAAAAATTAAAAGGAAGCCAAGACTTATGATCTCCCAAGTGAATCATCACGACCAAAGGTCCTAGGGTTTTTCAGTGTGGATGAAAGATCTTGGAGGGGAGAGAGCTATTTCTTAAATGGGAACCTAGGGGTGTTAAGGGCACAGAAACCTCCCAGGACTCTTGGGTTGAAATACCATGTTGAAATTCAGGCTACTTTTGGGCATTTTTCTTTGAGAAACTCTCTACTTTAGTGTTGATGGAGTAAGAGACCTACCTTTCTGTACCTTTGCCACCTATTCTCCCGTTTGCAGAATGTCTCCTTAGGTGTGAATTTGGGAAATCACAATAGAGAGCAAACCAGTCAGCTACAAAGAGGGCTGAGTGTTGTATCTCCCACTGACTTGCAGTTGGTTCTATTGCAAGAGACTGTACAGGCCATTGTTTCCTAAGACCTTACCAGTCATCCATGGTAAAATGTTTTCCAGTACTTTTCTTTGGAATCATAGCTTGTATATTCTAAACAAAGGTGGGTGGCAGGGAGTAATATGGTTGGAGATAGTTTTTCTGGATTCTTTTCTTCCCTGTTAATGATGAAGTCACCCATTGAGCCATCACAGATGAGCATCTAGTTCACGTTACGTTTCATAGGAGATTGTCAGTGACACTCTTGGCTTCTTTCACCTTCTGTCCTGTATTTCCCAGTCTGTCCTGGAGGGAAGGCTAGTAAAGTTTGTGTAATTTTATATTCACATAATTGTGATGGATCCTGGTGGAGCCCTGATAATGATCAAAGTGTTGTCCAGGTCTATAGAAAGGACATGAGTCAATCTTTTATTTAGGTTTGAGCTATAATTACCTTTTTCTTTTGGAGGGCATAAGTTATCTGCGATAGCCGCGTTTGAGATTATCCTCCTTCCCTTTGCTAAAACATGACCTACTTATTTCTGGTAGTTATAATGAATTGTGGCTGGAATCAGTACTAGAGCTCAGTGTTTTGCTTACAGAGTTTGTAACCTTAAACCCAGTTTGCCCTAGTTGTCCTCCCACCCCTTTCCCCGTTTTAATTTGAGAGGTTCCAATAAGGTTAATGAGTAAAAAGTGCACCTACATACAAAGCCTTGCTGATATTATGGGTATTATTCTCAGGTTACTCTCCAGCCTCCTTAATTTACAGCCATATTTAATTTCCAGGTGACTGTAAAAGTCATGTAATGAAAGCTCTGGGAAGGACTAATGACTAATAAAACAGGTGGGCACTGTGGCTCTAGGAATTGATGACAGAGACTTAAACTCAGTCATAGGAGGGGGAGTACTAACCTTAATGTTCTGGAAACTTCTAGATCAAGCTTGCCGATTGATTCACACTACCACATTCATTGTGACAAAAACCAGGGGTTCCTGGGGCTTCCTTGTTAGGTAGAGCAGAGCACTGGTTGTTTAGAGGGCTAGTCACCCAGGGCCCATTCAGAGAAAGTAGAAAACTCTGCCACCTATGGCATTTGAATGCTTTTCAGGTTCCCCCTCTGATCTTAATTGCTACAAATCTCAAATGTATCGTCCAGATGCTCTTGGCTGAAAGAACATTTATGAAGAAAGAAATGGAAAATGCCTCCCTGATTTTTCATTTGTTCAGCAGCAGTTCCCTGCTTGGTTACAACTTGCCTGGGCAGTTTTAGGACACAGTGTACTTCAGGTTTCTCTCTGCATGTTAGAAATCTTAAGAAGGAAAATAAATGTCCCTAAATTGAACTTTCAACTGTACATATACAAGAGAAAATAATTTGCCAACAGGCAGCTACAGGCTACCAATCACTTTCTCAGCAGGAAGGAAAATTAAATCTGGCATTTTAAAAAAGTGCTTTTTATTTCAGGCTGGGTTGGGTAGCAAGGAGGGGGAATAAAGAGTAGGAAGGAAAAATATTGAATTTGCAGAGTCAGAAATGCAAGATTGGAAACCTTTCTACACATGTATGTGGGCCAGTTCAGTAATTCTAGCAGCACAGATACGGTGGTAAATCCAGCAGTTCTGACCATAACTGATGGCCCTTGGCTGATAAAGTTTACTGAGGCTTCCTCCTCTCCCAGAACCACCTGGAGCCACATTTTTATGCTAGTGCAGGAGAAGTGTTTGCTTGTTTTACTTGAGTACTTTGAATTTTCAACCAAGTGGTAGGTTTCCAAGGCATGGCTGTATACCCAGCTGTCTCATAGCTGTCTCTGTTCTTCTGCAGGCATCTTTCTTTGTGGTGTACAATATGGTGACAACAGAGGTGATTGCCGTGTTTGAGAATACATCAGATGAGCTTCTAGAGCTCTTTGAGAACTTCTGTGACCTCTTCCGTAATGCAACCCTACACAGTGAAGTCCAGTTTCCCTGCTCAGCTTCCAGCAACAATTTTGCAAGGCAGATCCAGCGCCGGTAAGCTCTTCCACCAGGCTTAACAGGCTTAATTTTTCTTTAGACAAGTCACTGGTGTTAGGCCAGTAGTCATGTCCTCCAAAAAACCCTTCCGATATTCTCTCTGCTACCTCGCTTTGGTTAGGTCTGCCTGTTGTAATCCCTTGGGTCATCCTGAACTTCTGTCTCTCAGCACCTATGGAATTAGTTGTGCGTTATCTGTGAATCCTCCTAGAGGAAGGAGAGCAGTGTGAGAGCTGCCTAAGAGATGCAGAAAGGTAGAGACTATATCTTTATTATTTATTCTTATAGTCTCATGATGCACTGTCAAGCATTTAAGCATTTTTTCAGTGAATGACTAAGGAAATAATTTTAGAACTTTTGGTTAAACATGATGTGTTGAGCACATGTGTTTATCTCTGCTCCATCCCCAAACCCCACTAAAATGACAATAAAGCAGTAAGAGGTATACATTTAACAAGAGCAAAGAGAATGGGAGAGGAGAGACATTGAAGACGGGAGATGATTGGCAACAGGAGAGGGATCTGAATCAGTGTCGGGAGCTGATAAGCTAATTGATCAGCGGTAACCTATGACTTGGCACACTCCAGAGAACAAAAACTTAAGACTGCAGAATTTAGCCATCAAGAAACAGGTTGCCTTGCTCCAGAGAACTCTGGAAAGGGTTGGGGAATCGGATGCTCCTAGTCACTCTGACAATACCTGTGACGTAGGCTTAAAGCAGGAGGATTGGGTAAAGGTCTGGAAAGGCCCCATTGCCCCCTTCTCTAAGCCTGCTCTGCCAGATAACTGTCTTCCCCACCTTCTCAGGAGGCTGGAGGTTTAGTCTCTGGAGAAATTGAGCCATATAGGCACTGGTTTCACATTCATGAGGCACAGCTGAGGCAAGGATGGGATTTGTCATGCTAAAAACAAGAATTAAGTGAAAGCCAACAAACTGAAGGTAAGATTCCTGTCCCCTTTATCAGATATGGCAGCCAAGTGTATACTTCTCAGGCAGGAGGTTAGAGATTTTTACCTAGGGAAAAAAAAATGACCAACCCAGAGAAGAGACCCTCAGATATTCATACTTGGAGTCCCTCTTCAAACACCTGGGTGACCCTCACTTAATACCCCACATCAGCCAGGTCTTCCTATGAACTAGAGTTCCTGATAGAATTATCTGAGCACATGATTATGACATGAACGGTTACTTTGGGTCATTTGCCCAAGCTGAATCCACTCTAGTCTGTAATGCCTCATTCGACGCCACATACTAAATTGCTCCTCCAACTCTAGCCAGTTAGGGAAAATATCTGTTTTCAGGTTTCAAGATAGGTCAGACCAGAGTGAACAAATGACTCAGAATAAGCATCACTGCCACTGGAAAAAATGAACAAAGCAGGTACATTAATGTAGTGGCATCATCTTTATGTGAAAGGGTAGTACTCAATTAGAAATAGATGGATGCTGGTTTTCAGACAGGTTACTTGCCTTTTCCTTTTTTTCTGGTTCACATAAATTTTCTGCCCTATAAGCATTTCTGTTCAGCATAGAAGGATTTTTGGAGGCAGAACATGGATCAGATTTTGCTTTTTTCATTTTGGAATGAATGTTTCTGCTTTTATTATTTTTAAAAAGATTTATTTATTTATTTTGAGAGCAAGGTGAGGGGTAAAGAGAGAGGGAGAGAGCAAATCTCAAGCAGACTCTGTACTTAGAGCCCAGTGAGGGGCTGGATCAGGATGAGATGACCCTGAGATCAGGACCTGAGCTGAAACCAAGAATCCAGACACTTCACCAGCAGTGCCACCCAGGCGCCCCTGAATTTTCTTCTTTCAAATTAACTTTAAAATCAGGCAGATCATTATCAATAATTACAAAGCTCAGTACAGCTGGCTGAATGAAACCATCAAGGAAGTCACTAGGAGGTATACTTAAACGAGGACAGGGATTTTTATCTTATATTCACTGCTGTATCCATAGCACCTAGGCCAGTATCTTTCATGTGGGAGAAGCTTATTAGGTATTTGTGGAATGAATGAAGTCACCTAGTAATTAGAGGAAGCTGTGTTTTTTGAGAATTATTTCAGAATACATCTGGAATTAAGTGAAATTGTAGGAAGTCTCAGGAGGAGAAAATAAAGGTTTAAAAGAAAGGCAGGGTTCCAGCTCTGTGATCCTCAGAATTTTGCATCATACCACCAAAATATTTTGAACAACTGTAGATAGCCTCACACATGGATTTTTAAGTTGATCTTAAAATGTTCTTGCTGTTATATTTAAATAACTGCAGAAGATGCAATTTTCAGTGTATATTAAATATTGATTTTTAAAAATAAAATTATTACAAGCCTTTTCCCCCAGCTTTATTGAACTACAATTGGCATATAACATTGTATAAGTTTATGGTGTATAACTCAACACCTTTAAACATAACCCAGGGAATCTAGATGCCATAGTAGTTGGTCTTCAGTATTTGATTATAAAAAGGAGAGAGCCAATTATGCCCATACTTCTGAAATTTTACATTGTTTTTTCTTATGTTCAAATTCATATATCTATTTTATCTCCTCCACAGAATTGTATCCTAGTGCAACATATTCCATTAACTGTCTTGTCATGCTTTGCTGCATTGAAAATATGTATGTAAATTAGAGTTATTTTTTTTCTTGTGAACAATGACTCTATATGCTCAATTTTATAGTCCCTAGTAATCTTTTAGTAAAAATAAGTGAAAGTGGATCCATTATAGGTTAAATGTCCAAGAAAAAAAGGACACCAAGAATCATGAGTAACTTAAGAAAAATCTTTATTTTGAAAGAGACCAAAATAAAACAAGCAGTAGAAAAAATAAAGGAGGAACATTGCAATTGCTGAAATAATTGAAGCTGTAAAACAAAACAAAACAAAACAAAACAAACCCCAAAACATTCCTAGAACAGAAATTTAAACTTTGTTAGACATAGTTGAGGAATTCTCCAAGAAAGTAGAATAAATAGATGAAAGTAGGAAAATGGGAGAGAAATGATTTAAAAAAAAAAATCAGAAAATTTGCCCAGGAAGTCCAATATCTGGTTATTTCCAGAAGGTGCAGTAGAGAAAATGACAGGGAGGAAATAATGTAAATAGTTTTCTGGTCCTGAAGAACATAAATTTCCAGATTGGCAGGACCTTTCATTGGTGTGTTGGGGCTGGCTCCTAATGGCTCATGAAGAGCCAGTTAAGCTATCAGGAATTTTTGCAAGCTGTTGCCAAAAGTGGTCATTATTAAAAATTAATTATTTCCTAGTTATTTTACTATTATTCTCTTGAGTTTATATGCATATTTTATCTAGATGGTGAAAATACAGTATAGTTATGTGCTACTGCTCATCTTCAGACAGCTCCACATTCAGTGCTGTCACATTGGTACCCTGAAATTGACCACAGCAGTAGGATTTACAGCACAGAAAGTGGCAAGTGCTGTAAAGCATGGCTTTTGCCCTCAGATAAAAAGTTATTAAATCTTTATTAGGCTGTCTCCAGTTCCATCAAGTACCCAGTGAGAAAAAGACCCATACTGAGGCATATCATGAAATTCTGAGACATTGTGGGAATGCCTGGGTGGCTCAGTTGGTAGGGTGTCTGACCAGTATTTTTTTTTTTTTTTAAGATTTTATCTATTTATTTGACAGAGCAGCAGTGGGAAAGGGAGAAGCCTGAGCAGGGAGTCTGACGTGAGGCTCCATCCCAGAACCCTGGGATCATGACCTGAGATGAAGCCAGATGCTTAGCCAACTGAGCCACCCAGGAACCCCTAGAGTGTCTCACTCTTGATTTTGGTTCAGGTCATGGCTCAGGTCATGTGAGATCAAGCCCCACTTTGGGCTCAAAGTAGAGCCTGCTAAGGATTCTCTTTCTCCCTCTCTTTGCCCCCCCCCCCAAATAAATAAAATCTTTTAAAATGAAATTTTGGATCATTGAGGATAAATAGAAAATTATAAAAACTTGCAGAAAGAACATACATTTCACATGTCAAAAAATAAGTCCTCAGAATGGTATTGGACTTAATAATAACACTGAAAGCTTGTAGCCAATAAAATCATGCCTTCTGTGAAAAAAAAAATGATATCCAATCTAGAATTGTATATCCAATAGGATGGAACAAAGACCTTTTCAGACATGAAAGTTCTCAAAAAATTACCTCTCATGTACCTTTTCTAAGAGAGCCTCTGGAAAATGTGTTTTCCACACAAATCACAAAATATGGTACAGGAAATAGTCTGAAATTGTGTAGTTGGGTGAAACTGATGGTTTAGGAAAAGGTAAGAAGAATTGATTATACGAGAGGTTGTGGGATCTAATACCTAGGGAGGAGGTTCTGTGGTGCTGGAAGGATAAACTCTGCAAATTTAGAAATACTCATGAATTGAAAGAGTCACCTGGACAGAGTGAGAGTGAGCCAGGGGACATCACAGGGAAGACTGCCTCATCTTTTTGTCAGTGGGGAGCATGGAGAGTGGAGGTAGTGGTGCTGCTGGGGGAAGACAAACTGCTTCAACCTAGAGGTTGTCCTGGAGGCTTTGACTTAGGATCATCATATAGCTGTGGGCCGGCCAGCCCCCATGGTTTGAAGCCAGTGAGCCAGGCAAGGCATAGTGTGGATTATGAGAGGAGGTAGTAGGGGTGCCTAGGTGGCTCTCAGTGGGTTAAGTGTCTGCCTTGGCTCAGGTCATGATCAGAGTCCCTGGGATCAAACCCCATGTCAGGCTCCCTGCTCAGTGGGGAGTCTGCTTCCTTTCCCTCTGCCCCTCCCTGCCCTTGCTTGTGCATGCTCTCTCTCTCTCAAATAAAATCTTAAAAAAAAAAAAAAAATGAGAGGTAGTATTAGAACTTGGCTGAAAAGCAGCTGAAAACCAAAAACCTCAGGATCTTTGATTCAAACTCATTCAAAAGGGAAAGAAAGAAATTCTCCTTGGCCCAAGATTTAATGTTATGATTGACACCGAGGCTGTGAAAATTAGTCTCAAGAGGAGTAACGGAAAAACAGTATTGATAGCTTGGCTGTCTTCGAGGGAAACAAAATTATTGATCTCCATCCAGCATCAGAGGTTAATGGTAAAGACAGAATCCATCTCATCAAGTTTTCTGGTCTCCACAAATTTGGGAGCATTCAAGTTTTAAAATTTATTTCATTAGTTTTCATTCCATTAATTTCAGGCATGAGATGTTATGTTTTTTCCTGGACTAAAAATATATTTTCCCCTTGAATTTTAAACCATATGATCTGCTTTGATATAGAGATTTTTAAAAATATATTATTGATAGTTGGACAGTCTTTCTAAGAAACTATAGGAAAGTGAAAAAGAAGAAAAAAAAATAGAAATGTGATTACACAAACACAATTATCATTTTGATGTATTACTACCAGTCTTTTTTTTTAAGTCCTAGATTTTTTTCTTTGTTTTTTAAATCATACTGTGTATACAGAATGTATCTTGTTTCTTTCTTTTTTTTTTTTTTTTTTTTTAAGATTTTATTTATTCATGACAGAGAGAGAGAGAGAGGCAGAGACACAGGCAGAGGGAGAAGCAGGCTCCATGCAGGGAGCCTGACATGGGACTCCAGGATCATATCCCAGGCCAAAGGTGGTGCCAAACCGCTGGGTCACCGGGGCTGCTCTGTATCCTGTTTCTTTTACTTACCGTTATGGTAAATATTTCCTCTGTTACCATGTAATCTTTGAAAATCACAGTTTTCCATTAGGTTTTTAATTTTCTGTCAATTTATCATAAAGAACGCTGTATTGAATGTGCACAGCTATTTTTCTGCATATGGGATTGCTTGCTTAGGGTAAATTTCTGGAAGTGTAGAAATACTTGGTGACGGGATATGTATTTAGTATTCATGACAGTTGTGAAAAATGATTGCTTTGTTATTATTACTACAAATAAGTGAGATACGTGATTGTGTCCGTGTTACTATTCTTTAGATACTGGCGTTTCTGTGGGAGTACAGGTAGCTAGCTCTGAGCCTGAAACAAGGAATGAATAATTTGTCGAAAGTTTTGATGAAAGTTGGCTTATCACTGATCCTGAGAAGAGTCAGAGGCTGCTCTTCTCCAGGAGATCCTCTGTTCTCTATTAACTCCTTTCTAATGCAAGGTGAAGCTGTTATTTGGGGGAAGTAGATTTGAGTAGAAATGTTGTCATAGAATAGTTATGCTCGTTTTAAACTTGTTTGGAAAGTCTTTGTTAACTTTTCTAAAGTAATTTAATGTTCCCATTTCAAATTCTGTTTTCTGCTTTTTGACAATATTTGTAGCCAGGCCAACTTGTGATGTGTGAGTTCTGTCTGACTTCCTTCACTATCTAGATTTCTATTTACAGAATGAGTTGTTTTTAGAC
The DNA here is from genome assembly GCF_053574225.1 of Canis aureus. Taxonomy (NCBI): domain Eukaryota; kingdom Metazoa; phylum Chordata; class Mammalia; order Carnivora; family Canidae; genus Canis; species Canis aureus. Next base: position 52,584,583 of record NC_135612.1, on the reverse strand, counting down.
GTGTTTTATCAGTTTAAAATCCAAGGCAGCATTGTGTGCCTGCTAACACAGCCTTCCTCACTGGTGCTTTATTTTAGGTTTAAAGACACTATTGTAAATGCCAAGTATGGAGGGCACACGGAGGCAGTACGCCGACTACTGGGTCAGCTCCCCATCAGTGCCCAGTCTTACAGTGGTAGCCCCTACCTTGATCTGTCTCTCTTCAGCTACGATGACAAGTGGGTGTCTGTCATGGAGCGACCTAAGACTTGTGGAGATCACCCTATCAGGTATACTGTCACTGCTTCAGCTGCTAACTGCCTGAGGGCTAAAGATGGCCCACTTTCCACCTCTTCTTCTTGGACCTCATTTCACTGTGATTGTGTCCACTTGTACTCATGGGTCGAATTGGAAGGATAGGCTATTTCTATAATGTGAGTGCTTTTGATCATGTAGGCCCTGGTCTCATAAATGAAGGAGTTTTGCTCTCCCTGGTCTCATAAATGAAGGAGTTCTGCTCTTTGCTTCTCATCAGAACATCCAATCCAGATACGTGTTGTTCCTTTTTAAAGGTATCCAGGGTAGGAAACCACATTCCATTTCATGATAGTGTTTATAGTTGAGACTTTATAATTTTATTTCACTCAAATTATTTTATCTCCTCATGTTACCTAGTAGAAAAGATAGCAGAGATAATTTGGGAAATAGGCAGTTTTGGAGAAACTCCTTGCTTCCTCACTTGAGAAATTTTGGAATGTAAACTACTGCATTATTGCTATAGAATGTCTTAGAATCAGTCCTTCCCTTACAAATGTCCATTCCCCAGTCTCCCATTCTCTCCGTTTTGGGAGCTTGTGATGTTCTGTGTACTATGTTAGGTACTAGGGAGAGTAACTGAAACCTCCACTGCAGGGTGATTTCAGGGGATGTGTGTCCCTGGAACCTTGGGCTGAAGAGCGAAAGGCCTTTTTCACTCTGCAAAAGGTGGTAGGCAATGTTTCACGATCCAGCTTTGTTGTGTATTAAATAAGTTTGTGTAACACATTCTGTACAGTTAATCACAGTTCGTGGTATTTCCTTTGGGAAATTGCAGTCATGTTCCAAAAGCCAGTTAACTTTTTTTTTTTTTTTTTTAATTATAGAAAGCTTTAAACATATAAAATGGGAGAGTATAGTGAACCTGCATATACCCACCATCCAGTTTTAACAGTTATCAACTCATTGTTAATGTTATTATCTCTTACCACACCCTGCCCCCAACTGCCACCCTTGATTATTCCGAAGCAAAACCCAGATTTCAGAGCATTATACTCAAATTTTGGTATGAATTTCTAAGACATAAAGACTTAGAAAAAATACAACCATTATTTTATCTTAAGAAAATTATCAAAAATTAATTAAGACCACCAAGTACTTAATTTTCACGTTTTCCTGTTGTCTTGTAAATATTTTTTTTATGGTTCCAATTTGTTCCCATCAGAATCTAAACAAGGTTCATACATTGCCTTTGGTCGCTACTCCCTTAAATCCATTTTATCCTGTAGGTTCTGCTTCCCTCTTTATTTTCCTTGCAGTGAAATTGTCCTGTAGTGTTACCCACATTCTGGTGTCTGCACACTATCCCTGGAGTAGTATTTATGATTTTTCTCATTCTCCCACATTTCCTGTGAACTGGTAGTTAGATGTAGAAGCTCAAACAACTCACTTTACCTTACAAGCCCTTTGTGTGTTGGAGACTGTGTGGGTAAGGTGAATATGGTTTTCCCATGTAAAAGCATATCATGGACTTCATGTGATATTGTCAAAGTAGCATGGGATACATTCCTCTCCTTTCTAACCTACCTTTCTAATTTGAAAAGAATAAGCTAAGTAACAAATTTGGAAGTGGCTGTTGCCCCTAACTAAGGGAGTTTTTCACTTATTTTTAATTTAAAATGAGAAATGTGAGGATATTAAAGGCATTGGAGGAAGAAATGCCATGACTTGAACACTTGTATTATGTATTCCATTCTGGTCTTTGTCAGTATGCATGCTTACATGTATATTGTTGTCATCCTGGTTAGCATCATCCTTTGTAGTCTGCTTTTCTTTTAGAAATGTTTTTTCATGTTGTTCATAGTCCTCAGAGTTAGAGTCTTAATGACGGCATATTATTCCCTCAGTTAGTTGTACCACAATTGATTGAACTAGTCCCCTGTCACTGAACCTTAATTATGTCCTGAATTTTTACATTGGAGCTGCACTAGAGTAGCTGTCTTTATTCATACACTATGTTCTCCATTTAAATTAAATTCTGAGGATGTAAATTCTTGGAAATGGAGTTACTGAGTCAGAGGCTATTAATATCTTTATGTCTACCATGTGTTTGCTTTCCAAAAGGGAAGTTATAGAGCTCTATAGTTCAAAGCTCTTCATTTTCTAGGACTTTCCCTAATTCAGCCCCAACCCCACTGAACATCTCTAGTTCCCAATACCCTAGGGTGTTTATTTTTACATATGGGAAAATGTCTTAAAGTATGAGGTTGAATGGAAGTATTAGATGAAAAATTAAAGGCTACTTAGTATTTTGTTTTTATCTGTGAAAAGAGGAACCTTCTAAAAGAATTTATTATTATTAGCACCATGCTCTAACCCACTAAGCTAACTGGCCGCTTGGTAAGAGTTTATTCTTAAAAGTGAAAAACTCAAATATGGGCTGAGATCTGTATTGTCGTGTATAGCAGCCACTCACCACGTGTGGATTGTTAAACACTTACAATGTGACTAGTCCAAGTTGAGATATGCTTAAGTGTCACACATCAGATTTCAAAGGCTTAATAAAAAAAAAAGTGAAATATCTCATTAATATTTGTTTACCTGGGTTACAGGTTTGGATACCAGGATTGGGTTAAATAAAGTATATTATTAAAATTATTTTCACCTTTTTCTTTTTAACTTTCTTAATGTGGCTACCTGGAAATTTAAAAGTATACATGTGGCTTAATTTCATTTCTAGCCCTGGCCTAGACAGTCTTGGGTCAGCTTTTCTGGAAAAGGGGAAGCTGTAGTTAAGGCTGTAACTAAGGGTCATCTTGGGAAAGAGAAATAATCCAATGACTCAGGACAGCACAGTAAAATTCATAATGACCCTGTGCATAAAATGAGTTGCTCAAAGGCAGTTTTGCGGTTCCAATAACTTGGGGCTGATGTAAGAGGAGATAGTGTAAGATTAAAAAATGAGTTGCCACATTCCTGTGCTGTGCAGATTTGTAGATGGTGGTGAATATCTGTACCATCCTCTCTTTCTCTCCTTGTTCTGTTTAGGTTCTATGCCCGGGACTCTGGTCTGCTCAAGTTTGAGATCCAGGCAGGCTTGCTTGGCCGCCCCATCAACCACACAGTGCGACGCCTTGTTGCCTTCACCTTTCACCCTTTTGAGCCTTTCGCTATTTCAGTGCAGAGGACTAATGCTGAGTATGTTGTCAACTTCCATATGCGACACTGCTGCACGTAGGTGCCTCACCAAAGTCCGGTTATCTGGTCTTCCAAGACATTCCCCCCTTCTCATCTCAAGGGGACTCTGAAGCAAGAGCTCCTGACTACCAGCTTTGTTGGTTCCAGACTGTAATACCTCAGATGGGGAGAGTCGGAGAGAGGAGTGAGGGTGTCTCAGTCTAATAGAATCTTTATCATATCCAACTACTACTGATTGATGGAAAGTCATCTGGTCTTTACCTTGTGGGAATGTCTAGCATTAATTAAGTCTGTTTAATTTTTGTTTTATATTGCATTTTATTGCTATGAAGATGAGAGCATTACCCCTTCCCCCTTGGCATCTGTTCTTTGGCATTATGGTATGCAGTCTGAAGCAGGGATGTCTTGTTTACTCACAGGGACTGTGTACATCCTTTCCACGTAGCCAACAACAGGGCTGTCTTTATAAAAAAAGAATAATAATAAAGCCTTGGTATTTTCTTACTTAAATATATCCCGTTTGATGATTGCCTTATGTCCTGATCTCACCAAATGCTTCTCACATCCGTGGGTTCTGGGAAGGACTGTGAAAGGGGCCAGAGGCCACGGCTCCAGCGGCCACCCTTGGGAGAACTTAGTGGTGTGTGCCTGCACGGAAGATTGTTCTCTGCCAGGACTGTTTTCTTCCCTGGGGTTTTCTCCTGGTAATTGTTACAGCTGGAGGAACTGGGCATAATTGTATGTTGTCATGTGGAAGCATGCTCCCATCTGTACCATCTGTGTCATGCAGGTGGAAGAGTGAGTAGTTCTCTTTGGCCATAGCAGATACAAACACTGTGTGGCACGTACGGCGATTGGGGAGCTCTAGCTGGCAGACACCAGGCGTCTCTAAAGAGATCAGACCGGTTGTGCCCGGACGGCTGAGCCATTGCAGCTCCTACAGACGCTTGCTGGGCCCCAGCCCACCCCCTTCTATATGGTCTCAGCTAGTGTTCTCCAGTGGGCTTGTCAGGCTGTTTATGTTTCATCTGCATAATGTATCCACTGTTTATGTAGTAAGCTTGTTCAGTAACATCTGACTTTGAAAGCAGCCTGGAAATGCTGGGTTTCAGAGCAGGTTGTGAAAGGAGCCATGGATGCAAACAGATGGATTCTGTATCCCTCTGCCATCCAGATTGACATCCCTTGGGAACATGACAAATGTAATATGAGATACTGATTCCCACTAAAAGCAGTTCAGCTAATTTCATCATCTTCAATATTGAACAACTAAATTCATTCTCATTTGGCATTCAATACAGGATTTGAGCACTTACTATGAATCAGGTAGATGCTGTGCTACTCTGTGAAGGATGAAGAGAGAAATAGACAAATAAAGAGAATTCTAGTGCAAAATGACAAAAGCCCCCATAGTGGTTACTTGGAGATAGTGGAGGAGGATGAAGGAGAGGTGGAGAAGGAAAGCTATCCTGGGGAAGGGCCATTGGAGCTGAATAAATGGAAGCATGTCCTGTGAACCAGGGCAGAGGACAGACATTTCAGGGAGAGCTCCAGCATGCCCAAAGACACACTAGCATGGACAGGGCCATTGGGATGATAACTAACACGGCTGAACACAAGCTATGGGGGAGGCCAGGGGAATGTGACTGAATCACAGAAGTCTGGCGCACAGTGCTAGAATTTTGTGCAGTGGAAGACCTACTCCGAATTTCACAAAGACCATCGTTAGCAGCCTGGAAGATGGTTTGGGGGAACTAGAGACTGGAGATTGGCTGACAGACCAGTGGTAGTAATCCAAAGGGGAATGGGAGAGAGGATGACATCCCTGGGCATCGGGAAGGGTGAAATACTGATTCTTCAAAGGTTATAACAACATCAGGGTCCCACAGCAGTCACACATATGTGGGACTCAGAGAATCTTCCTTTGTAGATGTACCTTACCTGCAGCTTTATCTTTGCACTGGGTTGCTCGATTGCACCTGAGGGACTCAGCAGCATGGAAGGAGCATGGAGTGTGAAGTTGCTGGGGTCTCAGTGTGAATCCCCCCACTTCCACCCATTAGCTGTGTGATCCTGGGTCCATTCCCTAATCTTTCTGAAGCTTAATTTGTACATACTTCCACCTTACTCATCCACTCTCCTAGTCAAATCTTAGGTCTTTCATCATGTCTGCCTACTGAGCAATCCTCATGTACCTTCCTTGTCTGTTTACTCTCCCTCTCCCTGGAATTGCCGATTGACACCTTCGTTTCTCTTCAAAACCCCTCCTGTTTCTCATGATCACCTTGCTACTGACTCCATGACAGCAAGAGAAACAATTGGAAAAAAAAAAAAATACCATATCAACCATGTGACTTGCATATGCACTCCTTCCAGAGTGAAAGAGCCCTGCTTCTATAAAAGGCCAACTCCTCTACCAGTTCACTGGGTCCTCTCTCCTCTTGACTTCTCAATGTCCTCCCTCCTGCAATGATTTTTTTCTGCGTCTTTCTCTTGATAGGTCATTTCAGTCAGTGCATTAGATGCCCTCTAGGATCTTTCCTGCTTTGGCCTCTGATTTAGTTACCTTTAGTTATCACCCATCTCTCTGTTACCCCTCACAGAAAAACTTCTTGGAAGAGTTGTTGAAATTAAATGTTGTCACCCCACCACCCATTTTTCCTCAGCCCACTGCAGGTAGATTGTAGTGCTCACACTCACTGGAACTACTTGTCTAGGCACCAGTAACTTCGTGTTGCCAGTTCAGCACTCATCTCCTGTCCCTCTTCTACTCAGCCTCCCATCATTGGGCATGATTCATTTCTTTTCTTTTTTTTTTTTTTTTTTAAAGATTTTATTCATTTATTAATGAGAGACACAGAGAGAGAGGCAGAGACACAGGCAGAGAGAGAAGCAGGCTCCATGCAGGGAGCCCGATGTGGGACTCGATCCTGGGACTCCAGGATCACGCCTTGGGCTGAAGGCTGCACCAAACTGCTGAGCCACCCGGGCTGCCCCAGGCATGATTCATTTCTTAATCAAGAAACACTCGCTTCTCTTGGTTTCCATGAGTACATGTTTCTGGTTTTCTTCCTATCTTGCTGATTGTTGCTTCTTGGTCCCTTTGCTGTCTTTTCTTCTTCGATTCTATGTTTAGATGCTAAGTACCCCTGCCCTTGGCCTTGGAACCTCACTTCATTTCTTCTGTATATAATTTCTTTAATTGATTTCTTCCATTCCCCAGGTTTCAAATTCTATCCATATGCTGATGAGTCTCAAAACTATAACTCCAGCCCTGACCTCTTCATTCACCTCCAAATTCATATTCCCATGGCTTACATGGCATCTTCATTTGAATATTTAATAGATACTTCTTTTTTTTTGTAACCCTTTATTTTTATTTATTTTTTTTAAGGATTTTATTTATTCATTCATAGAGACAGAGAGAGAGAGGCAGAGACACAGGCAGAGGGAGAAGCAGGCCCCATGCAGGGAGCCCAACGCGGGACTCGATCCCAGGTCTCCAGGATCACACCTTGGGCTGCAGGCAGCACTAAACCGCTGCGCCACTGGGGCTGCCCCTCTAATAGATATTTCAAAACCACATCCAAAGCAATGGTCTTGATCCCATCCACCCATCTCCACCTCCAACCTGTTTTTCCTTCAAGAATTCCTATATGGCTTCAGTGTCTACCCATTGACTTCAGGCAAAAACTTAAGAACTGTTTTCAATTTTCTTTTTTTCTATCCCCCTCCACTCCCTGCACTGCTCGCACCTCTGACTTCACTCTGGGGATGTGCCCTGAGCAATCTAAACCAGTCATGGTAATCCTGTACTCCTTGTTAGTGACCAGAACTAGAACTTTGGTCGATAGCAATTGGCAGGAGGGATTGGTTTATGATTGTCATGTGACAAATCAGGTCAGTGATACTGTGAGGTAGAGGAACTGTTGGGGGAACCCTTTCTTTTGAAAATGTCAGTGAGGAACCGTGTGGCCCAAGTTCCACTCTCCACCGCCCTATGATCCTGTTCGAAGTTATCCGGAGAAGGAAGTTAACCTGGAGGGCAGAATGGAGAGAAAAGAACCCAGATCATAGATGACATAGTTGGTTGACTGGATCACACAACCCTGAAACCCACTCTACAGCTGGATTTCCAGTCCTGTGAGACAGTAAGTTTCCATACTGTTTAAGCCACTTCGAATTGGTTTTTTTGTTTCTTATAATTGAAAGCAAAGTAATAGATGCAAAGAGAAAGGCAAGTCCCCTGGGGAAAGACTCATGAAATTCCTGCCAGCTAGGTTCTTAGATTGGGTTTGAAAAGGCCTGACTGTGATTCCTGTTCTTTGATTTCTGTGAGATTCCTGGCTCCCCTAGAGCCCCCTGCATCCATACCTCAGGTGGCCTCTTGTACCTGAAAGGATGTAACTAAAATGAGAAAGCATGCAGCCCATTGAGCACTTGACCCATATGAACTTCGCAACCTCTGTGTCTTCATATTAACTTTGTTTCTAAAGAATTTAAGGCCACTCTTGGTAAATTCTAGTGCCTTCTCTCTACAGATATCCAGTGAATCTCAAGAATCTTTGGAGAAACAAGTTCTTTGCATTCAAAATGTTTAAGAAAAGTAGAGACTTCTGGGAATATATCTTTCAGATTTAATTCTTCCTGAAACTCTCCTCTCTTCCCTACTCTGCAGGGTCTGGCATGTCAACGATCAGTGCCAAGCTGCCCTGGACCTTTGAAAGGCTCCATTTAAATTTAGCAAAACCTCTTTCATTCTGAGTCCTTGTAGAGAAGCACAGTGTAAATCATTGAAAAGCCTAAATTAGATAATTTTTAAAAGAACGATAGCTTCATTATTTTCAAGTACACAGAGTAAGTCCATCTCATCCATGAAGTGTTCCTTTGTAGAAGCCCTTAGAGACTTTTCCTTAATGAATGGATTATAATTATTGGTAATCAGCATAACAGTTCTCTGTGCTACGTGCTTCAAAAGGAATTGACCATATTAAGTGATTTTGATGTTCCAGAGGGCAATTTTATTTACAACATTCATCTGCTCAGTGTATACCCTTTATAGCTATAAACCTCTGTTTAAAAAAAAACAAAGAACAAAAAACTTTTGATGGCTCTCTCCATCATATAAGACATTTGATTACCAAAGGCAGAAATAATGTAGGAGGAGAGACATACATAGTGGGGCTCATTCTTTACCCATGGTGTCCTGACAGAAGAACCCCAGGAACCCCAAGTGCAGCCAATACAAACGCTGAGCTTGATAAAAGAACTTTACTGAGTTTCCATTCCTCCGTAATATGGGGCTGATGTTTACTTTGCAGGGCTGATATGAGCACTAAATGAGTATTAATTAAGCTCTTCATACAGTAAGTACTCAATACATGCTAGCTGCCTTTCTCTCTCTAGATTGCTTGATCTGTGTGGGAGGCTCATGCCTCTTTATTTTTTTTTTTATTTTTTTATTTTTTTAAATTTTTTAAATTTTTTTTATTTATGATAGTCACAGAGAGAGCGAGAGAGAGACACAGGCAGAGGGAGAAGCAGGCTCCATGCACCGGGAGCCCGTTGTGGGATTCGATCCCGGGTCTCCAGGATCGCGCCCTGGGCCAAAGGCAGGCGCCAAACCGCTGTGCCACCCAGGGATCCCTAATGCCTCTTTAATATCACAGAGACCACCCAGTCCTGGTAGTGCCTCTCCATTCCTTGCTGACCAAGAAACACAAACTTGCCCCTTCTCCACACCCACCCTGCACAGGAGACTGGTGGCTTGGCTTTGGAGGTGGTGCCATTCTGCTGCTATGGCCTCTGTCCCCAGCATACCCCCGTCTGAGAAGATGAGAACATCCCTAGCCCTCTTTGCGGCCAAACACATTGGACTTAGAGGAGCCGTGTTTGCTGAGTTTATTGGTGTCAATTGTGAACATGTATTAAGCATTTACGATGGGGCATGAAGCTATGTAAGCACCTTGTGCTGGAAGGTATTCCTTCGTTTCATCCATTCTGAGATACATTTCTCAGCATTGGAGCATGTCTAATACCGATGTCTTATCGGTGGTGCTAGACCATGACTTGACATCACTACTGTTGTCACCTGTGCATGTGAAGGCTGGGCATGCTCTTCTTATTGTCACATCCCTGTTGAGTAAATGCCCTGTGAATACCATGTGTGTTAAATGTACATGCTATTTAAAATGTCTCCAGAAAAAATTATGCTGTGATTTGGTACTGAAATGAAAGGTTATTTTTTTTTTGAAAGGTTATTTTGTATATAGAAAAGTATGGAAGCAGAGCAGTGTGGTTAATTTTGGTCTCAATGAAGTAAAGTTTTGCACTGAAGGAATGAACATGAGGCCGTATCTCTTTGCAAAATGCAATCAAGGGCTTTTAGGAACTAAGAAAGAAAGCAAGGTAACCACTGGCAAATGAGATTTTATTGACATGCTGAGATTCGTGCAAAAGGACTGCCTGTCAAACACCCAACAAGGCACATGAATGAAGGGAAAGCTATCACATGCCTTGGAATAAATGGAAGAAGTTTTAGTCGAATAAGAGGCCTGGTGTGATCGATTCATGCAAAGCACAGGACTAATCATTAAGGTGTGAACCAATTTGTCAGAAACTTCATGCTGACTTTGAACAGAAGCTGATTAACTTCCAGGGGCCACATGATTCCAAATAGGAAGAAGGTGAAACTATAGCTGAAGTCAAATGAGAAGTGCTGATGACTCGGGGTTCATAACATGCCCCTAATGCCTCTAAAAAAAAAAAAACCAGCCTGAAATGCTCTTTGGATAAGTATATGTTTTAGGGGTACTAGGACTTGTTTTAATCCAACACAGACATGGAAGTGACTGTCACAAGGGAAGAAGTCTGTTTGACTTACAGGCCTCTAGAAACAGGTCATGAGGGATGACTTGCTTCTATGGGGAAGCACCTGGGTCACTCGGGAGATAAGGGGAGCCGGGGGAAATGTGGGTGAGAGCCTTTATTGTGGTTTCTACAGGAAGGAACAGACAAGGCAAGCTGAGTAGGTTTGGGATTGGCTAATTGGAATAATTTTGATGGGCTCTGGAACGTAGTGACTGTCCCTAGTTGTCTGATACTTGGCTCTGAGGTATTAGGGCAGCTGGATAGTGGCCCAGGATGTAAGAGCACTATAGAGGAGGTGGTTGGGGTATTGGCTCTGTATTGATTGGTTTGCATAGAAAGTCACATTCCCAGGGGAGTTGTTACTCTCTCTAGGAATTAGCTAACTCTGGGAGGGGTGGTCCCTAGTAAGTGAAATCCTAACATGTCAAAGCATCAAAAATAAAAGGCATGGTTAATACAGTATAAAATAGTAGTTCCAACTAATAAGAAAGCATTGTCATGGTATAATTATCTGGGTTCTTTTTTGTTTGTTAGTGGCACATCGTTGGTAGTCAGCCTCCAAGATGGCCCACAGTGAGCCCACCTCTTAGGTTCATGCTCTTGTGTAGTTCCCTCTTACATTGTATCTGGGTTTCTCTGTGTGACTACTACAATACAGCAGAAGTGTGAGCAGGTCACTTTCAAGCCTAGGTTATAAAAGGCATTTCAGGGCTAGGCTTCCACATCCACTCTACTTCCCTTGAATCAACTCACTCGGGGAAACCAGCTGTCATGAGGATATTCAGGCAACCTTCTGGAGAGACTCACTTGGCTTCTTGCTAATAGCTATGTGAAAGAGACATTTTGGAAGTGGAGCCTCCAGCCTCAGTCAAGCCAACAGATGACTGCAGCCTTGTGGGAAACTCTGAATAGGAACCACTCAGCCAAGCCACGCTTGGTGTGGAGTCGGCTTGAGTTTCTCTCCCTCTGCCCCTCCCCCCCAAATAATTAAATCTTAAAAAAAATTATCTTTCTCCCTCCCTCTGCCCCTCTTGCTCATGTACACATTCTGTCTAAAATAAATCAATCTTTAAAAAAAAAAAACCAACAACAAAACACCTAGCCAAACCACTTTCAGATTCTTGACTCTCAGAGATTGTGTAAGATAAATGTTGTTTTAAGCTGCTGAATTTTGGGAGTAATTTGTCATATAATAATATATAATTAATGCAAATAATGGTGTGTTTTGCAATATGAAACCTTGTATTTGAAAAATGCCATATTATCCTCATTTTATAAATAAGGAAACTGATCTCAGAGAGACCAAGTGATGTGCTCATCATTACTAGTTAGTGGCAGGTAAAACTGTAATGCATCCTGTGTAATAATTAATTTAAATTTATATAGGTCTGGATATAGATAGGTCTAAACTGGTATTTTACTGATTACCAATAACATTAATAGGAAATTCTGCTGTTTTTGTGCTTCTGTATCCACTCCCTCCCTTATAAGGAGGATGACCAACAAAAGTATCTTTTATTAAAGGTTGAAAATATATTCCACATATTTCTCTCTTTACACTGGTGTGTTGATTGACTTACTTGTTCACTTATGTATTTGAAATTTATTGAGGACCTACGAAGTGTCAGGAACTAAGAACATAAGAATTTGGAAGCCAGAGACCCAACCTTTGAGCTTCTAGTCTGAAAATGTTTCCAAATACAGCCATGCCTCGGAGAGATTGCAGGTTCAGGTCCATAGCACTGCAAGAAAATAAATGAATACTCCGATAAGGCAAGTCAAATGAATGTTTTTGTTACCTGTGTGTATAAAAGCTATGTTTAAAAAAAAATTTAAAAAAAGCTATGTTTACACTATGCCATAGTCTGTTAAGTGTGCAACATTATGCCCAAAAGAGCAGTGTACATACCTTAATTAAAAAATACTTTATTACTAAAAAATGCTATCATCACTGCTTTCACTGAGTTATAATGTTTTTGCTGGTGGAGGGTCTTGCCTTGGACTGGTGGATGCTAAAGGTTGGCACAATTTCTTAAAATAAGACAACAGTGAGGTTTGCTGCATTGATGGACTCTCATATCACGAATGATTTTTCTGTAGCAGGTGATGCCATTTGATAACATTTTTCCCATAGTAGAACTTCTTTCAGAATTGAAGTCAGTCTTCTCAAACCCTGCGCTGCTATTTCAACTAAGTGTATGTGGTATTCTAAGTCCTTTGTTGTCATTCCAACAGTCTTCACAGCATCTCCACCAGGAATAGATGCCATCTTAAGAAACCACTTTCTTTGCTCATCCACAGGAAGCAACTCCTCACCCATTCAAGTTTGATCATGAGATTTCAGCACTTCTGTCCTTCTTCAGGTTCTACTTCTAATACTTGTTCTCTTGCTATTTCCACCACATCTGTAGTGCCTTCATCCACTCATGGCATGAACCCCTCAAAGTTATCCATGAGAGTTGAAATCAATTTCTTCCTGGATCCTGTTAATATTGATATTTTGACCTCTTTCCATAAGTTATGAGTGGTCTCAATGGCAGCCAGAATGGTGAATCCTTTCCAGATTTTCAATTTACTTTGTCCAGATCCACCAGAGGAATTACTATCTGTGGTAGCTATAGCCTTACAAAATGCATTTCTTAAATAATAAGATTTAAAATTACTTCTAGGTCCATGGACTGCAGAATGGACATTGTGTTGGCAGGTGTGCAAACATGAGTCTCTGTACATCTCTGTCAGAGCTCTTGGAGGATCAGGTGCATTGTCAATGAGCAGTGATATTTTGACAGGAATCTTCTGAGCAGTAGACCTCAGTAGTGGGCTTGAAAAACATAGTACAGCATGTTGTAAACATATGTACTGTCTGGGCTTTGTTGTTCTCCTGATAGAGCACAGGCAGAGAGATTTAGCATCATTCTTCAGGTCCCTAGGATTTTCAGGATGGCACGTGAGCACAGGCTGAACTTCAGGTTAGCAGCTGCATTAGCCCCTAATGATAGAGTCAACACATCCTTTGGAGCTTTGAAGCCAGGCCCTGACTTCTCCTCTCTAGCTATGAGAGTCCTAAATGGCATCTTCTGATAGAAGGCTGTTTCATCCACATTGAAAATCCATTGTTTAGTGGAGCCACCTTCGTGAATGATCTCCTCTAGATCTTCTGGAGAATCTTTCCTTAAGCCTCATGAACCCACCTCTGCCAGCTTCAGACTTGTCTTCTGCAGTTTCGTCCCCTCCCTCAGGCTGCACAGAATTGAGGAGAGTGAGGGCCTTGTTCTGGATTAGGCTTTGGCTTCAGGGATGTCCTGACTGTTGGATCTTCTGTCTAGACCACCAAGACTTTCTCCTTATCAGCAATAAGGCTGTTTCACTTTATCATTCTTGTGTTCAGTGGAGTAGCACCTATAACGTCCTTCCAGAACTCTTCCTTTGTATTCACAACTTGTCTGTTTGGGGCAAGAGGCCTAGCCTTTGGCTTATCTAGACTTTCAACACACCTTCCTTTCACTAGGCTTAATCATTTCCAGCTTTTGATTTAATGTGATAGTTGTGTGACTCTTCCTTTCACTTGGACACTTAGAGGCCATTGCTGGGTTTTTAATTGGCTTAATTTCAATATTGTTGTGTCTTGGGGATCAGGGAAGTCTGAGGAGCGGGGGCGGGGGGTAGACGGAGCAGGCAGAACACACACCAAACAATTACATAACATCAAAGATCGCTGATCACAGATCGCCCTAGTAAATATAATAACGAAAATCTTTGAAATATTGGAAGAATTATCAAATGTGACCCAGAGACTGAAAGTGAGCAAATGCTATTGGAACAACGGTGCCAATAAACTTGCTAGACATGGGGTGCCATGTGAACACAGGGTATCGGAAAAATACCATAATGTGAGGTATGTCTATGCCTACCTATCTCCCTACCTGTGAAAGAAAGAGGTGCCTGGGCATCCCTCTGGCTCACCCATCGCACCATCAATGAAGCACCAGGTAACCGGTGTCTGAGTGCGAAGTTGGGAAGAAGGAGCCACGGGGTGGACTGCTGTGCTGTGGGAGCCCATGCCTTCTCTGTGCCTTGTTTAACTATGTCTGATGATGAAGTTCTGTCCCCCACAGGGAGCACTTACAGCACCACAGGGCAGCTGTCTGAAACTGCTGCCTGGTTCTGCTGGCAGAAGCGGGATTCTTAGGCCCCATGCTGCACATCCCATTCATCTTCCTGAGACCAGAGATCTCCTGGTCTTCAACTACTGTTTCTCTTCCAAACTTAGTAATTAACTTTCCAGGATTAGGAGAGGAGACTGTCACTTAGCTTTAATTAATTGTTGAAAGAACAGAGAGGGGTCTATGTTTCTAATAAAAGGAAAATAAAAAAGGGAGAGATTGGAAATATTCTGAATGGGGGAACGCAGAAATCAAATGAATGCTGATTTTCAAACTCAGCTTCTTCTCATTTTTCTTTAAAGGTTTTTTTGGGGGGAGGGGGTTTATGAAGTTTTAAATGTGTCCTTAAGGAAGGATGTATTACTCAGAATAAATGGCCTCTAGATTATTTTCCAAAGTCAGTTGTTAAAAAAATTTTTTTGAATGTCAGTCTGGTTACATTTTTTAAGAATAAAGCTTATCTGAAAAGTGACTGTCAACTCAGGGTGGGTTACAGATAAAACTGAAGTAGTGGGCATGTTAGAATCTTGAAGGAAGTTTCTTTTGAAAAAACCAAGTTGATATTTTTATTGAGAGAATGAAAAAAAAGTGTCAGTTTTCACATGACAAATTGTAGAGAGTTAAAAAAAAAAATCTCTGATGAGGTTATGTAGAAGAGAAGGATTCATGATTGAGATACATCTCAAAATCCTGGAGGACAGGACATGAGATTGTCCAGGTTGCCAAATAGAGGGATGAGTTTTAGAAGGTTGAAAAGTATTGTGTTGGAAAAATATCCATTTTCTGAAAAGGCAGAATGAAAAGAGCTGGAGTGGGAATCAGGTACATTTCTATGGGTCTCTTGAAGAGTGGGTTCTGGGAGCGTCAGGTGGAGGGCCAAGGTCAGAGAAAGACAAGTACCCCCTCACAGAGTGGATCCGTGATTACCTAGGTGCTTTTGTCTTCTCGATTTCGGTTTATAATTCTGCCATTGAGTAAGCGCCTTTTCAGAACGGGGGGTGGGGGGAGCCAATAAAGTTGAATACATACAAATAGAAACTTATATATAACAAAAATTATCAAAACAAAATCAAATGACAAATGACAATACATTTATCAAAAGATTGACTTCCTTAGCATAAGACATTTTGAAAATGTATGATGAAAAGATGAACAATCCCAAGTGAAAAATGGGCAAAGAATCTTATTAGCAGCGTGTTCACAGAAAACATAAATACACATGGACAAGAGCTACATGAAAATGTTCGCAGTATTTTCTTCTCACCCATCAGATTAGCAAAGGTTAAATGATGACCCCGTGTTGTCAAGAACGCAGAGTGCCCTCCCCACACTATTGGTGGGGGAGTAAGCTGACTCAGACTCCCTAAAGGACAAAAGAACAGTGTCTTCATAAATGTTCATATTTTTTAAACCCAGCTAAATTTTATATATTAAGGCAAAACATTTGCGTATGTAAGACATATGTACAAGGCTATTTCATTGCAGGTTTTTCATTATGAGAAACTAGAAACTACTAACTGTGCATCATAGAGAACAGACAAAATAAATTATAAATGTCCATAAAATTGAATCTGATACAGCTGTTGAAAATAACGAGGCAGGTCCATACTTATTGATTTGGAAAGCTCTGTGAGCCCTAGCAATTGAACAACTGTGTCTAGTGTGATGCCATTTTTTTGTAAAGATATAAAAACCAACTAAAATCTGTACTGAAATTGAAGTCAGCCTAGATATAAATATATACATGCTCACCGAGTCATGGAACACTTTGGAAAGCATATGAAGATGCTATTAATAATAGTTACCTCTGGAGAGCAAGCAAGCTTATTTCCTTTATCTTTGTAATTTTTTAATATCAGCATGTATTTCTTAAAAAATTTCAATGAGGTCTTTTTTCACTTTTTAACTGTACAATTAAAGCACAAACCAGAAGACTTGCCAGCTTATCTCTACGTATAGTTCAGTATTGTTAAATTTATTCACATTGCTGTGCGACCAATCTCTGCAGCTTTGTCATCTTGCAAATCTGAAACTCTGTAGCCATTAAATAATAATTCCCCATTTCCCCCTGCCCAGCCCCTGGCAACCACCACTGTGCTTTCTATGAGTTTGACTACTTGAATAACCTCATGTAAGTGGAATCGAACAGCGTTTGTCTTTTCCTGTGTCCTTTTGTGACTGGCTAATTTCACTTAGCATAATGTCCTCAGAGTTTGTGCATATTGTAGCTTGAGTCAGAATTTCCTTCATTTTTAAGGCTGAGTAATATTCCATTATATGTGGATACCACACTCGGTTTATCCATTCACCCATCAGTGGACACTTGGGTTGCTTCCATCTCTCGGCTATTGTGAATAGTGCCTCTGTGACCATGAGTATGCAAATTCAACTTTGAGTTGCTTTTAATTCTTTTGGATATATATGCATAAGTGGGATTCAATGAGTTATTTATTTTTTAATTTTTTTTAAAGATTTTATTTATTTATTCATGAGAGGCACACAGAGAGAAGCAGAGACACAGGCAGAGGGAGAAGCAGGCTCCCTGCGGGGAGCCCAACGAGGCACTCGATCTCAGGACCCCAGGATCGTGCCCTGAGCCGAAGGCAGACACTCAACCACTTAGCCACCCAGGTGTCCCTCAATGAGTTTTTTAAATAGTACTTAGCCAGTGAATTCACCTGTAGCAGCTGAGGTGATATTAGGTAGGTGCCCTGTGGGCCAGTTGAGCTGTGTAGTCTGAGGCCGGGATTTTCTTTACTAGTCTCCAGGGGCTTAGCAATTTCATTCCTGTCCCCTGAGCCTTTCCTTTGTACAGACAGGAGGGGCGTTCTCGGGCTTGTGCACCCGCTGCTCCCTGCCCGCTCCTGCCTGCATTAATTCAGCACATTTCTATAGCTCCCCGAAGGAGGAGATGCTGCAGCAGCATTTAATTAGCGGCCTGGAACATGCTTTCCCAAGGACACGACTTATTTCGCAGCCAGCTGTTGCCAGTGGCTCCCTAGCAACATGCAGCACTCACATCTGATTGCTTCTCTCTTAGGGGGTGGCTGGTCCACCTGCTGTCACCAGCCTAGGGTGGGGGCACGAGGCAAGGGGTCCCTGGGTCTAGGGCTAATTCTCTAAAAGAAGTAAATGATCGGAACCTGGTATCCCTGCAAAGCCAAATGTGGTACTAAAGCCTCTTGACCCTTGAACTACTTATCCCACCCCTCCCTTAAGCTCATGATTAGAGCAGACAGAAAGAACATCACCAGCTATAGCACAGATAGAGCGACATGGTCTAGAAAGGTCCATTGGAATTGTGAAGTGCACTGAGAGACTTTGGGGAAGAGAGAATGGTCTCGCCCCATAGTAGGCAGAGCCTGCCTTTCAGAATGGACTTGGGGGTGGTGCCTGGGAACACCACCTCTAGGACAAGGGGAAGAGGAAAGCGTCATCCCCAGTGTCCCCCGAATTGCTCTGGGTTTCCTGAGGCTTTGGAAAGAGGGCGTGGGGAGAGAGCTACCACTTTGAACGTGAACTTGCCATTCCTCAAGGGGTCTGAGAGGTGGCTGCTCAGGGACCTGACTTCAGGCCTTGATTCCTCCCAGGGGCTTCTTCTGCAGAGGCTGCAACTGGACGTTTTGAGGCAAGGTGCTGCTCAGTGACCTGCTCTATTTGGCCTATGTGGTGCTTTCACAATTTTGAGGATTTGTAAAACATCTTGCTTTTTCACGCTGCCATCAGGAGCCCCACAGTGGGACCCCTTTAGACTGGCTCGTGTGGCCCCACTTCACCTGTCCATCAGCCTGTGGCATGTGGGAGCCCCACGCACACCCTTCTGCATCCACAGTGGTGAGGGAGGCTGCATCTGCAGGGGTCCACTTGCATTTCCTAATTTGTTCCACAAATGTTTCTTGAGTTGCTTCTGAGTGTCAGAGCCTGAGCTAGGCACTGGGCCGAAAGGACCAGTAAGATGTGGCCTTTGCAGTCCTGCATTTATGGGACAGATGGGGAGGCAGACGAGGAGACAGGTTGGGGATTCACTGAGAGACTAACCAGTGCACCTGGAGTCCAGGAGCAGAAAATCTGGGTGCCTGACCCACACTGGTGGGGTCAGGGCTGACTCTGGGCAGAGATGCCACCTGAGCCCAGTTCCCAAGGATGATGGGGGTTAGGCTGGTGAGGAGAGAGGAGTGGAGGGGAGAGGGAAGAGAAGGAGACCTCAGCCAGAGGGATCTGTTCAGGGATTGGCACACAAGACCAGAGACCCAGGTTCTCCCCTAGGCCAAGAGTGCCCAAGGGGGTGGCCTGCTGAGGGATTGCACTTAGCCCCGCAGAGTGTCATCGGGGAAACCATTTATCTGGCTCCAGAGTGGATCTGACGTGGTAAGGGCAATCAGGAGGCAGGGAAGGGCTGGCAAGGAGGTTGTGGAGGTGACAGAGGAAGTGAGGTGTCTGTGTGGAGCTCTCTGCACTCCCCTCTGTCACTCCCCAGCAGGGAGCAAAGCTGCCTTAAGAGGTGGGCTCCAGGGGGGCCCCTCCTGTCCTCTGGGACCCAGCCCGCCTCTCACAGCCTCCTCTGCCCGCTTTGTGCCTTCTCCCACCTTACTACTCCTGAGGCCCGGCAGCGGGACCCTGGAGTATTATTGGAGGCTCAGCCAGGTGTGGCAGAGTCGGGGCTCTGGAAGTGACAGTTCTTGTTGGATGATGAAGCTGGTTGAGAACTCGGTTTCCCTCCAGCTTGCTGCCTCTCAGTGCTGGGCACCACTGCCCATGGCCTGTCCCAGCTGGCTCCTGGGCCCACCATACCTGACTGGGCCTCTGTGCCCTGTGGCCTATGGAGGGTGGTTAGGAGTGCTGGTGGCCGGGCAGTGACTGCGGGGTAGGGGGTGCAGAGCAGTTGTACATTGGGGGCCCGGGGAAGGAACACTTAGGGATGAGTTAGGCAGGTGGGAGACACAGTGCCTACCAAGACTGGGAACCCAGGGAGAGGCTGTCGTGGAAGGGACAGCATCCGACACGGTTGAGGGGCCATGGGACACCCAGTGAGGCATCCACAGGAGGCCCGGTAGTGAGCCTGGAGAGCCAGAGCTCTAGACTGGAGGTCAGGATTGAAGGGCCAAAATCACCCACGGCAATGTTTTGTTGAGAAAAAAATATAACAATTGCTGTGCCAAGTATTTGAAACCACACGCTCATTAACTCTTTTTTTTTTTTTTTTTAAGATTTATTAATTCATGAGAGACACAGAGAGAGAGAGGCAGAGACACAGGCAGAGGAAGAAGCGGGCTCCCTGCGGGGACCCCAGTGCAGGCTGGAGGCACATTCACTTCACCTCTCGTTGAGGGCAGGCATCCAGTGAGGGCAGCAAGTTTGGCCTCTCCAATTCTGAGGCTACCTCTTCCTAGGCTCTGACCCCACTGTGTTGCCTCCCTCAGCCTCAGTTTCTTCACCTGTAAATGGGCACAAGAATACTGACTTTGGGGTCATGAGGATGGAATAAGGGACTGCACGCCCCACACAGTCTGTGGCCTGACATGCACGGCAGAGAGCGCCCTGTAAGGGAGCACATGGCCCCTCCAGCATCTGGGTGGAGCGAGCCAGTGTTGGAAGGGTTAACCAGGCAGTTTCTGGTCCTCTTACCCTTGAACGGAAAGGCTTCCTTTTTCCCATTTCTCGAGAGACCATGGGGGGACGACAACCTTTGGTTCTGGCTTCCCTTCCAGCTGCTTCTTATTGATGAAGTGAAAATGGAAGCCACCAGCTCAAGGTTGCCCTGCTGTGTGGGCAAAGGGCCGGCTTGCCTCAGCTCGCAGGCCCCTTCCAGGCCATGCTTCACATCCCTGGAGCCACAAATCAGCAGGAAGCCTGGCTCAGGGGTGGCCACGCAGACAAAGGCTGTGGGCGACAGTGTCTTCTCCAGAAAATATGAACATGTGTGTAGTGGCTGCAGTTGTCATAGAACCGAGGGCAATCTCATAAGGCACCCACAAGAGTTTCAAGTTCAAGGCCTCCATTCATTCCCGAATGATGTTAGTGGGCTCACCCTGCAGCTCTGCTTTCCATACATTGTCATTTGCTTGCTTCCCCTCCAGCATTCAAACCTCTTTTTGGAGTTTGCAGGATCCTACATTTTATGGGTTCTAGTAGGGAGCAGGACCTGCTCCCATGAAGGGGCCTCAGCTGAGGCTCTGCCGCTGGCCCACCCCCAACAGAGCTGTGGGGTCAGCTCTGCAAGAGGTGCATATGGGCAGCTCCCTTCCTGAGTCCCAACTATGAAGTCTTAGCATCAAAACTGCCTCTTCTAAGTACAGTTTGCATGTGGAAGTAGCCTACAGTTATCGAGATCATCTACTGCTGGAGTAATGAGAATCAGGCAAAATAATTCTAATTTTTATAGAATGGCAAAGCAACTCAGAACAAATGAGGGGAATTCTCTGACAGGCCAATACTAGTAGGTGGGCCTTTCGCTGTGTAGTCTTTCTTCTAGATTCTTAAGGTCCCTTCATAGGTTTCAGGACACGTTTTGAAGAGGGTTATAAAGCTATTGCTTTGGCTATTCTTTCTGGAGTGCAGACAGACCAAGCTGAAGGCCCTGCTTGAGTTAAAGGGGCTGTCTGCTGCCCAAGATGCCTTCTGGAAGGTCAGCTGGCATTTTCTTGGCCACTTGAGCCAGACACTGTGCAAACTTCTTTATGTATGTTAGCTTACTGAACCCTCTCAGCTAACTCTCTCGAGCACCTCCTATTGTCTCTACCTTATATGAGGAACTCAGGCACAGAGAGACTACGTAACGTGCCAACAGTCACACAGCTGGAACCAGAATTCAGATTAGACTTCTGAGTCTGCCACCCAGTCAGCCCCTCACCCCTGAGTGTGGTGAAGGGCCCTGGGGAATGACGTGGGATGGAGAAGGACAGATGGCATAGCTAGGGCTCACACTGCCAGCAGGAAGCTCTGTGGGAAGGATGGAAAATCCCCAACTGAGGTACAGATCCAAGCCTGGGGGAACAGGAGAGATGCTCTGAGGGATAAGGAGCCTCTAAAGACACCTGTGAATCTCTGGCCGGGGAGGGTGGGTGGCAGATGGGCAGCCATGGAGCACAGCCCTGACCAGCTGTTGTTTGCAGAGTAGGCCGAGTGCATGGTGACAGTTGGATTAGGTGTACCCAGCAACCTCAGTGACCATCAGGTGGAGACGCACTGTGGGCCCTTCTGGCTGGCCCTTCCAGCACCTACCCGCCCTTGGAGCTTAGCGCTTGCTAATCTCTGTCCCCATGGCGGCAGGAGGTGACAGGGCCATCACTTAGGCCATGGAATCTCCCACCTCTTGCCGGCCAGGGAGCTTTTGATCAGAGAATCTTCTCCCTTCCAGAAAGTAAGATGTAAAATGAGAATGACAGGCCCAGCATCTGTAACTGGGGCGGACCGTCTCTCCTGGCCTACTCTCAATTCCCCTTTCTTCCCCAGCCTCCTGTCTCCTTTGATTTGGGTCCGCTGATTTCATTTGTGCCCTTGTGTTTCCTGCCTCATTTCACAAAGGTTTTTGAAGCAGTTATCAAAAATGCATTCCAAACAATAGGACAATAAAATAAATATCTGCATGACTCGGGGCCAGGAGAATACATGAATGAGCCTCTAGAGGTGTATGTGGGATGCTACGGTTCCTTAGAAACCCCTTTTCAGAATACTGCTTCTGCAACCGTTCCAGTCTGTCTCACACTTTAAAGCTAGACGGACATTTTGGGCATACCTTCTTTTTTTTTTTAAAGATTTTATTTATTTATTCATGAGAGACATAGAGAGAGAGAGAGGCAGAGACACAGGCAGAGGGAGAAGCAGGCTTCATGCAGGGAGCCTGACGTGGGACTTGATCCCGGGTCTCCAGGATCAGGCCCTGGGCTGAAGGCAGCGCTATACCACTAAGCCACCCGGGCTGCCCTGGGAATACCTTCTTTTTCATATTACACAAGCAGTTGGTTCATTCAGTAAATAGTCCTTAAGTATCTAATAATAAGAAAAAAAATCCCCCACCTTCATTTCTAAATTCTTTTGTCGCATTTTGGAAACAGCCCCTCAGAACCAGACACTGGCCGAGGTTTCAAATTCCAGGTAACACTCTAGAATCCATTCCTACATGTCATTTTAGCTGTTTGCCCTGTTGGTAATCCAGAGTCTTGCTACTTAGTGTTTTGGAATATTTCTCCAGAAATGTTCTAGAAAACTGCTGTAAAAATCACGTGATGGAATGCTCTCCAACATTCTCACGGCATCTTTCTGGAAAATGGCTCAGTCAGCAGCTGGATGGCATTCCTGTTCCTCTGCAGTGTGGAGCCGTGGAGAGCTGGTGAGGGGTACTGAGGCCAGAGGTGAGCCCCCTCCTCTTGTTGCTGAGCCCTCATTATGTACCCCCTCTCTCTTCTACTCTACCCCCCCCCCCCCATAAATCCACAAGGGCCTGCCTTCATGAAGTTACATTCCTTCTGACAAGCAGAAGCTAAACAAGTAACAAACGAGTGACATCCTCTGTTGTTGTTGTTGTTGTTGTTTTAAAGATCTCCCTGGCTGCTGGGTAGGAAGTGGGTCGTGCCTGGGGGAAGGGGCAAGAGGACACAGGGAGGCCACTCAGCAGTAGGCCAGGGCAGCAGGCCAGGCAGGACTAGGGCGGTAGTAGACACGGTGAGAAGTCAGAAGGAGATCTAATTTGGAGGTAAGGCCAACTGGACCAGCTGATGAATTTGGCATAGGGGTGAGGCAAAGGAACCAAGGATGCGTCTTGGCCTGACCTGGGCCAGCTGTTCCATTAGCTGGCTTAGGTAAGACAGGGAGAGGGAAAGAGTTTTGCTCTGGCCACATCAGGTGGAGAGATCTGTTAGACCTTTCAGTGAGAAGATCTACAACTTCCTAGTGATCACCCAGCACTCTGCTAGATCTGGGCTGCGGGTGCAGGAGCAGAGGGGATGGTCCCAGGGGGTAGGCTGCCCAGGAATTCACTGCCTGGATCAGGGCAACCCAGACCCCTCTGGACGCCCAACCCCCACCCCCAGGCGACTTACTCTGGCCTCATACATTCATTCCCCTGACACACGCAACACATGTTCATTGAGCACCGTGGTGGATATTTTCCATTTGCCCCTGAAAGGCACAGTTTCTGGTGTCGTCAAACTGGACAACATGTCCTTTTCTGCGGTTCCATTTAGTATTCCAACTTTTGAAGAAACATGAAAGCCAGCTGAATGAACAGATGGATAATAAAATATAATGAATAAGGCCCACGAGGCTGGGCTCCAGTAACCTGGGCCAGCGGGAGGACAGGTGAACTCAGAACCTTTTTATCCTGTGTCTCCGCTCCTCAGGCCACCATGGCCCTCTACTGCGAGGCCCTCTGCTGCGAGGTGCTGTCATGCCTCTGATGGAGCCCTGCTCAGAAGCCTTAGGCTTGACCCAAACTCCTTTGCATGGCTTCCCCACGGTGGCCTCAGCAGCATTCCCAGCCTGCCCCTGCCCTGACTGCCACTGACCTGTCCCTACACTGTCCCAGAGGGCTGTTTCCAGAGCCTGGGGCTGGCCAGCCCCCTTTCCTGGCGTCTTGGCAGATAGTCTGCTGTTCCTTGCCGCGTCCCCACCCCCCAACCATGTCCTCCAGGCTGTCATTGTTGCAGAGACCCAGCTCAGAGCCGCAGCCCTCTGAACTTTCCTTCCCTGGAAGGCACCCCCTCCTAGCCCCAACATGAATCCCAGCCTTGCTCCCCATGCTTCTTCTACACTCATCCTTCCCAGAAAGGAAACCCAGGTCCCCCCAGGAGGCACTGCTGACCTGTGTCTGGGAAGCGAGATTTCTTCAGTCACAAGGTATGGAGGAGGCAGGAAGCTGTGTCCTGTGGCCCACCAGGCTGTGTGTGCAGTACGAGCTTCTCACTTGATCCTCGAGGGCTCCGCCTGGGTCTAACTCACCTTCGTGCCTCCTGCTCGCTTGGCCCAGCCCCACTTGTGCAGGATGGTCAAGGGGCCAACTCCTGGTGCTTTGGTTTTGTAGCTCGAGGCCCAGAGCTGAGGGCAGGTGATGCTACGAACCCTCATGGTCTGAAGCCCTGAAGCCGTGCTCTTCAGCAGGCCTGGTATAGAGTTAGGGCGAAGGCATCACCAGGAACTAGTTAGAAATTCAGCCTCTTGGGTCTTTATCCAAGACCCATAGAATCAGACACCTACATTTTAACAAGTGTCTCCCGGGTACTCATGTGCACAGTTAAGGATGAGGACTAGTCACATCCACGTGAGACCTTAATAAAAGATAGAAAAACAGTGCCAATAGCTGCCACCCCATCCGGCGAAGGAAGAGCTTCAAAGTTCAGAAAGGTGTACAGTTACAGGAAACAGAAAGGACTCTAGCTGTGTTTGGTTGAAGAGGATTTGTTATTGGAGATTAGGTGTTTACAACGCTGTCGGAGGGGCCCAGAACATCCCTGCAGACCCTCTAGGGAACTGTGCTTTTGTCCCATCAGGAAGGCTGGGCTTTCAGAGCGAGTGTGGGCCTGGGGGCCTCAGATCCCTGTCTCTCCTTGACCCCAGGGTGGGGACACTGCCACTGCCCCTGCCACCACCAGCTCTCGACACCAGCAGAACTGGAAGAAACCCAATATCTCGACTCAGCCAAATCAGCGGGATGGGGTTGATCTCTTCTTCCTTCCAAATCTTCTGCGTAGTGAGACCTTACATAGGGCCAGGACTGCTTTGGGCTTTGAAGTCAAGTGATGGGGGGAAGGCTGGCAGGGCTCAGGGTGCCTATGGAAGAGGACTAGAGAAGCATGCCTAGCTGCGGGAAAGCGGTGAGCCTGCTCCACGCCACCTCTAAGGCAAGATGGTTCTACGAGAGAGTTTTGGGGAGCAAAGTATTGATGGCACCTCTGGGAGCTTGGGTAGAACATTCGGGCACAGACAATGGTGCCTGCCTCTGCTTCTGGCCTGGAGGAGCCGGGAGGTGGGAGACTGGTGCAGGAGGGCTAGGGTAGGGCCAGGGTTGGGTAAGCCATGCTGCTGGCATTGGGTGGGGCCAGGGTCAGTGGGGCATCCCCAAGGTTTCTGTGGCTCAGTGGACACTGAGGAAGGAGCCCCATTCTGTCCGCCTTCCCACCCTACCCCATGCTTGGGAGGGTAGTGTCAGAGTCTGGAGACGGAAGGGGAGAAGCTCTGGACAGCCACAAGATCGAAGTTTCATTATGGGTTTGGCTGGGCTTTGGATCCCTGAAAGACAGTGGTAACCATCAAAATGGGACTTATTCTTACAGTTTAACAGGTGATGGGGTTGAAGGAGTGCACCTGCTGTGACAAGCACTGGGTGATGGATGGGAGTGCTGAATCCCTATAGTGTACACCTGACATTCGTATTACACTGTATGTGAACCAGAAAAAAAAAATTCAAAGAAATTTTAAGAAGTACCCACAGAGCCTTGGAATCTTCCTGGGATGGAGGCTCAGGGGTGTTGAGAGGCGGGTCTCACAGGGTTGATTTGAGGCAGCGAGGAGAGGAAGAGAACCGGATCCTGTTAGACTCCATCCAGGGTCTGTGCCTGGACTTGCCCCTCATCGAGGGGCTGTTGGAGCTAGCTGCGTCCTTGGGGGACCTGGGGGGTGAGTGGGCCTGCACGCTGCGTGTGGTGTCCTGGAGGCCCCGGGCCCACGCGGTGACCCAGTTTTCTGCCTCCGTCAGAGCCGAGTGAGCTCTGATTATAGGGGGTGTGAGGGCTCTAAATGACTGCAAAGTACGTTTCAATCAGATAGAAAATAGGTGAGAAATGCATTTCCGTTAATGCTCCAATTATCCCAATCCTGACAGGACCAAAAAAAAAAAAAAAAAAAAAAAAAAAGCCCTGCTCCCTGGGACGTGCTGTCAGGATCCCCTGATTGTCCCGGCCTGCCTGGAAGCAGCTTTGTCCTCGGCTCACACAGCGAGGGGCTGCAGAGCCGTCCTGGCGGTCCTTGCTGTGGCCGAGCCCCATCTTCGAGGGCCTGGGAAGCAAAGCCCAAGGAGGGAGCCCCCCTGCCCCTTGGTGTGGGGTCTGCCCAGGGTGCACCTGTTCCTGCATGTCTGTGCAGACCCCTGACCCCGGCCCCTTCTGTGAGACCCTCCCTGCTGCTTCTCAGCTCTCTTCCACCCAGAAATAGGACTTCTGCCTCCCGGGCCTCTCTTGGATGGGCCCTGCCAACAGTTCTGATTGCTGCTGTCCTCCATCAGGTTCTCCTCTCATTTCCAGGGGGAGAGCCCATTCGTTGCCTCTACCAGCTTCCAGTGGCCCCGGGTGGTCCCTGGCTGTGGCCACATCCTCTCCAGTCTCTGCCTCTGTGCTCGCACAGCCTTCCCTCTTCTGTCTGTGGTGCAGTCAGAGTCGTCTTCCATTTTATAAGGATACCTGTGATCTCGCTCAGGGCCCATCGGGATCGTCAAGGTCATCTCCCCATGTTGAGATCCTTAAGCACAATCTGCAAGGACCCGATTTGCATCGAGGTTGACATGTACAGGTTTCAGGCTTAAGACCTGAGATCTCTGGGGACCATGCTTCGGCCCGAGAGAGCCTCCCTACCTCACATTATGTTTTGAGCTGTGTGCAATTTACTGCACATACTGTGTCATCTCTGTCCTCTGCTTTTCGTTCATGCCATCCTCTGCTAGAAACAGGCCCTTTCGCCCCTCACCCCCAGCATCTGCCTTCTCATACTCTTATTTTCAGCTCAGATGTCACCTCCTCTAGGAAGTGTTCCTTGAACTATCACACATGTTCTTGCATGTGTGTGCATCCATGCACGCACACACACACACACACACACACACACACACACAAGTGCCCCTGTTCTGTGGTAGTACTGGTGGTATTACAATAGACTTTTCCAGAATTTGTCTCTCCCCACATTAGCCTCTAAGCTGCTTAGGGCAGCAACCAGGTTTCACACATATTGTATCTGAGTGTTGATAGATTTTCGAGGAAGGAGGGAGGGAAGAAAGACCCCTGAGGGATAGACTCTTGAGTCATTTGGCTTTTTAATTTAATTTTTGGCTGCAAATTTTTAACAATCTGGCTTAATCTACAGTTGAGTGGATTTAAGGGAGTAGGAGGACAGGTGATTGGCTCCTACAGAACATTTTCTGATTAAAATCACAGGGGAAAAAAAAGCTTTTGAAAAGTAATGCTAATGATGGCTGCAAGAAGGCACCTGCATTCACCATTGTGTTCCCAGCCGGGTCCCCACAGCGTGCAGTGTGAGGGGGGCAGGGGCACCCTGCATGAGCACCCGCTGTGCAGCATGCGGTACACGGTTATCTTAGCAAATGTCCCTAACAGCCCTCTGAGGGTGAGAAGCTGAGGTTCAGACAGATGCAGAGATGGTCTCTAAGGGCTGAGCCCTTCCCACCTCAGCAGGCTAGAAGGGATGGGCAGCCGGGGGAGCCCTGGAGAAGGCACAGGGTTGGGGCAGAAGAGCTAATTGCCTTTCTAGGACACACAGGTAGACCTTCGTCACACCCCTGAAGCTTTCCCCCAATGCGGTCACGTGTGTCAAGGCCTTGGCTTTCCTCCCGGCCACACATGAGCTGCAGGCTCCTGGGAGGCCAGAGCCGCATCCCACTCAACCCCCTCTTTGACTCAAGGGGTAAACCGAAGTCTGACGGGGGACGGAGAGCGTGACCCGACAGCCTGTGTGTGGAGTCTTTGCTCAACTGGGTCTAGACGACATTTGTTCTGCTGGCCAGGGACCCTGGACACTATGCTGCCCCTGAGTTGACATTTTGTTTCTGTTCGATGGGATTACGCAAATCCAAATGGTTAAGCTGCCATTGGGTGCTATGGAAACGGAGCGCCCTGCTTTGTCTGCCCCCTCCTTCCAGCCAAGCAACAGAGGCCAGCTTCTCTGGCGAGACTCATGCTAAATCGCAGAGCATGTGCACAATTTAATTTGGACCTGGGCAGGCAGAGGGGAGAAGCCAGATTAATTACCAGAACAAATTTCCAAGCCAAGTCAGATGTCTTCCCCCAAACACTCGACCACCAGCAGGATGGGGGTGGGGTGGGCATTACAGGGTCTTTTCAAGTATCTATTAAAAATGTTATGTGCATACTTTAGCAGATAATTTATATAATGCCCAACTCTGCAGGTTCTATACCTTTTTTTTTTTTTTTTTTTTTTACAAACCAGTCCTTCATTTTGATTTTTATTCTATTTTAGTTGGCTCATTCAAGATTTTTTTTTTTTAAGATTTATTTATTCATGAGAGACATAGAGAGAGGCAGAGACACAGGCAGAGGAAGAAGCAGGCTCCCCACAGGGAGTCTGATATGGGGCTTGATCCTGGATCCTGGGATCAGGCCCTGAGCCAAAGGCAGACGCTCAACCGCTTAGTCACCCAGGCGTCCCTTAGTTGGCTTGTTCATTAATCTGTATAGGCACCAATGTGTACATGGCACCCCATCATAAGGATGGAAAAGGTAAAAAGTGAAGTCTTTTTTCCATCTGTTTCTCAGATACTGTTTCCCTCCCTGCTGAGATGCTACCATTTTGGGGTATGTCTTTTCAGACACTCAACACATATATTTATGTACCCATACCCTGTCCTTTTGTTCAAAAATGAGTAACTGTACTATGCACATTGTCCCCCTCCACACCCCTTTATTTTTCACTTAGCAATACATGTTGGCCTGTTTCAGGGCTAGTATTTCATTATATGGATGCGTCCTGATGTCTTTAGCTGGCCCGCCACTGATGGGACATTGAGGCTGCTGTATCTTGCCATTACTCACAGCGCTTCAGAGTCTAAGCTGCGCTGTCCAATATAGTCGCCACCAGCAATGTCTTCCTAGTCACATTTCTATTAATTTGAGTCAAATAAAACTTAAAATCCAGCTCCTCAGTCATGCTGGCCACATCAGTGCTCGAGAGCTGCGTGGGGCTGGTGGCTCACAAGCCAGTGGTAAGGATATGGAGCATTTCCAGGGTACAGGGAGTTCTCTGGGATAGCGCCGTCCTGTAGGGTGAATTCCTAGAAGGGCATTCTGAAGCCAGAGGTCTATATATCTTAAGAGTTGACAGACACTGCTGAACCTTCCTCTGAAGAGGCTCTAGCTATTTCTCTTCCCTGCAATCAAAGCTCAGAGAGGAACAGCACGTTTTATTTCCGAACGACTGTATGCACTGCGGGGGGAAGAAATGTTCCCTGTGTGCTGCTTGCAAGGACATTGTGTTTTGTTGGTGGTGACCAGTTGAACATCGCTGTCCCCAGCTTAACAGGGGGCGCGCCCATCACTGGGAGCCCCACATGGGCGGTCTCCCTGAGGCCTGGCTTCCTGCCCCCTTGTTAAGGGCTGCCTCTCCCCAGATCTAAGCCACCTCCATCTGCTCCTTGAGGTCCAGAGCACCTCCACGCCCTGGATCTGGACCCACTATGTCTCAGGGAAGAGTGCTGGCATCCTGGCACATTCCCTGTCTCCGTGACACAGCCTTTATTGGAAGACTCAGCCTCCTTCCTCGCCTCCCACTCTCTCCTAGCTCTTCTCTCTTTGGCAGGTGGTGACCTCTGCATCGCCAAATCCAGGTGGTGTTGCCCTGTCCTCATCTTGCCAGAGCTCTTAGCCACAGCCTGCACTTTGTCCCTTGGCTTCTGAGATGCCACGCCTGCTGCCTCTTTGATCATTTCATCCCTGCCTCCTTTGCAGCCTCCTCGTCCTCCAGCAGTTACAATCGGCCTCTTGTTTTCCTCCTTCTCTACCTTTTTTTCCTGGGCAGTCTCACTGCCACCATGGCTTTGATTAGCATCATGTGGGGAATAACGGTCATGCAGTTTAATTCCCATTTTCCGGTTACTAGTAAGACTGAGCATCTTTTCATGGTTTCTGGCCTTTGTATTCCTTATGAAAGCAGGTTAGAAGCAGAGCAGACTGGGACCCAGGTTC
Organism: Canis aureus; assembly: GCF_053574225.1. Lineage (NCBI taxonomy): Eukaryota > Metazoa > Chordata > Mammalia > Carnivora > Canidae > Canis > Canis aureus. The sequence continues at coordinate 52,554,201 of NC_135612.1, read as the reverse complement.
CCGTGCAGACCAGGGCTATGGCCCTGACTTCCCTTTGTGGCCTCAGCAGTGAAGACTGACAGCTTTCTTTGTCTACAGCTCATAGTTTCTCACCTTGAACCTGAGATTTACTCACACTCAGTTTTAGATGACAACATACCCAACTTCATCACCTGTAAAGGAGTGAGCTTTAGAGTCCCCACCACTCAGGTTCCTTCTACAGCCTTCTGTGCGCCCACTTCCCCTTCTTCGCACCTGTTGAACCTGCTCTTTATTCTTGTGTTTGACTCCTTCCTCTTCTCTCACCCTCCGGTCAGCTCTTCCCTCCATTTGTCTTCCTATCTGGTCTGAACCCTATGACCCCCCAGAGCAACCAACCTGTACCTGGTAACCTGACGAGCTCTTACCTCCTTAACTCGGGCCTGGTTGCTTTGCCAGTTTCCAATCCTAAGGATGCTGATCCAGTTGCTTCTGCCTGCCATCTTCTCTTAAGGGACACAAGCCTTCCCTTGCATCCCTTAAACAGAGGGGCCATTCATACCTCTTTTCTGGAACTTCTTTCTTTCTAATTTGGCCCTGTGTCTGTCTAGCTTCCTTAGACTGTGAACTGCATACAGGACAGTCATGCCAGTGGCATCTCTGTTCCCCCAGGGCCCAATCTGTTTGTGCAAAATAACCTATGTTTGCCTAATTTGGTTGAACAGAAAATTTCTGCCTTGGCAGTGACTGCTCCCAATCACTTGGCGCTGATACTCCTCAGATTTAAAAAGCAAGATATTTATCGGGTACAGGAAAAAATGCATAGAGAGAAATGATAAAGGGGCCCAAGTGGATGGTATATATGCATTCTTTTGAATGGACATGTCAGGGTGAGGTTGCAGGCAGAGGTGTCTGGAGAATGGCTTTTCCTCAAGTGCAGTGAGATTCTGCTAGCATTCAGGGGCTCTCATGTCAAGCAGGCTCATTTTGGTGGTGATGATACATCTTGGTGTCTGGTGATGACCTTGGCTCAAAGATGGGAAAACATTGCATCTATGCAGAAAGGAAAGAAGTTGTACTTGTCTTTGCCTGCGTAGAGGCTTCCCTGATGTAACCAGTCCTGGGCCAGCAGCTCTGAGCCTGTAGGAACAAACCTGTGAATGCACTCATAGAAATAATCCGAGGGCCTGCTGCCTGGAAGCGAGGGAGTGTCTCACACAAGCTGATGCCAATACTCTGCTTGTGCAACTACTCGGGACCCACTGCCCAGCTCTGCCCCTTTCCGTCTCTGCCTGGGGGAAGTGCAAGCATGCAGCCCACCTGTGTTCTCAGGACTACCAGGAGGCCTGTTGCTGAGAAGGGTTTGTGGCAGCAGGGGGCGGGGTGGCCAGCGTTTGAAGTCAATGCTACCTGCCTTAATTGGTCAGGCTTCAGTGAATGTGCCTTAGTCTTCCCTAGGAGGGGCCGAGTCTTTGAGAGGCCAAGACCTAATGAAGAGAGCACGGCCTTCGTTGGCCTCCCTGGGCCTGGACACAGCAGCATGCCCTGAGAGCTCGCAGTAACAGTGCACATTCTCCTGCACACCTTGACCACCGGCTCTGGCGGTAGCACCAGGCATCCGTTTCTGGGCCCAACACCATTGATCTTGTATGGCTCCCAGTGTCCTCTCTGTGCTTGAGCATTATCTTCCATTTCAAAGCCCTTCTGTAAATAAAAGCATGTGTTGTTGTTTTTTTAATTTTAAATGTTATTTCATTTGAAGTCATTATTTAATTTTTGTACAGTTTCTTTGAAGGCTTTTTTTAAAAAAAATTTAAATTCAATTTGCCAACAAATAGTATAACACCCAGTGCTCATCACATGCCCTCCTTAATGCCCATCACCCGGTTACACCATCTCCCCACCCACTTCCCCTTCTGCAACCCTTTGTTTGTTTCCCAGACTTAGGAGTGTCTCATGGTTTGATAAGTTTTCTGATGCTACAGCGTATGGAGGATTTCACTTCAGGAAGAACAAAGACCACCATTCTAACCACACCAGCCTGCTCCCCTCCCTTCTTGCTTCTGGTTGGGCTCAGCCTCTGGGACGCCCCGCAGGGGATCAGAGAGTGGGTGGGCACAGTCAAGGCGTTTCCTTCCTTTCTGGGCCAGGCCTGGGTTTTGGCAGAGGCTGTGCTCCTTGCAGCCAGGTTCTGGGAACCTCCTTACCTTGGCCCTGCCAGCCTCGGGTGGGAATGGCTTCCTGTTCCTAATCCTTGAGCACTCCAGCACCTTTGTTTTCTCACCCCTGCCCACACCTCTGTAAAGAGCCCTCCTTCAACTTCTCTTCAAAACCTTTCCAGCCATCTGTCTCTTGCTGGGGCCCTGCTGGATAATCTGTCCAGGTGTCCTCTGTCCAACCAAGTAAAGGCTAAACCCTATCAAATCCTGGAGTGGTTCTTAGGAGCTGTGTGAGCGCTCGTGTTTTTTCGCGAATAACATTTACATGTAGTGAGACACAGGGCTCCTTCTAGCCTTGGCCTTGACCCGACAGGCCTCCGAGTGGGTTTTTTCAGTCAAGGGTCACAAGGAAACCTTCGCAGCTCCTGCTGAAAGAAGAGAGGGCAGCAGGGAGATATTTTTCCTCTTAAATTTGTGCCCCAGGGCAGTCCCGGTGGCACAGCGGTTTGGTGCGGCCTGCAATCCAGGGTGTGATCCTGGAGACCCGGGATCGAGTCCCATATCGGGCTCCCTGCGTGGAGCCTGCTTCTCCCTCTGCCTGTGTCTCTGCCTCTGTCTTTGATGAATAAATAAATAAAATCTTTAAAAAATAAATAAATTTGTGCCCCGGATGTGGTCTTTTCTGCCTCCAGCCCTGCATGACAGTGGTTTCCCCGTTCAAGAGGCGCCTGTGCATGAAGTCCCTGGGGTCCAGGCCTATGGCCTCTGTGTTCAGCAGGGCCCTTCCTTCGGCTGGCTCCCAAGTGAGGAACGATGCTTCTCTGGACGCGTGCTGCTCCTTCCCCTTGGCCATGCTCTCCACCCTGGCCCTCTCTGCCCATGGAGCCGGCGTCCCTCCCGTTGGGTCTCTAGAACCCCAGCCTCCCGCTCCCATTTGGTGTGTGTGTGTGGGGGGGCTCAGAGCTGATGGGTGAGCAGCCAGTTCTGCCTGGAGCTCCTGCTTTTGTCCTCACTATCCGGGCTCCACACTATCTATTGCTCCTGCCCATTCCTCCATCCACTCTATTTTCTAGAAAAGCCCATTTTATACTCCTCTCCTTCCTCCCTCCAGGGTCCCTGGGTCTTGGGTGCTGGGAATGTGGAGGAAGGGCCTCAGCGTGTGTCAGGTGACGTCACCGCAGGGGAGTGCAGGTAGGCCTCTCACACCGCTGGGAACTTTAACTAGGCTCACTAATTTTAACTAGGCCTATTGACGGTGGAATTTCTACAACCAGAATACTCTAGAGGGAGGAGGCAAGAAGTTCTCAATCTGGGGCCCAAAAGGAAACACCTGGAAGCAGTGAGGAAGCTGCCTAGTAAACAGCGGCTCATGTCTACATTTCCCCCGTGTCTGGGGTCTCCCCTCCATCCAGTCACCTTCTCACTTTTGGAAGGCAGCCTGGATTGCTGTTTGCAACTCTTCAAGCAAAAACAATCACAAATTACTTCAGGTGGCAGAGATATTTTTATTTTTGCAGAGCAGAGGCAGCATTTATTGGCTATGGAGTCTAAGTGGCAGCTGTCCTGGAGCTCCTCTCGAGTCCCTTCTGGACACTGGTCTCCAGTCGGAGGAGCAAGCAAGGCCGCCACGCTAGGGGGCAAGGCTCCCCCTTACTCCCTGAGAGGTCTCCAGCAAGCCCTCCACTGGAGACAGCTCTGACAGGGTGCCTTCTACGAGGTCCAGCTGGAGGTAGGACTTGAGGACAGGTTCAGGGGCAGGCTTCCTTTCCATCACAGCCTCCGAGCCTTCCTGGGGCGGCAGCCATTGTGCGGGATAGGAGTGTTGTCTGTGATGGAGATCACCTCCAGGCCCCCCATGGTCAGTCCCTTGATGGCAGACTGGAAGGAGCAGAAGAACAGCAGAATGCCGTGGTCCCACACACGATGACCCAGCATGTCCAGGCAGGGCTCGGAGGGGCATCGGGGGGCTGTGATACCTACAATTCTAACTGTTCTCTCACAACAGACACCCAACCGAACCAAACCCTTCACCGTGTCCTCACCACTGTCAATTTCTCTAGAAACACCTGACACTTCCCACCTCGTGCTTTACCATCTGAAAACCGAGATTACCTATGAACTCCTACACACCTACCTTAAGCATTATGCTTCTGTAGTGTCGTCTGTCTGGAATGTACCCTCCCTCCCCACATACCTGGCTAATGCCTCACTATTCTTGAAAGTCAGTACAGATATGTCACCTCTTTGGGGATATACCCAGTGGGCTCCCAGCACCTTGGGCGCAAGCTTTACCACTGTACCCACGAGTCTGTGCTAAGGGACCTGCCTGTGACAACCCCCCCCCATGGAGCACCTTTCTATGCCCAGTGCCTGGCACACAGCAGGCACTCAATATGGGTCTGATGAATTAAACTCGATGACCTAGACTTGCTTTTGAGAAGCTCTGTAGGTTAGAAGACCAGAAAGAAACTCCAGCCATCCTGGAAATCCCCCAGAGGCTTCTTCCATTCTCGACTCTATGCTCAAGCCCGCTTCTCTCACTAAAGAAGCACACTCACTGCAGAGACTCCTGGCTACTTACCAAGCGCCCTGGCCCCAGGCCCTTCACCACCACTCGGATGTGGGTCACGCCCTTCCCCGTAGCTTTCTGGAGAGGAGAGGTGAGTGGTTAGTGCTCTAGAAAGAGAATTGCTACAGCCAAACTCTCTTGCTGCTACCATTTGGAGCAAGAGGGTTACGAGTTCTGGGGGAAAGGCACCCACACACGTAAACAGGCAGAAAACAGGGAAGGAAGCAAAGGACACATGGTCACAGTGCAGGGCAGACATCAGCAGAGAGCACAGAATGCGTCAGATTCTAGATTTATAGTCAACTGTGATCCTGGTTAACCCAGGGCGGCACTGCCACCTGATGGAGATTTCTAAATATCACTCACCTTTTCCTCAGTAAATGCAGAATTTTAAGGCTGAGCCTAAATAACCCATTGAAAAAGTTATCGTTTTCAGGTGTTTTAAATTTTAAGTGTTATTTAATATTTTCTCTCTTGATTATAAAAGTTCGTTATAGAAAGTCTGGAAAACACACAAAGTCACTCAACGTGCCATGCAGAAGCCACTATTAACACTGACCTTCTAACTGTATACAATCTGTATTGTACACTGACGATCATTAATACATGGCAAATAATATGTTGGGGCATCGAGCTTTATTTGAAGGCCAAGGTTTTCCCTCAGGAAATACTTCTTGTTTGGCAGAGTGTGCACCTTTGTGAGGCTGGTGCTATGGTAGACAGCACGCAGGCCGCGATCCCAGACCAATGACTGAGCAAGTCACACTCTGGACTTTAACTGGCTCTTAAAGACATGGGTAATACTAAGCATCTTCTGAGGATTTAAGGTAACGAATGTAAAGTGTCTGGTGTACAGCAGACGGTCAATAGGAGCATATTGCCAATGTGCTTCTAGAAAGGTCCGCAACAGTTCACAATGAAATTGGTATTGCTTGAGAGAGAGAGAGAAAGCGACAGAGAGACCTCTTCAAACTGCCGCCAAGTGGAGTATCGAACAAGAGTTGTCCGACAGCATTGTTTCTGAATGACTTCAAGAACCTTCCTCACAGGGATCAGCCATGCAGAAAATGGAACCCATCATAGAGGGAGCCAGAAGGAACACACACTTACCACAGCGGCGGCTATGCCTGCTGTTTGTGCAGCAATGCCCGTGCCCTTCTTGGCGTTCCGGAATCCCTCCGTGCCACAGGAAGTGCGGGCAAGGGGCTGGTTAGCGGCAGAGACCACCTGGATCTGCGTGCTGAGGAGGCAGGGAAGTGCACAGGCTATGACCACTGGCCAGGGAAGTAAGGGCACTGAGCCAGGGCTGTATGAGCCCGCGGAAGATCAGCTGCTTTCCCTTTGAGCTTCTCAGATGAATGCTTTTTGAACTCCTACAGGAGGTGTCTAGAAAGGTCAGAATCATCCCCTAAACCTCATCAAAACCTGACATGTCAATCAATCTAAGGACTGCTCTGTTAATGGACCACATGTTTGTGTCACCCCAAATTCAAGTTGAAATCCTAACCCCAGGGATGCCTGGGTGGCTCAGTGGTTGAGCATCTGCCTTTGCTTCAGGTCATGATCCTGGGGTCCTAGAATCAAGTCCCACATCGGGCTCCCCGCAAGGTGTCTGCTTCTCCCTCTGCCTGTGTCTCTGCCTCTCTGTGTGTGTCTCTCATGAATAAATAAATAAAATCTTAAAAAAAAAAAAAAAAGAAATCCTAACCCCAAATGTGATTGTATTTGGAGGGGCCCATGGGAGGTGAGTAGGTCACAAGGGTGGAGCCCCCATGAGAGGAATTAATGCTCTTATTATAATAAGGATAGTGATTTAAAAAAAAAAAATCCCACAAAACTGTTATCATATCTAACACAGTAAGCAGTATTACTATAGTGGATAATTTTAATGCTAAATGACACTGTTCCACCACCAAAAAACTTTTAAGTGACACTTCTTTTCTAGTCATCTCTGACTTTAAGAAATACTTAGACATGATTTTCATTACTCCTTGGCCACCATCGCTCCATCTTCTGGCCTGAAGAGCTCCCTGAGGCATCATGTAAGGAGAGAGGGAGAGGAGCAGCTAGGGGGAAGATAGGGGGTGGCCCCGGTTCTGGGCCATCTGCCTGTCGGCCTGGCTACAACTGCCCTTCCCCCCTAGCGGAGCTCCCAGGGTGTCCAGTGCAAACAGAAGCGTAAGAGAAATGCCTGTCCCTGATACAACTTCAACAGTGATCTACAGGGCTGGCCATAGGTGCTTCTACACACAGGGAACACTAACCTATGTCCTCGTTAGCCTGAAGAGGGGAGAAAAAGAAATCCAGGTGCTCTCATTTGGAGCTTCTCACATGAATGCTGGGTGAATCCTGTGGCATCTCAGCTGTGCCCCACACTCCATCCCCAACGAGCAATGGTTTCTTGTATGGTTCTCTGAATTGCCTCATGGGCAGGCTGTGACCAAAGATTGACCCCCTCCCCCGGCAGGGGCTGGTCTGCAAAATTGTCCCTGATGTCAGGATGGCTTCTGCTGTCAACACGCAGCTGGGGAGGCCCTCAGCACTCACGTGGAAGTCACACATTAAATCACAACTCTCGTTTAGCCCTACAAGGTTGAGGGTCAGTGCACAATGGCCCAGGGTAAGTGCTTCTTGCAGATTTACATTTTGGTAGGTTTGTTTGTCAATAAATCATATCCTCTTAAACCACTGCTCTCATTTATCTCATCCCCTCTGTTCCCCAGGATCTAGTAACACTTAGCACACTTTCTTAAATGTTCTCTGCAACTCCTGAGTGAAGCCAGGAGATACTAGTCCTAAGGCATGCAGAGAGAGCTGAACACTGTAACGTGCTCAACCTAGCTCACATTTCATGAAATCTGAATAAACTTTACGAAGACATGTCGTTTCCCAAAACAAGGAGGAGAGGCGCTGGGGGGCCTCTGCATTGACACTACCAAGAGGAATGAGGGCCCCTGGGTGTGCCCCCCCACCCCTCTCCACCGCCCATGAAGGGGAAAGAAGCCCCCTTAAAACCAACCCAGGTGCTTCTGCCACTTACTTGTTGTAGGATGCTTTAATGTGTGCGATTGGGATCTCTTCGAATTTCTTTCCTGCCCACCTCAGAGGGCTCTCCTGTCCTGGAACTGGAGGGTAAATGCTGTAATTAAAGAAACACTTGAGGTAAAAACTCTACCCCGGATCTGCTCCTAGGGTAGCCACCCCAGTCCGCCTCAGTTCAAAGCCCAGTTGGCCATGCTGTGCTCTCTTTAATTCAAATACACACAGGTGTCCTTCAAGATTCCAGACACAAGTAAGCCTGCTGTTGCATCCTGCCTACATGCTCGGATCAGACCCGTGTTTGTATCCCCTAACACCTCCTGAAATTCAATGGACTCTAGTTTAGAAAATACTCTATTACAGGAGTGCAATCCTGCCCCGGAGCCCTACCTGTCTTCCCAGAGATAGATTTCAAAAACAAAACAGAAAATAACATAACGGTCTTCAAGGGTGTTCCTTCCTGCCCGGCCTGATCTGGAGACAATGCGACCCCTCAGCAGGCTGTGGGCTTCTCGACCTGCAAGCCAAGATGGAGAGTGGATGGGGCTCTGATTGGACATTAATGTTTAAAACTGAATCATTTCCCCATAGATCGTTTCCCCTACTGACTCCGGGATCTAAGAACTAAGCCTACTAAAGTCTGGATGTGCTAGTGTAATACCTTTATATACAGCAAGGTTTTTGTTTGCTTTTTTAAGTTTTATTTACTTTAATGAGAGACAGAGAGAGGCAGAGACACACAGGCAGAGGGAGAAGCAGGCTGCCTGCAGGGAACCTGATGTGGGACTCGATCCCAGGACCCTGGGATCACGCCCTGAGCCAAAGGCCGATGCACAACCACTGAGCCATCCAGGTGACCCACGGCAAGAATTTTGAACTTGAGAGGATTTGGAGCTTGAACCATTTAACTGAAGGCACGGAGATCAGGCCTTTAAGCTGACCAGGTCCAATGTGCAAAGGAACGAGTGGTTCACCCTGGGGCAGCCCAGACCAAAGAAAGACAAAGCCTTCTGGGCACTGGCCTGCTGCCTCTTCATATCTGTCCTCACAACCGGGAGAATAGAGAGGGGCCAGCATACATAGCGTCTCTTCGGAAGGGCCATGGATTGAAAACAGCGTCTGCTCTCCACTGCTGAAGGGCTGGAAGGGAAGGCTGACTCCCATCACAAGCTGCTCAGGCAAAGAAGTGCCACCAACCCTGACGGACCCTGACGGAGTGGCAGCCGCTGGAACCTGGGCCAGCTCAGCTGTAGTTCCGCTCCCAGATAAAGAAAGCCTGGCCTCACGGTCTGCACCCCACTTCCTAATTGTGGCTAGAGACCATTTTTTAAAAATGCAAATGCATGTAGAAAAATGTGGGATTATAGCTCCTGGCTCACTACTCCTGTCACAATTCTATGCATGGCTTCTGTAAGATCCTTCCAATCCCTTGGCTTCTGTTTCTTGACCTCCTTTTCTCCAATGATCCTGTGTCCTCTGGCCTAGCCTGACTGCTTCCTCATGTGGTCACACCTGGCCTTTGTCATTGCCACGTCTGCACACCTCGTCATGACGTCAGGCTACCACCTCCAGGCACACCCCTGCTACCCTCACTCTAGGAACCCTTCTCCAAGCCCACTGATTCACTTTCCCTCACTGCCCCCAGACCTTTACTTCTCTCCTGGCCTCTAGTAAATTCCATGACCAATCATTATAATTGCTCCTTTTGCATACCTCTGCCTCTTACTTCATCGTCCCCTCCTGGCAAACTCTAACCATGGCTGAATCCATCTCTCCTGCCACTCTGAACCTGGGCATGCCCCTGCACAGCTGGCTACGGAAAAATCCATACCAATGTTGACTGGTCTCTATACGTATCGTGGTTTCTCAACTTCAACACTATTGACATTTTGGGTAAGAGAATTCTTTGTTGTGAGGGGCTGGCCTACGTGTTGTGAGGTGTTCAGCAGCATCCTCAGCCTCTACCCGCTAGTTGTCCCTCCGCTGTCCTAAGTTCTAACCAAAATGCCTTCAGATATTGTCAAAAGTCCTCCTGGAGGCCAAACTGCCTCAGCTGGGAACTACTGCTTTATTTTATGACTTGTAGCATCAAGTGGGCCCTCAGGACTGCCTGGCAACCCGCACTGTACACATGTCCCCAATTCAATTATTCTTCCACTCTCCTGGATGAGTACTTTAAACCGTCCTTTGTCTCCCTAAGCCTCCACCTCCTTCTCGTTTCCTCACAGCCAAATGATGACCTTTGGAGAGAAATACAAGCAATCAGAATTTCTTCTTTCTTCTACTACCAAACATCTGTGCCCACAATCTTTCCCTTCTCTCCTCTTATCATGCTCCACTTGTGTTAGCCTCTCAAGGACATCATTCCACCAATGTTTCTACCGCATGTCATTCCTGTCAGCAGAACATGCTGACATCCCCCAACCTAAAAACAAACCTCTTTATCCCAAAACCTCCCTGAACTCCTGCCCATTTCTCTACTCCCTCTCAAAGAATGGACTATACTTGATATTTCTGTCTTCTATTTTCCTCGAACCCACTCCAATCAGACTTTAGTCCTATTATTCCACCAAAAATACTCTAGGCAAGGTCACCAACCAACTCACTGTGTTAAATCAATCGAGCAGTTCTGTCATCAGCACAGTGACTTATTATATCAATAACATCTGGCACAGCTGATCTCTCCAGCCTTGAAACCACTCTAGGTTTTCTTACCACCTCTCAGGAGTTTCCCTCTTTGTCTCCTTTGCTAATTTTTCCTCATCTCCTAAATTTCTAAACACCAGAGTGCTCTAGGTTTCGGTCTTAGGACCTCTTCTCCTCTTTATCTACACTTACATTCTTGATGATCTCGCAGTCTTGTGGTTTTAAACGTCATCTACACGATGAATCTTTCAAGTGTGTGTGTGTGTGTGTCTCTAGCCCCCCTCAGTCCCCTGATCTCCCTTTCTAAAAGCCCACACTGTATCTCCATTAGATGTGAATTAAGCATCTCAAACTTAACCACCCAAAGCCAAACTCCTACACTCTTCCCTATTTTCAGAAATGACAACTCCACCTTTCCAGCTGCTTAGGCCAAAGATTTTAGTGTTCCTTCTTCATTCTTCTCCTTTTCTCACACCTTACACGAACACATCTTGTTGGTCCCACTTTCTGTATGTTCTTGCCCCGAAAGCTGTCATCTTGACCCAAGCCACCATCATTCCCTGCCTGGATTATTTAAAAATTCTTCTAACCACTGAGAAGACTTCTCCCGGCTTCCATCCTTGCTTCTTGACAGTTCCATTATCAACATGGCAGCCAAAGGGACTCTTTAAAATGAAGCAACATCATTTCAGCCCTCTCTTCAAAATTCTCCCGTGGCTTCCCATCTCATTCAGAGTCAAATCTGTTTTAAGTCCTTAGGAAGACCTACAAGCAGGTAGGGCTGCCTCCTCACAGATGGGCGGCACCACTCATCCCCTTCCCCCATCACCTGTTTTACTCGTCATGCCACACTGACCTTCTTGCTACTCCTCCCAATTGCTAGACACACTCTCACCATCTGTCGACCCTCACGTTTTATGTGTTTTCTATTTACTGCCCCCTCCCACGAGAATTTGAGTCCTACGGGGACAGGGTTTCTTGAGTGTTTGGTCATTGATGTATCCTTAATGCCTTAAACAGTGCCTGACATTGCTGAACGACTATAACAGGATGTTGGCTTAAATTCCTTCAGCAGCTCCCCACCCCCCACTGCTTACAGTGGGAACAGTGTGAAAGCTGCAGGGTTACAGATGAGACCCTCAGCATTCTGATTCCTTCTCCTGTTGGCCTCTTGTGCCATCACACACACAAATGAATGTACTGTACCACATGCCTTTACACAGACTATTAGCGTTGCCTAAGATGACCCCTTCCCCATTGTCCAGCTGAACTCCAACTCCGTTCAGTTCTCAGCTCCACATTATCTTGCCGGCAGTCTTGGCTGATCTCCTCGGGAGTGAGACACTCATTCCTTCACCTCTCATCCACTACTGACCAGATTATGCTGCATATGTTTGCATGGCTGTCTTCCCCAGTAGCCTGTGACCTACTCGTGGGGTAGAACCATCTTCTGTACTTGCATTCCCAGCATCTAGCACAGCGCCTGGCACCAAAACGGCTGTGAATGCACGCAGGGGTGGTGGCACTGATGGAAATGCAACGTGTCAGTCCCTAGGGTGGAGCACAAAACCCACCCTGCACCAACTCAATAACCTACACCACCGCGGGGCACCCCCAACTCCCATGTTGCAACCGAGACCCAGGGAAGGTTGTGAGTCAGCCGTGAGACCCCTCTCGGTGGGAAAAAGGTGATACTTCCGCTCATTCATTGATCAAAGTGTTCACAGAGCGTCTGCTGTGTGCCGAGGCTCATCGCATTTGACCCCCGCAACCTGTCTCGGCACCCTTTCCATCTGTCTATGAGAAAGCTGGGGCTCAGGGACTAATGTGCACAAGCTCCCAAAGACGTCAAGTGGCAGAGTTGGGAATGCACTGGTCCCCGGACTCTGCACCGCGACGCCGGTGTCCCGAGACGTAACTGGCCCTCACCTGAAGCCGCTGCGGCTGGGAGTCGAAGCCTCCGCCTTCTCCCCAGCCTCCTGCTTGGCCGCTTGGTTTTGCAGCTGCCGGGCGCCGGCGTGGACGGTGGAGGCTGGCGCCCCCGCCACGACCCTGAGGGGAGGGAAAGCTCAGTGAGGTCCAGGCCTAACGGCCACTGCAGTCCAAGCAGCTCAGGGGCACGCGCAGGAGCGCAGTCGCCGGGCGGGGGGGGGAGGGGGGGAGCGGTGATCATTCTCACCTGGGCGTCGGGGACCAAGCCCACGACCGCAAGAGCCAAGACCTCGTCGTCCGTACCACCTGCATCACTGGAATTGGCCCCCGTCAGCCGCCGTCCGCGGCGACCGCGGCGCCAGCACCACGAGGGCTTGTGGGGGAGAGCGTACAAGGAAAGTCATCTCATTCCTCTTCATAAGGCCCACTAAAGATTTTTACTCCCATTCAAATGTTCTACGATAACTATCATTGCGAGTTCTCACCGATAGCTTCTTCCTTTTTCCCTAATCTTCTAACATGAAATCCTCGCCCACCCCTCCATATTGGAATGGTTCATTCTAGTAGCTCCCCGGACGGCCCGCTTGCTCCCCCGCGCTGCCTTGTGGGAACATGCGATTGGCCCAGGCCCCCGCGGGGAGCCGCGGTGCACTGTGGGAGGGCCGGAGCATGGCGGCGCCCGTAGGGCGGACTGTGCTTGGGGTGGCCAAGGGCTGGCGGCGGCTCGAGGGGCTCCGGACCGCTAGCCTGGGTTCTCGCAGCCTGTCCCTCGCGGCCGCACCCTCGAGCAGCGGGTCTCCATGGCGTCTTTGGGGCGCGTTGTGCCTGCAGCGGCCACCGCTGGTTTCGAAGCCGCTGACCCCGCTGCAGGAAGAGATGGCGGCTCTCTTCCAGCAGGTAGGATGGAGGTGCGGCCGGCGGCTTCAGGGTGCTGTTGCGGAACCCACAGAAGCACGTGGGCCGGGGCTGGATTCCGACTCCGGCACCAGTCAGTCTGCGTAACCTTGAGCAAGTCCCTTGGTTTCTCTGAACTTCACGCTCAACCTGCGCATCAGCATCTACCTTACAGGGTTGGCTCGCTGCGTACAAGGCGTTCGATAAAAGATAGTTTTCATTGGCATTCGATGTTGTCACGTTAGGCAGCTCTTTAGAATTGTTTTCCTTTGTGGTCGGATACACGAGGGGTGCGGTGGTGAACAAGACGACTTAGCTCCTATCGTAGGCACTCGGTAATTTTTTAAGTTTTTATTTTTTTAAAAGATTTTATTTATTTATTCACGAGAGACACACAGAGAGAGGCAGAGACACAGGCAGAGGGAGAAGCAGGCTCCATGCAGGGAGCCCGATGTGGGACTCGATCCCAGGACCCCAGGATCACGCCCTGAGCCGAAGGCAGCGCTAAACCACTGAGCCACCCAGGCGCCCTGGTACTTGCTGATTTAGAGAAGGGGGAGTCTGTGATGTGATGTTTATAGAGGAAGGTAGTGGGCACATCTATGAGATGCCTGTGATAAGCGGCAGGTGAGGAAACGGGCAAACATTAAGTGTAGTGGCTGTGAGGGGCGTAGATCCCCACAGATAGTGATTGAAGGTTGTTTCCCTAGAATTTGAGATGTGTGTGTGTGTGTGTGTGTGTGTGTGTGTTGGCGCCTAAAAGCTCTAAACTTCACTTCGTGGTTTTTACTTGGTTTATTTATTATGTAAATATTGATCATTTTATAGATAGTCACTTATCACCTATTTTGCTAAGTGCTAGAGACAAGTAAGACAGACCTGCTTCTGGTTCTCCGAGTGTTCAGTCTAGCGGAGGTGGGCCAGTCAATAACCAAATAATCCCATGACTATAACCGCAGACCCTGGTGAGTGTTGTAAAGGAAGACGCAGGGTAAAACGTTTTAACGGGGACATCTAAGTTGATTCTATGGGTGGTGTCAACGAATATCTCCCTAAGAAAGTGATGTTTAAATTGAAATCTGGGAGCACCTGGTTGGCTCAGTGGTTGAATGTCTACCTTTGGCTCCAGTCGGCTGCTTCTCCCTCTGCCTGTGTCTGCCTCTCTTTCTGTGTCTCTCATGAACAAATAATAAAATCTTTAAAGAAAATAAATTGAAATCTGAAGGATAAATAGGAATCTCCTAGAAGAGCATGAGGGAAAACATTCTAGGAAGAAGGGAGTGCATCTGTAAACTCCCCGAGGCAGGAAGGCTCATTGTGAGATCAAAGACTGACAGAGGAGTGTGGTAAGTGGGCAGGCAATGCCTGTCCCAATCCCTCTGTTCTTTGTAGCAGCTTGACTTCCAATCACATCCTAACATTTTAGCAAATGTAACTCAAGCCCAAAGTGCGGGTGACCTTTTTTTTCTTTTTCTTTTTTTTTGGTGGTGATTTGATTGTATGTTTGGTTATGCTGGGTGGTAAACTTCTGAGTCCGTCAAGTGTGCTATAGCTCTGTTTTCTCCTCTACCTGTTCTTTGTTTTGGTTTGGCTATTTTGTGCTTTTAATTTTCCTAGATTGAGGTAGAGAGAAGTATGTATTCAGACCATGAGCTGCGTGCATTGGATGAAGCCCGCCGACTGGCAAAGAAGAAAGCTGACTTGTATGATGAGGAAGATGATGAACAGGATATACTGCTGGTGCAGGATTTGGAAGAAGTATGGGAGCAGAAATTCCTACAGTTCAAACCTGGAGCTCGCATAACAGGTGTGTGGTCTTTTCAGGCCAGCAGGAGAGAAGGGAAAGGGGAGTATTGTGGTTCCTAGATAAAGGACATTGGCTTAGCCCCTGCTTTGTATTTTAAGTAACAAGTAATTGCAGAACTTCCTTCAGGTGGGAGGAAAATCAATCCTTTTCCCTGTTTCTCACATCCACCCTAATAAAATTTTTAAAGGCACATGTTATTTTTGAGTGGAAGGTAGGGGTGTTGGGATAACCTATTCTCTCTCAGTTAAACTTTATGAACGTTATTTGAGTTTAACTCCTAGTTCAGGTGTGAGAGTGGGGGGAAATTAAGCCTTTCCCACTAGTTTCCTGTGTTTTATCTGAAAGCTCTCCTAAAGCAGAGAATTGAGTTCTCTTATCTTTGCTTCAGAGATGAAGCCTGAAGAACAGAGAAAGTGGGGCCAAGTTAAGTCACTAATAGTGTCAAAACCAGTGAAGTAGTAGTGTTTGAAGTAGTGTGGGTAGAGCTGCTTTTCCAGAGGCTCAAAGTACTTTGTGTTGTGCTCTTCAAAGGAGAAGTTCAGCTTTTGGTTTTCTCTTCTTACATTGTAGTTTTCTTAAGATTGTGAGACTCTGAAAGAGGCCTGAATTCGAGAGATGGATCAGGATTGTAATTTGATTTTAAGAGGACAGAGGTTGTGGCTCTACCTTAAAAGAAGACTACAAAACTCTGTTCTTTCTTGGTTCTGGCAGATCACAGTCTTTTTGTCTTCTGTGATCCCCTTTTCTTCACAGAAGCCGATAAAAAGAATGACCGAACCTCACTGCAGCGGAAGCTAGACAGGAACCTTGTTCTGTTGGTCAAAGAGAAGCTTGGAGACCAGGATGTTTGGATGCTTCCCCAGGCGGAGTGGCAGCCTGGGGAGACCCTCCGAGGAACAGCGGAGCGAACCCTGGCCACACTCTCAGGTGAGTTCTCTGCTTCCCTCTGAACCTCACAAGACTCGCTTCACACTAAGCCACAGGATATGCAGGCTGACTTGTTAGGATGGCTGGAAGGATTGGAGATGGGTTGTTAATGGGAACTCTGAAATCTATGAAAGTTTCAACTAGAAAAAAAATCTTAGATTAGGCAAAAGTCTTTGTCCCAGAGAGATTTTTAAGTTTTTCTTCTATTTCTTTTTTTCCTTATATATAATATTGCATTTGGTCTTCTTGATGGCAGAAGAAATAGTTCTTTTTTTCACTTGTAAAAAGTATTTGCTTTGTTGAACTCCATATTTTTTTTCTATCCTTTGTGTGGAGTTGAATTTTCCCCCCTCAAATCTACTATTTCATTCTCCACATAATATCCACCATGTCTGCTGCTGCTTCTGAAGGGAAAGCAAGAGGTCTGTCAACAGGTTTTGATCTGGAAGTTTTAGTCAGTGGCTCCTTTCTTCATAAAGACTCTGCTTGGTCTTAGTTCCAAGCCTGGGGAGGTTGGTAAAACTGCTGGGTTGGCTGAGTAGATCTTCTTGTTCTGCCTTCACCTCCTCTATGGAACTTGGGAGTTCCCTTGTGGGTCCTTCCTCCTCCCACACCTCTCTTTGAGTGGGCCGGTGTTGCATCAGTGCACTTTGTGGTTGCCTTAATAGATTTAACAACTGCTTTTGTACCTGAAGAACGGAGAGGTTCAATTTCTGCTCAGTGAACCTTGTCTTCCCAACAACATGCACAGCCTTCATTTCCAGGTTTTCATGGTTTTGCATATTCCACAGGAAGAGATAATTCTAGTACTTTTTCAGGTTTAATTGGCCCATACCTTCTCTTGAGTCCAGTGTTGTAAGATATTTAATGGTAGTAGGTAGCCATCATAGGTCCTGCCGATTCGATGGGTCCTACTCGCCTTCTCTTTAGTGGCATTTCTGTCTCTGTTTGGAACGCCAGTGGAATTCAAAGTTCAGACAGGATTCCGATCATTAGTATTTACGCCAGATTTTCAGATTTTATGCCACTGAAAACTTCATTATTTATTATTCATAAAAATGATCATGGTGTGCTTGTTTGGCTTTCTCTTTTCCCACAATTTTGATTAGTTTAATCTATGAATTTCATGAAGTGGGTTTTATTTCATATCTGCATAGGATGAATCTTTTCCTGATCTGCTTCGCATAAACTTACCTTTTTTTTTTTTTTTAAGCAATATCATTGTACTGAGAACTTAAAAAACACAAAGTACCTTTAATTCTTTCATATCTAGAATATGGCCTGTCACTCATAATTCTCTCTTTAGCCCATACTTTAGATCCTGAAGAAGTATTTGGTGTTTCAGAACGTTTCTGTCTAGATAATCCACTGCCTTCTGAAATTGACTTTGAATTTTGAGTGTCTCTTTGAAAATGAGGACATTTTTCATTTCTTGCCTCTGGTGTCATTTGGAGGAAGATGTCTTGGTGACTCAGTAATGGACAATCTGTATTTTCCCTGAGAAAGTTGTTTTTGCTGTGATTTAGGTTCTGCCCCAGGGCCCAGTACAGGAGCAGCCAATTAGAAAGTGCCTAGACTTTCTGTAAGAGGCTTATTTACTTATCTTAAAATGGGTGGTTTGAGGGGCAAGCATTCAATTCAACACACATCTAGGGGTCTGAAAATACCCTCTAGGGATACAGGCTAGCGGGATCATCCCTGTGCTTTCCCTGTCCCCCACTGAGATTTAAAAATTTAGTGTGTATTTTCAAAATTGACAGTCCTACCACTCTCAGCCTGCACCTCTTCTTATCCTTGCAGCTTTGCTTAGTGGCCTGACACTTAACTCCTTTACCCAACTGGAAATGTCAGAGTTATCTTTGACCTCATTCTTACAGTCTGAAGTTCTCAAGTTCCACCTGGTCTATTCTAAATATTCCTCTCTTTATTCCCACAGTGTTAACTGTCACCCTTTTTGCTTCTTGCCAGATCAGGTTTTCTCATCCTTGGCACTGTTGACATTTGGGGCCAGGTAATTCTTTGGGGCGGGGGGAGGCTGTTCTGAGCATTATGGGATGGTTAGCAGCATCCCTGGCCTCTACCCGCTAGATGCCAGTAGCACTAGCCCATCCTCACTTGTCCTAGTGTAACAGCCAAAAATGTCCCTAGACATTGCCAAATATTACCCTGGGAGTGAAATCACAGTGGTTGAGAACCATTGTGCTAGACCTTTGAATTAGATGCCAAATAAATTCCCCATGGCTTTCATGTCATGCCCTTCAGTGCTGCCAGAATGAACTTTCCAACAAATCTCTCTGCCTAGAAGGTTTCCCATAAAAGTTCAGACTTGCAAGAATGGCCTATAGATCCGTTTGCTCTGGTCCTGAGCTTGCCAGTCTTTCATCTGGCTGCACATTGATGTTCCAACCTAGCAGACCTTCTGTGAGTTCCAACCTAGCAGACCTTCTGTGTTCCTCCAGTAATGTGGTCATTCATGTGTCTGTTTTGTGGCCTGCTGATCTCTGACTGGAATGGTATACTCCTCCTTGGAGTGACTACTCAGTTTTGAAGACTCGGCTTATACATTATACCTTCTGTGGTGGAACCTTCTCCAAGCCTCCATGTAGACAGAACTAATCCTCCCTGTAGGTTCCCATAGTATTTGTGTGTGCCTTGATTCACATTATGCAACATTTACTCTGAGCCTACCATTTGCTGGATACTGTCTGGGCAGTGGGGTTACAGTGATGAATAGGACACTACCCCTGCTCTATGGGAGCTTATGTTCTAGTGGAGTATGTGCTCTTTCACTTACTTCCATTGCCTGGTAATCTGTTTATTGACACATTTTTCCCCCAGCTATAATTCTGACTCCTTTGAAGGTATAGACAGGATCTATCCCCTTCCATCCTTCCAGCTCTTAGCACAGTGCCTGGCTCACAGCTGAGTGTTTACTGAATATGTAGATTTGGCAGTGTCAGTACCACTTTACTGGCCCTGCCACCAGCGCAAACACCTGCCAACAAAGCAGGAGCCAGTGTGTGACCCTTTGCTCCTTGGCCACGAAAGGCCTGGGGGCTTGCGAGAGCAGGAGTGAGACAGAATGGAGTGGGGAGGGGACCTTCACCATGCTTCCGTGTCCTCCTTGTCACCTAGGAGGTGGCATCTGGGTTTCCTGCCAGGATCACTGTGTTCAGATGCTCAGCTTCCCTCACACATATGTGAGTGACGCTTGCTCTCCCTCTCGTCTGCCACGCAGAAAGGGCTTCCACCTTGGCACAGCTTTTCCTCCTCCTAACGTTCCCGCTGTAATGAACAGACATGAAAGGAAACATACGAAAGACACATTGACATTAAACGGTGCATAACAAATAAAATGTGTTGATTTATTGTGAAGTTATTAAAATGGTAATATAGAATAATTAAAATGACAAAAGCTCAAGAAATGTAGAAGTGTACACCCATATATATATGTATATATGAGTCAGAGTCCATTTCTTTCCTCCCCATTGGCACCTCATTTCCCACGTCCTGCAAGATGGGCTTCCTCCAGGTGGAATTCATGGTGAAGGATGGACACATGTACGTTTTTGTTGGCTGCTGCCCGGTCCTGCAGAATGTACATAATGCTGGACATTTTCAGGTCTGGTGTAAGGAGTGCCTGCTTGTCTAGGCCCCACCAACATATGGAAACGTCTCCTTAATTTTTGCTTATCCAGTCAGTAAAAAATGGTCTCTTTTGGATTAGCAGTTTCCTGCTTGCTAGTAAGATTGACCGTATTTTATTTTCATGGGTTTATTGGCTGCTGAAATTTCTCCATGATCCTTTGCTCATCTTGTAGTGAACTGTTTCTTTTTTCTTCTTGATTTGACTGCATTTTTTAATCTGTTTTTCCAGATTATAGAAAAATATATATTCAGTGAAATAAGTGGAAAAATTCGGGGAAGTATAAAGAAGCTTGCCAATGTAGTTCCACCACTCATAGATACCCACAGCTGACATTTTGTGTTGTAGATGAACTCACGTCATGTATCAGTTCTTCATCGGATGCTCCAATAGTGTGTTGTTGTTTTTTTTTTTTTCTGTAAAGTTTTTATCTATTCATGAGATACAGAGAGGCAGAGACATGGGCAGAGGGAGGAACAGGCACTGGGGGTTGGAGGGGTGCCCAGTGTGGGACTCCATCCCAGGACCCCGGGATCACAACCTGAGCCAAAGGCAGATGCTCAACCACTGAGCCGCCCAAGCGCCCCCAGCAGTGGAGTGTTTTTGTGTTTTTGTTTTTTTAGTACTAAGAGAAGCAATTTGTTATATGTGGTGAAAAAAAAATTTTTTTTTTTTTTAAAGATTTTATTTATTCATGAGAGACAGAGAGAGAGAGGCAGAGACACAGGCAGAAGGAGAAGCAGGCTCCTTGCAGGGAGCCCGACGTGGGACTCGATCCTGGGTCTCCAGGATCATGCCCTGGGCTGAAGGCGGTGCTAAACCGCTGAGCCACCCAGGCTGCTCTGAAAAAATTGTTAAAACAGTTTCTAGTACATGTAGTATAGGGTAAGAAGTAATATTTACTGTTTTAGAGGCATCTGCTAGTAACAGTGTTTGGTGTATCCTTTTATTTTTTATTTATTTAAATTTTTTTTTTGGTCTTTTTAGGAATTACAAGCACATACATACTTCATCTGTTTTCCCCCCCCCGCACATAGTAGGAGCATGGTTATATACCTTCGCTTCTCTTCTTCGCAGCTTTTAAGCATCTCTCTGTATCAGCATGTGAAGCCATACCTTAACGCTTTCTGACACGAGCATATGATTCATAATATACATGTGCTACAGTTCATTTAACCAGTCTTGCTTTTACAAATAAGCTGTAGTGAATGTCTTGTGTACCTACCTTTGGTCACATGGGCAGAGAAACATTTCTGGGAAGATCAAGTTCTAGAAGCCAAGTCGCTGGATGAAGGGGTATGCATAAGGTACGCATAATTAAAGTTGATAATTCTTGCCAAAAATAGAGGTTAACACTAATTTCTACCCCCCTGATGGTGTGAGAGTGCTCATTTTTCTCTTGATAAGCAGTGTACAGCTCAAAGTTTTGGGACTTAGTAATGACATGTTGTTTGAATTCTTATTTCTTTAATTGTTAATAAGATTGAGCATCTTTTAATGAGTTTATAGGTCAGTGGTATTTATTTTTATGTGAACTTCTTGTTCTATGCTTAGTTCATTTTTCTTTTGGATCTATTGGCTTTTTCCACATTGATTTCTAAATACTTATACCCGAAATTACTCTTCCTTTGTGGAGTGTGTTGAAATATTTTTGTTAGTGTGCCATTTTGTCCTTGACTTTTATGCTTTGCTTTTCTTTATAGAAAGATTTAGTTTTATGTAAATAAAATGTTTTTTTCTTTTACAGATTTTTAAGATTTGTGTCTTGGTGAGGGCTTTCCCTCTCAAAAATGATATGGAAAGTATCCTACTTTTTTTCCTAATGCTCTTTCAGTTTCTTTTTTCTTTAATGAAAAATTTGAAAATACAAAAACATTCAGAAAATATTAAACATCTATGAAACCACCATCCAGAATGCACAATCCTTTTATGAAAGTTAAATTTCTATTCTTAAATCTTTGATCCGTGTAGTGTCAGTTTTGATGTAAGGACTGAGGTTGGTGGAATCCAGCTTCATTTTTCCTGTTGAGCTAGCCAGCTTTCCAAATGCCAGGATTCATTGGTCCTTTCCCCTTCCTTTGAAATGCTCGCTAGGTTGGGGTTAAACCTTTGTTATAGATTCTAGGTAAATTCCAACCACCTGTCTGTGTCTTTTAACTATTGATACGATGTTTTCACCCTACAGAAGTCAAATTGGGTCCTCTTTATGCTTTTCAAGTGACACTCCCTTTAAAAGGCTAAGAGTGGGGCAGCCCCGGTGGTGCAGCGGTTTAGCGCTGCCTGCAGCCTAGGGCGTGATCCTGGAGACCCTGGATCGAGTCCCACGTCGCGCTCTCTGCATGGAGCCTGCTTCTCCCTCTGCCTGTGTCTCTGCCTCTCTCTCTCTGTCCCTATGAATAAATGAATACAATCTTTAAAAAAAATAAATAAATAAAAGGCTAAGAGTGGGCAGCCCAGTGGCTCAGCGGTTTAGCGCCGCCTTCAGCCCAGGGTGTGATCCTGGAGACCTGGGATCGAGTCCCACGTCGGGCTCCCTGCATGGAGCTTGCTTCTCCCTCTGCCTGTGTCTCTCATGAATAAATAAATAAAATCTTTAAAAGATTAAAAAAAAATAAAAGGTTAAGAGCTTTGCTTTACAGATACCCAGTGTAATAGTCCTTCATTAACAAGTCCTTCATTAACAAGTCTAGAAGCTTGGTGCCCTGACTCCAGGTAATGGTGTCTGAACTGCATCACTAACTTCAGTTTGAGAGTAGTAGCTTGGCACATGGGATGGATCCAGTGAATCTGGAGCCCATGAGCCCATGGGCCAGGAGCATTTGGATGGAGATGGGGAGAGGCTCTTCAGGAATGACCCTCGTCCTCACTCCCAGGGATTGCTTTACCTCACACTGGAAATGACTCTCACAGAGACCCCCTGGTGTTTGAGGGGCCAAAAGTAAACAGATGGGTGCATCCTCATCTTCCAAATCTTCCCCTCTTCCCTTCAGAGAACAACCTGGAAGCCAAGTTCTTGGGAAATGCCCCCTGTGGCCACTACAAGTTCAAGTTCCCTCAGGCATTGCGGACAGAGAGCAGCCTTGGTGCCAAAGTATTCTTCTTCAAAGCCCTGCTATTAACTGGAGACTTCTCTCAGACCAGCAAGAAGGACCATCACGTCTGGGTCTGTAAGGAGGAGCTGGGTGACTATTTGAAACCCAAGTATCTGACCCAGGTTA
Source organism: Canis aureus (assembly GCF_053574225.1). Classification (NCBI taxonomy): domain Eukaryota; kingdom Metazoa; phylum Chordata; class Mammalia; order Carnivora; family Canidae; genus Canis; species Canis aureus. The sequence goes on along the minus strand of NC_135612.1, from coordinate 52,531,406 downwards.
GGAGATTTCTTTTGGACCTATGATGGGCAGTGCCACCTGTGGACAATACTCGACCAGGCCTGGGACGGTGCCTCAAGGACATCATGTACTTATCCCGTCTTTGCAGGGAACAGCATGCAGCCAACTAAATTCAGAGAAATAAACAAGTTTATCATTGTGTGGGTCTCAGCTGATTTGTCCTTCGAGGATGACTGGCTTTTCCCTGTGCAGAGAGAGCTGTCCCGTAGGCTGCCTTTCCCTTGTTTCCAAGCTGATAGTTGTGTGTTGCATTACTTCATAGTGAATCAATTGGTTTCCTGGGCCCAGAAAGAACCAAAGGAAATGACCTAAGAGCCCTGAGTTCTATAAAAGCTAGTCTCATGCAAAGAAGGTAGTTCTACGCAGTTCCTTAGCCATTATCCATTTTGTGTTTTCCTCCCTTTGTTTTTGATATGGAGGTGTATCAGGCCAGCCTAGGAAATTATTTCTTCCTTTTTCTTTTCTTCTCTCTTTTTTTAAGATTTTTTTTTTTTTTTTTTTTTTTTTTTTACTTTTTTACTTTTTTAAAGATTTTAACTTTTTTGGAGAGGGGCAAAGGGAGAGAGGGAAGCAGACTTCCTATTCAGCAGGGAGTCCAACCTAGGGCTCAATCCCAGGAGTCTGAGATTATGACCTGAGCCGGAGGCAGACACTAGGCTGGCTGAGCCATGCAGGAGCCCCCTTTTCTTCTCTTTGTTTTCTTTTTTTAAGCATTTTGTATTTAAGCATTTGAATTTAGTCCTACCTGTTTTGAAACAGTTGTGTGAAATAAGCAGGGTCCGATTGCCCTCTCCATTTTATAAATGGGGGAGTCATGGCCATATGGGATTTAGGCTGAGAATCTTAGGTCACTGATGGTACAGGAGGAGAAGGCTGACCTCTTGCTTCTGGTCTTGGGTTCTTGATCCCTCCTTCTGTTGCTTGAGTCCTCACTGGTCCCAGTGCTTGGCAAATGGGAGGTACTCTGAACATTTGTTAAATGATTAGAAGAGAGGGAAGGTCTCAGGCATGCCTCTGCACAGGATGGCGGTTCCAGTAGCAAGGCTGCTGTCCTGAATCCCAGTTTCCTGCTCTCCTCTCAGCCTTCTGGGTTAAACAGACTGGCCTGTCTGATGTAAGGTGGTGAAATGGAATTCCTGTTTCTGCTTCAGATGTAGCCTTTCATTCTGAGTCAGGGAAGTTGCTTTCCATGATCAAAATGAAGGTGCTTAGTCCTGATATGCCGTCCTTCCTCTGTACCCCCATGTGCCTGCTCTTCCCCCTCATCTCAGAGGGAGATGTCCTCCAGCTGAGGCTTGCAGATTTCATGGGCAGTTGTGATGCCCTGGGAGTGAGAGGTGGGTGCTAGGAGAGGGCAGATGGAGGACCAGGGGTGCATTTCTCTTTCAGGGTTTCAGGGTGAGTTGTGTATGTGAACTATACTGCTATACTGCGAACTATATTCGCCTGAGGGACCTCCAGCCTAGAACGGAGGGAATTCCCAGAGTGAGGTGGAGACTGTGGTGTTGTGATTTATAATAAATATACATTTGGTCTCTGTATCCACTCCTTTCATAAAACTAAAACCTGTGGAATTTCCTGTGCTTAGAGCAATCAAGGTGTCTTCTGTCATGTTAATGAGGTGAGTTTTGGGGAGCCCCTTGTAACCTAAGGATTGGGGCTGGTTGCCAGGGAAGCCAACCATGTGACTGGAGGGTGGGAACTTTAGTCTAACTCCCTGACCTGGGAGTGGGAAGGACCTAGATGGAGTTCAATCACCAATGGCCAGTAATGGAATCAACCTTGCCTAAGAGATGAGTCCTTCATAAAAATCCAAAAGGATGGGTTCAGAGAGTTTCCAGGGTTGGTGACCACTTGGGGATTTGGGGAGAGTAGTACAGTCCTAAGACAGCATGGAAGCTGTGCCCCCTTGTCCCCCATCTTGCCCTGTGCATTTCTTCCATCTGGCTGCTCCTGAGTTTATTCCTTTTATAATAAACTAGTATTCTAGTAAGTAACCTGTTTCTCTGAGTCCTGTGAGCCATTCTAGCAAATTAATTGAACCCAGTTTGGTAGTGGGGGTGGGGGGGAATGTCTTGGAACATCTGATGAACCTGTTGTTCAAAAGCACTAGAGCCTGGACAGGTGATTGGCATCTGAAGGATGGGGGGACGCGGGAGGTATCTTGAAGGACTGAGCCCTTAACCTGTTGGATCTGATGCTCTCTCCAGGTAGATGGTGTGAGAAGGGAGCTGAATTGTAGGACACCCAGCTAGTGTCTGAGAATTGCTTTGCGAGTGGGAAGAACTCACACACTGGGATTGGTACCAGAATCTTTTTTTTTTTAAAACAGTTTAGTGTTTCTTTGTTTTGTTTTTTAAAGATTTTATTTATTCATTCATTCAATGAGAGACACAAGGAGAGAGAGAGAGGGAGAGACACAGGCAGAGGGAGAAGCAGGCTCCATGTAGGGAGCCTGATGTCAGACCCAGGCCCAGGGCTGAAGGCTGCTAAACCGCTGAGCCACCCGGGCTGCCGGGTAGCAGAATCTTAATGACTATTCTTAAGATGCTCTGTTTTGTTATCAAGTTGTTTCTTTAATGGGAAATAACACATACAATTGGTAAATAGAGAAACAGTGTCAGGATAACGCAAAATTAGGTTAGTTCGTATAACATTTTCCCCAGAACATTAATATTTTGAAGTGATCAGGGACAGGATTGAATTACCTTAAGAAAAAAAAGCCGCAAATTTTATAGAAGTGCCTTCCTTTATTACGAATAGTGGCTGGTTTAGTAGCTTCAAAAATCACTGTTAGTGACTCCACGGTGTTAGGCTGTCTGGGGAAATGGAGTGGAAAGAAAGATGCTGGGAAGGCACCACCCTCCCCTTTGTTTTACAGAATTGATGAAGAAGGTCCCTTCCTGGATCACGTTTTTTATTTTGATGGAACTAGTCCCTGTGTGTCAGGAAGAAGCATGAGCCCCGGGAGCAGAGGCTCAAAGGACCAGTGCACATGCCCAGTGGGGGCTTAACTGCAGCAGCGTCACTGGGTTATTTGTGCCCTGGCCACAAGATCCCATAGTATCTGTGTTGTCTGCTCTAACCCCCTTTTCCCAGAAGCCTTGTTATTTTTGGAGTGTGATCTTGCAGAATGCAAGCTCTTTTGGCATTACAGTCAAAATGACTATTTGCTGAATGCCGGCCTGAATCTTCTACCGGCTGGCAAACATGACCAAAAAATCGTTTCTAGTGTATCCTCTGGGGAAAAGATCATCAGGGAACCAGGAGGTGATGTTCTCTGTGTTTTATGGAGACCTTTCAAGAGAATGAGGGGAGGAAGGAAGAGTTAAGGTGTGAAATGCGGGCATCAGGAGTTGTGGTCTGAGGTGTGTTTGTGCACCCTTAGAAGAAAATGCAACTGTGTCTGTGTAAGACACATGAAACAGACTACCAAGCTCACTAGAAGTCTCCTCTAAAAGTTTAGGGTCCACCTGGTCCCTTGCCTTCCCAAGTGATTTCTAGTCACTTCCGTTTTTTTACCTTTGCTATTACTATGGAGAAAATATTAACCACTCTTAAAAAAACTTGTTTTCCTAGTAACCCAGCCTGAAGAGTACTTCCCTCTGTACCTTTTCTGCACCATGTAGGTGCTTCTAGACTTAGCACTTTATAAGACAATGAGTTGTCTGCCTCCTACACCTAACTGAACTTCTGAGTCCTAGGACAGAGCCTGCCTCATGGCCACCCTTTAAAAAATTATTTAAGTGAATCACTCCTCCCCTTTGAGCACTGAACTTAGGAGTCAGGAAACCTGGGTTTGAATTTCTTTTGACCTTAGGTAAGTGTCAACCGAGAAGGAATTCACTGAAAATTTAAGCAAACTGCAAATTATTTGGGTAGTTAGTTCTGCCGTTTGGGATACACGGTCTCAGGTAAAAACCTTACTGCATCCTGAGGAAGACAAAGAAGGGGCAGAGTGAAAAAGGCAAAAGGTCACAAGTACAGCTCTCATTCAGGTCCTCTATGTAAAACGGGGATTGAAACTAGGTTAACTAGGGGGCACTTACTTAGGTGGCTCAGTCAGTTAAAACGTCTTGCCTTCTCAGGGTCCTGGGATCGAGTACGTGCCAGCATGGGGTTCCCTGCAAGGAGACTGATCTTCCTTCTGCCCCTCCCCACCAACTCCTCTCTCTCAAATAAGTAAAATCTTTTTTAAAAAAAGGAAACTAGGTTAACTGGGGTTGGTTGGGCCAATATGCAAATGAAGGATTGAATTGGCTGTTTTCAAAGTGAAGAAGAGATGATTCAGGGGTGGTGAGTAAGGGAAGTCCTGGCTGAGGGCTTGTCGCTGGCAAAAAGTTCCTAGTTCCTCTGATAAGGATGGGCATAAGTTTCTCCATCCTTGTGGCCTCCTGACCCTATCTTAAAGACATTCTCGGGGTGCCTGAGTGGTGCAGTCATTTGATCCTCCAACTTTTGATTTAAGCTCAGATCATGATCTCAGGGTTGTGAGTTGTGGAGCTCTGTGTTGGGCTCTGCTCTCATGAGTGCTCTGAGTAGGCTTGTCCCTCCCTCTCTCCGCTTCCCCACCTACCCCCTCATTCTCATGTGCATGTGTGCACTCTCTCTTTCTCTCAAATAAATAAAACCTTTGAAAAAATAAAAGACATTCTCTCACTTAGACTTGCTTTCTCCATCCTGAAATCCCCTTTTACACAAGTTGCTCGTACTACTGGCCAAGTGGAGAAGCTGTACTCGGGACCCTACCTACACCTTACGTTTCTATATAAACTAGACATCATGAGCCCTGGTTTATAGATGAGAAAATGGGGAGTTTAGTTAACTTGCTTAGGGTGACTCACTAGTAAGTCCTGGATCAGCACTTGAACTCAGATCTATGCACAAAGCTAGTTCTTAAGTTTTCTTGACTTAACCTTTCTCATCCATAAGAGGAAGATGATCCTCTTTCTCAGGTATTCTGATAATTTATGTGAGAATACTTCACACTGTGTCTGGCTTGTTGTAAACACTAAGCAAATGTTTGCCCGTTCCAACGTATTTCGGCTCCTGAATGCTCCCAAACCCACCTGTATCATCTTTAGCTTTTGCAGCTCCCAGTCTCACCTTTTCCAGGTGATGCCTTGTAGCAACCAAGTGTTTCTGACCTATTTGGAAAGGGACATGGGAAACTGGAGATTGATGGACTTCAGCAGACGATTTCGAAATGGGTGGGTGGCAGGTCAGCCCCCTAACCACATGCAGCTGGCTGGACATGCCAGCCTTGTCCCACCCTGGACCAGGCAGTCCAGAGCCATGGTTAGGTGCTGGCCTTCGGAGCACTGACAACAGGATGGACTTGCAGTCCTGTTCTGTTACCCCAGCAGGGGGGAACACACAGCTAAAAGGTCACCAACCCAATTATTAAGAGCTCACAGATCACTAAGCTGCAGGCACACACAGCAAGTTAAAGGCTGTTTGCCTAAAATATTAGGGCAGCTTCCGTGCCCCCTTCTCTGCTGTATTTATTTCCTAGAAGCCTGGATGATAGCCAGCCCCTGCAGGCTATCTGTCACCTCCCACCTGCCTTGGAATGTCAGTGCGAAGCCCACAGGAAGGGAAGGGGGGAATCGCTCTTCTTGCTTCCAGGAGAGGAGTCCAAAATAGACAGGCGCAGCGATAGGTCCAGGCAGCTGAATCACTGCTGCAGCTGAGGGGTGCTCTGCAAATCGGGTTATGGATGGCCAGAGAGGGCATTACTTACTAGTCCAGAGCAAGGAATAGGTGCGTGTGCATGTACACATATGTGCACGCACACACACATGCACACACGTGCACACACATCAGCTACCCTGACCCAAGTCATCCTCAAATGGACGGAGGAGTCAGCACCAGATTTTGTTGAGAGGATTTGGCAGCACAGACACACCATTAATTTTCTGAAGGTACCCAGGCCCCGAGTATCTGCTAGGGGGCTGAAGAAGGGGCTAATGTGGGGAGAGAGACCCCCGGGTTCTCTGTTGGCCCAGAAGGGAGAAATTGGCTCTAATAGAATCACATGAGGGCCACTGAGGATAACAGGACTGTTGGCAAAACTGGGAACATCCTGAGACTACAGGGTTTGGCAGGACACCTCCAGGACACCTCCAGGTCAAGATGCCTTGGGGTAGATAGGGCTGAGAAGAGAGAGGACACCCCACACTAAGCAGCAGTAGAGGTGGAGAGGGGTGAGGCAGGGCTTCAGGATCCAGGCGGGGTTGCATCTTACGCACGAGCACCACAAGGTGGCAGAATTTGCTTGACAACCACTTTGTCCCTTGCAATCTCTGCACCTGGCCTTAGGCCACTGCCTGGAGAGGCTTCCTGCCCAGGCCCTGCAGAACCCCAGTGCCATGTCCCCTGGGGCCAAGGGGCAACCTGAAGCTGACGTGCCACTGGCCAGCCCAGATGCAGGGCATGTTCCGTACTCTGCTTCATTCAATTCTCCTGTCAGCCCCATGTGGCAGCAGACAATCTTGGGGAGGTGAAGGGACACAGGCCTCGTAGCCAATGTGTGGTGGAGCCAAGATCGAACCCAAAGCCACCACTGCCCCATGCTGCCTAGACAGCCTTCTTTGTATCATTAAGTTCCCACACCTGTCACCAAGGGGCTGTCTGCTGCCGGAAAGGCCCTAACAGGAGTAGTTTGGGAGCATAGGAAGAAGATTTGGAGTTGAGAACAATGAGACTGAACGGAGCTTGAAACCATTGAACTTGGAGAATGATAAGAGTAGTGATCCTCACGTCTGCATGTTACTTCTACAAGGGAAGTCAATCAGGCTCCTTTGGCTCAGAGGCAGTAAGCTTGAAATGCAGCAGGAGGGATTTCGGGGAGACTACAACATGAGAAGACTTCCTTGACGTTTAGGATTATTAAACATCAAAGTGAATCCCTGAAACATTTCACTGACCATTCAGCAAATATTTGTGGAGGAGATGGTTTGATTGCCAAGCACTGAGGATAAAATGTTGATCAAAATACTCCTGGCCAACGTCTTCTCGACAGTTTAGTGCTGAGGGTGGCAGCAGGAAACAGACCCATCAACTAGCAAAAGGGAACTGCGCCATGGGAACCCAAGAGGTTGGTCTGGGGCCCAGTAAGGGCCTCTGGGACACACATGGCTAAGCTGAGGCCTGAAGAGTAAGGAGGACTGAGCTGGGGGAGTAGAAGGAGTAGGGAACATGTGCCCACAGAGGCCTGAAAGAAGTTCTGTGAGGCTGGAGTACAGTACATGTGGGAATTATTTTGCAATGTCTTAAAGACGCTTAACAGTTGTGTTGTCTGAAGGATGACTTCCATCCTTCCATCCTGCCAACCAAGAGAATGGGTTCCATCATCTCTTATTATGGTGAAGCCACATCTTCTCCCGGGGGCTGGATTCTAAAGTCAGTGCACAAATCATGTGCAAAGCTACTACTGAACCATCATTTAGAAAGATTTTGCTGGTGTTTCTTCCAATGATGGAACCAATCATGGTTTATTTGGTTGAGCACAAGATTAACTGGTGGCTTGTGCTCAGGGGCTAGGTCATATAAAACACTAGGACTCCCATACCTGTTACCAAGGGGAAATTGACTGCAGGTGTATGTACCCTGAGGAAGGGCCCGAATTGGGGGCAGTTTGGAGGAACATGAAGGTTCTTTTCTTGAGATGCTCACACAAAGATAGGCTTTCAATATCCAAGGTGGAGATGCCTTACCCATTGTAGGCTTACTCCAGAGCAGGAGCCCATGGGAGCAGTAGCCTCATTTACAGTGGATGGAAATGCCCATACTGTTTACACATTATTAGTCTCACCTTTAAAATCCCTGAATAGTATTTTGAATTCTTAGAAGTCAAAGGTTTATATGATGTGATTCTATGGGTATTTATCTGGTTCCCACTTGTTTCTGTAGCTCCCTGCACACTCTCATCTGCACTGGCTAATTATCAAGCAATGAAGCATATGTTTTAACTCATACACCCCAAAGAGACTTGATCTTAAGGGTGACAAATTGGCACATTTTTTTTTTTTTTAAGAGGAGAGATTTGGGTTTAGGAAAATTCTTAAGCCAGAGATGGGAGTGAGTAAGTGATTAAGTTGGGTAATTCTAGCCTCAGCCAGTAAGAATATGGAGTGATTGTAGCAATGATTGTAGATTTTATGTATGGCACACAAACTGTCTGAAAGTGGTTCCAAAAACTTCACTGAACTGTAGCTGCATCAATAAAATAAGAATTTGGGGGATCCCTGGGTGGCTCAGCAGTTTACTGCCTGCCTTCGGCCCAGAGCGTGATCCTGGAGTCTGGGATCGAGTCCCACATCGGGCTCCTTGCATGGAGCCTGCTTGTGTCTCTACCTCTCTCTCTCTCTGTGTCTCTCATGAATAAACAAATAAAATCTTAAAAAAAAATAAAATAAGAATTTAAATTTTTAGAAGGTGACTGCTTTGGAGCAGGTGACACTCATTTGGATGGAAAAGTATGTTTGTTTAAAAAAAAAAAGATGTTCCTTATATTCCTATTCATATACATCCTTCTCTGAACACCATCCTCATAGCCATTTTGTGTGCATACATGGCAATGACATGTTTTGTATACATATCCATCCCTGACAGAGACATACAGCCACATTTTCTACCACGTCCATAAAGAACATTTTAGTATACTTCCTTTCTGCCATCCCCATTTCTCATCAGTCTCTCACACAGCCACACACACACCACCCCCCACACCCTTGAACATCATGCCACACAGCTTTGAACATTCACATCACACGTACACATAGCTTTGAGCATTCCCAGCACACACACACCTCTTTGAACATTCCCAGCACACACACATACCCCAAGAGCTTTAAGTATTCTCATCACACATACACATACCCTTGAACACTCACATCACACACAAACCCTTGGATGCTGGCTCCTATCACACATTTATACAAACCCTTGAAATCCATCTGATACACACACACACCCTTGAACAGTCACCCCAAAAGAAGCACATGCACATTCTATACACATGGACCTTTGAAACAGATAATGCACATGCGCATTCTTGAGCATTCACATCACACACAGACTTGAATATTCACCTCACATGCTGCTTGGGTCATTTGCCTGTTGCTCTCAGATCCGCTCCTCATACTTTCCCGCTGTGCTCTATAGCGTGTGTGCATGCATGCATGTGCATGCATTGAGGTGGGTGCTGACCCCTGAAAGTTGAGTTTTCCAAGCTTCCTTGCCGCTGGGTTCCAGTTGGGTTTGGCCAGTATGAGGTACTGGTGAGAGATGGGAAGGTGGAGGGAGGACCAAGTGTTTCTTCTCATTCTTTGCATAGGTGGCACTCCCAGCATGCTCTCTGTAGTCCCACCTTCCACTAGCAGCCTTTTTCTTGATTCCAGTTCCTGCAGGTTGATCAGGACTCCTGGCAGCACCACTTCCTTCCTCTGTCCTTCCACTCCAGGGGTGGTGGTAACCTCTACTCTTGCTCATCTCTGGACTGTTTCCCCATCCTCTGTTTTTGTTCAGTCTTTTCAAACACCTGTGTAAGTAGTTCCCTGGATTAAATTCCCTCTTCCTAACTATTTGGCATGGGTGGCTTTTCCCTAACTGGACCCGACTGCTGCTCTGCTGACATCCACACTTGGGAATAGTCTCTTCCCTAACCAACAGACTTTCTTCCAACTGTGCTCAGATCTTGGTTGGATCAAATGCTGGCATGGAGAAGGTGTTGGGTATTTGTTGAATGAATAAGTACAGCGGCCCCTCCTCCCTGTTCCAGCATATAGTGGGGACAGAACTTGTTGTATTCCTGGACTGAGTGGCTTGGGGGCATTTTCAGCCCTCCCTGGATGGGTCGCAGATGACAGCAGTGAACCCAGCCTCATGAGATCCAGGTCATCCCAGCCAGAGCCCATGTGGAGAGTAGAGCATGAACAGCCCTTGGCTGAGTCATGGAAACTTTCTTGGAGCCTAATGTGTAACCAGATTTTGCATTAGTAGGCTAGATATGATTTTAGAAACACAGAGACTCTCAGTGCCTGAGATAAATCAGAGAAAATGGAGATGTCTCTCTTTCCCTAGTGGTTTGGGTGCACCTGTGCTCTGAGCATGGGCCCCCAAATCTAAATCCCTGCTTCAGAAATTGATTGGGGCAAGCTGTTCTTTGTTTCAGCATTCTTGCCTAGGGAATCCTGAGCAACTGTTACCCATTGCTTATTCCAGTCTATAGAATGTCTAAGAAACCATCTGATCTTGAACAAGTGCCTCCATGTGAACAAGCCTCCATGTGAACCTTGGCTTTCTCATCTGCAACATAAAGAGGCTGGATTTACAATGCTGGTAGGGGCTGTGGTGAGCTGGTGATTAGGTGTTGGTGATCGGGGTGGGTCCCGGACAGTACATGTGTTGTCCACAGGGAGGCTCTACACACAAATGCATACACAGCCCCAGATTCTCCAGGCCAAAAGCTGTGCTGCCCCGTGGCTTTACAAGGCACATGGGGCCCCTCCGCAGAGTCTCCCTGCACGCGTATGCCTCTGAGTGGCCACCTACTTGTTGCAAACGGAGTTAAGGCATTGAAGGCCAATGCAAACATGCAATGATATGGTGAGGCCGAAGTCATCAACTAAGGCATTAACGCATTAAATGAGCTCATAAGAGTTAGGCAGAATTATGGAGAGGTTGTGGGAACTCAGGGGAGGTAAAATTTGAGAGGGAAGACACAGCCAGGGGAAATAAGTAATAATGCCAGCATCCAAATATTTTCACAGGTATTTGATTCATTTTTGCATCTTTTTACTTCAAGCAGACCGTGTGCCATGTCCTCTGTTGTCCAGTGTCCCACACTTAAGTGGACTTTGCAACAGGCCTGAGGAAGGCAGGGCTGTATCAGCATTCCTGGCAGACAAGGGAAGCCAAGAGCTGGGGATGTGAAGTGGCATCGCCCTTGTCCTACACCTAGTGAGTGGCAGAGCAGGGACTTCAAGTCCTTGTGAGGCAGGAGGACACCCCTGTGTATTGGACATAGTCAAGAGGGTGGTCACCTGCCTCAGGGTGGCCTTGAGTGATTCCATCTGGCGAGCAACAGCTCCTGACATGTGACAATAAGTGATGCTGGCTGGATTCTCTAGGTCAGTGGATGGAGCAGGTGAGATCCTTTACATTTTAGTGTGATGAGGCGTCTCTAGTCTTGGATCTCATGCAGAGCCAGAGGCAAAGGCGAGAGACCCCAGGGAGGCCTGACTCCCAGCCTGGGGCTTCTGTTAGACACCATGTGGAGTCTGCCTGGCCTCAGTATGAGATCCAATCCCTTCTGGAAGGCTCTGAGAACCTAGGATTCTCCCTTCTTGTCTCCAAATTCCAGGCTCTGAGGAACCCGCATGGCCATGGTGACAGGCTCCTTGGCCCTTATGACCCCCTCCCGGGAGACCAGGGAGTGTACTGCACATGGGGGCCTGTACAGGTAGAGAGGGCTAGGCTCTTTGCTCTGCACAGCTTTCCCTTGGATTACAAGATAATGCATATGAAGGAACATTAGCTCATCCAAGTTTATGGATTTTGTGGAAATCAAATTGTAGTAATCTCTCTGACCATCTGGTCTTGGTGCCGGTAGCCAGAATCTCCCAGAAACCTTCTCAGGTCCACATGTAGGGCTGGGGCTGGGGCTGGATGAGATCATTGTGCCCAGGGCCAGGCCAGGATTTTCCAAGGGGTCCGGATGGGTTTCTGCACCCAGTACCTGAGTGAGGAAGGCAGGACAGGGGTCCACTATAGCTTCAGGAGGGATGTGAATACCCATTCATTACCACTAATAGCACATATGGATGGTCCACCTGTTAGTGTAATGAAAACTCAACCTTGCATTTTAGAAGGCATCATTAGGCACATTTCTAGGGATTGGGGGAGGTGAGGGTGGCTTTTCTTAGATGCAAACATCTTCCATCCTCCTTAAAGAGTGCAACCTGAACAATGGAGTACACTTCTGGAGGCCTGGGTCTTCCCTGCCTGTGAGAAATTGAAGTCAGATTTTCTATAGCTAGTCATTCGGGCTCTGCTTTCATGGGTGACAGAGAGCCCATAGCCCACTGAAGCTTTTGAGTGAGAAAGAAGTGCAGCAGGACAGTGTGATATAGAGGTGAGGCGTATGGACTCTGGCTCTAAACGATCACGTTTGTTTTTTTTTGTTTTTGGAGAGGGAGGGCGGGGGAGAGAAAATGGCTCACCCTGCACCCATGGCACCTAGGTTGCTACATGGAGCCCGACACAGGGCTCAATCTCATGACCCTGAGATCACGACCTGAGCCAAAATGAAGAGGCAGACGTTTAACGTACTGAGTCCCCCAGGTGCTCCTAAACAATCAAGTTTGAACTCAGCTCTGCCACTTAAAGGCTGAATAGCCAATAGCTAAGTGGCCTTGGGCAAGTCATTTGACTTCTCTGCACCTCAGTTCCTCATCTGCAAAATGGAATATAAATAAGATGGACTAGTGGGGATAGTCTGACCCAGGAGTGTGTGGAAGAACGGGTGTCTAGAGGTGGTCGGCAGTGGGGAGGGAGTGCTGTTTTGTAGTACCTGCCAATCTCCATGGTGTAAACACTCCCACTCTGGCTAGTTTTGAGCCACCATGGTGGTGTCACTAACTGAGGAATTAGGAAGAGGTGCCCATATTTGGCTCTCAAGAGCTGGCAGGAGCTCTGGCCTGGTACCACTGATATGATAAGGCTGCTTAAGAAATACTACAAATTAAAAAAAAAAAAATACTACAAATTTTCATGCTGGCTGGTAAATAGGTACTGCCTCATGAGTCCTACTCCTAATCCGTTAGCCCTGGCCCCTTCCATCATGCTCCTCCCAGACGTCCCACAGGCCTGTTAACCCTGTCCCCTGATTTGGCCAATATCTGTTCTAACACGTTAAGGCTGGGCCAGACCAGTAGGCAAATTACTGGAATATCATGAGTCTGCAACCAAAAGGTGCCAGGACAGTAGGCTGATGACCCCAGCTTGTGGATATGATTCCCAGGTCCACCACTGTCAGCTTCCTGCCCATTGTGTTCGCCAGAACAGCTAAGAGACAGAGCTCTGTATCTGGTGGAACTGGGCAACAGGGAGTACACATTACTGTTAAAACAGAGTTTGCACATGATTTGCTTAAATGATTAAAAATTGTAATCAATATGAACTGCTTCACCAGGTTGGAATGCAAATACTGTCACATTTCTTTAATTTCTTCAATTAATTGCTTGAGCAGTCTTTATTATTCAGAAGTCCAGGATCTCTCTTTTGAGGCTTCCTGCCCTCATTGAATTGTTGGCTCAGTATGAAGGAAGGAGACCTACTTCCAAATGCCAGGAAAAAAACAAGAGTCTGATGAGCCTGCTAACTGGCTATCTGGGTGGGTGGTTGCTCTGGTGCCCTCATTCAGTGCTCCCATCCTGACCTGTGTGCTAAGGTGGTTGGATCTGGGCAGGCAGGAAGCAGAAATGAGTGTGATGGGTTGGGGGTGAGCAATAGAGAGTGGTGGGATCTGTGGTGAAGTGGCATGTGTACTCCCTCAGCCTGTTGTGGCCAATGTGGGTTCCATGTTGCCAGACTTTCTCATGCTTTCAAAATAAATGAGGTATATGTTGGGTTTTGTTTTTGAGTTCATGAAGCTTTATTAGAAATGGACATTTTTCCGTAGAGATTGTGTCAGTTTACATCTCATCAGCAGTGTATGGGTCCTAGTGGCTGCATAGCCTCACCAGCACTTTTGGCTGTTCCAAGTGGGTGTAGAGTGATACCTCATTATGGTTTTAATTTGCATTTTCATGATGAATAATGATATTGAGCATCTTTACCTATATCTATTGGCCATTCAGTGTTTTCTTTTGTGAAGTTCCTTTTCAAGTCCTTTTCCTCTTTAAAAAGTGACTTATTACTATATTTTATATGTATAATATGTATTATGTGTTATATATATTTGTTCTCTATTCCTTATATATTCTGAATACAGATGCTTTTCCAGATACATTTGCTGTGAATATGGCTTGCCTTTCACATTCTTGGTGGTGCTATTATTTTGTTCCTTAAATGTTTGGTAGAATCTATCAGTAAGCCATCAGGGTCTGAAGTTTAATCTGTATAAATTTTTAACTACTAACAAAGATGGAACTTTTCTCTTTCTTCTTGTGTGAGTTTCATAAGGTGGTGTTTTTCAAAGTATATTTTAAATTTCTTCTAAGTTGTCAAATCTATTAACAAATTCTTTGTACTATTATCCCCCTATTATCTTTTCAATATCTGTAGCATCTGTAATAATGCATTTTTTCAGCATCTGTAGCATCTCCTTATTATTCCACATATTAGTATTGTGTTCTATCTCCTTTTGCCTTGAAAATTCTTACTAGAGAGTAGCCAATTTTATTAATTTTAAATAACAACAAATTTCTGTTTTTTTGGACTTCTCTGTTAATTTTATTTTTTCTATTTAATTGATTTTTTTGCTCTTTCATTGTCTTTCCACTACTTTGGGTTACATATACTTTTTTTTTAGCTTTTTGTGGTAGAATCATTGGCCATTATTTTTTACATGCCTTTAAAGCTATATATTTTCCTCTAAGCATTGCTTTAGGTTCATCCCATAGATTTTAGTGTGCTGTTTTTTTCAGTTCAAAATATTTTCTCATTTCCTTGAAATTTCTTCTTTGTTACTTGGAGTTATTGTTTTTGTTGTTACAAAGAGAGTTACTTAATTCCTATATTTTTAGAGATTTTTAAGTTTTGCTTTATTAATGATTTCTATTTTAATCCACTGTGGTCAGAGAACAGATACTATATGCTTTTAACTCTTTGGGATTTATCAAGACTTGATTTATGTCCCAGCATAGGATTATTTTGGTGATTGTTCCATGTGACTTTAACAAAAGTTATATTCTGTAAGTGTTCAATCTTGGTTTTTAAAAAAGTATTCATTTATTTAAGTAATCTCTACACCCAGTGTGGGGTTTGATTTCATGATCCCAAGATCAAGAGTTGCATGCCCTACTGACTGATCCAGCCAGGCATCTTGACTATTGTTTTCTATAAATATTAATTAGGTTAAGGTAGTGGTAATATTTCAAATCTACATAATTCTTAAAGTATACATCTGTGATTGTCGATTTATTTCTTTTATTTATGTGAGTTTTTGCTTCATGTATTTTGAAGCTCTGTTATTAGGTGGATATGCTCTATTATTAGATGCATATACATTTATGATTGTTGAGTCTTCCTGATAAATGGACACTATTATCATTATAGCATATTCCATTTATTCCTAGTAATATTCTTTGTCTCAAAGTCTATTGGTCTGATATGAATACAGTTACACCAACTTTTTTCTGATAAACATTTATATGATATGCCTTTTTTCATCCTTTTACTTTCAAACTGTGTCCTTATATTTAAAGTTTGTCTTTTGAAAAAAGCATAATTTGAACTTGATTCTTTATCTGGACAATTTTTTTAATTGAAGTGTTTCATGTATTTACATTTAGTATAATTAAGGATATGTCAGGCTTTATGTTTGCCCTTTTACTATGTGTCTGATTTCTTTCTCATATATTTGTTCATTTCCAGTTTCCTTTTGAATTAATCAAGCATTTTTAACCATTCCATTTTATTCTTTTGTTGACTTTTATAAACTGTACCTTCTTATGTTATTTTTAAATGTCTAGTATAGAAATTACAATGATAATACTTAAATTTTTTTTGCATTTAATATATCATATAATTAATATTAATCAGTATTATTACATTTAACAATGTTAGAATCTTAGAAACTATGATTCCTTTTACTTCCTCTCCCACTATTTCTGCTATTTTTCTTGTATTTCATATCTGGATATGATATAAATCCTACAGTTCAATGCTATTATTTGTTTGCTTTCAGTATTTTATATATATATAATATAAATATATATTATATATTATAATATATAATATATATATATATGATTGCCAATATTTACCCTTTTTTGTACTCTTTATTCCTTCCTAAAGATCTGGGCTTCCATCTGTTCCTCAGCCTGAAGAGCTTCCTTTAGTATTTTTTTTTTTTTAGTGCAGTCTGCTGGTGATGAATATTCTCTTTTGTTTTTCTGAAAATGTCTTTATTTTGCTTTCATTTTTGAATAATGTTTTCATAGCATATAGAATTATAGATTGACCATTTTTTTTCTTGTAGCATCTAAACAATGTCATCCCATTGTTTTCTGAAATCCATTGTTTGCTATAAACAATGTTTACATTGTTGAGATGTTTGCTGTAAATCTTATGGTTATTCCTTTAAATTTAATGTTCCTCTTTTCTATGGCAGCTTTAAAATTTTCTCTCATCTTTGTTTTTCAGTGGTTTTACCATAACTTGCTTAGTTGTACTATTTGTATTTATTCTCTTTGGGATTCATTGAGCTTCTTGGATCTATGGGTTGGTATGTATCACAAAATTTAGAAAATTCTGGTCATTATTTCTTCAAATACTTCTTTTTGCTCCAATTCTCTCTTTCCTCTTCTTTTTGGATAATTGTATTTATATACACTGTTTGTTTGTTTTTTCCCCACAGCACTCTGATGCTGTATTCTGTTTAAAATTGTTTTTTTCCTTTGGACTCAGTTTTGTAATTTTCTCATTGACCTGTTTTTGAGTTTGCTGATCCTTTCCTTTGCTTTATCCAGTCCATTATGAAGTGATTTCTTCATTTCAGATACATATATTTTTTAGGTCTGAAATTTCCATTGATTCTTATTTAGAGTTTCTGTTTCTCCAATGAAATTCTCCTTCTTACCCATTATGTTTATACTTTCCACTTATTTCTTAAAATATTTATAATTGTTATTTCAGATTTCTTGTCTGTTAATTTCATTATCTAGGTCATCTATTGGTCTGCTTCTATTGACCATTTTCCTCTTGATTAGAGTTGTCATTTTTTTGCATTCATTGTAATTTTGGATCACAAACTAGATGTTCTGTGTAAAAAGACAATAGAAGCTGAAGTAGGTAATATTTATCCCCCTGAAATGTGATGTCCTTTCTTCTTTCAGCAATACAATAATGGTTTTATCACCATTGAACTCGAATGCCTTATGGATGGGATGCGGCTTCTCCTTGGGATCTAAATGTTAAATGATTATAAGATCTCTCTCTAATTTCCTTTCCTCTTTTTACATTTTCATTCTATGGGAGATTCTTGTTCTACTCTCCAGTCCAGGTCCACATGCTGCTGTGTGCTTGATAAACATCCTTTGAGGGAGAATTGGTGAGCAGAGAGTACCGTCTCTATATGAGGGCTCAATCAGAATCCAATCCATCATGTCAGCCCTTATGGTCATTATTAGTTAATCTGATTTCCTCTTAATTCAGCAAAGTACCCCTATCTATTGCAGATTTGCTTCTCTGCCTGCCCATGTCCCCAAGAATAAAAGCAGCCACTAGTCTCTATTCACTTATTAAAGGCTTGTCTCTCTTCAGAATTTAGTTCATTTAGATTTCTTGGCATCTGTAACTCTTTGTTGGGATTACAAAATATGATTTTATGGTTTACCTGATGTTTTCTCATTTTTATGGTAAGAGTGACTCTCTCTCATGACCTCCTCCATCTTAACTGGAATCCCAGATGATTGTTCCTTTATTGTGAAATCATCTCATTTTCAAGGTAGCAAAAAAAGTCTCAGTATTTAAAAAATGTTATGAAGGCTGAAGGAAATAATTCTGTGAGTCAGACTGCATTTAGCCCATGTTTATAGTTCCAATCTAAAATTATTTATTGATTAATAAATCATTATTGATGGAATAATTGTAAATTACTATAATATCCTACTTAGTTTCCTGAAAAACAGTTTGAGGTTTTGTTAAAATCTATCAAGCTTAAGTTCTTCATATCTTTCACAAATGTTATAATGGTGGAAAATGTTAAGAATTTACTTGATAAATCTACTTTTGCTATTGGTGCTCATGGTTGATAGTCCTTCATTTATTTACATCCTTGGATCACAATAAGCCCTACCTTGAGTGCAAACAGGATGGGATCTCCTGGAGTGGAGAAGAGAAGGAACTGAGGTTGTCTCTGTGTGTGTGTTTGTGTGTCTGTTTGTGTGTGTATATGTGTGCATGTGCGCATGTGTTGGTAGGGAGCAATTAGAGAAACTGATTAGCTGGGTAGGTCCATCCAAATTACCAAGTCCAACATGCTATATAATCCCACCTGAACATAATGACATAATGCAAGGCTATTCTTTCTACAAGTCCAGTAAAGGCCAAAGTCTTGGATTAGGAAGTCTATAGGAAGGACTTAAAAGGTAGAGAATGTTTCCAGGGGCAGGGGCTGATGGGAAGTGAGCCATACCCAGGGTAATAAACATACTTCATTCTAGCAGATCTCACCTGCTAGTAATAAAATCATTTAAAAAATCTTTCTCATTGTGAAAAGTTATTCTTATTCTTTTCAGATATAACTCTAATGAGCTCAATGACCAAGGCCTTGAAAGAGCATATTATTTCTATGATTTGAAGTTCTGCCAAATTTTTTCTTTTGGGCTTGTGATCATTAAAAAAACCAGGAACCTATCCTTTTGAATATGTAGGGCAACAGGGGAAGTCAGAGGTAAATAGTGTCTGAGTTCACTGTGATACTCATTATTTGTTACATACTTCTTATCATGGGCCCAACCATGCTTACTATAGCTTGGGCTGCTGTAACAAAATACCACAGACCAGGTAGCTTGAACAATAGACATTTATTCCTCACGGTTCTGGATGCTGGGAAGTTCAAGATCAAGGTGCTGGCAGATTTGGTTCCAGGTGAGGGACCTCTTCCTGGTTTATAGACAGCTGCCTTCTTGCTGTGTCCTTATAGGGTGGAGAACAACCTCTGGTGTCTTTCCTCTTTAAGGGCACCAGTGCCATCATGGTGGCTCCATGCTCATGACCTCATCTCAGCCTAATTATCTTCCAAGGCCTCACCTCCTAATACCATCACATTGGGCATTCAACATGTGGATTTGGGAGAACACAAACACTCTTTGTTCAGCCCACGACACTGATTGATTACTTATATCTGGAACATATCAATGTCTAACAATTCTGCAGCATTTTCTCTTCTGTTTCTAGTGTTTTTTTCTCTCCACCCTCAGGCCTCTGCTCCCCTTCCTCAGCATTAGCCTTTATTTCACTGCTTCTTCAAAGCTGCATAAGCAATTATTTTGTGGTTGCTCAGAGTTCCTACATTTGGCTAGCCATCTTTACCCTTCTTGAAAATTAAAAACCGTCAATTAATTAAATGAATGCACAAACACACAAATTTTGATTA
This sequence comes from Canis aureus, assembly GCF_053574225.1. Lineage (NCBI taxonomy): Eukaryota > Metazoa > Chordata > Mammalia > Carnivora > Canidae > Canis > Canis aureus. The sequence continues at coordinate 52,512,058 of NC_135612.1, read as the reverse complement.
AGCAGATAAATGCTCAAAAACAATGCAATTTTCGTGCACATTTTTATGTACTATATTGAGAGAAAAAGAAGTGACATGCTTAGTGAGGCACTTTGCAGAAATTCAAAGGTTAATTTAGGAGATTAAGTAAATACTTGGAAATGCATACAGTTCTTATAAATGCTTTTATATACAGTTCAAAATAGGTGACACTATTTAATATCATTGCTGTAAAAATTCTAAATCTAATTTGTAAATATTAAGCAAACAAATGCTCAGAAGCGTATGAGTTCTTTCAAAGGCAGTCACCAAACAGAGAGGCGTGTTTTCTAGTGACTGGACTCATTATTTTAAAAATGTGTTTTCAGTGGAATCTTGAGGAAACAAACTTTTGGATTTTATATGTCAATAAATAAGGTCCATAACTCAGCCTTGCCCTGGCCCCAGCCTCAGTAGAGGCTTGAAGGGTGGTGGCAGGAGGGGGGCACTAAGAGAATCAGTCAGGTCGCCTAGCATCACACAGTTCGGCTATTTATTGCTGTCCCCAGGCCACATGACATGGCAGCAGGCCCTTCTCCAGATCTACAGGGAAGGAAACCCTGCTGACCAGCTTGGTGGGGGCAGGGGTGGGGGGAGCGGGGAGAGTCGATTATTGCATCTGAATCTGTCTGGGGTGGGGCAACAGGAATCCAAACTCTGGTGCTCATATCCTTTCTTTGCCCCTCTGGGTGACCACACCATGGAGAGAAAAGAGCTCATACTTTCTTTAAGATGAGAATCCTGGGTTGAGATTCTGTCCCAATACTCAATAGTTGGGCAAGTCACTTAGAGTTGACAAGTTACTTAGCTTCACTGATCTTCAGTTTTCTCATCTATAAAATGAGGACAATAATGCCTATTTTTACTGGGTTTTGGGGAGAATTAAATTAGATCATTGGATATGAGAGAGCTTGGTAAATTATATAAAGGCTGCACATAGTGCTAATTATGATGAGGTCCACTGCAGATACTCAATTCAATTCAAGAAGCGGGTATTAATCATTAACTGTTTACTCGCTGGGTCCTGTATTATGCACTTCAACTGTTAGAATGATGAATAAGAATCACCCCCTTGGGAGGCGGATACAGTATGTCTCCCCAAAGTAGCTGTGATGGAATCTTTTCCATGTGGATTTACATCTGCAGTGTAAATGCACTGTTGGCAGTATGTCCAGTTTAGGATAATTTGCTGTAGTGGCCACAAGTTATTTGCTTCTCAAGCATCCATTCCTCATTTTTCTTGTAATAGTACTTTCCCATTTTCATCTGAGGGTCTATCTCTCCCTTTCCTTCTGCTTTAAGTAGACTCCATCCCCAGTCCCAGGGGTGGAGTGTAAGGTTCAGGCTTATAAAATGGGTGCATTTCATTCCCCTGCTGACAGTGATTGCTTCAGGAAACCAGCACATAACTCAAGGCAGGCCAGTCAGAACCATTGAGATCGAACTCTAGGATTTTTATTTATTTCTAGGGAAGCAGACTCACACTTTCCTGTAGGCCTTGAACCTAGAAGTACATGGAGTTGGAGCCATTGTAGTCATCTGTGGTATTGTCAGAAGAGCCCTGCTGAGAATAGACCCAATCCAAAGAAAGTAGACTTTAGAGACAAAGAACCAAGTTTTGGTGATACACTTTGAACACCTATACCCAGCTATACCTGAAGCTAGCATTACCTCTGAACTTTTCAGTTGCATATATTGCTAAATTCTCTTTTGGCTTAAGACAGTTTGGGTGGGATTTCTGTGCCTCGTGACAGAAATGCCTCTAAGTCACACCAGGATACCATGAAGACTCCCCAGTAGACTTCCTGGAAACCTTGTAGAGAAGAGCATGCAAACCAAATGTTTCACTTCCTGTCTGCCCTCTACTACTATGGCTCCTCCCTATATGTACCCACACCTACTGAAGACTTGAGGCAACATCAGGACCTTTTATTTTCTAGCTTTATTGAGATATAATTGATATAAAACACTGTGTTGGTTTAGATGTACAGTGTGATGATTTGATCACCACAATAAGGTTAGTTAACTCTTCCTTCACCTCACATACTTAACATCTTTATGTTGTGGTGGTGAGAACACTTAAGATCTAATCTTTCAACTTTCAAGCATGCAACACAGAATTGTTGACTATGTCACCATGCTGTATGTTAGATCTCAGAACTTATTCATCTCATCTTGGGAAATATGTACCCTTTGACCAATATCTCCCCACTTCCTCCACTCTGTAGCCCCTGGCAACCACCACTCTACTCTTTGTTTCTATGGGTTCGGCTTTTTAAGATTCCACATGTAAGTGAGATTATGCAGTATATGTCTTTCTCTCTCTGAACTTATTTCACTTATCAGAATGCCCTCAGGATCCATCCCTGTTGTTGCAAATGGCAGGATTTCCTTCTTTTTCATGGCTGAACATATCTTTTAACAGCAGGAGGCCAGTCTATTGTATAACCACATGTACCTGTCCAATGGGAACAATCTAGCCTCTTCTCCCGGGTGGCACCTAGCCTGAAAATTCTTTCCAATTTACTGCCCTCTTCCCTCCCTCTTTTAACCAATTCTGGGACCTGACGTCATGCAGGTAATCTTTTCTAAGTAGGGGAAGATATGAACCATCTTCCATTTTACATACCACCCCACTAACCCTGTCCAAGATGACCCTCAACCAAACAAGCTGGAGAGGCAGATCATAGAGATCATCTAGGTATAAAGCAAGGAAGTGTCTTGTCCACTCTCACTTAGTGAGCTAGTTTCGGGGTCAGGACAAGCAACCAGGTCTCTGCATTTCTAGTTCAGCCCTCCTGCCAGCACTGTACTAGCTTTTTTTTTTCCCCCCTTTACATTCTGTATTTTTGCATCATGACATCTTAGCTGCTTTTAGATCAGTGTGGTGTGTATTGAAATTTATGCTCCTAGAGAGCAGGGGTGGTATTGTTTGGTAGGGTCATAAAGCCACCTCTAATTTGGCATTCTGCTCACATAAGAGTATAGCAGGAATTTCTGATGGTAGGCTGAGGATGGAAGGGTTATGTTGGGCTACAGACCTAGGTGGACTAAATGTCAGGCTGGCTCCTGGGGGACAAGGATTGGGTCTGTGTGAAATGTGGGAGATTGCTCCCATAGGGCTCCAGCTGAATTCCTTACCTGCCATAGGGACCTTTAGCTTTGGATTCGTTCCTCTCTGGGAAATGGGACTAATGCCTCACTCTCATTTCCTTCAAGGAAAGTCTACTTGAGGTCAAGCTTTCCCAGGAGATAATGAGGTTCTTGAGAGCCAGAGCCAGTCTGCAGTGCACATGTGAGTGAGTTTGTGTCTCTACCTCTATAATCTACTTATTCATCTCATGGGGTCCTAGCCACTGGAAGGAACAGCTCTTTGTTCCATGTCATCTCTTTCTCTGGACCTTAGCTGAGTAGACCAGAGGTGAACGTATGACCTAATATGATCAGATCTTCTCTCAAAAATTTGAAATCAAGACTCCAAGGGGCTGAGTTGATAAGCATGGGGCACTGAGCTGGGAGTCCTGTGGAGCTCAAGTGTCCTGGAATGCAGATACCAATGGAAAGCCTGCATTATGGGTGAGCCGGAACCCTGGTAGCTAGACAAAACCATTCTATACAGAGAACTGGACACATAGTCATGATACCAGAAACAGGAGAGAGAGGGAGAGAGAAACTCTGCTTGGGAGTGGGGGGAACGATTTTCCAGCTCCTGTGAGCATGACTTTCACTTCCTGCTCAATACTTCCTCGAGTTTTCTTGATAATCCTTCAATAAAACCCTCTAATAGTTGAGCTCATTTGAGGCACTTCATTTCTTTGCAGCCAAACACTCCCTATTAGGACAGTGTCTCATGCCTCCTGCATCCCCAGCTCCTCACAGCAAACCCTGCCTGTTTGCTGAATGCAAACGTGTGCCTCTGAGGGCTGTGTGGCCACAGTGAAGCCACATCAGCAGCCTGGTGGGCCTAAGGCAGAGACTGGAGGAATACACAAATGCTTCTTAACTGGACAAGGGATGCTGGGGAGGGCTGAGGTACTGGATGTTTCCAGGATTTTCCTAAGGGCTTGGTTTCAGGGACAGAAAGCAAACAACTCAAGCATCCTCTCCGGTCCACATGGGACCAGGGTGTTACTGGTCTACAGTGTTCTTACCTATGCATTTAGAGCCCGGACGCCTCTCCTTTCCTGTGACCTGAGTTTCTCAAGTTGCTCCCCAGCTCCCCTTGGTTCCTACTTGGTTTTTTCTCTGTTGAGTCTCAATCAATTGCAGTGTCACTCTCTCTCTTCCTCTTCTTCTCCTCCTTCTCTTTTTCTTTTGATGCTGAAACCTGTACACCTAGCAATCAAAGGGCCTGTAATACAAGGTGGAAGATACTCCTTGCTCTCAGCCCCATGTCCTTGGGGCACAGCCTTTCTCCTGATTTTCAGCAGTGGTCCTGAGCCCTCTCGTAGGTCTCACATCCTGTTCTGTGCCCAACACATGATAGGTGCTTGGGCAACATTAAATGGAATTAAATCTGAGGGAATATACTTGATATAATTGGATGCTCTTCTAGGGAGATTTAGGTAATTTGAGGGGAGCTGAAGAACTCTAAGTCTTTGGGGGATTGGAGATGAAGAGGCAGAAGTCTGGGAGGCAGGGATGTGATAGGAGGGGGAAGCAACCAAAGACTTGTTTTGTAACCGAATTCGTGAGGATAGTCCAACTGCTGCAGCAAAGAAGCTCAAGATTGCAATGTCTTAACACAATAGTGGGATCATGACCTGAGCCAAAGGCAGACGCTTAACCAGCTGAGCTACCCTGGCGCCCCACAGCTTACAGCTTCTTGGAGCAGAGAAATAGTGCCCCCCAGTGTAAGAGCCAAGAAAACAGGGGTTTGGGTTTGGATTGGTTTTCAGATGGCAAATATGCTCTTGGGAGAGTTGAGGATCTCTAGAAACCTGCTTACTTTGGGAGGGCAGTTTCTCCAGGTCAATTAAGGCTCCAGATGTGGAAACACCAGAATAAGAAGACATGGTTAATTCAATGCACAGTTAATTGTAAGAAAGGTAGGGAAATATAATCTAGCTGTTTGTCCAGGGAAAAGAGATCAATTTTGGTAGCGCATTTAGTGTTTACCACGGCAACCTAATTAAGTGGAAAGAGCTTCTGGTTTGGAATAGAAGACACGGATTGAACTCCTAGTCCTAAGACATGGAGCTATGTGAGCCTGGACCAGTTACTTTCTTTCTAAGAACACCAGTTCTACCAGCTTTCAAAAGGGGAAAATAATTAGAGCCGCATTTCATTGCGGTTGTGAGAATCAAATAAGATGTCATATAAGATGCTTTTGGTAGGGGTGCCTGGGTGCCTCAGTCAGTTAAGCATTTGCTTTCAGCTCAGGTTATGACTTCAAGGTCCTGGGATTGAGCCCCATGTGGGGCTCCTTGCTCCCTGGGGAGCCTGCTTTTGCCTCTCCTTCTGCCACTCACCCTGCTTGTGCTCTCTCTCTCAGTCTGTCAAATAAGTAAATAAAATCTTTTTTTTTTTTTTTTTTTAAGATGCTTTTGGCAAACTCCAGGGCACTGCTCAAATGTTAATTGTAACTGGTGTTTTTTTGTGGTCTTTCCTAGTTTGGGGGCCTAGCTCTTGGAGGTGGAGCTATGCTGTCATATACGCACAGGGCCCGTCCCCAACTTGCTTGGAGTGGGACCAGAGAAGCAGCTGGGATGACCTGTTTCCCCAAAGCCACATGCAGAGGCTCAGAGGGTCTTTACAAGGATGGCTCAGGATTAACAGATGTGGCTGGGGGATTTCATGCCATATCCAGCTGGGAACACATGCAGCTCAACAGGAAAGATGGTGATTAGAGACTCTGCCAATGCTTTTTAAAAATGATTCTTTTTCCCATTTTAAATCAGTACATGCTCATTAAAGAAATAGGGTTAAATATAGAAAAATACAAAGCACAAGTAAAAGGCACTCCTGGTATCATCGCACAACCATTGGTAACATTTTGTTTGGGCATTTTCCCCTTTTGGTATTTTCCTACTGTGAAATGGCTTTTAATTCATTTGTTCTTAATCAAAAATTCATTTTGATACATAGTATATACAAAATTCAAAAGTTACAGAGTGTATGCAGTGCAAAAGAAGTGCCCCAGCCCCCACCAGCCCAGTTCCCTTCCTGGAAGGCAGCCTCAGTTACCAGTCCCTGCGTTTCCTTCCAAAGTTAATCAATGTACATATAAGTATATGCATGCATAGTATTTTATTTTTAAAACACACTCTCGCATGGTACACACCCTCCTAAATCGCTTGCTCTTCCACATAATAATGTATCTTAGGGAAGGCTCCACATCAGTTCATGGGAGCTGCCTCATTCGTTTTAAAGGCTGTATAATATTCATTATATGGATTGTTTCGTGATTTATTTAACTAGTCTGATATTGAAGGATATATAACTTGTTTACAGTGTTTTGAAATTTTAACACTGTTGCAACAAATACTTGATACATATGTCATTTCACACACATGCAAGCATATCCTACGATAATTTTCTAGAATTGCAATTGCTGAATTAATGACTCTGCACATTTCAAATATTATGGTTACTGCCTCCAGAAAGGTCACATGCATAGAATGAGAGTGTTAGTTTCTTCATACCCTTGCCAACAATCTGCTATTAAGCTTTGTCAAGTTGGCCAACCTGATAGGTAAACATGGTATATCATTTAAATTTTCATGTATTTCTCTATGTTTAAAATTCATCCTATTTCAGCTACTGTTAATTGTTTTATCTTGTCCACATTTTCCTATTGGAGTGTTGATTTTATTGATTTGTAGAAGCTCTTTATATATTAAGGGAATTGGCCTTTTGTCTATGATACACATTGCAAGTATTTCCCTCAGTTTACTTTTCTTATGACTCCTTTTCTCATAAAGAAAATTTTCATTTTTACGAAGTTAGTGTAATCATCTTTTCTATCATAGTTTCTGCATTTGTATCATACTTTGAAAAAGCCCTTTCTCACTCCAAGAGTGTAAAAGTTCTTCTGGTACTTTCATGATTTTATTTTACACATTTGAACTTTTCTTCCATCAGGAATTTATTTTGGTATAAGAAATTAGGTTAAGATCAAACTTTTCTTCTCCAGCTAGAGATGCAGTTTATCCCAACATCACTTATTAAAACCACATCCTTCATTCTACTGATTCAAAATGTCATGTTGACCTTGGGCCATATTTTCACCTGGATTTGCATATGTTTCTGGAATCTGATATCTGTTTCCTTGATGGATTCTCTAAAAAGAATAGACTGAGGGAGGAAGGATCAGGTAAGGCCTATGCGAGAATGTGACAGTTTAGCAAAAGCTGGCAGGTGGAGGAAGCAGCATGTGGAACGGCTCTTAGGCAGGAAAAGACCTGGTGCACTGGAGGAACCAGAAGACTTCTATTTGGCTTCTGCCTGGCGAGGCTGGTTCTCAAGACAAGAAGGAAATGGTTCAAGATGAGCCTAGAGAGATGGGGAGGGGCTCCATTTGTCCTCCTGGGCTGGGAAAGTTTTTGTACCCTTTATATGCAGTCCAGAGGCTTTGAAAGGTCTTAAGCAGGGGAGTGACATGATCTGGATTATGGAGGCACTTAAAATTTCTCTGTAAAAGAAAAAGGCTTAAGATGTTTGTTGAATGAATGAAGACACTGGGTGTAAAACTCATTATGCAGGGCTTCTGAGGGATGGGGGAGAAGTGGCCATCGTTCTTTACTCTTGGGGTTTCTAGCATAGCCTCCAGGCTCTCCTGCTCCCTCTGCTTCATTGTGCTGAAAGCAGGGAGACTGGCATATTAGCCAGTAATTAGCTTTTAATTAGAAAAGCATGGCTTTGCCTCCGCAAAGGGACAAATACCTTTAAAAATTCAATCACTTTAATTGAATAAATCTTTTACCAGATAGTTTTGAAAATTCCAGTCCTTTCATTAGAAGTCCCATCGAGCAAAACCATTTGAAATTGCCTGGTTAATATAGCAGTCACTGGAGCACCATCTTGAATATCTTGTATTTAGCACAAAGGGTAATCCAACACTGCCAGAACAATGCTCTCTCCCTGATGCTCCAGGGCTCCCTTGTAGGTCTGGGCAGTGCCCCTCAAAGTCTCATCCTGGGGCCAGCGGCAGCAACAGCAGCACCTGGGAGCTTGCTGAAGATACAGAATCTCTCTCTCTTTTTTTTAAATAATAAATTTATTTTTTATTGGTGTTCAATTTGCCAACATACAGAATAACACCCAGTGCTCATCCCATCAAGTGCCCACCTCAGTGCCCATCACCCAGTCACCCCCACCCCCCGCCCACCTCCCCTTCCACCACCCCTAGTTCGTTTCCCAGAGTTAGGAGTCTTCCATGTTCTGTCTCCCTTTCTGATATTTCCCACTTATTTTTCCTCCTTTCCCCTTTATTCCCTTTCACTATTATTTATATTCCCCAAATGAATGAGACCATATAATGTTTGTCCTTTTCCGATTGACTTACTTCACTCAGCATCATACCCTCCAGTTCCATCCACGTTGAAGCAAATGGTGGGTATTTGTCATTTCTAATGGCTGAGGAAGATTCCATTGTATACATAAACCACATCTTCTTTATCCATTCATCTTTCAGTGGACACCGAGGCTCCTTCCACAGTTTGGCTATTGTGGCCATTGCTGCTATAAACATCGGGGTGCAGGTGTCCCGGCATTTCATTGCATCTGTATCTTTGGGGTAAATCCCCAGCAGTGCAATTGCTGGGTCGTAGGGCAGGTCTATTTTTAACTCTTTGAGGAACCTCCACACAGTTTTCCAGAGTGGCTGCACCAGTTCACATTCCCACCAACAGTGCAGGAGGGTTCCCTTTTCTCCGCATCCTCTCCAACATTTGTGGTTTCCTGCCTTGTTAATTTTCCCCATTCTCACTGGTGTGAGGTGGTATCTCATTGTGGTTTTGATTTGTATTTCCCTGATGGCAAGTGATGCTGAGCATTTTCTCATGTGTTTGTTGGCCATATCTGTGTCTTTCTCTGTGAGATTTCTGTTCATGTCTTTTGCCCATTTCATGATTGAATTGTTTCTTTGCTATTGAGTTTAATAAGTTCTTTATAGATCTTGGAAACTAGCCCTTTATCTGATACGTCGTTTGCAAATATCTTCTCCCATTCTGTAGGTTGTCTTTTAGTTTTGTTGACTGGAAGATACGGAATCTCAAACTCACCCCAGGCCTCCTGAATCAGTATCTGGGGTTGGGGCCCGGAAGGCAATTCCTAAGTACACTCAAGTCTGTATTCAGAGCTCAGAAGGCAACTAAGAAGTACTGTCCCATCGGCCTGTTGGGGAGATGGCCAGATGCAAGGCATTCTTGCTAAGTACTCCTGATCATATGTGCACTCTCATTTTTTGGGGATAACTTCTTATACTTTGGGGGAACCACCTCCTTCCCATCCTCAATATCAAATTTTTTCAGAAAAAGCTAAGCCCATGCTGGGCCCGCAGGGTGGCTGAAGCTCACAAGACAGGTCACAGGATTGCTGTGGCAATGGACACAGCCCTGCTCCAGAGCCATGAGGGGCAGCAAGCCCCTCAGTGAATTTCTGGGGGAGAGGCTTTTCTCTGCTGGATGTGAAAGTGAGTGGGTCTGACGTCTAGAGCTGCTACAGCCCCTGGCCACCCTGAGGGGGAACCTGCTGAGAATCAAGACAACTATGCATGAGAACAGAGAGAGCCAAGCAAAGTGATGGAGTCCTCCAAGTTCTGGTGACAGTATTCAGGCCCTTGCAACCAAGCTGGGCTTGAAGGGAGCCCATCCCCTGGAGCCGTGAGACTTGTGAAGTCAATTTGGACTGGGTTCTTACTGCTTGAAACTAACAGAATACCAATTGTTGATATTGGGACAAAATGATACTACTGTGGTTTAGCATTTATTTCACGTGAAGCCGAAATATTACTGTTAATACTGGTACTTTAAAATCAAGTATTTAAAATTCATTTTTTGAATAATCAGTGACACTAAAACCTTAATCCCTTTCAAATATAAACTATATATAAACATATTACAAGACATCAACTGAAAGTATTAATTAAGGTATGAACACAAAACAAACATTATTATTCTACTATCATTCTGATATGTGATATTAACCCCCCCCCCCCCCCCCCCCCCCCCGCCAAGCCCTGCTGCTGCTTCTCCCTTCTCTCCTGGTCCTGATGAGCATTCTCTGCTGGTCTTATGTAGCCTCTGTGTGTGTGTGTGTGTATGTGTGTGTTTCAGGATGCCCTCTGCTGCTAGCCGGTGCTGTCTCTCTTTATTCTCTTCAAGCCCTGCCTACACCTTTGTCAACAATCCCTTTATTAAACTCTTCTCAGTTAGCTGGTTTGAGTTTGCCATCTGTTTCCTGATACATGTCTTAACCCCAAAGCCAAAGCACTCACTGAAGAGCGCTGCTTGATGCAGCATCCAGCCTCACTGGAGGGGAGGGTGGTCAGGGAAGGCTTTCTGGGGAAGAAGCTATGTGTGCTGATATGGTAGAGTGAATAAGAGTTAGCCAGGTGTATGGTGATACAGCTCGTCCCTCCAGACTGATTAAGGACTCACTGCCTCTGGGAAGCCACCCTGATCTGGTGGAGCTGGAGGATGACAGGGAAGACTTTCCAGACAGAGGAAGTAGTACAGAAAGCCTAGGGAGACATCACAGGGCTGGGAGCTGCCAGTGTTTCCACAAGCTCTGACCTTAGGTCATAAGAACAAGTGGGGGTAAGGGACGTCTGGGTTGGCTCAGTCAGTTAAGCGTCTGCTTTTGGTTCAGGTTGTGATCTCAGAGTCCTGGGATGGAGCCCTGGGTGGGCTCCTTGCTCAGGGGGGAGTCTGCTTCTCCTGCTCCCCTCCCCTGCTTGTGCTCTCTTGCTCTCTCTTTCTCTCTCAAATCAATAAATAAAATCTTTAAAAAAAGAATGAGTGGAAGTAAATGGAAGATGGTTGAGGTAGGCAGAATCCAGGACCCCGGATTAGCCCAGGGGGACCCATGTGTTAGCCCAGTACATGATGTTTTCTCTAATATCTGGCCAGAGCAGGGATGGTAAGGAGCCACCCAGGGGGTATGGACCACATCTTCTGCTTGGATGTTTGAATTGGTCTTCATCCAAGATGGGAGTGGACCAGACTGTGCTCAGCCCATGGATTTCCCAAAAGCTCAGGAAGACCCTGAGGGGACCCTTGGTCCAGAAGACTTCTCACCAGGAGGAAAGGGCAGGGGGTCCTTTTGGCCCTGACCCACGAGATTGGCCAATGAGCCCGGGAGATGTTTCTTGATGGGACAATATGCCACTGAATATACATGTAGGGGGCAAACAGCTAAGGCCAGGGGATAGAAAGGAACCTAGTTGTGAAACTCTTATTAGCAAACCATGCCAGAAACAAAGAAGTCATCCTGAATGACAGGGGTTAATTAATGGCCTTAAAGGGTGGCTTCTGGCTGTGTGCTTGGACACAACCATGAACTCCGTTGTTGAGGGCTTCCCAGGACAGCCAGTGACTCCCTGCCCTCAGGTGGGCAAGGAGGTGGAGGCCCAGTTGACCTGGGATTGGAGGGAGCCTGACACCCCCAGGATACTCTCTGCTGTATCACTCTAAACCCAAAGACCAACAGACTGTGAATACTCCAGTGTGCTCACCTGAGACAGGTAGACTCAGGGACAACCCAGTTGACTTCTCTTTGACATGTGGGAAGCAGCCACATTAAAAAAACTTGTGATGGGGGAAGATGGCGGCAGAAGAAGAGAGGGAAAGATCAGAATTTATTGAGTCCTTACTATGTGACAGACATAAGCTAGGTTCTCATAAAAACCTCACGGAAACACTGAATGGTAGGCATTGTTTATACCTATTCTGTAGATGATAAAGGAGAGAATGAAGAGGTTAGGAAAATTTCCCAAGGTCACACAACTAGTAAAGGTGAAGCTGGTATTTGAACCCAAGTTCCCCTGGTTTCAAAGGGGGTACTTACCTGTGCTACTGCAGGTGTGGTTGTGTTGAAAAATTGATTTTAAATGGCCCCTCTGTGATTTAAGAGCCGGACTGTGTGTGCAGACTTGAGACTCGTCCTGATTCCACTGCTCACCGGCTGGAGGATGCTGGGCAAAGTCTTGAAACTTTCCTTTCTTCGGGTCCTGCAGCTGCATCCTGTGATGGATCATGATGGGTGCCTTTTCCCCGCTCCAGTGCAAAAAAGCATCTAGTTAGAGGATATAGTGCAAAGAACCTCCAGAAAGTATTTCAAAGAATGGCAAGCTTTTCATTGTTTTCTGTTTGTTACCTCGTTCCCCACATGAGGACAGAGTTTCTCCTGGGTGAAGTCCAGTATCAATACTTCTTGTGAATGTCTTATGAAAGGCTGAGAAGTGGACTGGCTTTTTGGGCACTGGCATTTCCTCATCTCTGCCTTGCTCTTCCAGCCTTGCTCTGTAAATATTGGCCCTCATGATTTCCAGAGCTGTGGCTGGGTTTGCTGGCCCCTCTGTGGTTTGGGGCTTGCCCTGTGCCTGAAACTGGTCTGAGCCATTTCCCTTTGCCATCTCATATGCCACATGCCAGCCTGTCCAGATTGTCCTAGCTCCTGATACTCCTATTTCTGACTTGGCAAATTCAGCCTTCCTTCTTCCCTCAACTCCATTTTGGAGACTTCCTCAACCAACTCTGTCCCTGGATGCCCATCCCACCCAGCTCTCTGGACTGTCCAGCTCAGTACAGTAGGTTCATTGTGGTTCAGTGGGTGGGACATGGAAGAGTTAAGGCCTCCTGTACCAAGACAGAGGCATGGTCTTGCTGAGGGGCTGCAAGAGTGGACAGGACCAGACATGCCTGCTCTCGGGTCTAGTTTGTGGGTTTCACCAGTCCAGTTTGGGAAAGTTGGTGTGCACTTTGGATAAGAGTGTTAGTTGCCTTTGAGAAGATTTCTAAAACACTGAATCTGAAAAAGAACCTAAGGGATTTATAGCAGTGTACCCCTTTCATTGATGGGAAGACTGAGGTTGAGTGTATTTGATGCACGTAACTCATTGTTGGCAGAGTTAGCCAGCATTTAGGTATCAGATTCTCATTTTGATGTTCTTGGCACCATATTGCATAGGTAAACACATTTTTCTTTGAATTTAAGACTTTTTTTCTCTAAGAGGGATAGTCATTTCTTGATGTCAGCCCCAAACAGAGGAACTAATGCAAAAGGGCATAGCATATGGTGAAGAACTGATGTGTCAGACAGTGCTAGGTGCTCTTAGAAATATCTCAGGAAGGGAGGCCTGGGTGGCTCAGTGGTTTAGCGCCTGCCTTCGGCCCAGGGCCTGATCCTGGAGACCCAGGATCGAGTCCCACATCAGGCTCCCTGCATGGAGCCTGCTTCTCCCTCTGCCTGTGTCTCTGCCTCTCTCTCTCTCTCTCTCTCTCTCTCTCTCTGTCTCTCCTGAATAAATAAATAAAATCTTAAAAAAAAAAAAAGAAAGAAAGAAAGATCGATTTCAGGGAGATCCTACCAGGGATGTATGAGGCGGGTTTTTTCTGGGTCCACTTTAAAGATATGGAAAACTGAGGCTTAGAGAGGACAAATGAGTCTGTAAGTGACCACTCATAAGGAATGGAAGAGAGCTGTACATAGTGGCTTGTTTGCTTCTAATGGCCAGGGTCTTACCCTAATGTCACACTGTCCTTTAAAGTGTGTGCATACAGGTAAGGGTGTGAGCATATGTACGTGTGTGAGCAAGCATGTGTGTGCAACACTTGCCCAGATGTAGGTGGATAGAACAGAAACCCTGGATGGAGTGAGGATGGTTAATGTCTGCTCCAGGGCCACTTAATGTAGATGATAAAGATTTATGGAAGCTGATTTATGGAAGTCCTAGGATGGCCTTCCCATTAGAGCTAGTTCAGGCTGGGTGTCAGGAATGATCTGAAAGGGCCAAGTGACCCGCCATCCAGGAGGTGACCAGGGAAGTCTCTGTCCTGAGAGGAACTGGAGTAGATGGCACAAAGAGTCCCTCCCAGCTCTGAGACATTCCCATGATTGTCACAATGTAACTGGGATGTCTGGTGAGTCACAGGACTCTGGGTTTTCTCCTGGCAGGTGTGGGTGGCTACTGGTTGAGGTTAGTGTGTACAGGCACATGGCCTCTCTGGTGTATGTGTACAGGAGTTGACAAGAACCATTTGGCTGGGCCTCATGCTCACAAAGGGCTTCAGATGTGGGCTCTTGATATTATCCCCAAATGAGGTTACACATGCAGTCCAAGATACGCTGACAAGATGGAGAGGAGAAGACATTTATCACACAGCTCTAAGCGCATTGCATTGCCCAAGTGCGCTGCCTGCAGTGCCCTAAGAATTAATAGTTCATAAATCCTGTGATTATTTTGTGGATAACACAATTATATTGCATTTAAAGCCTATGATGATAATTTGTTAAATGTTAACATTTAGGACAGCTACAAATATGGGGACTTGGTTGCAGCAATTTCTCATTCTGTAATATTCTGGAAGCCTCAAAACTGCAAGTGGCCTGGGTCTCTCATGACCTCTGAGGACCCCCGAGTGTGGATGTTCATGTTGTTATGATTATTTGTGTGGTGCTAGTGACAGTGCATGTTTATGAGACTGTGAGGCTGTGAGGGTGTGTGTGTGTATAGATGAGTATGTGGGGATGTGTCGTGAGAGAATGTGTTTCTATGGTGCTAGGGACCAGGGTAGGGCCACCCCTAGTCTATGGGGACAGGGGGAGGGGTGCTCTCAGATCATTGCAAACCTAAGACGTCAGGGACATAACTTGATTTGATGATTTGGCCCGAGTAACCCTCTCAAAATAGAAAAATCAAGGACCCAGCGTGGAGGCAGCCTGTCTGGGCTTGGGCTGGTAATGAGGACTAACAAGAGTTGATGGAGCCTGGGAGCGATGGGCTGAGATGGCCTCGAGCCGCCTGGCACCCTGGGCCCTGCAGCCATTTAGTGCTGCCCAGCCTGGCGTAATGCTATCACCCACAGAGATCCTCACTGATAAGGGCCAAGGGAAAGGAAGAGCAGCTTTGCAAGCCACAGCAGGACAGCCTACGGAGACCTAACAGGAAACTGCTCTTCTGGGCTGGCAAAGCTGAGATCCCTAGATGAAACTTTCTGAAGGGTACTTGACCAAGTACAAGGACAAGGGACTTTACCTATTCTTTAAAAATATGTCACATAAATACATGTTTATTTTAGGAAACTGAGAGATCTAGATTCTCATAAAGAAAAAAAAAAAAAAACCCAGCCTTACCCAGAGTATCCACACTGTTCACACTTTGTTGCGCAGGATGTGGCCGAGTGGGCGAGGGGGGTGGTCTACAAGGAGGAATATCACCCTGGACAATTCCTTAGGAGTTTATCACATTAGGAGTGGACATACCATCTCTCCATCCATGCAACCCAACCATTTTCTTCTGGGATGGGACAAGATGTTTTGTTGGTTGATCCCCAGAAAAAGTAGTTGGCTTGCATTTAGGGAACAGGTCGTATGAAAAATAAACGTCTTGAAACATTAGAGTCACACTCAGCATGGGAGGATGCTCACATTCTGGAAGGCAAACAGGAACTGAGAGGGACTGAAATTTCTGCAGCCTCGTGTCCACATCTGACTTATGTGCTTCAAGGAGGAAGGAGTGGTAGATCACAGCTACACACTGAGTTTGTTCTGTCCCTTTCTCCCCGCCCCTCCCCTACCTCGTGGAGGCACAACAGTGAATTCAGAGAAACTGAGTGCATGTATGATGTGACTCCACTATATATCTTTTGAATCCTTGTCTATGCATATTAATACATCTGTATGACGGATTGTTTGATAAAAACAGGATCATGCTGTATGTGCTCTTTTCAGCTATTAAACCTGGCTATCCTTCTATATAATATCTATATTTTACTTGACCTCCATCATTTGTGTAATGATGTAAAAGACAGAGATAATACCACCATTTGCATAATGATATAATCAATCCTTTATTGCAGGGCATTTACATTCAAATTTTTGTTATCCTAATAATTACCGCAATAAATTTCCTTCTGTAGGAATCCTTGCTTCTTTATCCAATCACTTTCCTAGAAGAAATGTTTACATTGAGGAATTCTGTGTCAAACATATTTGCGGAGTAAGCCTTTGGTTACGGCTCACGCGGTATTTTCACTCTTATCCAGGAAAGGGGAAGAACTCAGAAAAATGTGATCCATAGCCTAGAAAGACTGGATCGGTTCTGTCTGTGTGGTGAAGGGCAGGTGATAGTGGTTCCAATCTAAACTCCTCTATTTGTCTTAACCTCTTCCATCTACCTATGTTTCCCCATTATTATTATTTTTTTTTCAAACAGGATGAGCTAGGCTCAAGTCATCCTTGGTTTCCTTGGAGGCATAAAGATGATCCATTACATTTATGGAGTGCTTTACAGATTTTGATCAGTTTTATGAGTTTTATCTTGTTGAATCTTCACAAGGCAGGCTTTATTAGTTCTTTACTTGGCAGAGAAGGGGATGGAGGCCTAGAAAAGTTAAAGGAGATTCTCAAGTTCATAGACATCATAACTGGAAACCAGGCCCTCTGAATTTTAATACAGTAAACCAAAAGTGCTGCTGGGATCATATGGCAAGAAGAGTCGGGGTCTTTGCTTGCAGGCTGTGCCAGTCTCTGTCCCATGTGTAACTGAAGGGAAGAGCCAGAACTTCCAGTCTGGTGGATAGCTATTGTTTCTGCTGCCCACTACCCATTATCTTTTCTTTTAGTTACATCCTGATTTGTGTTTGAGAGCTACCCTCAGGTTAGTCATTGTGAACTTAAAGCATATGCCACATTTTGTGGGACAATACCTCAATCTCACCGCTGGTGACACAACTTCAATAGGCGGTTGCTTTGTCCTATAGCCATTTGCTTTTGGGTGATAAAATACAAGGGAGGAAATATACGGGAGAAATTTATTCTCCCCTTCAGACTTCATCCTGTTCTCACTGTTCAGAGTAGGCACATTACCCAGCCCTGGCATAGTCTATCCTCTTGGCTGTTGCAGTTGGTTCGTCAATGTGACCCAAATTGGATCAATGAGATTCAACCCAGGGACTCTTTTTTTGGAAAGAGAAACTGTCTTCCTACTGGATTGGAAGAGCCAGAAGCCACTTTGAGGGGATGGAGGATGGGGGCTGGGAAGAACCTGCATGAGAATACCCAATCCAAGGAAGTCTAGTGTAGAGGAAACCAGTGCTGGCACATGGAGATGGGTATAGTGAAATCTTGATGACATTATTTTATTTTGCTCAACCCCTACAAAAGCACAGATTGAACCTCCACTGCACCTTTTTCTGTTACAGCTCCTGCAAATCTGCCTAAGACCTCGTACTTGCTATAACTTCACTATTGTCCCTCTGCTTTCCGAGGGAACTTTGGCAGGAAGCTAGTCTTTTGTCTACGCCATACTTAAAAGGGAGGCTGGGACGTGCAGGTTTTTTGTTTGTTTGTTTGTTTGTTTTTTACTATATTTTAGAAAGGCAGGATTTGCAATGTGGAAATGTTTAAAAGTTAACAGATTTTGCTACAATCTACTCCTTCACCACCTAGCATCAATATAGGCCCTGTTTCCATACTTATATTTCCAATCATAATAGTAACAGTAACCTGTGCTTGCCTAATATCAAATAACTATCACTTGTACAATGATAATATACTTGCCCAAAGGAAGGACTCAAAATTTCATGAGTTGCTGCTGCCAGGTGTAAGTTCTGGTTTCCTGGATCATAGCCATTTCTCCTATAGTTCTGCCTGCCATTATACCATATTGATAATCTGTTTTCAGTCCACAGTTTAGCCTATGGACTAAACTGTAAACACACATGGACTATGATAAATGGTAGAGCAAAGGGAGAAGGAAGAAAAAAGGAAATTTATTGAATATGCATAGATATGTACACGACACAGGGGACAGAGAAGCAAATGTGGTGCTACTGCAGAACTTATTTATGCAACTGGCTACAAGGCAGCAGCTGGTCTTCATTATGTCCTTTCTCTGCTACCCATTCATGTTCACTTTGTCCTCAGCAAAAGAGTCCATTGGCTATGATTCTTTATCTGGTGTGGTGACTCAGTCTTCATTCTTGGGGAATCTGAATGCTTACCGGCTTTGCCTGTATGGGGTTAGAATTTACCTTCTATTAACTTTTATCACTGGACATGGCAATCCCCAGGGATTCCCTTATGGTTTACAGAAATAGTCCTTTCTGTCTACATGCATGGCAGCAATCTACTTTGATAATCTGGATCAGTCATTTTGTCCAACAGGGCATGACAAGTCTCAAATGTCTGGGTAGAAGTCTCTGGTTCTAATTCAGTGGATCTATTATTGTGTCTCCTGGTCAAAATATCCCTCCCATTGGTTCAAAGACCTTTAAGTCAACAGAGCCTAAAGTCACAGAAAGCAAAAATTTAGTGAATGGTTCATCAGGCATCATATTGAAGGGAGCTACTCCTCCTTTCACTTTCTGTTTCTTGGGGAGAGATAGTGCTCATTAACTTAAAGAGTAGACTACATTTTGTAGGGCAACACCTGAGCCTTACCAGATGTCTGCTGGTGCCATCACTTCAACAGGTAGTTCTCCACTCTATAAGGCCAGTTGCTTTTAGATGATGGAATACATGGACGAAGCAGTGAATGTTATACACATGAGCCCTATCACTGCAATTAACTCACTGTATGTGAATTCCCTGGTGGGGTCCAGTGTTTAAAAGATGTCCATATTTTGAATAAGGTGTCCAGTAATTCCATAAATTATGTGATTTTCAGAAGCATGGTAGGCAAGGAAGATGTATTAGTCTGCTAGGGCTGCCATAAGAACATACCACAGACTGGGTGGCTTAAACAATGGAAATGTATTTTCTCACAGTTCTAGAGGCTGGTTGTCCAAGATCAAAGTGTCAGCCAGTTCAGTTTCTCCTGAGGCCTCTCTCCATGGCTTGCAAATGGCCATCTTCTCGATGTGTCCTCACATGGTCTTTTCTCTATGCTCATGTATCTCTGGGGTCTCCTCATGTGTTCAAATTCCCTCCTTATAAGGATAGCAGTTAGATCACATTGAGGACCACTCTCACAGCCTGGTTTTAATTTCATCACCTTTAAAAAGACCAAGCTCCAAACAGAGTTGCAATCTGAGGTACTGAGTGTTACAGCTTCAAAATAGGAATTTTGGAGAGATACAATTCTGCCCAAACAGATCCATACCTAGAATAAGTGTCTGTTCCAGTAAGAATATATTACTGTCTCCTCTGTGGAGAAGGGATTGCAATGCAATCAGTCTGCCCAAAGGTGGCTGACTGTTTGCCAAGGTGTGTGACTTGTCCTGAGACCCTACGTAGTTATTACCACTGGCAAGTTGTGTGCTTCTTACCAGTGTCACTTTCCCCATCAGTGGAAGTCTTTGTCATTGAGCTCATGCATAATATCCATCTCTGTCATCATGGCCATGTTTTCTATGAGCTGTTGGGCAATCAAGAGTGGCCGAAGAAAGAGGCCTTGACATTCATAGAACAGCTTGTCTTATCCATACTTATATTGTGAACTTCCTCCTCAGTAGGAACCACAAAATAATTCTAACACTTTGTCTCTTCTGCGAGGTCCATCCACATGCCTCTTCTCCAGTACTCATTGTCACCAACCCCTCAATAATTGTTATCTCCAAGTCTGCTCAAACCATTTGCTGCTGCCTATGAAACCTTGAAGACCCTAGGGCATCTTTCTTTTCTTATACAGCAGAGCCTGAGATGTGCCCTTAAAAGTCTGTCCACTAGGAGAGATTTCTTTTCCTCACTGTTCTATAGGACTCTTTCTATGTGTGGTTATAGTCCATTTTCATCTGATGCCCACATAGTGTACAGAGCTACCTAATATCAGGCTTTAGTTTTTACTTTTCCATTCAACTGGTCATTTGGAACACCTGTTAAGGCTATCACATGTGTTGAAGAAAGGATGGAAATGTGGAGAGGATAGGCACCCTGGGAATTGTGCAAATTTCTTGTATCTTTTGAATCATCTGGGTTTATACATTGCATACCACTTCCATCTGATCATGAAGCATTTTTGGATACACCCCATTGCTGGTTGGCAATCTCTGGTTCACAATGGGCAGCTTAATTGCAAGGCCTCCAATTTTCTCATGGTTGGACATTCTGCCTCTGCCAACAGAAAGCTGTGGACTATTGAGGTGATGTCAACAAGATGGTATCACAGGTCTTGACTTCCGTTTCTTCACAAGAAGAACTAACAACTCTTTGTGGGCAAGATGCCCCTGAGAGAATCCTAGAACACGGGTCTCTGCATCACAGAGACCAAGCCAGATTGCAGGAGGGGAAGAGGAGCAGCTGCAGGGACCAGCTCAGTACCCCACAGAGGTCCCCTGGAGCCCAGGGTCCTTTCAGTGGGAAAAGAAAGCCCCTGGGGGGACACCCAGCTTCTCCAGCATAGTGGGTTGCTTGTTGGAAGTCTCTGCTCCAGGAATGCCCCACAGAAATGGGAGAGGAACCTCGGGGCTCGCTTTGGGAATCTGACTGTGCTGGAGAAGTCGGGGGTGAGGAGGGGCATGCTGACAACTTGCACTGGGATCTAAGCAGACTAGGCTCCTCCCTGAAGAGCCCAAGCAGTGTCTCGACCAGCACTTTGTTCATCTATAGAACCAAGTCAATAGTGCCATCTGAGCAGACACCTATAACTTGCCTATGTGAACAGAAAGGCTGGCAAGAACTCATGGAAGCTGTGTAGCCCAAGCCGTGATCTGTTAATTTGCCCACTGAAAGGGAATGACTTTGTTTCAAGACTCCAGATGCCTCAACTGTGGTTCTCTTCTTGGGGCTGGCCACAGGCTCCACATGGCTCTCAGGCGGCCACAGATCTACCAAGTCATGCAGGCCTAGTGGCAATTTTGTGCTTCATGAGAAGCCTTCCCTTGCTTTGTATCCCACACATATCAGGCAGCCTTCTGGGTAAATATTATCTGTTTCAACTACATGGTCATGAACTGGTGAAGTAGCCGAGGTAGAACTCACTTCCAAATCCAGTCACCCTTACTTCCACAAGCCTCTACCTTAGCAGTGGTCCATGCGATATTTTGTGTTGCTGGAGATCAGTATTGGCTCAGAGGTATATCAAATAATCCTCCAAAGTCCAAGGAGTTTCTTTTTTCTCTCCAGTGTACAGTTACCCTGAAATGTATTTTATGTCCCTTTGGTAACAGTCTGGTGAAAGTTTGATGGTACACGCTTGAGATGTTACTACATAACTCATTTTTAAGGATACCCAATCTCCTTTTCAATCAGAAAGCTCTGGCTCCTTGAACTGACTTGGGCCTGGGAATTGGGTGAGTCTCTATAGTCCTGAGGTAGTGAGTCCCAGTAACTGTGGCTCAAATCAGATCAATCTTTGCTGCTTACTAAGCCTAGGGCTTTTGTTGTTGTTATTTTTTGTTTTTTTACTTTGGGAGGTTTGGGTTTTTTTTTTTTTTTTTTTTTTTTGGTCATGCATATTAAATAGGAATAGCCCATTTATTTCAGCCATTGAAACCTGATTACCTCCAAACATCCCTATAGGTAACACCATTCTGTTTGTTATTTTGGCTCTGCTGCCTATTTTGGTAACTACATCTATGTTTTTTCTCTGGTAGTTGAGTACATCTGCTAGATATTTGTCATTCTAAGTGTCCACCCTGTCACTTAAATCAAGGAACTCATTATAATGGCAGCATTTCCTACTTTTATATTTTACCTACAGTGGATAGCTACTAACTAATGTGATTTTAAAGGATGTTGGTGCTCTTCATCAACAATGTATTTTTCAATATCATGGTGAAGAGATTGCTTTCTGAACCCTCTTGTAGATTATTTTTGGGATAGAAATTGTGAACGTATGATAAATCTTCTCTTATATTCTTATCTGCTTAGTTTTTTTGGTTCTTTCCTCTATATTATATCAAGTTCTTCCTGGCATTTCAAATTCATATAGGCTACTGTTGACTCTAGTTTTAGTCCATCAACCAAGCAAATAAATGGAATCTTTCCCAGTTGCTTGAGTCAATATTTTGCATCCAGAATCTCTGGTAGGTGTTCACACATTGGAAATTTAACCTAATCTAAAATTACGTTTCTCTTTCTCTGTTCCAGGTCCATGAAATTCCATTCTCACACATGTTCCTCATAAATATATATTTTTTAATTTTAAAATTAACATATAGTAAAAATTGACTTTTTTGGGGCAAATAATTCTGTGAGTTTTAACATGCATATAGATTCAGGTAAATACCACCACAATCAAGTTACAGAATAATTCCATCACTCCCAAAATCTTTGTTTTTTTTTTTTTTTTTTTTACTCCCAAAATCTTTGTAGTAATCTGTATAGTCTTACCCTCCCTTCCCCCATGCCCAACTCTTGGAAACCATCGATCGGCTCTCCATCATAGTAGTTTTGTCATTTGGTGATGTCATATAAGTGGAATCATATAGTATGTAGTTTTTGGAGACTGGCTTCTTTATCTTAATGTTCTTGAGATTTACCCACATTGTTGGTATGTATCAATAGTCCATTCCTTTTTAAAGATGGATTTTCCATTGTGTGGATGTACCACAGTTTGTTCACCCACTTACCTCTGAAGGACGTTCTGGTTCTTTCTAGATTTTAGCAATTATGACTAGAGCTCCTCTAATCATTCACATGAGAGTTTCTGTGTGAATGTACATTTTCATTTCTTTAGGGTAAATGCCTGAGAAGTGGGATTGTTGGGTCACATGGTAGGTGTAGGTTGTAAGAAACGGCCAAAGTGTTTTCTGGAGTGAATACATTATTTTGCATTTCTGCCCACAACGTATGAAAATTTCACTTTCTCTCCACTCTTGAAAATGCTTGATACTGTCAGATTTTTTAAAATTTTACAATAGCCTTTCTAATAGGTGTGTTTTAATTTGTGTTTCCTTAATGGCCAATGAGATAACATCTTTTTGTGTGCTTATCTGCCATCTGTATATTTTCTTTGTCCAGGTGTTTTGTCCATTTTATTTTTTACTTATTTATTTTTGCTTTGTCCATTTTAAAACTGAGTTGTCTGGTTTCTTACTGTTGAGTTTTTAAAGATATCTATATTCTGGAAAGAATATATGATTTCACATATTTTTGTCAGATATAGGATTTCACATATTTTTTTCCCAGTCTGTAGCTTGTATTTTCACTCTCCCAACAATACCTTTCACAGAGCAAAAGTTTGTAATTTAGATGAAGTAAATTGCTCTTTATGGATCATGCTTTTGGTGTCAGATCTAAGAAAGCTTTTTCTAACTCGGGTTTTCTCTGACATTTTCCTCTAAAAGCTTTATAGAATTAAGTTTTACATTGAGATCTCTGATCCATTCAAAATTTTTTTTCTTATGTTGTGAAGTTTAGAATGAGGTTAGCATGAATGTCCAGTTGTTCTAACAAAATTTATTGAATGAGATTCTTTATTGAATTGGTTTTGCACCCTTGTTAAAAATCAGTTGTCCCTATGTGTGTGCTGATTTCTCATCTCCCTGTTCTGTTCTACTGACCTCTCTGCCTTTTACCATTACTACACTGCCTTGATTACCAAAGCTTTACATTAGACCTTGAAATTGGATAGTGTGATTCCTACAACTTTATTCTTCTTTTCCAAAATTGTTTTGGCTATTCTAATTCCTTTGCCTCCCATATAAACCTTAGAATTAAGTCATCTATATATCTATAAAAATTCCTGCTAGGATTTTGAATGGAATTGTATTAACTATAGATCAACTTGATGAGAATTGAATCTTATATTACTGTCTTCCAATTCTTCTGTAGGCCATCCATTGAGTTTTTAAAAATTTTTATTTCAACCAAAACAAAACCAAAATAGTTCACTCAATTCTTCAACCTCTTAAAAGATACGAGAAAAGTTAGCAGATGCCCTCCTGTCAGCCTTGAAGAAGCAAACTGCCTATTATAGAGAAGGCCACATGGCAAGGACCCAAACACAGCCTCTAGGAGCTGGTTGTATCCTCAGCTGACTGTTAAGAAAACAGAAACCTTATCACATGGCCATGAGGAAATTAATTCTGCCAATAACCTGAGAGAGCTTGGAAGTTAATCTTCCAAAGTCAAGCCTCCTGAAGAGGACACAGTTGGCTGGCACCTTGATCTCCATTAAGTCCTGAGCGGAGGACCTAGGTAAAATGTGGAGGACTCTTGATTTATGCAAATTATGAGATAATTAATGTTTTAATATTAATGGCTGTTTTAAGCCACTAAGTTTGTGGCAATGTATTATATAGCAGTGAAAAACAAGTGCAGTATACTAATGGACTTACAGAATTTTTCAAGGTCCAGGACCCAAGCTTGAAAGCCACAAAGCTGATTCTTTTTTTTTTTTTTTTAATTTTTTTTTTAATTTTTTTTATTTATGATAGTCACAGAGAGAGAGAGAGAGAGAGAGAGAGAGGCAGAGACACAGGCAGAGGGAGAAGCAGGCTCCATGCACTGGAAGCCCGACGTGGGATTTGATCCGGGGTCTCCAGGATCGCGCCCTGGGCCAAAGGCAGGCGCCAAACCCCTGTGCCACCCAGGGATCCCCACAAAGCTGATTCTATCAGCACAACCATGAGGTATGTCCAACCATATGATGAAACTGTCATAGCTGCAGTCCTGCTGCTTCTTTCATCTGATGCACAGCATTTATGAAACCAGGGATCAAACACCATGAAGAAAAACTGTCCACTATGGCAGGGCTCAGACAACATGTTATTATGGTATTGTTTTCTCATCTGTGAAATAGGACTAGTAATGATAACTACCTCATTAGTTATAAGGATTAAGTGAAATAAGGCTTTTAAAGTATTTGAATAACATATAGCTCTTAATGTTCTGTATATGTCTAGTTATTATTATTCATAATGGACTTGCCCAAGGCCACAAAAAAAATAAGAAGTTACTACCAAAATCTATTCTTTTCTTCATCTCTTGACTTTAGCAGGAAGAGTGATCCAGGAACCCAATTTTTAAAAGAAAAATTTAAAATTTTTAAAAGAAAAACCCATTCTCATTCTGGGTCTCTATCAGGAGAGATTCACTTCAGAGATACAGAGGAAATCCTGCGTAATGGAGCATGAATGTTCCATAAATTGGCCTTTACTGAGTAAATTGAAGGGTCATTAACATACTCATTAACAAGTACAGCACTTTGGAGTTCTGAAAATGAGTGGACAGTGCACAACCAAATGAGCTCATGAGAACTTCTTGAAATTCCCTAGATCAGTTTCTGTGCACTCACAATGTTCTCTCTCCCTGACTTCTGCCTTTGGTGTCATACACCATGTTCCAAATATACATCTCTTTTTCTCTTCTACTAATTGTCTGGAATTATTCTCTGCCTGTCACTGGGAGTAAAGGGTATAAAAGTTTGGAACATCTGCCTTAACATACACATCTGACGTATGTGTCTCTGTGTGGGCACGTGTGCATGTGTATTCATGAGTGGAGAGCAAAGCAGATGGTTTGGTGAGGATGTTATAGACTCTTATAACTCATGTAAAGGAGAGGAATTCCAACCAATAGGGTGCAGGTTGAAGGGGCTAGTGAAGCAGTGTCCAAATCATAGTATAGAATGATTTCATGGTATTGGGAAAAAGTAAATTTAGTAATATTCAGAAATATAATTATTATAAAAATAAAATATTTTAAGTCAAACTATTAACTAAAAAAGTGAAAAATTGATAAAAATTAAAGTTGGCAGTGATCTAGGATGTCATTTTCAGAGAGCCATGAATACTCAGTGGTTGTGTAGAGGTCTTTGAAGCAACTCATAGGCAAGATTTGAGCAATGTGCAGTCAGTGTAAACTCTAGGAATTGGTTCCAGCCCTCGACTGTAAACAACAGAACTTATTTAGGCTAATTCAAACCAAAATGGTTATACCTAGAAGGATATTAGGATGCTTACCAAATAAATGACAGATATCTGGAAGGCTGGGTTTCAAATGGTGAGCTATATGGACAACTGACTAAGATGTTGATCAATTTGAACACTAAAAATATTTCAAGAGATTATGGCTTCAAATAATGGCAGAGAACCTTATATCAGACTAATTTTCCCAGAGACAACAATTAAAAATTCTTGGAAGACATAAAAAATGATTGTTTGAAGGCACTGTAGAGTGACCAAAAGCAGGCAGAATCCAGAGGGACTACTACCCATAAAAAACGGGAAACATCCTAGGTGAGATCCCTATTTATGTTTTTTTTTTTCCCTTGAGAGCACTCCCCAGTCTACTTAATGTATACGATTTCATATAGAATTCCAAATGGGCCAAGCAGAGATTAGAGCTCAGGGGTGCTAGAATGGCTGAAAGTTGAAGGAGTATATCCAGAAAAAGAGGGAGTCATGTGAGAGCAAACCTATAAATCTGCATTCAGTCGGCTCTCAATCCTTGAGAATTGAGAAGACACTATGAAGACACAGAGCAAGACTCCAAGGTACCCAGAAGAAAGTTCTAGGGATCTTATTAAGCAGATATTATACCAACTCCCCAGGGTTATGAATATACAATTTAGAGTACAAGTTCTGACAAGTTAATAGAGCTTGCTGTACACTTCAGCTTTTCTATTAAAATGTCAGAAGAGGGGTGCCTGTGTGGCTCAGCAGTTGAATGTCTGCCTTCAGCTCAGGGCATGATCCTAGAGTCCCGGAATTGAGTCACACGTCGGGCTCCCCTCAAGGAGCCTGCTTCTCCCTCTCCCTATGTCTCTGCCTCTCTCTCTGTGTCTCTCATGAATAAATAAATAAAATCTTTTAAAAATAAATAAAATAAAATGTCAGAAGGGTCAAACTCTAGGTGTAAGAACCATGTACAAAATGAGTAAGGGATGCCCCTGAGGAAAAAGGAAAAACTGAAAAGACCTACCCTAATAACGCTTAAAATAAAGCCTCCAAAAAACTACTGGTTATCTGCCAGTAGTTTAAATGCTTGCTGGAACAAAAATCAATATTTGTCTAAGGAAGGTAACAGTATCCAGAGTCTCCATAGCACATCATCCATAAGGTCCAGGATATAATAAAATATTTATTAGACATGAGAAAAAACAGGAAAATGGGGCAAATAGTCGAGAGAAAAACCAGTCAATAGAAGCAGACCTTGCGTTGCTCTAAGTATTAGCTTTAGCAAATAAAATCTCAAAATAATTGTGATGAGTATGTTAGAGTCTACAGTAAAAGATGATATAATGGTGATGAGAAGGGGAATTTCAAAAGATATTTGAAATATAAAACAATAAAACAGAACTAAATGGAAATGTTAACACTAAAAATTAAAATATCTAAGAATCTATCAGATGAGATTTTTTTTTTAAACAAGAAGTTTATTTAAACAACAAGATGCTTGACTTGAAGGGAAAACTATCTAGGATTCATTTCTTTTAGAGTAATTTATCCCTACAAAGACAGATTGCCCTACATGTAACAGCTACGTACAAAAAAGTTATAAAATTGTCCTTGGTTTTACAATGATAAATGAAAAACATTAAAATTCTCCAATCGAACAAGGTATGCAAGGATTTTTATGTTGTTCTTTTTTTTTTTTTTTTTTTTTTGTTAAACAGTGAGAGCAAAATAACTTACTGGAATATAAAGATAAGAGCTGACTGAACATGCCACTAATGGAGAGAGGGGGTATTTTCACAGAAGCAGTATTTTCCCCCATCCCATCTCCATTTGATGTCAATCAAAACATACCATTGGCCATTTAGTTAAAAAAATGCAATATGCTTGTGCACATACACAGTTACTTTATGTACAATAAAGGAATGGGGAAGGGGAAAATGAAAGAATAGAGAAAAGTATACTGTAGTAGTCAGGATGTGGTGGAACCAAATTACGGCTTTCTATTTGAGAATGTCTTCTTGGTCTGGAGGAACAGAGTTCTAGAGTAAAGTAGCAGGTTCCCTTTTTAGTAGACACATTCTGTCTGCTGCTGGAACACATCAATTGTATCTTCATCCTCCATTTCCAACTGTGCAGGTGTGTCTGTTTCATTGATTGGCTGCCCATCAAATCAGAATCTGATCTGCCTCATTGACAAACCCTGTCATTCACAATAGGCTTTCATTAGTTTACTAAGTGGTGTATGCCTCTTAATCTTAAACTGCACCACAGAACCATCCTGCCCCGCCACCTTCAAATTAATATGATCATTGTTCTCAGTCTTCACTCCTTCCTTGGGCTTTTCGACGGCCATGGCGAGTGCCGGAGTCGCCTCAGCTGCCGCTTCACAAAAGAGGTATCAGGTCCGCCTATCAGATGAGATTAAGAACAGATTAGACAGAATAGAAAAAAGGATGAGTGAGCTTCAAGACAGGCCAATGGAAATTATCTGAACTGAAACAGAAAGAGAGGAAAAATGAAAATAAAAGAATAAGATCTCAATAACCTTTGAGAGGTATTTGAAGGAGTTTAGAATACATGTACTTGGAGCCCTGGGATGGCAAGATAGGGGCTTGAGGGGAGATAATAAAACCAAGAGCCTAAGAGCATAGATAGGGCATGAAAAATATTTGAACAAATATTGACCAAAATCTCCCAATTTGATCAAAGACAGCAATTTACAGATCCAAAAAGGAGAGCAAACCCCAAGGGAGATAAATACAAATAAAATCACACATGATCAAAATGATGAAAGCAATAGATAAGTAAAAAGTCTTAAAGACAGCTAGATAAAAACTCTAGAGAGGCAGCATAAAGGGAAATGATAAGAATAACAGCTGACTTCTCATAAAAAATAGTCAAGAAGAGAATGGCATGACATATTAAAATCCATCAACTTAGGATTCCATATCTAGTATAAAAATCTTCCAAAAATGAAAGTGAAATAAATAAGAAAAAATGAAGGCAAAAAATAAGGGTATTATCAGATAAATGGTATTGCATGGAAATTTGAATCTGTAAGGGGAAATAAAGAGTGATTAAATGGTAAATATATGGGAAAAAAGAAAGATTATTTTCTTAAAATATAATTCTTTAGCATAAAGACAATAACAATGTATTATGTAAAAGGTAAATATATGACAACAATTGCATAAAAGGGGGAAGAGTAAATGGAATTTTACTATTATAAGTTTTATGTGAAGTTGTGTAACATTAATTCAAGGTACACTGTGATAAATCAAGTATGTATATTATAATTCTAAGAGAACCACCAAGAAGTAATGCAAAGAAGTATGGCTTAAAAGCCAATGGAAGGGGGCACCTTGGTGGAATAGTTGGTTAAATGTCTGACTCTTGGTTTCAGCTCAGGTTGTGATCTCAGGGTCGTAAGATTCAACCCCATGTCAGCTCAGCATGGAGTCTGCTTGAGAATCTTTCTTCCTCTCCCTCTTCCCCTCTCACTCATGCTTTCTCTTTCTAAAATAAATAAATAAATCTTTTTTTTTTAAAGCCAATGGAAGAGATAGAATGGAATACTAAAAATAAATTATTTACCCAAATGATAATAGGAAAAGAAAAACAGAGAAACAAAAAAAAAAACCACAGGGAAAATAGCAAAAAATAGTAAGATGATAGAACTAAATCCACCATATCAATGCATTTGTCAAATGTACATGGACTAATACTAAATACTCCAACTACAAGAGATATTAGAGGGATATAAAAGTAAGACCCAATTATATGCTTTTTATGAGAAATCCACTTTCTTCTTCTTTTTTTTTTCTCTTTCTTTCTTTCTTTTTTTTTTTTTTTTAAGTAGTCTCCATGCCCAGCATGGAGCCCAACACAGGGCTTGAACTCACAACCTTAAAATTAAGACCTAAGCTGAGATCAAGAATCAGCAGTTCAACCAAGTGGGCCACCCAGGCACCCTAGAAAACCACTTTCAATCTAGGGACATAGAGAGGTTGAAAGTAAAGGATGGAAAAATATATAACTTGTAAACACTTAGCAGAAGATACTATATTAATATGTCAATATCAGAAAAGTAAAGAATATTACAGATATAAAAGGATCATTTCATAATAAAAGGACCAATTCATTAAGAAGATATAGTAATCCTAAATGCATACCCCCCGAATGACAGGCTGCAAAAATACATGAGTGAAATATTGGTGGGAATAAAGGGAGAAAAAGAATTCTACAATCACAGTTGGATATTTTAATATCATCTCAGTGTAATTCATAGAACCAGTAACCAAAAGAAGTTTATAGAAAATTTGAACACTATGAACTAATGTGATCTAAGTGACAATTATAGAACAGCACATCCAACATCTGTAGAATGTACAATCATTCTTTTCCAGTGCATATGGGATGTGTACTATGCAGATCATATATTGGGCCATAAACTAGTCTTAGTGAATTTCAAAAGATTGAAATAATACAGAATGTGTAACAAAAAAACATTTGGAAAATCCCCGAATATTTAAAAATTAAACAGTGTACTTCTAAGAAAGCCATAGGTCATGGAAGTCATCATACAGGAAATTAGAAAGTACTTTGAACTGAATGATAATGAAAATACAGCATGTAAAAATCTGTGGGATAAAAATAAAGCATGATAGCTTGAAATTCTCATATTAAGAAAAAGTTTAAAATCAATGATCTGACTTCCACCTTTTAGAAGCTAGAAGAAGAAAAGCAAATTAAACCTAAAGTTAATAGTGTAAAGGAAATAATATAGATAATTCTAGAAATCAATGAGCTAAAAAGGAGTCAAAGAAAATGGAGATAATGGAAGAGTTAGTGAGCTTGAAGATGATGAGTGGAAATTGTATAATATGAAGCAGAGAGAGACAAATGACTGAATAAAACAGAGACTAGAGGGGCACCTGAGTGGCTCAGTCAGTTAAGCATCTGACTCTTGACCTCAGCTCAGATCTTGATCTCAGAGTTGTGAGTTTGAGCCCTGGGTTGGGCTCCAAGCTGGGCATGGAGCCTACTTAAAAAAGAGAGAGAGAAAGAGAGAGAGACTAGAGCATCAGATACCCTTGGGACAACATCCAATTGTCTAACATCTGTAGAATCGGTGTCCCAGAAAGAGAAAGTGAGGCAGAACCAGAAATGTTTGAAGAAGCAATGACTGAAATTCTCCATTTAGTGAAGACTTAAAGGGACACAATCAAGACGATCGATGAATCCCAAGAATAAATACAAGCACACTTCATTTTATTGTGCTTCACAGACATTGTGGGTTGTTTGTTTGATTTTTCAAGTTGCAGGTTAGTGGCCACCCTGCATTGAGCTTCTATTGGTGTCATTTCCCCACCAACATCTGCTCACTTTTTGTCTCTTTCACATTTTCGTTATTCTTGAAATATTTTGAACTTTCTTTTTATTACATTTGTTATGGTGATCTGTGATCAGTGATTACTACTTCCTGAAAGCTCAGTTAGTGGTTAGCATTTTTTTAAACAAATAGATCCTAGGTCCTTATGCCAGTGAAACCAATAGGAAAAGAAAGAAGTCATAGGGCAGGGGCAGTAATTGACTCTGATTACCATGAGGATCCAGGTTTGCTGTTACATAATGGGGACAGGAAAGAGTATGTCATGAAGATAGAGGATTCATTAGGGCCATATTTTGGTGCCACTCACTGTGTGCCTGTGGGCAACTCTAGCAACAATGGTTCTACAAGGTTGGGGCAACTAAGGATTCAGACCTATTGAGGTAGAAGTTCTAGGTCACTGTACCAGGGAACAGTCCAGGTCAGCCAAAATGGATGCTGAATGAAGCAGTGATGATTATCAGTTATAATGATCCCAGGACCAGCTGCCATCATACAGCTGTAGCAAGTTTGGCCTGCTAACCGCCTGTAAGTCTTTTCACATGCCATCACCTTGAAGAACTGGATTTTAATCTCACTTTTTGTGGAAGAGTTGAAAGTGTCCTGTTCTGATATGGGGGATGCATATGTTATAAATAGGAAGGAGTGGATCTTAAAGGCACAAGGAGTGGACTATACTGGACTCCATTTGTATGCCACTCTAGGTCCATGTGGCGACACCTTCCCTCTTCCTGGGCCTTGGTTACTTGCCTTGTCTTGCAGCTGAGCAGAGCCAGTAAGAGCCCAGCATATTATTCCCACAACTCTGGCTCTGTAATCACTCCCACTACAGATGGAAGGAAGATCCTAGAAGACACTACTGCATAATGAGATTGCTGTGCCCCAGACCCCCAGAAGCTCTGGCTCCTCTAGAGGTTGCCTGGGGAGACCATGTCACACATCTCAGAAGAGCTGAATTTGACCAGTGGGATATGAGGGCCAGGAAGCATCATTAGCCAAGTTCTGTTTCATTCCTCTGCACAAATGAATGAGGAAGAGGTGTGGCAGATGAACTGTTAAGATCTAAAGATGACCTGCCAGATTGAGCAATCAGTTGTATTTGCTGTGAAATGTGGCATGCTTCTTAAATATCCTCTTTTTATTTGCTCTCCCTCTTTCCCTGTGTCTGTCCCCTTTTTTTCTGGAATTGCACTCTCCAACAGAATATTAGTGTGTAAGCCTCTCTCCCAGGCAGGATGTCTTTTCCAGGGACCCTGGGTTAAGACAGTAGCATGTTGTTGATGAGGATGCTGATGTGATTCTGATGAGGTTGGGGGTAGTGGTGGTGGTGATGGACAGTGATGGGTTTCCTGCTGTGGGTAATGATGATGGTGGTAGTGCTTGTAATGGTGATTAAATTATAAGGACGATGGAAGCCTGGCAAGTCAAGGGTATGGTGGATTGTATAACTAGTTAACTCCTATTTGATATCCTCTCTCTAGTACTCCTCCCTGGGGAAGGATTATATATCCCTATCCTTTTGAACCTAATCATGGCCATGGGACTTGCTCTAGCCAATCAAGAAGCTCTAGAAGCCAACATGTACTTCTGACAAGTTCACTTTCCTTTTGCCGTGGTGATTGTCAATCTCCAGTAGTAGCTGCTCCTTTGGTTCTTGGGGCAGAGCCATAACTGACCTGCGACAGAAATGTAGCACGAGTGGGAAATCATCTTATAATCAAGAGTCAAGGAGATTTTAAGGAGTTTGTTACCAGCACATAATCTAGTGCACCCTGACTATATGAAAGAAGGGAAGTCTGAGAAACAGACTTTTGGGACTATGTGCCTTTGGAACTAGTGGGAAATAGGAAAAAACCCTGTCTTAAAAAGTTTTATTCTCCCATGGATCAACTTTCTTGATAGAAGTTTTGGGAGACTCATAACCCATTTGAATCTGGCCAAAGGAGAAATGAGGAAAACTTTTTGTGGGTGAGGCAGCTGCTAGGTGATGCCACACTTGCATGGCTATATTAGTGGGCTTCTTCTCAAGCTTGGGAGTTCTGCACAGTTTTCAAGAAATGCATTCCTGTGCACACTGGTTGCAATGGAGCTGGGGAGAGGAAGATGGGTCCTCAGGCTGGGGAGCCTAGGGGTGGAGTGTCTCTGGATGTGCTTGGCTAATACAATCAGTTCTTCAAGGAGAGAGCTGTTCTCTGCTTCCCCCACCAGCCCAGAGGGGGTTCCTGCTAATTGTTAGCTCAGGTTGATTCCCATTAATGCCCTTTATTTATAGGCAAATGAGTTGATTATGGAAAGAACGGTGTTCTCTTCCTAGTTTTGTGCTTCGTTTTCTATCTGCTAGTGTTCTGGGTCTGGAGTGCCAAGCCCTGTCCTTCTGAGTGGCTGGATTGGATTGAGAAGAGGAGGGGGCATGTGTGTATCTCTCAGGGGAGTGGGAGATAAGGGACAGAAGATTGCTTCCTTAGGAGCAGTCAGGGTGGAGACTCAGAGGAATGATCGAATTGAGTTTGCATCCTCCTCCCTTTCTCCACCTCACCCAGAATATGCAAATTATGATTCAAAGGAAGAGCTGGGGAGACAGTGTTCTCTCCCTCTGGAGGACTAATAATGCTCCCTTGCTAGTGGGAGGAAGCACACCTGACGCCAGCTATCAGAATTTGCGACTGCCTAAAGGCACATGCTCTGTGCTCCTTGACCTATATTTTCTTTGTAAAGGAGGTGGTGGGAGGTGGGGGGGTGAGAGAAGGAAAAGTGGGAAGCCTGTGGATATTCATGCAGTCAACATCCATTTGCTGAGCACCTACTATGTTTTACTCTCTTGGGTCATGGAAGCACCTAGAAAAAAGACAGTCTCTCATAATATTCACATTCCAGCAAGGAAGACAAGAATTTGAACGATTAAAGATGGATCCATGAGAGCTTTAACCTGAGGCCTGACCTTGCTGGATGAGCAAGGTCAAAGAAAAGGTGTTTAAGAGGAGATCTGGAAATGAGTAGCAATTTGTGTTAGGGAATGCATTTATAAGAAATATGTACCTGTGCATGCATGTGGGAGTGCACACACCCAGGTGCACATGCAAAACCCTGGTTAATGAGGTAAATGAATTAGCACACAGAGGAAAATTTTCCAGATTGCCAAGTTTATAATTCATTGAGTACCTAGGTGATTTTATTGCTGACAAATTAGATGTAGATTTTTTTTTTTTTACAAAATTAACTTTTTGTTTTCCTGCCCTCTTAGGCAGCCTAAATATGGCTTTCTTCATATTTCAGGGACCCCACTGTGAATATCATGACTATTGTGACTAACTGATACTTGGAGAGAGTGCTTTCTCAGGATTTATTTAGGGGTGTATAATGACTTTATCCCCCTGAGATGGCCTCAGACTGCTTTGCTGTTTGAGTTCTTCTGTCTGCTTTTTATAGTTTGCTGTCTCTTTCTTTGCTATTGGCTGTCAACTGTCACTTCCTGCAGCTGTCAGAAATCTGGGCTTTGGCAGGGCTAACCACCGTCAGCATCTGCCCCGCCCCCAACACTCACACTCACTGACTTGATTCTGATCAGGTAACACTTGGGAGTCAGTTGACTTGTTTTATCTAAAGTGGAAAGGGATGATCCTTGGAGAGAGGCCCCTGTCCAGCAAGCATCGCTTCACCTAGGAACTTGTTAGAAATGCAAATTCTTGGGCTCTTTCCCAAACTTGCTGAATCAGAAACTCTGGGGGTGGGGCCAGGATCTGTATTTAACAAGCTGTCCTGGTGATTCAGCTGTCCCCATCATTTGAGGACCAGTGCTGTGAGGAAGGATAAATAGGGCCCAGTGAGGGCTGAGGTGCTCTGCCAGGGGCAGGCTGCGTGTGCTTTAATCAGTATTCTGTCCAGCAAGGGGCTTAGGTTTCTTCCTGGGTCTCAGCCGTTGTGCAGTGTGCTTGGATTATTGCAGGATGGCGGAGTCCTAGGAAGGAGTGTGTGCGCCTGTGTGCATGCAGAGGGAGGAAGGAGGGTAGAAAGAGAAAAAGCCAGGGACCAGAGAGAGACATATCTTATGCACTGCTCCCTGCACTTAGCAGCTGGAGTTTCCCCTGTGTCCTGGTTTCAGAGCTCTGGCCCAAGCTCTCCAGCCTTGGGTAGCAGAAGTGTCTCCTGGTTCCCATTCTTTCCCACCCGTGAGTGGCTGCCTGGAGCCCAGGCTGAGAGGCACCAGCTGGCGGTGACGCTGCCACAGACTCTCCAAATGGAGTTCTTGAGAACTACAGCTGGGTTGTGTGTGGGAGCCTCAGAGATGCATGGATTTGGGTTTGTAAACATGGGCCTGTTAAATTTAGGGTGGGCCACGGGCCTAGGAGAGCTCCGTAGCATCTTTTGGCAACTGCTGAACATTTTGAGTGGTTTTAAAACATTGCTCATACCTTATATAGTAGGAGGCCTGTTTTAGCGCAGCTTGTCGTCAGGGGGAGGAGAGAGGAGGGATTGGCACCCACCACCGTCTGTGTGCCAGGTACTTTGCATGCACTGTTTCATTTTGTCTTTATTCCCTCTGCGAAGAGCTGGGGACTGCTAGCTCTGCTTTATAGACTAGGTTGTTGACTGAGCAAACATCTGGGCCCCAGTGGTGTCCCAGTGAGTCCCACCTGACCTGGTGGCTGACATGATAGTGGTGAGGACACCCCGCCCACAGTGGGAGCACACAGTCATGCCAGCTGTCATGGGGAGCCAATATTCTCTTCTCTGCTCTTCCAGCTTGCCTAAACCAGAGTCTGCCAGAGAGAGAGGGAGAGAGAGACAAAAAGAGACACACACACACATGCACACACACACACACACACATACACGTACATATCTGCCCAACATGAATCCCATGAGATGCTCCTCAACTTTAGAGCTGCACTGGCTAAATCTGTTTTGGAATTGTCATAAAACTATATTCTCCTCTTGGAGATCATGAATCATAATAAAAATTGTATCAAACAGAGTTCAACCAGAGAAATAGGACCAGTAGGATGGATAGACAGATATGTAGATAGACAGAGATTATTGCAAGAAATTTGTTTGTACGGTTTAAGGGTGCCTAGGCAAGTCCACAGGCTGCAGGGCAAGCCGACTGTCAGGAAGGGCAGGCTGGAGCCCTTGGGCTTTGGGTGAAGCATCAGTCCACAGGCAGACTTTGTTCTTCTCGGAAGCCTCAGCTCTGCCCCTAAGGCCTTTGGACTGATTGAATCAAATGACCTAGCACAATCTCTCTTACTTGAAGGCAACTGATTGTGGATTTTAATCAGATCTATAAAATACCTACACAGTGACACTTAGATTCATGCTTGTTTGAGTAACTTGTGCCTTAATTCAGGCAGGTTGACTTATTAAAAACTGACCACACCAATAAACACACTGAGAAGTCCTGCACCAAAGACACCTTAGCTGTGATGACCTCTCTGGTTCCTAAAATTACAAGAGCAAGAACCATGCTTACCCCCCAATTCTCCACAAAAGCCATTTATTCCCAGTGTACCCTGCAGGATATTCTGGAGATCATTGGTCCAAACTCTCTGTCCCTACCTCAGAGGAGCTGTGCCATGAAAGCCCAGAGCACAACTCTGTCCTGTCTTCAGTGGCTCTAGGTCAGGGTTTCTCCTCTGTGGTGTTATGTACTTCCTGGTTCAGGGAGTCCTTTTTTGCAGGAGCTGTTTACCATAGGATGTGTAGTGGCACCCCCAGCCTCTACTCACTAGGTGCCAGTTATACACCATGTCCCCCCCAGCTGTCACAACTGAAAATGTCTCCAGACATTGCCAGATGTCCCCAGTGAGAACCACTGGTGCAGAGGAAGAAATTGTGGGACTGCACAGGGTCTTTGCAGGCCTAGCAGCCTGGGTCTGAATTCTACCTCTGTGTTATTTCTATTTACTTGCATTCTGACATATTCCAAGAAGATCTGAGTGTCTGAATCTGTCCTTTAATAGATCTGTGATTCTCGGGCATTTATTTTACTTTGTGAGCCTTGGTTTTTACCTCTGCAAAATGGGGATCACTTTAGAACTTGCCTTGTCAGGTTATTCAGGAGACTCCCTGGAGTAGAGCATGCAGGGTACCTGGATTTTGGTGGTTATTCTAGAAATGCTAGTTTCTTGCCCTCCAAGAGGGAAACCGAGTTTCACAGCTAGGCTTGCATAAGCACCAATGGGGACATGAGGCCCTTCAGAGTGATGGAGTTGGAAGGGTCTTAGCTGTCACCAGGTTCTGGATGAGAAGATCAGCTTAGCATCTGTCTGAGGCCCCAGAGCCCCAGGTCAGGGATTGTCCTCAACTATGAAGTGTGTCACTTCCCTGGACAGCCTGGATAAGAACAGTCAGGTGTTCCTCATGGTTCTCACTGCTGCAGAGTCCAGAGAAAAGGGCTTAGGGCAGGAGAGGCTCTCGGGTCCCCCTCCAAGGGCTCAGCATACCCCCAGCCTCTTCTGTAGGCTGCTCAAGCTAAGTCATCCCTTTCCCGCAGGCTGTGGTGCAGAAGCTAGAGCCCATGGCAGAGATTTATGAATGGCGCTCCCCTGTGCAGCCTAGGTCAGGCCTTGCCAGGAGGTTTATTAATGGGCTTTCATCTAGCACTTTAAGTTTGCAAGCTCTCTCTGGGTCCCTTGGTTCACAGCCGGATGTGGGAAGATACAAAATCTTCCTCCTCACTTGGTGGTGGGGGTTTGGCAGAGGGAGGTGATGTAGATACTGTCCTACAGGGTCCACTGGGATCAGAACCCACGGCCTTTTCCCTCTCTTGGCTGTCTCTCAGCCCTCTGGGGGGAAGTAGCCTCATCTGCAGTCAGGATAGTGATCACCGCATCAGGCCTGTGGGCAAAGCTGAGCATACAAGCCTTGGGTCAGAAGCTATGGACTCTGTGCAGTTTCCTCATCTGTAAAATAGGGACAGTGACAGCCTCCCCACAGAGTGGTGTGACTATAGGGCCTCATGTTGGATTAGGCCCTCCTCTGTGTGCGGGGGTATGAATAGCTGTGGGACATCATCCAGCCAGTCACCCCAGAGGGTGGCAGCTTCAGAGAGGCTCTTGCCCCATCTCTCCAAAGGACACTGTCTTCCAGCCAGGAAGAGCTTGAGGAAGGACCTCTGTATTCCCCATCATCCCTCAGGAGCCATCCACACTGTTACCAGGACAGGGGCTGAGGAAGGGGGAAGGCCCCTAGCATTACATCACATGGCATTTCTAGGCTGCTAATCAGTCATCAGTTGAGGCCACCCACTCCCAAACAGAGGTAGAAAGGCTGCCTCTGCATCTTCTGAGCGGCTTGTTAAAAATACAGATTCTAGGAGCCCAGTCCTGACCCCTGGGGTCAGAACTGCTCACTGTGGATGAGGGAGAAACCCTGAAGGATGAAGAGCCTTTTTGTTCAGTGTCACAGACTTGTGAAACCTTAGCACCCCATTCTCAGTGGTCCCGTAGGATACCAAGAACTCTGGGTATTCACTTCCAGTATGTCTGACTTAGGAGGTTGGCCTGGAAGAATCCAGAAGCCCCTTCCAGCTCTGACACTCTGTGCTTTCAGGAGAGGTGCTCCAGAGACAAGAGGAGCAGCACTGGGTCCTGGCGTGGTTGAGTGCTTAGTGGCACAGATAAGCCTGTCCTGGAGGGCAGGCCAGAACTGCAGTGCTGTTGTTCCTGGGACCACATCTGGCCTTGTATTCTGGGAGGCACCTGGTGACCTTGAGCCAAGAGTGGGTTCTAGGCAGCTCCTGGCCAAATTCCCCACCTTCCTCACCCCACTTGAAGATGGTGGTGAGCTGCAGAGTGGCTAGTAGCCTATAATACACCAGGCCATGTATGACGTGGACTTGTTGGTGACCCCTTTCCTACCCCACTGCTTCTCCCAGGCCATTTCTTTTTCTTTCTTTCCCTTTCTTTCTTTCTTTCTTTCTTTCTTTCTTTCTTTCTTTCTTTCTTTCTTTCTTTTTTTTTAAAGATTTTATTAATTTATTCATGGTAGACACACACAGAGAGAGAGAGAGAGAGAGAGAGAGAGAGGCAGAGACACAGGCAGAGGGAGAAGCAGGCTCCATGCAGGGAGCCCGACGTGGGACTCGATCCGGGGCCTCCAGGATCACACCCCAGGCCAAAAGCAACGCTAAACCACTGTGCCACAGGGGCTGCCCTCCCAGGCCACTTCTTTATTCAGCAATCATTGACGAAGCACCCACTCTGGAGACAGGAAAGTCATAGCCATTGAGTGTCAAGAAGGCAGCAGAGGGAGAAGACAGACGCGTGAGCCAGCAGGAGCTTTGCAGTATCGTAGGCTGATGGTGGACAGACATGTGCCCTGGGATTCCAGATGGTGCCCCCTGGAGACGCAGCAGGAGAGGTAGAAGGGCCAGTTCTAGCTTTTCTGCCCAAGACATGGGCATAACTTTGAGGTCAGTGCCTGCCCCACACCCCCAACTGCCCCTGGTCTGGTGGAGACCCTCCAACCCCAGTCAGTTCTAGGTCATGATGTGGGGTATGGGAGCCTGGGAACACTATCAGGCCCAAGCTGTCCTCCTGGCTGCCCATCCTCTCAGGCCCTGAGCACGCAGCTGCATTAGCTGAAAAGTTCTGCTGTTCTGGCCAAGATGAGCATACTCTCCTCCTCCCTCTTGGCCCAACCTGGTCCTGGCCTCAGAGAGGCCCCTGGGGGAGATGAACACAAAGGAGCCCTGCAGTTTAAAAGCCCTATAATTGCACTGTTGGTTTCTAGCACCACTCTGGGCTTCCCAAGTTAAAGAAAGTTTACAAGGTCCCGGAAATAGCTCTGATGCCATCAGGCTCCGGAGGGAGATGTGGGCTAGGGCAGCAGAGGGAGGAGTGTGTTTCCCAAAGGATCCCGGGGAGCCTCCTAGCCCTGTTAGCCCTTGGGGTCAGGAAGGGAAGCCTCTGAGACACAGGGAGTTCAAGGGATGGCAAATTTTAGGGAAGAGAATTTGACAAAAGTTTTTCTAGGGCTCTGGGTTTTCTTAGTGCATTCAGAAATATTTATTGAGAACTTGCTCTGGGTGCTTGTTGTGGATGGTAGGGATCCACCACTGAGCAAAATGGAGCATGGCCTTCCCTGCCCTTGTAGAGCTCAGGCTCTGCCCAGGGGACACAAAAGAAGCATGTGTACAAATACATACGTGGAATGCAGTCAGGCAATGAGACCTGGAAGAAGGAAAATAAAGCCAAATGAGAGATAGAAAGATGAAGAAGGATGGTTTTAGGCCCAAGAAGACTTCTGAGGAAGCAGTCTTTGCCCCAAGACTGGAGGGTGTGAAGGAAAGAAAGTCACAAGTGAGTGGGGGAGGGCTGGAGGGGCAAAGTCACCCCCAAGTTGGGAATGTGCACCGTCTGTTCAAGGAACAGCATCAGTGTGGGGAGAGGTGGGAAATGGGGTTGGCAAGGGAGCCAATGCCAGATCCTTTTTTTTTTTTTAATTTTTTATTTATTTATTTATTTATTTATGATAGTTACAGAGAGAGAGAGAGAGGCAGAGACACAGGCAGAGGGAGAAGCAGGCTCCATGCACCGGGAGCCCGATGTGGGATTCGATCCCGGGTCTCCAGGATCGCGCCCTGGGCCA
This sequence comes from Canis aureus, assembly GCF_053574225.1. NCBI lineage: Eukaryota > Metazoa > Chordata > Mammalia > Carnivora > Canidae > Canis > Canis aureus. The sequence continues at coordinate 52,471,114 of NC_135612.1, read as the reverse complement.
AAGGCAGGCGCCAAACCGCTGCGCCACCCAGGGATCCCCCCCAATGCCAGATCCTAAAGGGACTCCTGAAAAGATTCTGCCTTCAGATATAGGGATATTTGTGGATTTGGTGATGGCAGTTAAGGAGGCACCTGAGCATGGCTTCTGTTCTGAAACTAAGCTCCAAGCATGAGGTGAGATCAGCTTCGAGAGTGAGGGAGACTTGGGGAGCAGGGGCATGGGGGAGGGATATGGAGAGAAGAGGAGGTATTCAATGCTCTGTTCAGAGTGAGAAAGAAATTTCTAGAAAAACATGCTATGATTGCTGGGCAGTGCTGAGGGTGCTTTGTGGTTTGTGGTCTTGAATTTAGAGGAACACCATCCTCACTGTGTGGTTTGCTCTGTTGAGTGGCTAAGATGCGCTGGCCAAGGGCTCAGCAGTAATGCTTGGGTCTGTGTGTGTGTGTGTGTGTGTGTGTGTGTGCCTGCACACACAGGTGCGAGTTAGCCACATTCCTGCCCTCAGGTGGTATCTAGCTCAGCAGGGGGATTATATCAAGAAACAAACAACTATAAATCAGACCCACATGACATGGTGCAGGGAGGAGGGTTCTGAAAGGTGTGAGGGACTTTGGAAAGAGCTCGAAAAAAGAATTTGGGAATAGCAAAGCTGGATGTGCCACCTATGAGCTGATACTGTAAGGCAAGTGACAAAAGCTCTCTGAAACTCAGATCTTCTAAACTATCAAATAGGGATCATCCTATTGATCTAATGAGGCTGGTGCAGTGATTAAATAAGGAAATGTAAGTGGAAGATGTTGTGTGAAGCAGGAATTTAATGAATGGCAGACACTGATGTTCATTTTTGAGAGCAAGGGTGGACAAATTGTGACCCATGTGCCTGAACCCAGCCTACTGACTCAGCTAAGAATGATTTTTTACATTTTTAAATGGTTGAAAAAAATAAAAATAAGAGTAATATTTCATGACATGTGAAAATTATGTGAGATTCAAATTTCAGTATCCATAAATAAAGTTTTATTGGAACTTTGCCATGCTCATTTGTCTATGTGTTGTCTCTGCTGCCTTTTCTCCACAACTGCAGAGCTGAGTAGTTGCTTGTGACAGAGACCATATGGCCTAGAAAGCCTAAAATATTTACTATGTGGACCTTTATAGAAAAGTTTGCCAACTTCTGATTTAGAGGAAGGGAAGTTGAACTGGACACTCAGAAAGGTTTACCATGGGTCTGGTCTTGAGTGCTGGGTGGGATTTCTATGGGTTGACCCTGGGTGAGGCATTGGGGATAAGGAGGCCATAGGTCTTGGGTGTGTTGGATGGGAGTGGAGAGTTACTGAAGGCAAATGAAAGAGCACAAGCAGAGATAGAGCTTGAGTGGAAGACTGACTTCCATCATGAACCAATTGCTTTCTTTCCAGCAGGAGCAGAATAAGAGGAAGGCCCCTCCCCACAAGGGCTTTGTGTTTTGGGGGGGTGGGGAGTCTCTGGCCTTGGGCCCTTGAGCTTGTCCCCTGGGAAGTAAGATTCAGTTTCTTCTTTTCAGAACCAAAAGGGAGATAAAATGAAAGACAAAGAAACATTACAGGAAAGAAGGCACTAGACTGTGTGGATCAGGCTGCAGTGGCCAGCCATGGGCAGCGGGCTCTTTGCACTGCAGCAATCTGCCATTTTTCTCTTGCTGACAATTATGGCAGCTGATCCAGCCTGTCCCCACTGTCCTCAAGCGTCTGAGACCACCCATGTGGCCATGCAGCAGAAGACACCAACCCTGAGCTTGAGGAAACTAGGCTGCTGTTCTTGCTCCCCACCTCAGCCTTTCTGAATTCCCCAGAGTTTCTTCTCACCACTCGTAAAAGGTGTCCCTTTCCTTGCTCTATCCCTGCTTGGGCTAAGCCTTCCACCCATGCATTGATCTCATCCCTCCTGGGTTCCTCTGGGCTCTTGTTCTGTTGATTATACATCTCTCTTGCATTCTCAATCTTGTGTCCACTGGCACTTTTCCCTTCCTCCTCTTGTTGGGAAGGTGACTAATATTTAATGAGTTCTTATTATGTGCCAGCAGTCTGTGAGGTGATTGTATATGCTGTTTCATTTGATTCTGACAAAAGCCCGGAGGTAGTATATTAGTTAGGACTTTTAGTTGCCAGTGAAAGAAACCAAACTCAAACTAGTTTGGAGGGAATTGATTGGTTCACATCATTGGGAGGCTTAGGGGTGATCCTCAGACATGGCTAGGTCCAGCTCTTTAAATAATATCCTAAGGAATTTCTTTCTGTATTTCTCAGTTCTGTTTTCTTTTGTGTTGGTTTCATCCTCAGACAGGTGTGCCTCACATGGGGGCAAAGGTGACTACCAGCAGCTCTAGACTGTTTCTCTGCCTTTGTGGAAATTTCCAAGGGGGGAGAGCCTCAGCAAAAATCCAGGGCTGATTCTCATTGGTTTGGCCTGGGTCACATGGCCTTTCCTGGGCCAATCACTGTGGCCAGGCTGTTGCTGGGCTCCTCTGGGCTCTCCTGGCAAACCAGGGCAACCTGCTCACTTGTGGTGATGTGGCAGTAGCCCCATCTAAACTACATGGATTGGGGATCCCTGGGTGGCGCAGCGGTTTGGCGCCTGCCTTTGGCCCAGGGCGCGATCCTGGAGACCTGGGATCGAATCCCACGTCGGGCTCCCTGTGCATGGAGCCTGCTTCTCCCTCTGCCTCTGTCTCTGCCTCTCTCTCTCTCTCTGTATGACTATCATAAATAAATAAAAAAATAAAAAAAAAATAAACTACATGGATTAAGAATGAGAAAGATGTGGTTTCCTCAGATGAAAATAATGAGGTTGACACCAGAAGATGGGAGAATGGTTATTGGATTGGCAAAAATGGCAGTTGCCCATTAGAGGTAGATATTACAACCCCCATATTACAGGTAAAAAAAATGAGCCTAAGAGAGGTTAAGTGGCTTGGAGAAGGTTAACAGCGAAAACTCAATCAAGATGCAATTTTGACCCACATTGGGAGTCACTCTTTATTATACTTTGATTCCTAAGCTTGACAGGGGACTACAGGAAACTTCAGTTTGGCCAGAGAGTAGCAGGGAAGAGGGGATGAAATGATAAGAAAAAAAAATCCGGGGGATTCCTGGATGGCTCAGTGGTTTGGCACCTGCCTTCGGCCCAGGGCATGATCTTGGAGTCCTGGGATCGAGTCCCAAGTCGGGCTCCCTGCATGGAGCCTGCTTCTCCCTCAGTGCCTCTCTCTCTCTCTCTCTCTCTCTCTCTCATAAATAAATAAAATCTTTAAAAAAAATATGGTCTTCTGGAATAACCAGTGAGAAAAGAGCCTCTGGCTGGGTAAACCTCAGATGCATCCAGGTTGCTGGGTAGAAGTGTTGGGAATCGGGGTTATTTAAGGGACCTATCTACACTGGAGAGACCAGGCCTCTCTAATCTGCTCCAAGTGATGCTACCTGTCTTGCCCAAAGCCTTTTCCAGCCAGTCGTAACATAACGTAACGTTTGGTAAAAGCCCTTGTACTTTATCTAACATGACTGGGCTCAGAAAGCAGTGCTAGGAACATACTCAAACCCTGGTGTTTCACAGAATGACATCAGAGAGTTGAGGAGTCCTGTGACCCCCAGGAATGAATCCCTACATTGGGAGGAACAGGACAAATACTGCCCAACCAGATATTTCAGTTCTGTATCCATTTGGAACCTTGAAAGGGAGAAGGGCTCTTTGAGCAAGACCAAAAGAGATCTGAGAATTTGCCCAGAGGAAGCAGTTCTTTCTAGGCTGGGGCTATTTTCTAGAAAATGTGGGGCCAGCTCTGTTCATGTACACGTATGGAAAGAAGGGGAAATACACACATTCTTTCTGGAGCACTCTATCTGGGGCCTCTAAACCATGATGTGGATAAATAAAGCCTCCGGTCAAGGCTCTGGGGAAGAGGCTCTGGGAGTCTGGGAGCTGTAGGGGGATGCAGGGCACACCAGAAGGAGTAGCTTAGGGAAGATGAGAGTATGGACTCATAAAGGAAGGAATTGAGACCACATATGTTACCACCTCATGGTTCTGCTCCTGATTCTCCCAAGAGGCAGAGCTGGTGACAGGAGCCAGCAGCAGATCACAGAGATAGCCATGGGTTGCAGAAATGTTGTGTGAGAGCTTTGCCTTATCTCCATATCCCCAGCCCCACCCAGCTCTTCTGTGCTTCTGGAGCTTCCGGAGGCTGAAACAAAGTGGCTGGAGTATTTCTAGGTACAGAATGTACCTAATGTCTTGGGAGCCTCAGAAGCTAACTCATCCTTGCCTAGTGAAAAATGACTTTGGTTGGGCATCATTAGATGTCTCATCATTAGAGAAACTCCTTCTTATATCACACCCAAATCTGCCTCTCAGTAACTCCCAGATAATAGTCCCAGTTGTGGCCAGTTGGCTCTGCACTGGACACAGCTGTGCTCCTTTCCAAGCTAGAGCTGGTCCAGGAAGTGTCAGTGACGTCACACAGTGCCAGTAGCATCACTCCCTGTGCGTGTATGCATGGGCTTGGCATGTGTTGGGGTGGCGACGTGTATTGTTGTGCATTCAGGCAACCCAACTGGTGAGTAAATGAGTGGCTATATTTATCTCCGCCTCCCAGGCCCAGGAGCTCCTGCTCTGTGCCAGCAATGGGAAAAACAAGCATGCTGGGAGATGCCTCACATTATTGTGACAAGTAATTAGGGGATGTGAGATGTTCAGAAATTACTTTATTAGACAAATGCTGCTTATAAACCCCACGCAACAAACATTCCTGAGGAGTTGCTTCTGGTCCTGGGACTCTGCTGCGGAAGGAATCCCAGCTCCCCCGGGCGGAAGGGCTTTCCGGGTCCCTCTGCACGACAGTGGCTGGTCGTGTTTGGACAGGATGAGGGGGTAATGTCAGCTTTGCAGGGAAGGGTCTGCGTTGCATCTCTGCTCTGCCCCTTCTACTCTTATAATCTTCGGTAGGTCCCCTCCCCTGGTTAGACTGTGATCTCCATGTCTATAGGTGAGAGTAATGCTTTCTGCTTTCTGCTTCAGGAAATATCTTTAGTAGGCTCTACTCCTGCCAGGGCTGGAGGGCCAAAGAGAAGTGGCAGTACCAAACCCCAGGCACTAGACCTGCCTATGGGAGCTGGAGCTGTTGAAGAGGTATTTTCACTGGGAACAGAACATTAATTGAGTATCTACTATTGCCAGAGATTGGAACTGGCCCAAAGGATAGAACTGAACAAAATTCATCCTCAGGTCTCTCCTTGTCCATGGCAAGACTGGTGGTCCTAGGACTGGAGCTGTTTAAAATGAAAACCATAACAACAAAGAGTGGGAGTCAGTCAGCCTTTCTGTAAGGCAGGGTCAGGGAGTGGACATTTCAGGCTTTGTGGGCCACATGGTCTCTTGGCACTACTGAACTCTGACATGGTTGCACAAAAGCAGACTGAGAATATGTAAACAAACATGTGTGCCTGAATTCTGATGAAACTGTTTGCAGATACTGACATTTGACTTTTGCATCATTCTCATGTGCCCTAATATTATCCTTCTGATGTTTTTCAAACACTTAAATATGTAAAAAACCATTCTCAGCTCGTGGTCCATAGGAAAAACATGTGGTTGACAGGATTTTGCAAACCCCTGGCATAGAGGGAAAAAAAAAAGACAGTAGAGTCCCCTGGAAGTACCAGAGAAGGCTTTGCTGGGCTTCTTGGAACATATTCTCTGCAGAAAAGGGGGACTACTATAATTCCATTCCATCCCACTACTGCTCAAAAGTGCCCAACTCTAGTGTGTTGTCACTATCTACAGAGCACATGTGGCTGTCCAGCCTGACAGGGAAGACCTGACCACCACAAGGCTCCAGTCTTCTCTTTCAAGTCCACTTCATACCATCCCCAACAGAACCTTTGCTGCCCTCGCCCCCAGAGAGGTACAGTAGCCCTTTGCTGAGGTTACTCTGTCCCTATAAATTCAGGGAGATGTGTTCCTTAAGGTACAGCTGGATCCCCACTTTCCTTGGGTCTTCCCTAGCCAGCCAGCCCTCCCCTGATGTCATGGTAGTGTGATGTCCATGTTGCCCCCCAGGAAGTGATGCTGAGGGCTGGCCAAGGTAAAAGGGAAGCCAAGGGCTTGAATCTTAGAGCACAGAGGAAAAGGCCTAAAGAGGAAGCAGAGATCATGGGAGCCATCAGTCAACCACAGGATTCTGAGGGGGAGGTGGGTGTATTAGGGGAACATCTAAATTATAGGCAAGGGTCATCACAGGGTTCCCTCAGTCACCCTGTTCACCATAGGACTATCATAGTCTCTGCTGGGAAAATACCTATTATGGGATATAGCCAAGGCTGTGGTTATTGGGTAGGACTGTGAGGGTTTTGTCTCAGGGAGAGGGCCTCATAGGGAATAAAATTTAATTGGATAAACCTTAAAACATCTCAATTTCCATGTTACTACAGTGGCTCCAGGAAGGTCCACAACTGGAGGAGGAAGGTCCTTCTAACACTTGTCACAATAATCATAAGGCTGTGACCTTGAGTTGCTCTTGAACATTCACAAGGGGCTTTCATGTGCATTACATCACCCCATCTTCATAATGACCCAGTTCAATGGGTATTGTCATCCCCATTTCACTGATGAGGATGCTGAGGCTTAAGATTAACCATGACTTGCTGGGTTCCTCCTAAGGGCTGCCACATATGACCTTCAAAGTCCCTGGGAAACATCCTTTAGAGTTCTCTTTCATAGCTGCAGAGAATTGTGTTTGCTAAGTGTTAACCAGAAGCACTCAAATTAGCTTTTAGAAGCTGCTCACATAACTGGTATGTGAAAAGCTTGGGAATCAAATCCTGGTTCTATGCTTTTACCCCCTTGTACTGGTCCTTCACTGCAGGTGTGTGTGCACATGTAGCCTTGTGAAATTATATACTCATTGAGGGTAGAGAATCTGTTCCTGTTCTGTGTACGTTTCCCTTCATGCCAGGGTCTAACACACAGTAAGTGCTCAGTCTATAGGCGGCTGATTATGCCTTCCTTCCTACCCCCAATTCAACATGCTTTACCCCTAAGTCATTCTGTTTAGGAAGAAGAGATGGAACACCGTCAGTTTCTCTCATATTCCCTTCCCTTTGGGAGTTTTTGTGGGGAGTTCCCATAGCTGACCTTCGGAACAGAGATCCGCTTCTTTCTGTCAGAGCATTTATATCCTGATTACATCCATTCCCATGATGCATCTTCTCATAATCTTGGACAATTTAGATCTTTTCCTGGTAGGGAGGTGGGAGAAAGATGGGGGCCTCTCACCATCCCTTAAGCTTCCTTGGATGCCAGTTTCTCATCTCTGACCCGTCCTACCATCAACTGTGGGATGCTTGCACTTGAGAACTTAAGATCTCAGTCCTGCTTTGGGGCTCAGGAAGAGCTGGTCCTCCCTCTCCCATCCAGCTCTGCTTCTGCTTTCCTCCATCTAATGGTTTGCCACCTTGGCAGGAAGGGTGCTGCTGGGAGCTGGGGAGGCCCCCTCTTCCAAGTTCTCTCTCCAAGCAGGAGGGCACTGTGTTTGCTAATAGGTGTTAAATGGGAGCATCAAACTTTAATCAGCTCCTTAATGGAGTCTGGGGACTGGGGGAGTTCTCAAGCCCTGCATTATGCTGCTTGCTGGAGCCAAGCTGGATGCAGTGAGTGGGAAGGTAGGATGGGCAGCTGCTGTCATAGCCAGAACTACTGGAAGATGAGGTGGTGCTGGCCCAATTGACAGCCACTTTCATCCAATGTGGCACAGCTCAAGCTGTCAGTGTCACTGTGTACTCAAGGCCAGTGTTACCACTGTGACTACTCTGGGTGACCCCTCCACTGATGGTTTCCTGTGGTAAGAAGCAGGTCTGGCAGCAAATGTGAAAATGAAAACACACAGGCACCACAAGACCCTGGTTCATATGCTGGAGGTTTTAGGTTGAATGAGCAACAATGGACAAGTTCTTTGGCATGGTACATCATTTTAAAAACAACTCTCAATGAAACAAGCTTCCTTGTGTTCCTTTTGTGATGGGATGTTGCCACTCCTCCCACTAAGAGGAGAGTACATTACTCCATCTCCTTCACATTGAGTTGGCCTATGGCTCACTTTGACCAATGGAATATGGTGGAAGAATTAGTTGAGTTCTGGAGCCTGGGCCTTAGGAGACCTTGGAGCTTTTGCTTTCCACTCTCTTGGAATACTGCCCTGAGACCACCATGAAAAGAAGCCTGTTTAGCTTAGTGAAGGGTGAGAACCCATACGGAGGAGAAGCCAAATGCCCTGCTCATAGCCAGCACCAGCTGCCAGATGCATGAGTGAGGGAATCTTCCAGCTCCAGAGGCACCATCAGCTGAGTAATGCCAGGTAAGACCTACAGAAGGACCACCCAGGTTGTAAGTCCTGATTGTGAGAAATAAAAAAAATCATCATTGTTTCAAGGGACTGAGTTTTAGGGTGCTTTGTTACTGATTCATCGATACCTGAAATGCTTGACTCTTCTGACCCTTGGGTTCTCATATGTAGCATGGGCCAACGATGAGCACCTTGTCATGGGGAGAGGGGTAACTGATGACAGGTGCTCGCTACTGTGCCTGGGATGTAGTTAGTCTGCCTGGGGAGAGGGGTACTATCAATGAGGCTCAGAAGGGAGACTGACTGCCATGGTGAGGAGAGGTGACAGCAGTAGTGGCAGGAAGAGGGAAGAGAAAAGACACGCAGGCATTTCTGAGACAAAACACCAGGACTTGATGCGTGACTGGTATGAGCAAGAAGGATGAGTCAGAGATGGCTTGGAGGTTGCCAGCTGGGGTAAGTGAGTAAACAATGCTGCCAAGAATGGTGGTAGTGGTGGGGAGGTCTCAGGGTGAGATGAATAGGGTTGGGCTTTGCACAGTGGGGTGTGACAAGGAGACACTGGAATACATGGGATACTTGGATACATGGATCTGGGCTCATGGGAGAGGACTAGGCCAGGGCTGGAGGCATGGGACTCAAGGAGAATAAAGCCCACCAAAACCTGGAAGGTGGCCATCTTAATCTGTTCTGCTGGTCATAACAACACACCACAGCCTGGCTGGCTTAGGAACAGCAGAAATTTATTTCTCACAGTTTTGGAGGCTGGAAGTCAGCGATCAGGGTGCCAAGACAATCAGGTGGTATGTCTGGGGGAAACCTGCTTCCTGGGTCATTACCCGCCATCTTCTTACTGTGTCTACTCATGGTGGAAGGGTGAAGGATCTCTCTGAGGGCGCTGAGGACATCCACAAGATCTCTACCCTCATTATCTGATGACCTCCCAAAGGTCCCAGCTTCTAATACTATTTGTCACCTCTCAGCATATGAATTGAGGGAGTGGGGAGGTCACAAACATTGGACTGTAGCAATAACTCAAGAGGGCCAGGTTAGGGGAACAGGGCTGTAGATGTGCCAGGTTTCTCCAAGGATTAATGTAAAGGATCACTGAAGTAGCAGCCTGGGTATCCATACTGACATAGCCTCCTAAAGATTGAGTCTACAGGGGCTCCGACCTCAGGAAATTCTTGGTTTTGGGAGGAAATGCCAACTACCAAGTCCTCACAGATGAGTGGATTCCACATTTCCATGATAACGCTGAGGGCAGCTAAATTCCAATCTCAGTCTGTGATCTGATGTAACTTTAAAAAGCCCATCATAAAACTCAACAATGAGATACTAACTATAGCAGCCTCCTGGCCAAAAATGGGTGGGTGATTTTTCCCCCTCTTTTTTCTACCCTTTTGGACATTTCAAATTTTCTACAGCAAGCATTTAATACTTTTTGTTGGCATGCCATAGCTTTTAAAGGACAAAAAATAATTATAAAAAAATCAAGAGAAGAAGCTTTATGGCTAGAGATTAAGAGCTTCATTTCTAGGAGAAGGGATGCCCCAGATATGGTTCTGCTCTCAAACACCAGGACCCCACAGAAGAATGAAGCCCAGGAAAGGTAAAATGGGGAGGCATGGTTACTCTCCTTGGAGCTGCAGAGACTCATCCACCATTATAGGTGTCCTGAAGTCTAGGAGCACCTGAAGAACAGCAGTTAGAGTAGCCAGGAAAGAGAGGGTGAAGTAACCTCATCTTGATCAGGGTTTGGGGAAAGCTAGTGTGTTATGTACTTAGCTTTGAGGTGGTTATAGTTAGCTTGACCCTGCTGGGAGCTCTTGGGTAGCAACAGAGCATGTCCAGGTAGGCCAGGCCATGGGGTTGGCTCTTCAACCAAGGATAATGGAATCATCCAAGTTACTGAGTCCTATGGGCAGGCATGGAGGCATGAAGTCTCATGTAGCAGTAAGATAAAAGTCCAGAGTTTGTTCAGCAGGTCCTGAGATGGCAGGAGTGTGGAGGGGAGAAGGGCCTGATGAGTAGGAATCTGTCTCCATAGCCACCTAGAATGGGCCTGGGAATGGTGCCCCCAGTGGACAAGGACACTGAAGCTTAACATCTCCTCTTGAGGGCACCCTGGCCCTGGCTCACCCTGGCCTCCTAATATCAGCCAGCTTGGGCAGTCTGTTTCCATCCACTAGTTGCTGTTGGAGGAAGGGCTCCTGCCATGTCCAAACCCTGGTTCTCCACCCTCCCGATAGGGCTACATGTCTGGTGTCTGGGTAGATTTGGACAGATGGACTGTTGAAAGGAAAACTCAACCAGGGGAAGGAGACTTTGAAACACTCTTCTGTCCAGAGGGGCTGTTATCCTGCTCCCCCTTGGCAGAGGGGTTATCTTGAAAGAGGCAAATCCACTCATTTGATTGCTCAGAAAGGTCTGTTTTATTTTTTCAGGAGGGGGAATAATCATATGAGCTTTGGGAAGATAAAGTGAGAAATAGGAGTTGAAATAATTTGCTATAAAGCAAATGGTGATGAGAAAGTGGGTGTTAGTGTGATTATCCCTCCAAGGGCAGGGAGCCCTCCCTCGTTTTGAATGCCTATTTGTCCTTCTGGAATGTCACATTCACATGTTACATCCACGGCTGCAGCAAAAGCTAACCTTTGCTGTCAGCCTCCTACTAAGCACTCCACAGAGATCATCTATCTCCACTTTAATAATGACCCTACTATCCCCATCTTACAGACAGGGAATCAAATGAGTGAGAGCTAACTTGGCTCACACTTCACACCTAGGAAGTTCTGGAGGTAGTCTGCTCCAGAGCCTGCACCATTAGCCAGTGCCCCCAGAGCCAGGTCCCCAGCTTGCTGCACATAGTAGGCACTCACAAAATATTTGTTGCATTGAATTAAATTGAATCAGATGGCTAGTCCCAAGAAAGCCAAAGATTGTAAATTCTTTGGAACCTGAATCTCTTTAAACACCACTTTTAGAATTTCAGTTACTAGGAAGACAACAAAATAGGAGGCAAGATGGGTCTTCAAGGGAGATTTTGCTCTTCCATTTTTGCAGCTGATGTGGTTTGCTGCCCTCTGATCCTGCCTTTACCCCTTCTTTACTATCTTGCCCTCTTGGGGAAAGGAGGGGGATGGAGCCCCCCGCCTGGCAGACAGGTGTGGGGGCAGAGCAAAGACCAGTGCTCTCCATGCTGTTGGAGCTGGTAAGGGGGGGAGGTGGGCAGACAAGCTTGAGCTGAATGCAATTTTTGTCAGAGTTCCCTTCTCGTCTGTGAATGCAAATCCTGAATTACAAGCTATCCGGATGACAAGCTGACATTTTAGCTCCAAACATTCTCCTATAATTAGTAGAATCTAATGCAATACAGGGAATGGCTCCATTTTACACACACATTATCGTAATGCCTTTAAATAAGATAATTGATTATGCCTCTGCATAAGAAAGTGAAATATTCGATGTAATTAAAACCAGCATTCCAATCCTGGCTCCCTGACAGGTGATCCACGTGTCACTTCATAAACCCTTAAAGTAGTGCTCACACCCACATTCTAGTTTTCAAAGTTTGTTATAAAAAAAAAAACAACAACACAACTTTGGAGAATTTTTTTTCTCTTGATTTTTAGCTTTGGGTCTGGAAAACGGAGTGAGGGGTGACTACTGACTATTTGGGTATTTCTGTATTCCTCCTCAGTGCCTTGACACTATCACAAACTCTGTCTCACATTTCCTATAAGATCTTCATTTTATATATAGGGAAGTTGAGGCACAGGGGAGTGACAGCAATTCTCTGACAGAACCAGGCTTGGAACTCTAATCTGTCTCATGGCCCTAGCAATCGTATTTTAATTTGAGTTCTTTTGCTGCAAGTGGGAAAGGGTGTGGTCTGATGGACAGAATGTAGGGCTGGAATCAAGAAATTTGGATTCTAGTCTGGGCTTTGAAATCTATTAACTTCTCTAAGCTTTAGTTTTCCCACTTACTTCATTGATTGACTATGGACAAAATGGATCAGATAGGTCAGTGGAATATATTACAATAACAGCAATCCAGTGGGCAGTCTCCTGGGCCATCTGGGGTAGGAGTGGAGAGATTACTTGTTTGAGTAAAGAAAAGTCAGATATGAAAATCTCAGTGGCCTTGAGATCTAGGGGATCTCCCAAACTGCCCCATTATACAACCTCCATTTCCAGGAAGTTGAGATGGAGTGGGTAGTACCACTAGGGCAGCTCGTTGGGAATTGCATGGGCAGCTCTCTGCCTTCTTGGTACCTGAAGATGGTGCTGTAGATATCTCGAAAGGCATGGCCATGCCTGAATTAGTCCTATACTCTTAGTCTCTAAAAGGGTTCATCTGTGGCATGTTTTTGTGTGAAAGCTGGTGGGTGTTGGGTGAGTGCTATGAGGCTGGGAAACCAAGCTACTCCAGTGGGTTTCTCCTAAGGGGGCAGACTAGTTCCTTATCTTCCCATAGCTTCATCCCAGTAACCTTGCTAGCCAAAACCTAGCTTCCTACAGGGATGCTAAGACATATATTCATGTAGAAAAACTTCCTAGTGCTGTCTGCTTCATGCCTGTATTAGTTTCCTCCAGCTGCTGTAATATATTACCACATATAGTGGCTTAAAGAATATATTATCTTATAGTAAATGGTGATGAGAAAGTGGTGGTCACAGTCTGAAATGGATCTCATTGGATTAAAATCAAAGTATTGGCAAAATCACATTCCTTCTGAAGGCCCTGGTGAGAATGTTTCCTTGCCTCTTCCAGCTTCTGGAGGCACCTGCATTCTTTAGCTTGTGGTCTCTTCTTCCATCTTCAAAGCCAGCAATGTCAGTCGAGTCTTTCGTACTAGGCCACCTGTATCTCTGATTCTGACTCTTCTGTCCCTCTCTTCTCCATTTACGGACACTTGTGATTACACTTAGCTTACCAGGATATTCCAGGGAAATCTCCTCATCTCAAGATCCTTAACTCAGTCACATCTACAAAATCCATTTTGCTATGTAAAGGAACATATTCACAGGTTCCAGGGAGTAGGGTGTGGGTGTCTTTTGGGGGGCTATTATTCTGCCTACCATAATACTGTTGCCCTAAGGGTAGTTATATTAGTTATGTATTGCTTCTTAACAAATTATCTCTATTTTGTGGTTCAAACAACAAAGATTTACTGTCTCACAATTTCTATTGGTAAGAAAGACAGTTACTTCCTGGCTCGAGGTCTCTTACAGGGCTCTAATTAAGGTCAGCTGGAGCTGTAGTCATCTAAAGGCTGGATGTGGGAAGTGGGGGATCTAAGGTCACTCACATGGCTGTTGGCAGCTCTTAGGTTATTGTGGGCTGTTGGCTACAGACCTCAGTTCCTGACCACATAGACCTCTTCATAGGGCGCTCACAATATGGCAGCCGAATTCCATCATAGTGAGTGAGTGTGAGAACAAAAGAGGGTCCCCAAAATGAAAGCCACCATCTTTTTATAACCTAATCCTGGAAGTGACATCCCATCACTTCTCCTGTGTTCTCTTTATTAGAAATGAACCAATAAATCCAGCCTACACTGATAGGAGACTTCACAGGGTATGAATATCAGGAAGAGGGGTGATAATCAAATTTGGAAGCCATTGTAGAGGCTGCTTACTTCAGCAGTCACACATACCACTTCCTCACGGAAGGACTAATCTTTAATGATCAGAGATTAGGCCTCTAAAATTGTGACATCTAGATGATTATGAGACATTAGAGACCGCATTCCAATGCATAGAAGAGAGGGATAGTTAGAGGTGTGGGTGAGTAGATAGGTGGCTGTAAAACTTCTTCAACCAGGTCAGTGGTTCTCCAACCAAGGAGGGATATTATAATTATCTGAAAAGTAAGATAATGTGCCACAGCCTGTGCCCAAACCTGTAGATTCTTATTCAGCTGAACTGAGGTAGAATCCATGAATATGCAATATTTTAGAACTTCTTAAGTAGTTCTGATTTGCATCAAAGTTTGCAAAACTTTGATCTAAAGAGTTTACTGATGTCTGAAAGAAGGGATTTGGAGACACCATGGAATTCTTTAAAGTCTGGATCTTCTGAATGATGAAGAAGATGATGATGACAGTGACAATAGTAAGAATTAGTGTTTATGTGAGTACTTCATCCTCAGAGGCCACTGTGCTAAGGTGCTTATTTCCTGAGCCTCAGTTTGCTCATCACAAAATGAACAAAACAGCATCAGTCCAAGAGAGAGACTGTGACATCTAGATGATTTAAGTACGTGAAATGTCTGGGGCAGTGCCTGACACCTAGTAGATGCTTGATTTACAGATCCTTCCTGTTTGGCCATCCCTGTGCTCCTTTTGGGGAGCTGAGATATGATGAAGCAGGAAACCACACCAATTCTGCTACCCAAACATGTTGGAACTCCTGGATAAGGCTGAGTGGACCCAGAGGCACCTATAAAGGACATTTATAAGTGACCATAGGTCTGATGGGGGTCCCAGGAGGCCATTATGCAGGCCTGGGCTGGGGTGAGGCTGGCTATGTGATGTACCTAGGTCCTCCATTAAAAGTCTTAGACCAACAGCCTAGGGCAAGAGCAGTGACTCTGGGCTATTTTTACCTCCAAATACAGAGAGCTGTATCTATTTCTTTTATTAGAAGAACAATCCATGCTGGACACAGCTGTGTATCTAAAGCCCTAGTCCCTTCTTGTCACCAGTGACTGAGCTCCATTGACAGTTATCCTCAGCCTTCCCAGACCTCATAGGCTTCTCCAGAGCTATTTGGTGGTCTGGCCTGGGGCTAAGTTGAATGTGATTCATTGTGGATGGGATTTTTGGCTCTTTGCTTAAGCCATCACTTGATTCTTCTCAGATGCCTATACTTGTCTCCTCTCATAGCCCTAAATAGGAAAGGGCTGGTGACCTAAGTCATATTCTCTGTCTTTCATTAGTAGAGAAACTGAGGCATAGTATAGGACCTTGTCAGCTTACTGATGGCATAAACTTTGACTATAATTGGAGGTTCCAAACCTCTAGGAAGTTTCAATCAAGAGAAGATAGTCATGAACTGACTTGTCTCATGTGATGTTCACATGTCTCATGTGAACTGACTTGTCTCTTTTCTGCTAGAAGCCAAAATCCTAGGGACTGATGGCAAAGATAAAGTCCTGTAGTTCTAATTTCAAAGCAGCAAAGTTCAAGATTCAAAATAGTTTTGCAATATTGAACTTCGAATCAGGGAGAACATCTTCTAAATCTTGGTTTTGCTAATATATTGCTGTGTTACTTCAGGCAAGTTAATTCACTTAACCTAACTCAGCCTTGGCTTTATTTATTTATTTATTTATCTGTGACATGGGTGTATCCATCAGTATAGCCTCATTCTAGATAACAAATACCCCCCAATCTCACTTGCTAACACAACAAAGATTTATTTTTTGTTCACTTTTCATGTCCATCTTGGGTCTCTGGAGGGCTTTGCTACATGTTATCTTCATTCTAAGATTCAGATTGAGAAAATAGTTACCATTAGAAATATTGCCAATTTTTGTGACATTTGGATAAGGAGAGTGGGGGCAAATTATGGCACCATTCAGCTTCCATCTGGAAGTAATACAAGTCATTATGCTCACATTTCATTGATCAGAGCAAGTCACATGGCCACCTCTAACTCCAAGGATACAGAGAAGCACAGTCTCACCAAATACCCAGAAAGGAGGAGATATGGAAATGTTTGGTGGACAGCACTACTGACTCCCACAGTGGGTATTGCAATATCAACTTCCCAATAGGGATATTGTAAGGGTTAAAGGATGAAAAAAATCACTTTACAAATTATAGACACAAGTAAGATGTTGTTCAGGTAACATTTGTGTGGTGTTGTGTGCCACATGCTCTGCTGGATATTTTGTAAGAGCAGCACACCCCCAGACAATATTCTAGAAGGGAGTGGCTTGCCTGATTTTGCTCCCTCTTGGCACTGGAATCTTGACTGCAATTGTCAGACATGGTCCAGTAGTTCAGGTATGTACAAGAGCAAGAGCTCTTTCTTCCTTAACTGGAGACTTTTGAATGCTGTCCAAACTATTTCTCGGGGAAGGCTTACTCTTGTGACAGTTGACCAGTGATCCCCATAAGCAGAGATAACATGGGTGATCCTGATGTTGGTCTCTGCATCTTCCTCACTGAGGAGCAGGTGAGGCTTAGCAGATTCAAGACTGGCTATGGATTTTGGTCTGATTGCCCCTCCGTGTTCTTGTCCTTGTGCTGAGATGCCTGCTCCTTACTGTGAGGCCTTGGAGTGAGAAGTCTTTGGTGATACAGTCTGTGGAGGGTCCTGCGATGTTTAAGTTTCCTACCCCTATCTGTGGCTTCCCTGGAAGAAATTAAAATACCTTTGGCATCAGCAATGTTTTGTTGGCTATATCCCTGTGCTCTCTGCCCATTGGAAAGAGGGATTTTCAAGTACTGCCCTTCTTTTTATGGGAAGAGTCTCTGCTTGAAACCCAAACAAAAAAACAGATCTCTGTGTCCCTAAGATTCTGTGTGGGCCAGTAGTCAGACCCATGGCAATAGTAGCTCAGAACTTAGCCTCTGGGTGCTCAATACACACTTGCAGGTACAGTCTTTCGTTATCACAGGATGATTCTACTGATAATCCTGTGAAATAGGTAACGTTCTCATCTCATTTTACAGATGAAGAAACTGAGGCTTAAGTAGCTTATTTGCCTTGCCCAAGTTTCTACAAGAGGTACATGCTCTGGATTTAAATACAGGCTCTCAGGGGCACCTGGGTGGCTCTGTTGGTTAAGCATTCAACTCTTGATTTCGGCTTAGGTTGTGATCTCAAGAGTCGTAAGATGGAGCCCAGTGTCAGACTCTATGCTCAGTGGGGAGCCTGGTTGAGAGTCTCTCTCCCTCTCCCTCTGCACCACCTGCTGTCTCACAAATAAATGAATAGATAAATAGAAAATAGAGGGATCCCTGGGTGGCGCAGCGGTTTGGCGCCTGCCTTTGGCCCAGGGCGCGATCCTGGAGACCCGGGATCGAATCCCACGTCGGGCTCCCGGTGCTTGGAGCCTGCTTCTCCCTCTGCCTGTGTCTCTGCCTCTCTCTCTCTCTCCGTGTGACTATCATGAATAAATAAATTAAAAAAAAAAAAAAAAGAAAATAGATAAATTTAAAAAATTTTAAATACTGGTCCTCAGATTCCAAGGCATTGCCTTTCCCTCTATAGCTCTCCTTCATATGACCATATTTGCTTTTTAAAAAAATGATGGAACATCCTGACTACCAGAGTTTTAGTGCTAGAGGGGATTTTAGAGGTCATCTGGCCTAACTTCCTTATTTTATGGAGGAGGAAAGTTGAACACAGATGGTTGCCCGATGGCTCACATGGAGCTCTTTATCTCACTCCTTTGCTGTTCCTATTGTATTCTAAGTATAATGATAATTTTTTGGGGGGGTTTATTTCTGTCCATTCCCTCCCCTTTTCTTACAACATCTCATCCTCATTTTGTAACACCACCTCTTAGAAGCCTCCCCTGGTCATCTTTCCACCCCCAGGTTTGGTTTGGTTCCTACTCAATGCAACATAATGGCCACTATAGCCTTCCAGATTGTAGCATATATACATTGTGTTATAATAGCTAGTTTACTGATGTATTAACAGTGGACCTTCCCCTCCACCCATCACCTCAAGGACAGAAATTGTGTTTGTTTTGTTTCCCACTCTATACTTGGGGCTGGCACTTAGCTGGTGCTCAGAAAATGTTGGGTGGGAGGGAAAAAGGGAGGGAAGAGGGGAGGAAGGATGGAAGGAGCCCAGGTGTGGCTTTCAGGCAGCTGTGCAGTGTGGGCTCCCTCTTGAAGGGTGGGGTGTACCTCCTGAGAGGCTCACCCTTGTCAGAATCTCCCAAGGATCAGGGAGCAGGAAAGTCTCTGCTGCTTTTGTGGGGCCTGCCCCCAGCCTTCTGAGCTATTCCTATTCTCACCTGCAGCCCCCGGAAGAGGTAAGGAACAAGGAGAGGAGCGCAGAGGAGGGTGTGCTGCTCCAAGACAGGGGAAGGGCACTTAAAAATGTCACTTAGAATCCCTGAAAGAATAAGCTGTAAAAACAACCACACACTCTCTGCTGGGTGACGCAAGTCAAAGAGAAATGCAATGCAATTAGTCACTGGTTCTGAGTAGGAGGCGGGGAGGGGGCAGGGAGGCAGAAGGGAGAATGGTGATGGGCTGGGGGGCGGCAGCAGCCTCCCTCACACACTCTGCATCATCTGCTCAGAGACAGCCTCCAGAGTCCTGGGGAGACATTACTTTTTTCCTTTCATCCACCTGTGCTGGCCAGTGCCCCCCTTGCTTCTCCTCTTTCTCTCCCACGAGATGGCATCTTCCCCCTTTGCCAGCACCATCTTAGTTAGGTCTAGAATTAGGGAGAGGAGCCTGGAGTCTCTAAGGGAGAGAGAAGGGTTAGGTACAGGGTTTGTGGGAGTTTAAATAGGGGAAATCTTTGCCCACGGCCCATAGTTGGAAGAAACCAACCCTTAGCTTTTCCATTTGATAAAAGTACCCATTTGTGTTCATTTTCTGTCGCTGCTGCAACAAATCATCCCAAACTGAATGGCTGAAACCAATACAAGTTTATGATCCTACATTTTTAGAGGTCAGAAGTCCAAAACAGGTCTCACTAGGTTAAAATCAGGAGTCTGGGATGGCTCGGTGGCTCAGTGGTTGAGCATCTGCCTTTGGCTCAGGTTGTGATCCCAGGGTTCTGGGATCAAGTCCTGTATCAGGCTTACCACAGGGAGCCTGCTTCTCCCTCTGCCTATGTCTCTGCCTCTCTCTGTGTGTCTCTCATGAATAAATAAATAAATAAATAAAATCTTTAAAACAAAATAAATAAAATAAAATAAAATAATAAAATAAAATAAAATCCAGGAGTCTGCCAGGCTGGATTCCTATCTGGAGGCCTCAGAGGAGAATCTGTTTCCTTGCTTTTACCTGACCTGCACTCCTTAGCTCATGGCCCCTTTGAGGCCCTGTCCTCAAGGTCAGTGACGGCTGGTAGAGTGTCTCTCACATGTATCACTCTGACACTCATTCTTCTCTCTCTGCCTCATTGAAGGACCCTCATGATTACACTGGGGGCACCCAGATAATCCAGAGAATTTCTTTATTTTAAGGTCAGTTAATTAGTAACCTTAATTCCATCTGTAACCTTAAATCCTCCTTGCACGTAACATAGCATATTCAGGGTCTGGCTATGAGGAATATCTTTGGGGGCCATCATTCTGCTTGCTCACCACCTCAGAGTGTCATGAAGATTAAATGGGACAATACATATAGCCCAGACCTGAGCTGACTTGTGATAAGAGTTAAGCAAACTGCAGCTGCTTCATCACTATTATTGTTATTATTATATTGTCACTTTTGTCCTCATTCTCTTCTTTGCTCTGCAAAAGGAAAACAGTGGGGACTTGAGCCTGCCCCTCCATGAGGACCAGCAGGTGTGCTGGGGCAGATAAAGCTTCATGGGCTCCTGCATGTGTTGTACTTAGCTTCCTGGCTCACCCAGCCTCCAGCTCCCCTCATTGCCATAGGAGCTCCCCTGGTCCTCAGGTCCTTATGTGCAGGAGCCTGGGAACCATCTCTGCTTCTAGACACTGAGCACATCTGAGAGGAGGGGGAGGCCAACTCTGTCTGTCACCCGAGCCCTCCCAAGCTCTGTCCATGAGTGCTGGTTGGAGAGCTGCTCCTGGATGTGCAGAGCAGCTTGGAGGACATGTGTCTCTGGGAAACTTGTACCTTCCTTGGGCTCTTCTTGAATATATGGAGCTATGCACAAAACCCCAACTCCAGTTAAAGATGAGTTAATAAAATGGCCTCTTATGTAATTTTTCTGATAATGGAACAGGATATTAGCTAGGGGAAGAGAGGGGTGCTCTTTCTCCTCCTGTGGAGTGAAGGAACCCTGTGGACCCCAGAATACTGAAATGAAAAGGTTTTGTTGAGAGAATATGGTTTCTGTCTTTGAGTTTGCAGGGCATAGAGATTGTAGAGATTGAGTCTGACTCTTGCCTAAATGCACCCAAGGGCTAGAACTGGCTAAAACTGCCCATCTGGCCAGAACATAGGGAGAGGGTGAAGTAGGAGGGGCTTGCTCTTCCCTACTTGAGTTGAGTGTTTCTGAGTGTTTAAGAGGGGGATAACATTGGAGCTATTTGGAAAAGACCTCATGCAAGATGACTCCCCCAACCAAAATAAGTTATGTCCATCGTGCTACTGGATGGAGTGGCAAGGCAGTCACTGAGAGCACTTCCCTTGCACAAAGATGCCATAGAGAGAGAGGTTCAAAAAGGGGGAGGACAGGGTTCCCCAAATCTCTATAAACTCCTACAGGTTGGCAGCAAAATCCCCAAATAACCTGATTAAAAAGGGGTCAAAGGAAATGAATTAGATATTTCTCCAAATACAGGCATACAAATGGCCAATGGGTACATGAAAATATGCTTAATATAACTAATCGCAAAATAAAACCAGAATGAGATAGTGCCTCATACCTGTTAGGGTGGCTGTTATCAAAACAACAGCAACAAACTCAAAGGATAAGTGTTGGCGAGGATGTGGAGAAGTTGGAACCCTTGCACATTGTGGATGGAGGTGTGAAATGGTGCAGCTGTATGGGAAACAGTATGGAAGTTCCTAAGAAAATTAAAAATAGAAATACCATTTGACCTGGCAATCCCACTTCTGAGTATATATATCCAAAAGAATTGAAATCAAGATCTCAGAGGATAGCTGCACTCCCATGTTCATTGCAGCATTATTCACAACAGCTAAGTTGTGGAAAGAATCTAAATGTTGACAGATGAATGGCTAAAGAATGTGCGTGCATTCTTAATGGAATATTATTAAGCTTTAAAAAAAGAAGGAGATCAGGATGCCTGGGTGGCTCAGCGGTTTAGCGCCACCTTTGGCCCAGGGTGTGATCCTGGAGTCCTGGGATCGAGTCCCACATGGGGCTCCCTGCATGGAGCCTGCTTCTCCCTCTGCCTGTGTCTCTGCCTCTCTCTCTCTCTGTGTCTCTCATGAATAAATAAATAAAATCTTTAAAAAAAAAAAAAAAGGAGATCTTGCCATATGTGACACCATGGGTGTACCTGGAGGATATTATGCTAAGTGAAATAAGCTGGACACAGAAGGACAAATACTGCATGATCTACTTATGTGAGGAATCTAAACCAGTCCAGCTCATGGAAACCAAGAATAGAAGGGTGGTTGCTGGGGCTGAGGGGAGGGGGAAGTGACAAGTCTCTATTCAATGGATATGAGTGAAAGAAGACAAATAAGTTCTGGAGTTTTGCTGTACAGCATCGTGCCTATATTTAACAATACCATATTGTGCGTTTAAAATTTTGTCAAGGGTAGATCTCATACCATGACAATTAAATGTTCTTACTGCAATAACTAAAAAAGAAAAAAAGAAAGAAATCCTAGAAGGGCATCCAAGATAGACCACAATATACAAGTAAAATGAGGGCTTCTGTGACCTTTATTTGCCTCCATTCCTCAAAGTTCTACCCCATTCCTCCCCATGGTAGAAACAGATGAGTGAACAAGCTAGAGACTGAATAAGAAGAATGGAGAAACCCATGATGTCTTCTCCCCCACTGTGACCTCCAGCCACAGGGAAGGGAGTTATTTAGATCAGTTGGGAATGAAGATTTTCTATTAGATGCTTCCACACTTTTACTACATGTAAAAACTGTCACAACAGTTTTTGAAAAAAAAAAAAAACAAAACCCCAGAAAATATATATGATCTGCTCAATACGTCATGGTCAGAGAAAGGAGAGTAGACAGCGTGGAGACAAAAACAGCAAACAAAGCTGTGTCTGTAAACCACCAAGTGAGACTCGTCCGAGGAGCTGGTTATAATAATCGTGCCCATCATGGTCATACTCAGGGGTGCATCTTTCTCTCATTAAATTCTCACCACAACACTGTGAGGGGGACGGCTGTTTTACTGTTTCACATTTGACACAACAGACTGAGCCTTATGTGACATGCCAAGGTTCCATAGCTGGTGAGGAGCTGATATTTGCTCTTTGGGTCTGGCACCAAATCCCACCATGAGCCACAGATATATATCGATGGGGTAATAACATCACAGGGCAGCTGACTTCACTTTTCTAACCTCCATGGCCTCCTTTCTTTGTCATCTCCCAGCATTCAGAGAGGATGAAGGAGAGGGTCTCCTGGAAGTATGCTGAGCTTGTCAGAAGTAAGAGAGGAGTCAGGGTGGCTCAGTGGGTTAAGCATCTTCCTTCGGCTCAGGACATGATCCCGGGGTCCTGGGATAGAGCTCTGTGTCAGACTTCCAGCTCAATGGGGAGTTTGCTTCTCCCTCTGCCCCTCCCCCCACTCGTGTGTGTGCTCTTTCTCTTTCTCTCTCTCTCTTGCATGTGTGCTCTCTCTCTCTCTCTCTCTCAAATAAATAAATAACATCTTTTCTTTTTTTTTTTTAAAGAGAGGAGCCAGAAGGTCTTTTCTGACATCTGCTGTGTGCTGGCTTGCCTGCCTTCCAGGGATGAATGGGCAGGTTCCCTTGGAGGCATCCTGTGGTGCCATCAGGGAGTTTCTGGGGGAACCTCAATCCAGAGCTAGACATCCTAATATCTGCTCTATCTACCTCCCAGAAGTGACTGTCTGAGAAAACCTTCTGTGAGCTCTGTGGCAGTCACAGCCTGATGGACAGGTGAGTCAGCACCCCAGGTAGACATTGTCCTAGTTTGGCTACCAAACATCCAGACCTGCTTTTTATTTGGAAAATCCATGCACTGAGAGAATCTTGTTGAAATTGCAGGAACCTACCTCCCATCATGGGAGGCAGAGGGTACCAACCACTTCTCCTGAAATTCACCATCATCGTGCATGTGCATGTGTACACACACACACACACACACACACACACACACACACACAGCTCCTATTGTAGGCTCCTGGGGGTTGCTGCTGGAGTTGTGAACACGGATGGAGTGATGACACAGGAATATTGGAGTTAGTCACTGGGGCCAGGCAGCTGAGGAGAGCCCAGCAGGTGTGGGTGTGGGAGTGATGGATGGTGCTCCATCCACATGGTCTCAATCTAGCTTTTCACTTGGGTGAACTTTCAGGAACTCATGGCTGCCAGGCCTCTACTTATTTGTGCCAAGTGCTCTAGTATTCACATTAGTTCTTCTGTTCTCCTCCAGCACATTCCTTTCCTGTAAAAGATACACTAATTAGAGCTGGCTTTTATTATCTGCATCAAAGGACCTGAAGCTCCCTTCTGTAGAATTTCAGGGACATTTATACTCTGACCACACACAAATTCCTTCCAAAGAGTTCCCAGGGTCCCCTGGGACTATGGTCTGGGACTCGGCCTACCCTGCCACTTCTCCCCAAAGCCCTAAAGGTTCTCCCACCTGCCTGGCAATGTCTGCTGTCTGTCTATGTCCTGGTCTTTGTGGAACCCTCTTTCTGGATCACACAGTGGCTGAGGCCTCCAGCTTAGACACTTTCAGGTCAAACTTGGATTTCAACTGCCACCTACTAACTCACATGGATGAGCTTGTTAATATCCCTGGGCTTCCTTGTCATCCACTGTTTCTCCCCACCCCAATACCTCACTGTCCCCTACTGCCCCCCGATTTACCTCACCATGAGATGTGTCTTGAACTGCTCCCACCAAAGGCAGATATGTTCCCAGGAACATCTTCTGTTGACTGTTGGCTTGGGGTATGGCAACTTATTTATCACAAGTCTTCTTCATAGATGGATTTCTTCCCTGAGCTCCTAATCCAGGGTCAGATGCTTGTGAGAGGCCATGGAACAGACAAACCCACAACCAAAAATGGAGGCCCACCAGAGGCAGAGTTTTGATAGCAGGGGGAGCAAGGGAAGGAAAAATTTAAAATCCTTTCTGAGTGGCTATGAAGTATGCAAGGTGAGTTCACCTCCAATCCCTCACTGAATCTTCGTGGCCCCCCTACAAGCCATTTTCCCACTTCCACGGGGAAGAAGCCACTTCCATGGCTTAGGGACCATGGAAGCCACAGAGCAAGCAGATGCCACAGCCAGGAATCAAAACCAGATCCGTCTGCCTCCAAAGTTCATGAGGACCTTGTGATTACAACTTTTATTTAAGTTTCTAGAGAAGAATTTGACATGTTTGGGGAGAAGCCATTATAAGAAAGGAGAGTTTATCACTTTGTGTTTTCCTCTCCTCCTTCAGACAGCCATTCCCTTGGAAGCAAATGTCCATTTTTCATTTCTCCCTTCTCTCCCTCTCGCCCCTTGCTTTCTCTTTTCACATTTATGGTTGTCTAAGGTTATCAAATATTCTGAGTTGAGTATCTTGCTGAATCCAATGGCATTTTTCCAGGGTGAGAGTCTGGTGTCCGCTGTGGACATGAAGCCAAGGCTGGTTGATTGAGGTGGGCAGGATGGGGATAGGCTGGGGACATAGCAGAGGATGTGTTCCTTCTGCTTCTGGCTGCAGGACTGGCATCCTGGAGAGACAAGGGTGGGATATCCCTCTCTGGTTGCCTGGTTCCTCTGGCATTCCCTTACCTGGAGATTACCAGTTACATGAGGCACCAACAGGATTGTGAATGGAAGGATGCCCACCTAGTAGCATGCCAGCCATCAGAAAGCCTTGTGATGTTCTTGGGCTGAAGTTATACTGGTTCAGGTGGCAGGAAGTTGGGCTGGAAAGTCTGGCACTGATTAGATATCCTGAGGTTTCACCAATAGAAAAGAGATGCTCCTCTCTAGTAGTGTAGAAGGAGAAAAAAGTAAGTTATCAATTCATTTACTCAAAAAGTACTTATTGAGGACATATTCCATACTAGATTCTTTTTTACACTTTGGAGATAGAATGAACATGGTAGATAAATCCATGATTTCAAAAAACTTCATTCTAGTGGAAGAGAGAGACAATAAATAAGCCTTGTCTTCTGAGTGGAGAGGGGGTAGAGAAAAAGGGTGCTGCTGTTTAGATCTAAGACCTAAATCTCACTTCTCACTGCCTCCTTAACCTGTTTTCTACCTGAGTGTTAATTTTCACCAATTGCAGATTGCCAAAGCATCAAAGATGTGTGATGCAGATGATCAAAGATTTGGGATTTAAGGAAAACAAACAGCTCTTCTCTTGTATTTCAAAAGTTGATGATACTGCTGTTCCCTTTGGGTTAACACCCATATAGCTCTGTGTCTTCAAGGAATACCATGACACCATGTCCTGGATGGATGGATGATCTGTGGACAAGTTTTAGGCAGTGATTTCTTGGTCAAGATATTTAATAGCAGGTCTTTTTCTTTCTTTCCATTTCCTTTCTCTTTTTTTAAAATTGAGAATCATCTTCCATTTACAGAGCATCTTGATGTGCATGGGACTATCTAGGGAGCACTGGGCATCATGTGAGGCCTTGGCATTCTTATTCAGAGAGTTAATATTCTTCTAATTGAATGGGCTGGGCCTTGGTAGTAAACCTGCCATGTTGCTTTCAGTCACCACTTGCACTGTTAAGAGCAGAGGCTTTATGGCTAGAATTTATTTTAAAGTCTAGTTCTGCCATTTCCTAACTATGTGCTCTTGGCTAAGGGAGAACTTTGAGTAGAAAGAGTAGAGTCTAAAATTTGCCTGGCTCTGACACTCACTTGCTGTGTAACCTTATGCAAGTAGCTTATCCTTGGGATTTTGGTTACTACATCTGAAAAAGGGAAGTAAAGAGTCCTACTTCACAGAGCTATTTTAAAGATTAAATGAAAAGACACATGTCAAACACAAAAGCTGTGCATATTAGGTGGTCAAAATGTAATTTTCCTTTAACCTTTCCTTTTGAATGAAATAAAACCTTCTGGGATAACTCCACCCCCATCTCATAAATGGCACTACTATTTACCCAAATGCTCAGGTTAAAATCCTAGGAGGCACCCTTGATTCATTTTTTTTTTTTAAATAGCACTTTGCCTTTTTCTAGCACAAAATTCAATAGCAAGTTCCTTGGCTTGACTCCTGAATGTCTCTTGACCATCTCCACTGCTATTGTATTAGCTGTAGCCACAATCATCTCTCCCTTAGAGCTTGAAAAACATAGCCTCCAAATTTTTTGACATTCCTCTTGTTGAGAGGTGGGGGTGATATTTCCTCCCCTTGAATGTAGATTGGCCTGGTACTACTTTGATCCATAGAGTATGGTGGAGGTGAGGCCACATGACTTCTCAGGATAGATCATGAGAGGCTTCTATTTGGTTCTGTTTGGGATACTCTTTTCAGGTGTTCCCTCTTGATTGAGCTGCCATGCTGTGAGGAAGCCCAAGAAAGGCACATGTAATGTAGGTGTCCTCATTGACAATTCTGGCTAAGCCCAGATTTTATAGTTCCTAGCCTCTGAAATCATCCACACTCATTTGAGATTTTCCTGCTGAGGATCCAGATATCACAGAACAGAAGTAAGTTATCTTTACTGTGCCCCTTATGAATTCTTGACCCACAGAATCCATGAGCTTAGTAAAATGGTTATTGTTTTAATGCTACAAATTTGGCTTGTTATCTAGAAGTAGATCATCAGAACACTCTCCTTGACAACTGCAATGGCCTCCCAAATTCTTTTCCTGATTCCACTATTATCCATTTCTCCACACAGCAGCCACAGGAATGTTTTAGAAACATAGGTAAGATGATATTATTCTGCCATGTAAAAACCTTCCAAACTTCTTATCTTGGTCTATTAGACCCCATGTGACCTGGCGTCTGTTCTTAAGCGCACACTGGACATGGGACATTGTCATCTTGCCACAAGGAAATCAGGCGCTGGCTAAAAGCATATGACACAGGACACAAAAAGTACCTCTTACAGCTCAGTTCCAGTTTCCTCACTTCCAGAGCTAGGGCAGCATCTTTTGTCTTATGTGAGTGTTGGAACCCTGGTCCTTGACCCCAAAACCTCTGTGGGCAGTCATTACCTTTCCTGTACCTTTTTAGCTCTGACTTCTCTCTTGATTTCTGACACCATGGCATTTCTCCATTCTTCCAAGTATAGCTCTTGAATTTTCTATATTATTTGTAGTTTGAAGGGGGAATTGCATTAACTTAACAGACCATGTTGCAAGAAGTCTTAAAGCTCTCATTTTTTGTACACAATATGATCAAATGCTTTACTCAAGAAATAGACTGGAAAGCAGTTGGAAATCAGAGCATTTGGCAAGTTGGTCAGATGGAAGATCTACATATCCAATGAACTTTTTGGTGAAAATGGTGGTTTAAGCAACTCATCTAATTCATACTGTCCTGAAATGCCACTAAAACTACCAGTAAAGAATTCTTTTTTTTTTTTTTTGTTGCCTTAAATCCACAAGGATGGGGACAATGAGAGTGGAAACAACATCACTTTAGAAGTTAGAAAGCAGGACAAATGGTAGCTTATATAACTAACATGATAAAGAAAAGTGCTAAGAACCAACCAGATTTACACTGCAGAATCCTCAGTCTCAGGGATTGGTGGAACCAGAAACTTTGAAACTGGAGGTAGAAGAGGGAATAAAGAGAGTTGGCAGAAAACTGTTTAAAAAACAGCTGGGGGCAGCCCGAGGGGCTCAATGGTTTAGCGCTGCCTTCAGCCCAGGGTGTGATCCTGGAGACCCAGGATCGAGTCCCACATCGGGCTCCCTGCATGGAGCCTGCTTCTCCCTCTGTCTGTGTCTCCTCCTCTCTTTCTCTCTGTGTCTGTCATGAATAAACAAATAAAATCTTTTAAAAAAACTAGCTGGAATGGGAGTTTTTGCTTAATGTACAGAGTTTCTATTGGTGTGGTGAAAAATTTGGAAACAGGTAGTGGTGATGGTTGCACAACATTGTAAATATAATCAATGCCACTGAATTGTAGACTCAAAAAATGGTTAAAATGGCTAATTATATGTTATATATGTTTTACCACAATAAAAAAAGAAGCAATCAGACTTGTGTCCCCTCCCTCTCTTCTTGCTGCTGGGTAAGAAGCTCTCTCACATTGGACAATATACAAGTGGTTTATTTTCTACACAGGTAAAAGAGACAGTCCAGACACAGTGGAAGTCAGCGGTACATACTGAAAATAGGGAGACAAAAATGACTGAATGTAAACCAAATGCTGAGACTCCTAGCCTTCTCCCCTACTTTTTGAATCCCCAAACACAGGCCTTCAACTTCCTAGCAGGAGATATAAAAACTCTTCTCTGTGAAGTTTGATTAACTCAAGAAGAAACTGACAATGAAGAGACTGACTTTGAAGTCTCCTAGCAAATGGCTCGGCTATAGCCCTTAACAGTACTGTTTACAACCAGCAAGTCCCACCAATGGGCTCAAAGCTTCCAGTAGGTGTTTGAGGCCCTTATTCTTAAATATGACACCAGAGATCTGAGAAAAGAGAAAAGATTTTACTGTGAAAGAGTGAAACTCAAATAAGCTTATAGGAGGCAGAAAAAGGCAACAGAGAAAACAGATTTTGAAGACAGAAGAAAATGTCAATGAAAAAGGCTATCATAAATATCTTTAGAGATACAAGAGATGACACTGCATCTATGAAACAAGAATATAATGCTCTCCAAAAGAAGAATATTCAGAGAGCAAAGTGTGATCTTAGAAATGAAAAATCATAGTAGTAGCAGAAATGAAAAACTTAACGGAAGGGTTAGAAAGCTGAGCAAATCTCTTAGATAGTATAACAAAAAAGGCATAAAAATGCAAAGTAGAAGAGAAAAAGTATATAAATCTACATGTAAATCAACCTAGGATATTCAACATCTGAATGATAGGAGCAGAAGGATGAAACAAAGAAAATGGACAAGAGAAAATAATTGATGACATAATTCAAGAAAATTTCTCATTACTTAACATGAAAACAAACCAACACTAAAAGCTTTTTATCATGAAATTTTAGAGTGCCCCTATATTAGTTTTCTATTGCACCATAGTTAATTAGCATGTACTTAAGTAGCTCAAATCAACATACACTTCTTTTATCAGTCTCCAAGGGTCAGTACACATATTAGATGAGTCCTCCGCTCAGGGTGTCCCATGCCTGCTGTCTATGCCACATTTGAGTCTGGAGCTTGGAGTCCTCTTCCAAGCTTATTTGATTGTTGATAGAAGCCAGTTCCTTATGATTGTAGAACTGAGGTCCCCACTTCCCTGCTGGCTGTCAGCTAGGGGTCACCCTCAGCTCTTAGAAATCCCTCAGCTCATTACCACACTGCCCTTTCCCAGGCCCTCTCACAAAATGGCAACTTCTTCAGAGCCTACAGAAAAATCTCTCATTCCAGTCTAAGACAGAATCTTTATAATATAGTCACATGAGTGATTATTCCATCACCTTTGTCATTAGGATGTCACCTACTCAAGAGAGTGACTATTTCATAATCTACTGGCTAGAAGTAAATCACAGGTTCTATTCACCCTCAGATTCTATAAGAAGGTGAATCACTGGGCAGCCATCTTAGAAATCTGCCTACCACAACTGTGAACCAAAAGAAGCTATTATATATTTACCCCAAAAATTCAAAACACTAATTCAAAGGGGGTACATGCAACCTTATGTTTATAGCAGCATTATCTACAATAGCCAAACAGTGGAAGCAGCCCAAGTGTCCATAGATAAATGGATAAAGAAGAAATGACATAAATACAGTATATATTTATATAAATATATTTATATATTTATATATTTATATATATGATGGAGTATTACTCAGCCATAAAAAAGAATGAAATCTTGCTATTTGCAGTGATGGAGCTAGAGAGTATTATGTTAAGTGAAATAAATCAATTAGGGAAAGATAATTGTCATATGATTTCACTCATGTGGAATTTAAGAAACAAAACAGGATCCTAGAGGAAGGAAGGGAAAAATAAAATAAGATTAAATCAGAGAGGGAGGTAAACCATAAGAGACACTGAACTCTAGGAACTAAACTGAGGGTGGCTGGAGGGTTGGTGGGTGGGTGGTTGGGGGAACTTGGTGATGGGCATTAAGGAGGACACTTCATGTAATGAGCACTGGGTGTTATATGCAACTGGTAAATCACTAAATTCTACCTCTGAAACCAATAATACAGTATATGTTAACTACATTGAAATTAAATAAAGAATTTTAAAAATGAAAGAAAGATGCTTTCTACACAATGTTGTCTCCCTGAGTTAAGTATATACCACTTTCTTATGGTTCCACACATACATTTGAGGGGACCTTTCTTCCTTTTTCGTGCTATATGGGAATCCAGATATGATGGCTGCAGCTGGAGCCACCATATTGGCTTATGAATAAACAGAGGCCATGCTTGCTGGAGTTACAAGTGAGAAGGAACCTGGCTTCATGAGGATTTTTTGGAGCAGGGCTGCTGTTATCCTTAGACTATTCCTCTTCCAATTTTTATTTGAGAACTATAACCTTCTATCTTTAAACTATTGTTATTTTGAATTGTCTACTATTCATAGCCAAACCTAATCTTAGTAAACACAGCACCATAATGGATAAATACTGAACATAATTTTGACCTATTAAGTAAGAGCTGGGGGCTGTCAGGGTGCCTGGGTATTTCAGTCGGTTAAGCATTCAACTCTTAGTTTCTGCTCAGGTCATGATTTCTGTGTTGTGAAACTAAGCCCCATGTCAGGCTCCAAACTCAGCATGGAATCTGCTTGAGATTCTCTCTCCCTCTGCCCCTCCCCCCACATGTGTGCTCCTTCCCTGAAATAAAGAAATAAATCTTTAAACAATTAAAAAATAAATAAATTAAAACTGTTTTTTGTTTTGTTTTGTTTTGTTTTTTGTTTTGTTTTGTTGTTTTTACAAATAGAAGGCTGTGACATAGGAAGTACAGACCAGTGAAGGTCAAGATCAGTGTAGGGAGAATAGAAGAGGCTTGGCAGACTCCTTGGTGCACAAGATAAGAAAAAAATCCAGATTAGGTTAGGTGGTTCTCTTAGTTCAATCCAGTGAAACATGCCGTCAGTGTTTTAGTGATAAGAAGTCATAAGTTTACACCACAGCCTTGCTAGGTAGCAAATAAGTTCCTCTACTTAAGAACAGGTTACGTTCTTTGTAGGCCTGTTTGTCTGAATCCAGGGGGACCAAGGAACTAGGAGCATTTCCATTTAATCAGAGTCTGAGTCTTTTGAAACTTGAAAGTCAATAGATGTTTCTTCTTTGTGCTGATAAGTGTTTCGTGGGTCATGTTTTTTCCAAAGTAGATCAGCACAGTGTACTAGGAAGTCTGCGGAGCTGAGTGACTCTCTCTCCTCCACCTGCATCCTGTGGAGAACCTCAGCTTCGTGGTAGCTGCAGTTCCCACCTCCCCAGCTGTGCAGAGTTGGTGGGTCCGACACTTAGGATTCTCCTCCAGTTATCCACCAAGGACCACGTCTACACCACCACCCACCCCGCCTTCACTTCCCTTGCCTTCTACCATAATTCCCTATTTTGCTTCTTTTATAGTTCTTACCAACATTCACACTTTAATGTTTTTGTTTGTTGCCCATTTCTCCTCCATGCCTCCATCTTCCAACAGTCTGTAAGTTTCTCAAGGGTAAGGACATGCCTGTTTTAGTCATTAATGTGTTTCCACTAGCCAGTATGTGTGGCATTTGATAAAATAGGTGCTGAATGAATGAACACACACTTTCAACAACAGCCCATTCACCAGGCTGTGCCATTAGGTTCTTGAGCCAAGTCCCAGCTTTCTTCTGAATGAATATCTGGTTTACAGGAAGCCCATGTGGGTGCTCATCCTGCAGGCCCCTGTTCTCAATCCCCCTCTCCTCTCTTGCTGATTGTCATAGATGGCCTATATGGAGCAAGGTGCATGCTTTCAGTTCCATCACAATTGAACACCTTTATTTTGTGCATTTGAAAACATTTGCTGCTTTTGTACTCATTGGACACAATAAGATTAATCATGTTTACAAAATACCTCCAACTATGTAGAACCTTGGGGAGATTGCCACTTGCTAGCAAAGGACTCTATGGTCCAGACTGGAAGCACCTTGTACTACAACAGCTGCTATCTGCTGGTGGGAGGCTGAGTTGATGTGATCTTGTGTTGCAGCTTTATCTCTATGGAAGTTTGTTAACTGGAAATTCATAAGTAGAGAAGTTTTTAAAATTTTTATCTGCAATTTGTTGGATTTAATTATACTTACAACCAGAGTATAATCTCTTTTAATCTCTTTCCATGGTGTGGAAATTCAGTCTCATTTATTCCTTTGTGTCGAATCCCCAACATCTGAGGATAAAGAATTCTACCGAATATTGTCACAGTTCAGTTTGTCCCAGATTGTGCTCCTTGGAGTGTTATTAGGTGCTCCTACCTAAAAAATACCTGTGATGAAAAATTGGAAGCCCTGGCATACCTTGCTCTGGGATATTTACAATGTGTATCATCGTTTAAAAAGCTCCGTCTGGGTAACCAATGTGTTCTACTTCTTAAGAAGTCTTTAAAAAAAACAACCCCAAACTAGTGTTTTTCAAACTTGCTTGACCATAAAACTCTTTCCTCATGTAGCAGCCTGTGTTGCAACATTTTTAGGGACATGTTAAGATATATATTTATCTGGTAGATCACAAACATTTGTTGGAGTCAAGATTCTGGTACAAAAAGAAGCCAAAACCATAGTCACAGTGCTTTTGACAGAACACTACCTTTGCAAAGCTCATTTCAGTCCTGGTGTGCAACACTTTAAACCAGCCCAGTCACAGAAGGCTGTACCTGCTTGACATTCTAGAAAGGGTCTTCATGCTGTCTAGTTCAGTGGTACTGAACCCCTTTCCCCAGCAGGTAAAGTGGTATCTCAGCAATTGTTGCAATTTGTGGAAGAGAAACCAGAGGAAAGTCCAGCAGCTGCAGGAAGGCTTGAAGCACTTGCTTTGTGTTTTTGAGTAGGCTCATCTTGGCTTGCACATGTCTTAATCTGAGTAAAGCAAATTATTATTCACAGTGTGGGTGTGGTAGCCTCGGAGGACAATGATAGAAGTTCCAGTTTCACATTTTTTCTTTATTTGGTCATACATCCTCTGCATCAAAGTGATAAAGGATGCTCCAATGCCCTTCTAAGAGTTTAACCTCAGAGACCTTATGTTCGGGCTTCCCTTAAATACTAATAATCACACCAGAATTCCAAGATTGTGTGTGTATGTGTCTGTGTGTGTGAAGGGGTGTGGGGTGTGTTGTAAAGCATTAAAAACATCCTGAGTGTTAGGAATTTAAGATTGAAGGACCCAAAGTCAGAAACCATTTGTGGGAATGATGATATTATTGGGTATTTGCATTCTTGCTTTGACGACTGGTAGTGCCAGGTCAGGGTTTGCAACTATCAGCCTCTAACTACTCCATGAGAACTGCGGGAAGTCACCTCACTGAGGTTACTGGCTAGGGATGCTCTTTAACTGAATTATTCCTAATGCTCTTAGAATCTCCCTTAAATCCATGTCAGTGGTAGATGTGAGTTCTGGCAATGTTTTGATAGCCAACTGGCCATGGAGTGACCAACCTCATAGTTTGTTTAACTCAATGATCAGTGTCTCCAATTTCCTAAATATTTTTTAAAATTGTTCTTTAAATCACAGTAGAGTTGACCTACACAGATTTTTTAAGTTTAAATTTCTGATTTTTAAGTAAACTGGTGCAGTGGGTAAATCCAGGGGAATGACCCTTGTATGTGTTTAATTCCATAGACAATACTTTCGGAAATCTATTGATAACTTCCTGTCCTTGGGTTGTTCCATTGGCAAAAATATCTTAGACAGGAATTTCCAAGGGTGTGATCAAGTTCCTTCTCAAGAGGCTTTTGTGTTGCTATTGTAATAATCACGAGCAGCATCATTACTGATCCTTAAATTTGTAAAGCTGTATTCATGAGGACACTTGGTGGCAACCCAGTTCAAGCTGGCTTAGCACAATGAGGCTTTATTGACTCATGGAGCTTGAATGTCCATCAGTAGAGCTGGATTCAATCACTCTATCTCAACATCATCTCCCCTTCAGTGTTCATCCACTTAACTTGCTTTAATTTTCCTTCATAACTTATCATTACTTGGCATTAGACTATGTATCTACTTGGTATTTGTTTATTACCTGGGGTTCCCATTGGCATGCAAGTTCCAGGAGGGTAAGGTCGTTCTTTTGTTCGCCACCAAATGCCAAGCAGCCAGAAATGGAATACAGGAGGAACATAATAACAAGTTGTTGAATGAAATAACACATGCATTTATGCAGGTGCTCCAGTGAGATCATAGGAAATTTGTCTTTAAACATCTTTTGTTCTCCTTCTCTCTGTGTTGCTTGTGTGCTTTGGAATGCCTCTTCCCAGATGGCTCCCAGCAGAGAACTGTTCTGCAGTAGAACCAACAAAAGGCTCACTGGCCAGCTTAGGTCATGTGACCATCCCTCATCCAGTGAGCGTGGCTGGGGGGGTGCTGTTGGCACCAGTGAGGTACAGAATCTGAGGGTGGGAGGATGTAGGCTGGGCAGACCTGACAAGAAACCTGGCTGAAACAATGGAGTTTATTAATTGCTTTCAATTGTAATTTATCACCCGATCCTCACAAAACCTTGTGAGAAAAGTATAACAGATATTTTCATCCCCATTTTACAGATGAGGAAGTTGAGGCTCAGGGAGGGTATGCTTCTTCAGGCAATTAGGATGTGGTGGTGCACTGTCTTGATCTCAAGTCTTCTGGGGCTTCAGCCAGCATTCTTTCAACTATATCATATCACCTGATATAGGATAGCTTCTCAGAGTAGAGGAAAATTGCATGTGGCTTGTCTTTGTGAAGGAACTGAAGAAGTGGGGAAGGGAAGAGATTTGACCAAGTCCTTGAAGGGTTTTTAACTTTTCTGGCCAGGTGACTTTATTTCTCTTGGTGATCTCTCAGTGGAACCAGCTGGTTGGAAGTGACTGGCAATAGCTAAAAGGTTTTCCCCAGTACATGGGAAATGAGGACTCGAGATGGCGTAAGGAAGGAATGGCAGTAACAGCAAGTTCTCTGAGCCTGATGACCTGAATCTGGGAGAAATAAATGGTGTCATATTTAGGCAATTCACAATACCCCCTGAGCCATGTGGAAGCAGAGTTTTATCTTCCTGCCAGCTTCGTACACATGTACAGAATACCAATTGTAAGGGATGAGAGAAATCTCAGGCGACATCTAGGCTTATCATTCTCAGCCACTATTTTATGGCCCGGTGAGCCAGAGTT
Organism: Canis aureus; assembly: GCF_053574225.1. NCBI lineage: Eukaryota > Metazoa > Chordata > Mammalia > Carnivora > Canidae > Canis > Canis aureus. The sequence goes on along the minus strand of NC_135612.1, from coordinate 52,435,476 downwards.
TTAGCACCTCATGCCTGTACCCTCTCTCCCTCCCCAGCTGCACCCTTATTTCTTAGTCACAGTGGCTGATTCTCTTTTGCTCTCTCATTCTGGGGTCAGTGATCGGACATTCATAGGGTGTACCGGTTCACATTTATAATTTTGACTGGAAAACATTGATCTGGTGGATCCACAGTTGGAGAACAAAGCCAGAAAAATTAAAGTAACTTGTCCAAGATCTTGTGATGATAAGCCTAGGAACTGAGCCCTAAATCCAGGATTTTTATTTATTTATTTTTTTAAATATCAAGTTGTTTCCATTGCTTCCTGTGTTTCTCAACTCTGGCTGGATCTCACTCCAGGCCTTCTGATTTAATGGGGCTGAGGTGGGGCTGAGGTATCTGGACTTAGAAATCTTCCTCAGGGATTCTATAGTGCAGCCAAGGTTGAGAACCTAAGCAGGACCCCACTGCCACTCCATGGGGTGAAATGCAAGGCTGTTGCTTGCTCCAGGAGAGAACAGAGGAACTCAGGGTAGAAATAAATTGGAAAGCATTTGAGCAGATGATAGGAGAGAGGAAGAGATCTAATGTCTTTTTTTTTTTTTTTTTTTTTTTGAGATCTAATGTCTTGATAGAAGCCTGACAGAGGAAGTCAGCATTGGCTTCCTGATGCAGACAGTGTTGGGGGACACAGCCACTGCTAGCCCATGGTATTTTTGTGCAAATGAGAAATACATACCCTCCAGGAGGCTCAGCCCTGCAGGTGTCATGCTTGGCAAGAAGATGGGAGCCTTCTGAATTTCTTTTTTTTTTTTTTTTTAATTTTTGAGTTTTAAAATTTAATTTCACAAAAGAGGAAACGTTAACGATCAACAAATGAAAAGGTGACCGATGTCCATATTGATTTTGGAAATGTTAATTAAAATTAAAACTCAGCCTTATTGAGACCTTCCTATGTGCCAGACAACATTTGAAAATGCTTTATGTAAGGTACGATTTCACACCCATCAAACTGGCAGAACTTTTAAAAGCACAACAAATAAGTTTTGACAAGGATGTGAAGCAATGGAAACTTTTAGGCACTGCTGGCAAGATGCAAGTATTACTTCTAGATGGACCCCTAGAGAGACCTGCACTTACACTCAAGAATTTTTTGACATTTTATTTACTAATTAATTATTTTGTTCCCATTTATATTGGGAGTTATACCTGGATTCTTATTTTAGTCAATGGCTGATAATCTGTTACTACCATTATTATTTGATGCTTACATTATGCCAGATCTAGCCAGTAGGACTATCTTTTTGATATGTCCCCCTCCCATTTTGAGCACTTGCTTTCTCTCCTTTAAAAATTTATTATTATTATTATTATTATTATTATTATTATTTTTTTTTTTACTTTTTTACTCATGATAAGTGTACTCCTTAATTCCTATCACCTATTTGACCTATTCTCCAAAACCACCTCCCCTCTGGTGACCGTCAGTTCTCTATAGTTAAGGGTCTGTTATTGGTTTGTCTTTCTCTTTTTTTTTCTTTGCTTGTTTGTTTTGTTTCTTAAATTCCACATGTGAGTGAGCTCATATGGCATTTGCGTTCTGAATTTTTAAAAAAGACCCCCTTCTCCTTATGTTTAGAGCCTTGCACACAGTAAGCCAGGTAAGTATGTGGCTCAGTGAGCAGAACAAGGATTGGGTTTCAGCTTCTAATTGCCCCCTTGGGTGGGTGCCTCATACAATGGACAGCCTGTCTGACAACATGGCAGCTCAGGATGGGGAAATCCATCCAACTTGAAGTTCCATTCAACTACAGGCTGAGTCTTGGACACTTTCTTGACTTTCCTTACTGTTAAATTCATATATTGGTGGACAGAGAGAAATACACGCAGGTCCTACTACTAGAGCCTTTGAACTGATAGGCAGAAATTGGTTGATAAAGAAGAAATGACTAGAATCTTTGGGAAGCTCCCAGTCTATCTCAGAGTGGATGAAGCTAGGCATAATCAGAGACCTTAAGAAGGTGGAACTGAATAGAAGTAAAGAAAGATGGCCAAATCCATAGCCAAGACTTAGAAAATAAGATGGCTCAGGAGAATTGGAAGATTGTTAAAAATAGAACTCTTCTAAAATATTTTTCCATGTTACAAAAGGAATCCAAACTAATTGCAGAAAATGTAGAAAATAGAAATGAGCCAAAAGAAGAAAAGCCATTTGAAATTTTACTACTCAGAAATAACCACTAACAGTTTCTTGTTTATCCTATCAGTCTCTTCTCTATGCTTATAGATACATTTAGGATACATTTATACATATCACAAAACGGGATTATATGTATAGACTATTCTATAATCTGCTTCTTAACAGTTTTCCACAAATATTTCCCATGTAATTAGTAAATTCCTTACCTTGTTATATTAATATGGTTGCATGGTAACCCATTTAATGATTCTGTCATAATTTACCTAATCAATACCTATTTTGGAATTTATATTGTTTCCAGTGTTTCCAGATTATAAATAGTGTTTGATGAACATCCTTTGAATTTTATCTCTTGCTTCATTCCTGAATGAATGCTCTGAAGTAGAAATCAGGGTCAAATACATCTTGCCAAATGACTCAACAGGAAGATTGTGCCATTTTTGGCTTCCACAGCAGTGGATGAGAATGTGGGTTTCCTAGAAGCCTCTCCAATGTGGGTTAGACAATATCTCTGACTTGGCAATTCCATGGCACTAAATAAGATGAAATAGACTGCCCTTCCTGGGATGGAAGGGCACAGGTTGAGACCTTGAATATGGACAGTCCCAAGAGCTGGTTCCAGGAGTGTGTTCTTACACAGCCAGGCTCAGAAATATGTTCATCCCTTCTGTGCTGAATTCACAGGTCAGAGGAAGTAACTGAGACTGCGTTACATTTTGTCCCATCATCATAAGACCAGGGACAGAGTTCATTCTAGGCATGGTGTTCATAGGATTCCTTGCGCATGCATCTGGGTGCCCAGCACTGCCTGTGAGCACAGTGCGAAGGATGGAGCGGGGGGACATGATTCTGAACAGGAGTAAGAAGACCTGGGAGGGACATGTAGGTTTCATCCCTGAGTGTGCGGGAGGCATTCAACACACTGCCAAGTGAGGAGGATGCAGAGTTCTTTTCTTAGAAACCTCTTCTCTTTTTTCTTTTCGTAATAAAGTTTAATTTTCATCATAAAAATAATGCACATTCTCTAAAGAAAATGTGGAAAACATGGGGATATAAAGTGAAGGAGAAATCACTCATAGGCACACTACCCAAGGACAAATGTTGGTACATGTCTTTTCAGTTTTGTGTGTGTGAGAACGTGTTCATGTGCACAGTTGTTCTTTTTATACAGTTGTTATCACAGTAATTATTTTTCTATCCTGATTCTTTTGCTTTAATGTCATATGCATTTTTCAAAAAACCCCCACATAATATGCATTTTCCATGTCATTACGCAGTCTTGATAAACATTTTTTTAATCAAGTTGTGTGAATGGACTTCCATTCATTGCTACCCACTAATATTTAGACTACTGTTTCCATTTTGCACATGAAGAAATTAAGACCTATAGGAGATCTGAGATTTACCCAATATCACAGGATAGGTAAGAGGCACAACCAACATTTTTTCCACTCATCTGTTATTTAATTATTCATTCATTCATTCATTCAACGAACATTTATAGAGCAACTGCCATTATATCATATGCTATAAGGCGTTTGGGAAGCAAATATAATATTCCTGTTCATGTGATATTTATAAGTCAGTAGACAACACAATCTCATTGGAACTATGACAGAAGAGCTCCTTGGTTCTATGCGAGCTTGAAGGAGCGACCCTTACCCAGTATGGGGTTTGGGAATGCTTACTGGAGGAGGTGATGGCAAAGCTCAGTCTTCCAGGAAAAAAGAAGGTTTGGAAGGAGAGTTAAGGGAGCAGCCCGTGTAAAAAAGAGGTGAGGGTGTGTGTGATATGCTCTGGGAGCTGCAGGTAATTGGCCATGGTGCTTTTAGGGAGAGATGGGGCTGGATTTATGGGTGTGAACCAGCACAGGATGAGCTTCTATGGCTGGCCAAGAACTTTGGTCTTTATCCTGAAAGCAATTGGGAACTTTTGGTGCATTTTAAAGAGGAGGTGTTGGGGACCATACTGAAGATAGTTGGGATGGAGGGGATGGTATGGATTTAAGAAATAATTGGAAAGTGGGGATCCCTGGGTGGCTCAGTGGTTTGGCGCCTGTCTTCGGCCCAGGGCATGATCCTGGAGTCCAGGATCGAGTCCCACATCAGGCTTCCTGCATGGAGCCTGCTTCTCCTCTGTCTGTGTCTCTGCCATTCTCTCTCTATCTGTGTCCCTCATGAATAAATAAATAAATAAAATCTTTAAAAAAAATAATTGGAAAGCAAGAAGAAAGGCAGACACAGCTCTGTGAAGTGTGTGTAGAAGACAGGACAATATGATGATGTCAGTGAATTTGGGAATCAATGAAAGGAGACAATATGCTCTGTCTTGGATCTCTGGCACAGATTTGTTTTGGGACCTGTGGGACCAAGTGGGCAGGTGTGGATGCGACGTTTGGGTGGAATCAGGACTAGGAGGCATTAGGGGAGGGATGATGTCCAAAGCCTGAAGGAAAAGAAAAATCAGAGTACAGGGCTTGGTAACTGCCAGGAGGTTATGAAGCCCTTCATGGGTCTTATGAAACCCATGAATGTTCAATTCAGAAATCTACAAACGAAAAAAGAAATTTTAAGAGTTTCAATAATTTTCTTGGAATTTATAGTACCCTGAAGCTCACCCATGGTGTAGAAGAGAAATGAAGTCTAAGACAACATTCTGGAGGACACCAGCATTTTCAGGTGCAGGTGGTAGAAGGAAAACCTTCCAAGAAAACTGAGAAGGAACTGCTTGGGTTGGGGTGGGCACAGGATGAAAACGATGAGAGAATGATCTTTTGGAAGGAGGGAAAGCAGTTTCATGAAGCACAAGGTGATCAACAGTGTTCAAGAGTTAGGGTTAAGGTTAGGCTGAGGTCAGCATCAAAGGAAGCTGAAATTCAATGAGGTTGAACACCAAGCACAACGAAAAGACCCAAGGCTTCCAGATCGTAGGCTAGTGTCCTCCTTCTACCCCCTTCTCTTCTGTGACTCCCATTCAGCATCTCAGGGCAGAGAGCCTTCATCCATCACAAAGAGCTCCTCTTAGTTCACTATATTGAGCTAATGTGGTATATGGCAGTAGGACACTGCAAACGGGCTCTGGGCCAAGACCACGGGGTCAATTGTTGCCTTTACTTCTCTGTCACCGAGTATATCCTTTGCTATGAGGCCTTGTAATTCTTCCAAAAAGGGCAAATAGAGTTCCCTGCTCCTTGACTTTGGACTTAACCATCTGGCTTGCCTTCACTGGTTGGATACTAGCAGACATGAGGTGGGAAAGAGCTAGGAAAGCTTGTGCAGTCAGCCTCACCCTCTTGCACTTCAGGCATGGCCCTGAGAAAAGTCTGGCTGGCTGGCTCTCTGCTCCCCAGAGGCAGAGGAGAGGCATGTGGAGCAGATCTCCCTTAAACTGACCCGCTGACCCATGAGTGACAAAGTTATGCTAGTTATTGCATGCCACCGACACCAAGAGGTCCTTTGTTTCATGGCAATCAAGGAGTTCCACGTTGCTCCTTCAGGAAGGCTCTTCTGGCTTCACAGAAGCTCTTACCTGTCCTGTCTTTCCTGGGTCTCTGCCTCACCACCCCTCTCCCTGACTCCCCAGAGCATTGCTCTCCTGTCATACTCAACACCTTGCTCCAGGACTTGATCTGAGGCAGGATGGACTGAGGCAACTCTGCCTCCCACTTCCCATCACTCAGGCCTGCTCACTTTGGAGCAAGTCCAGCATGATATGGTGCTCAGATTTATTACATCTGCTGTTTCTGCCTTATACCTGAGGCCCAGTCCCAGCCAGGTGCCCTTCTATTCTAGTTGGGGTGGATAAAATAATTAACTCAATATGTTTTATTGAACTGCTACTGTGTGCTAGTCCAGCAAAAGTAAACTCTCTTTTATTTATTTATTTATTTTTAAAGAAAACAGTTGTTTGTTTTCATGTAAAACATCCAGCGCAATGCCTGACGTATCTTTGATGAATTACTGGTGGCAAATACACTGCCATTCTAGAAAATACTGTAATGAATATATTTGTTCATAAATCTTGGTTTCCTCTAAACAAAGCCCTTATATTTTTAATTACAAATGTAATACATGCTTGTTTTAACAAATTAAAACATCAAATTACATTTAAATTGTAAATTAATTAATAGGAGCTTGGTTCTTGTATCTCCCAGGGAATCGCTTGGTGGGTAACAGGAGGCTCGGCCTTGTCTGTCTTGTGTTTTGTGTTTAGTGCTGAGGCCTGGCACAGGGTAAACTCCTGATAAATGCTCTCTGTTGCCACTGCTACCTTCCCTGTCAAAAGTAGAACTGGTTGCTTGGTCTTTGTTTTTCTCTGCCAAGGTGATGCTGTTCAGACCCTTCCAAGTGGGTCTCTCTGCTGCATCCTCCCGGGTCCACCCTTTGTATCACCCTTGTGTCTGCAGCTGAGCAAGGTGCCTGGGGTGGTCCACCTGCCAGCCTTCTCCCAGAGGTGGTGGTGATGGTCAGGGGGAGGCATTCCTCCAAGCTCCCTCAGTATGCTTGCTGCTCTGTGGCCTACATCACACACTGTAGGTAGAGATTCCTCCCTAGACCCTCCTCTCTTCCCCCTTTCTCCTCCTCCCATATAGCTGGTCAGTCTCTGGGTCCCTGGAGGCCCAGTCCTCTCCTTCCTTGCAGAGTCTTATGGGACAGTCCTTTCTTTTCAGTGGGGCAGTCACTCTGTAAGGTCAGATTGGCAGAGTTCCTGCCAGGGATATGGAAACGGCTCCCAGCTGGTCTCCCAACCTCCAGCCTCTACCTGCACTGCCTGATTAATTAATTAGAGCCTGATGGATTAAAGCATATTTCCGATCCTGTCTCCTGATGCTCAGAGCCCTTCCATGGCTCCCCCTCACCTTACTGAATCATTTGCAATTGCTTTCAGGCTCCTGAGGATCTAACCCTTAGCCCTCCTGTCTGGCCTGCTGATTGTGAACCTGGTACCAGCCAAGCTGGCTAGCTCCTTGAATGTGCCCCTCGCTCTCCACCTTCCAAGTCCTGCTCGTGTGCTCTCCTAACCCGCATCCCCACTGGCCATCCTGCCCATCTTTAAGAAGGAGCCATCTCCCCAAACCCTTTTCTGATTTATTTAACTAGAATTGACTTTACTTTGTTCTGAGTGCTGAAGCATTTTCACCCTGCTGGATGGATTTCCCAGCCTCAGTCCTGTCAAGATTTGGGGGTCGAATGATTCCTTGTTGTGGAAGCCTTCCTGCACACTGTAGAAAGGTTAGCAGAATCCCTGGCTTTTACCCACTTAATGGCCAGTAGCGCTTCCCCATCTGGCTGTGACAACCAAAAATGTCCCCAGACATTGCCCGAAGTCCACTGGAGAGGGACAGCAGAGTGAATCACCTGTTGGTGAGACCACTGCTCTAGAGTAACATTTATACAACAAACTCCCAGCCATGCACAGCATGTGGCTTGCCTGGGATGGTGCTACCGAATCACTCTAGGCCCTTCTGAGCCTCGAACATTTTGTTCACACTCTTTCCTCTCTGAGAATGCCTTTCCCCTTTCTTCTTTCTCTACTGATTTCCTCCTCAGCCTTCAAACCTGCATGACAGGCTGCCTCTTCCAGTGTCCCTTCCCAGCCTGCCCACCTCCACGGGCAGAATGGGTGGCTCTGTTCCCCAAGTTCCCGCAGCACTTCACATAGACCTTCATCACAGCCCTCCCCAGACCATGCCCTGTGCTACAGAGAAAGAGTTGATTTATCTCCCCAAGTACTATGTGAATTGTGACTGGGCAAGGAGCTCAGGCTGCAGGGGCCTCCCCAAGTGTGCTGGCTCCCCACACAGGTAGGTCACTCAAGCACAAGGCATGGCCTGGCTAGGAACAAGAGTGCCTGCTTTCAATCCCTCACTTTTGCATTTCCTAGCTGTGTGATTTTGGGTGATTTATTCAACTTCTCTGGAGCCTTATTTTCCCTCTCTATAACACTGCCTTAATAAAAGCATCTATTTTAGGGGGTTGTTTTGACAATTTAGCAAATTAACATATGTAAAATGCCCTCCTGGTACCTGGCAATAGTAAGTGCTCAGTAAATATTAGAAATTGATAAAGAATTAATGAATGATGATTGAATGAATGATAAGTCAAGCTGCACAGGGATGTGGATCCCATGGGCTGGACCACTCTCAGCAGCTTGGGTGTTGCCTCTCATGACCTGAGCTTCTGTGACACCCCCCACTGCTCCACTCCTTCCAGCCACTCTCATCCAGTCCTCCATAGCCTGGACAGCTTGGGCAGTGAGTGCAGTCTGGTCAGGGAGAGAGGGCTGTGGGCTCACTTCACTGTGAGGTAGCCAGGCTGGGCGGAACAAGGACAGACATTAAAAACCTATTTTCTCACTGGGCATAAGTAATTGGCAAAAAAGCTCTAAATCCATAGCTGTCAGGTGAAGTCATTTCCGAGAGAAAGGGATGGAGGGAGAGAGCTGGAGGGGAAGCTGGGGTGGGAGCCAGAGGGAGGGAGCGAAATGCAAAACAAGGCTCTGGAGAGGCCAGAACAGAAAACCTTCTCCTTCCTTCTCCCAGACCAGACTGTTCTCCCAGTTATCAACCCCCCCCCCCCATTTATTTTTCTTCTCTAGAAAAAAGATTTCTAAGGTGGTAAGAGAACGAAAGTCAGCCCTGGAATTATTTAATGAGCCAGAATGAATTGCATTTGAAATCATTTAAATGGGATCTGGGAGCATTTAACTGCAGCTTGGGATCTTAACTAGAGTGAGAAAGGATCTTTGTGCTAATTGCTGGCAATGATATTCCTACAGAGAGGGAGAGATAGCAGTGAGCAATTAACAGACCAGGGGTAATTTGAGAGTCTGGGCTGTTCCGTGGGAGTGAGCACCTTGAGGTAGTTGCCTGGAGAGCCCAGTCCCCCAGCAGGGGGCAGGAGAGGCCCAGGACCCTGGGTGGGGAGAGGAAGGAGAGGACTCTGTAGGAAGAGCCAGGGAACCAGGATGTGGCTTCCCGCAATGGAGCGGAGGTCCAGTGTCTTTTGGAGAGATGTATAAGGAGACAGGGATCTCCAGAAGGGTGATAAAATGAAGCTTCTGGACTTCCAGTGGTTCCCTGCCCCACCTTCCAGAACATCAGCTTTACAAGTCCAATTCTACAGAAGAGGAAACTGAGGCATTGATTATGACTTAGGTAAGGACACATAGTTGGTGAGTCAAAGGGTTTCTAAGACCCAGGAATGTGTCCTGAACATCCACCAGCTAGTAGTCATTTATGTATTCAGACAAACGTGAATGCCATTGTCGCTGACTTCCAGGATGAGTCTACAAAGTTCATACTCTAGGGTCACTAATAATTATGGAAACTTTAAAATGCTATGCTAACTTCCATATGAAAGATACAAACAAAAGCCAGAGAAGAGAGGCATCACTTCTAAATGGCTGACTGGCAAAGGTGTCACCTTGGAATACTGGGACATGTAGAGATCTGGAGGGAGAAATGGCCAAGAGAGGGTACTATTTGAGCAAAGACAGGAAGATGGGAAACCATGGACATGTATGGGAGACATGGGACCTTTCTGTGTGTCTGGAGAGGAGATCGAGCTGGGGGAAGAGTTGGAGTCAGATAATGGAGAGTGTTGCCTGCAGGTTGATGAATGTGAACCTCATTGTGCAGGCGGTGGGGAGCCCTGATGGTTTCTGAGCTGGGGAGCAGCAGCAATAGGATAATCTGGCAGTAGTGTGGGGAAAGATTTGAAGTGGAAAGACAAAGACTGTTGGAGCCAGTCAGAGATTGTTATAGTAGCCTATAGAAGAGGCAGTAGGAGTCTGAAATGGGGCAGGGGTGTGGGATGGGGAGGACACCCCCACCTCACCCATTCTCTGCCCTCAGCACCACGATACTGGCTGTCATAGTTGTGCTCTGAGGTCCTCAGCCTGGATTGGAAACACAGATGGTGGACAACATGTGCATAAAATGTGGAGCACAAGGCTGGCGTAGGCAGGAGGTCATCTGGTCATCCGTACCGGCCCTTGCTTTTGGCAGACAACAACCAAAACCACCCAAGACCATGGTTGCTTAGTGTGTTTATAACTCCACAATCTCTCTTCCCCACAGAGGTCTGCATTTAATCATCCTGACAGTTCAGAAAGCCTATGCTAGAGCTTTCTCAACTTCGAGCATGAGCATTTTCCAAAGCTGAGCTGTTGGCAGAGGGCAAGTGCAGATCCCAGGTGTGGTTGTGGCTCATCCTTGTAGTTGGGCAAACAGAAGTCCTAATTGAAATGTGGGAACAGAGGGCTGGACCTCATGACCTTTAGGTTCCTTTCCTGACTCCTACATTTCCCTTATTGTGCTGTGCTGCATATTCCTTTCATTCTATCCTCTGTGCTGCCTCCTCCAGAAAGACTTCCCTTGTTCTCCACAGCTACCATATGACTCTCTAATGACCTGCTTCGTGAGAGAGTTGCCTGTAGATAGATTTGTGTCTGCTTTGAGGGCAGGGCCCATGTCTTGTACATATTGCCTGTAAGCCAAGCAGAAGGCATGCTAGAGAGAAATTTGTTATTAATACTTTGTTATTTTGCTATTATAACCAACACTAATAATAATAGTAATTAAAGCTACTACTGCACTGATCATGGGGTGAGCATCTCAACGCATTACTTCTAATTCTCAAACTTACCTGCAAGGTTGGGATCATTACTATCATCTTGAGATGGAAAAAATGACACTCAGGCCAAGTCAGTTGACCTCTATTCTGCATCTAGGATGGGGATTTGATCCTGGGCTGGCCAGCTCTGAAACCCCACCCCCACCCCTTTGGTAAAACTGGATTATCATGGTCATGCTTCCAAATAGCATCTCATGGTTGGGTAGAATAATCATAGCCAGCCATATTGAATGTGTGGAGCTTGGGCTGTTACCCATTTGAAGGTTCATCTAAGAGTTTGACCCAGGAGAGGAGGTTTGCCTGTTGTTCTAAATCCTCTCATCATGCAACTTTTTACAGCTCTGGGCCACTAGACAGAATGTTAGGGGTTGGAGGTCCTGCCCAAAGTAGGAGTTTCCTACTTTGAGGAGAGGTAGCTGAGAAAATGCTATTGCTCTGGGGTCTTCCAGCCCATAGGTGGAGCTGTTGGACCCTGGGAAGTCCCGAGTTGTGGCTGTTGTGGACATTGTGGATGGAAAGATGGAGCTGTGTGGGCCAGTCTCAGATCAGCTCTTATTTGTAACTGGAAATTGGTACCTCCTGACTCCATTCATTTCAGTCCCACTCTTCTTTCCTCACCCCCCAGAAACCACTATTCTGTTCTCTGTATCTATGCCTTTTGTTTTGCTTGTTTGTTTTGTTTTAAAAATACCAGCTGTAAGTGATATCATAGGGTATTTATCTTTCTGCGATTGACTTATTTCACTTATCATCATACCATCTAGGTCCATTGTTGTTGAAAATGACAAGATTCCAAGTCATGGGGAAGTAGTATGGTGCCTATAGCCAATAATATTGTAGTGCATATTTTGAATGTCATCAGCAGAGTAAATCTTAGAAGTTCTTATCCCAAAACAAAAAAAATTGTTAAGTTTGTATGATGACAGATAGTAACTGAACTTACTTTGATGATCATTTTGCAGTGTATAGAAATACCAAATCACTATATTGCACACCTGAAACTAATGTTATGTCAGCTATACCTCAATTAAAAAAAACATGTTTATGAAAATGGTGTAAAAAAGCAAGGAGGTGGTGGTGGAAGTGGGGGAGGCACAGTGCTGTTTGTATGAATGGGCCCTAGAACAACCCAAATGGCCACCAAGACAGGCCTAATTAAATTATGGTACACCCACATAATGGAATGCCAGGCAGCTATTAAAAATTATGACATAGATTTATGTTGATTGATATAGAGAGATATCTCACAATATATTTTTTGGAGGGAAAAGCTTGCCTCAGGACATTTGGACTATATAGCATTCTCCTCAAGATACAGAATTATGAGAGAGAGATGGATAGTAAGCAGGTTCACCAAAACTATGAGCAGTATAGCTCCTTTTAGGTGGCAAGATTTCAAATACTTTTGTTTTTTCCACTTTAACTTTATCTGTAATATTGGAAATTTTAAAAGTAACAATCATGTGCTATCTTTGCACTTGGAAAAATCAGGCCATTTTCTATTTGAAAGTTTTGGAAAATGTATAAACCAGCCCCAATTGAAGGTGTCACCAACTGTTGCTGAACACAGCCCTCCAGAGCAAAGCCACCCTGATGTCTCATGGGTGTGTTGGTGACTCGTTACTCCCTCGCCAAGAAGTGGAGGAGATATTTGTCAGCAGCGCTAGGGACAGAAAAAGCTGAGGAGGCCTTTTCTGGGGCAGTTCCAGGATCTACTCTGGAGGGCGGGAGGAGCTTTCTGTCGGGGGGGTGGGGAGGGGTTGGGGGGGGTCCAGGGCCCCGCCCTGCCTGAGCTAACCAGCTAACCGCCCCCTCTCTGATTCCCACGCCCATGCTGCCCCCTCCCACCCCCACCCTATCCCACCTAACCCCCTGGGGCTCTTGTTTCCCACCTCCATGCTCCCCCACCCCACTCCCTACTCCTCACCACCCACCATGTTTTAGCTAACTCCTTTCCCCTCCAATTCCTACCTCTGAGCTCCTCCTTCACACCCCTCACCCCTTACCTTCCACCCAGTCTCAGCTAACCCCTTCCCCTCCAATTCTCATCTTTATTCTCCCCTTCCCCTCACCCCCGATCCAGTCTCAGCTAACCCCTTCCCCTTCAGTTCCCACTCCCACGTTCAGCTCCCACGTCTTCCCCTCCCCATGGTGTCTCCAGCAGCTTTCATCTCCACAAATTCTATTCGGCAGAGAGTCCCTGAACTTTCTAATTGAGATCAGAGATAAATATAGTGGGGAAGGAAGGAGGGAGAGGGAGGAGGCCTAGTTTTAATTTGCAGCATTTTCCATTAATAACAACTTCTAATTAAAAAGTCTCCATCTCCCAGCCTAAGTCCAAGAGAAAAGCCTCCTCAGGTCTGTCTGGCTGGAACCTTTGTGCCAGCGAGTTTGGAGTACGATTTCTGCACCAGCTGAGCCCTCTCTGCCAGAAGCCATAATTAAGCTGGGTAAAGGGAAGAAAAAAAAAAAAAAAGGAAAAGAAAAGAAAAGAAAAGAAAAGAAAAGAAAAAAGAAAGATATCATGTGAGACCACAGGGATCTTCCCCGACTGCCGTGCTGGAAGGAGGCCACACAGCTTCCTTGGACAGCAGTGCCAGATAGGCCACTCCCCTTAGAGAAGGTGGCCAGGCCAGATGAGTGAGCAGAAGGACCTGGAGGCGGGTGAGGACACTTCTCAGTTGCAGGAGCTGAGTGTCCAGCACAGCAGGGCAGAAGCGGTGAGCTCTAAGAGAGCTCTCTCTGCCTCCATCCAGGATGTGTCTACCTCATCTTTCCCCCCGTCTCTGCACCCCAAATTTCCTATGCAGAAGCTCCATCCTTTTGTGGTCTGTGCACCTGTGTATGTATGTGTGTGTGTGTATCAGCTCGCACTCGCGTGCACACATGTGTGTGTGTATGTGTGTGTAGAGAGTGTGCTGGGGCTGCCAATGGAGGAGCATTAGCTGTTAACAGTCTAGGATAGTAGGATGTGCCATTTAGTATTGATTTAAATACAAGTACAAATGTATTTTTCCTCCAGAAACGTTTTGATGCCCTTGCAACTAGCTGAACTGAAGTAGACACTCAATGAACAGCTGTGAATAAATGAAGGGTTGAATGAACCAGAAGATCCTCCCTGAACTTCTGGGAGTTACTCAGCACCCCCACTTGGATGTGTAATGGGCATCCCACACTGAATGTCTCCAGACTTGACTCCTGATCACCCCCTCCAGAAATGCCCCCATGCAGCTTTCTCCCATTTCCGTTAAAGGCAACTCCTTCCTTCCAGCTGCTCAGGCCAGACATTTGGATGGCATCCTTGATTCCCCTCTTCCTCTCACATGCCACATCCTTTATCCATGAGGAATTCCTATTGGCACTGCCTCTCCCCACATCTACGGAGATGACCCCCATCCATGCCCCTCCGCTGCCCAGTCCACACCACGACCACCTGCTTTCTGGAGTGTTTCAGTAGGTTCCTGATGGCTCTGTCTGCTTCCACTCTTGTTGCCAAAGTCCATTGTAAACCAGCAGCAGGAGGGAGCCATTTAAAGCAATAAGCCAGCTGATGTCCCGCCTCTGCTCAGATCCCTTCAGGGGCTTATCTTCTCAACTTGCAAAATGCAGCCCTTAAGCTTTGCAGCAGCCTCAAGCTCCATGGGCTCTGGTCCCTTCCTACCTCTCTCACTATCTCAGTCCACTCTCACTGTGAGAATAAAATATCATAGTCTACGTGGGTCATAAAAACAACAGACATTTATTTCTCACAATTCTGGGGGCTTGGAAAGCCCAAGGTGGAGATATTGGCAGGTTGGGTGTCTGGAGAGGACTCATTTCCTGGTTCATAGATGGCTGTCCTCTGTCTGTGTGTTCACGTAGTGGAATGGATGAAGTACCTCTCTGGGGTCTTTTTTATCAGGAGGCTCATCCCATTCACAAGGGCTCCCCCTCATAACCTAATCACCTTCTGAAGGCAAGTACCATCACATTGGGGATTAGGATTTAATACATGCAATTGGGGAGGGTTAGTTAAACATTGAGCTTGTTGTACTTTACCTCTTACTACAATCCCCTTGGCCCTGCTCCTGCCACCTGGTCTCTTTGCCACTTCTGGACTATGCTAGCTACATTCCTGCCTCAGGGTCTTTGCAACTGCTCTTTCTCTGTTTGGAAGTCTCTTCCTTCACATGCCCACACAGTTCAACCCTTCACCACCTAGAGGTTCCCTTCACACCAAGGCTGTTCTGACCACCCTCCTTAGCCTTGTAACCCTGCTCACTACAGCAAGCTAGTCCTTCCTTGCTTGATTTTTTTAATAGCACTTACCATCTTATGATATATGTTTTTATCATTTATCTTATTTGTGCCTCTCCTCCTCTCTACCTCACTGGAAGGTGAACTCCACAAGGGCAGTGAATTTTGTTTATTTTGTTCACTGCCATTATCCCAGCACCTAAAGCAAGCCTGGCATGTGTAGTTGCTCAATGGGCCATTCCTTGAATAAATGATTGAATGCATGAATGAATGCAAGTGAGCTAAATTGTCAAATTAAAGTCAAGGTTTACTTTCCTGGGCACCACAGCCAAATGCCACCCAACAAAGTCCCAGCCCCTGGGAAGGGGAAAGCCATTCTTATAAGAGGAGCTTGGGAGTCAGTGGAACCTGAGTTTGAAGTCTAGCTTTGTCATTTGAGAATGTGTGACCTTGGCTATTTACTTAACTTTGTCGAGACCTCAATTTCTTCATTTATAAAATGAGGATAATGATAGAGTCTCCCTTGTAAGGTAGCTGGATGGAAACAATCAAAGCAATGATATAAAATAAATACTTATCACTGGCCTGGTTTATAGCAAGTGCTCAGTACATGTTAGCTAGTAATGGTGGTGTGATTTTGTTGTCAACAGGGGACAGCTCGTAAAGCAGCAGTGACTGTTGACCATGAAGAAGCAAATGTAATCTTCCAGAAAGAAGGCTTGCTATTAAGAAAACTCAAGGATACCAGCCTTGGTCAGCCCCTGCAGGGGCATGGTTCTGGGACTGCTCTTTTTAAAAATGCACATAAATTAAAGGAAGCTGTTAAGAGGAGGATAATCAGGAGGGTAAAATTGAAAAGACTTACAGTCTTGCCTAGGATGATGATCTCTAGCAAGAGCTAGTTTGTTCCACACATGCTAAAGAAGTTATAATCTACATCCGGGGCTGGCAAATATTTCTGTAAGGGCCAGATAGTAAATATTTTAGGTTTTGCATGTCGTCTGGTCTGGGTCACAGCTACTCGATTCTGCTGTTGATGTGTGAAAGCATCTGTAGATGATGCATAAATGAAAGAGTGTGGCCATGTTTCAACAAAACTTTATAAAAACAGATGGAGGGCCAGATTTGGCCCTTGGGCTTATAGGTTGGTGATCCCTAGTCTCTAGGATCTATCTCATCATAAGATGGCAGAAGGAATGTTTGAGAAGACTGGATTATTCTGAGGGTCCTCAAGGGTGGAGAAGTGGGCTGAATGATAGAAAGTATAGGTCTATAGATTTTGTTCCTTTTAAGGAAGATGTTTAACCAGCCAGAGTTTCTGGTTGAGCCCAGTCCAAATGGGCTGTACTGGGCAGAAGGCTGTGAGTCCTCATCTGTGAATTTCTTCAAATGAAAGCTAGGGCAACTTGGCAGAACTATTGGAAAGTATATTCAAACATTGGGTAAGTGTCTGATTTAATCCTTTGGGACTTTCAAAATCCCTGATTATTGGGATATTCTAAAGTATGTGCATATTGACATTCAGGGAAACAAAGTCATAGATTTGGTGCCTCTCCAATGAGTGGGTCATTGAAATGTGCAGACTGAACACAGTTTTATTTTCTAATTATATCACCAAACAGATCCTGTGTACATGCTCATGGGTGAAAATCAATGAAATGCATTGTCAGCTTCATTTAAGACATAATCAATCTCACTACTGGTTTGGGTCTCTCATGAAGACCCAAACACTGACCATAAACTGTAGTCCCTCCCACTAATAAAATAGCATGAAGAATGTATCGGAATGGCAAACATTTAATACAGGGGCCTCTATTCCTCCCACTTCTGTGCACACAAAATATTGCTAATTAATTTTGGCTCTCCTTGAAACTTGGCCTCAAATAGTTAAGGTTCTAGAATTTTTATAATAGCAGAGACTTAGGGCCAGCTGTCTCATTGAAATAGAGGTGAGTTGTGGGATCAAAGCTGAATTATGTTAAAGAGTGGAGGAAGAAATGACTGAGAACTCCAAATACCCCCTCCAAAAGGACTCACTTTGGCTTCCCACTGCCCCAGAATCCTTCCCAACACATTGTTCTAGGTAGCTACCATCAATTTATTGCAGGTGGCTCTTCGTCATCTTTGGTTTAGAAAGTTTAAAGGTAACAGTTGACCTTTTCTATAACCTCCTAGAATTTGGTCAGTGGACAGTGAGTTGGTTACCTGGGATTCTCGGTTGAGCATCCTGTACAGAAAAAAGAAAAAAATCAGGAAGATGGGATCTCTCAGCCTCTTTGACATCATGGCATTTTAATGAGATAGATATAAGAGGCGACTCAAAATTTTGGGGTGTAGGCGTATCATTGGGTCAAGTGCTGATAAGTCAGGTGCTGATAAATGTGATAATTTGGTGACACCTATTCACCTGACATTTTTCTATGTGCTAAGATCACCTGTGTCCATATCCAAACAAATTATAGGGCTGAAGCAAGATCTTTGAAAGAATGGGATTCTGGTGACAGACATGGGAGTGGTGCTCTTAGCCACATGCCCACACTTCATGCTGAATATGAGGGGGAGGAAGCAGAGCAAGGGTGGGAGCAGAGGTAATGCATGGCTAGGGAAATGTGAAATGTTCCCTAGTGGGAACAACTTTCAGGAGGGCAGTCCCAAGTTTAGAGGATTTGGGGGTTGAAGCGGAAATAGTCAGGGTCTTGTCATAGAAGATGGTAACCAACATCAGATCCCAAAGATCAAGATAGCAATGTCAATGGTGCAATAGGCAGCAAGACTAGCCTTTGGAAGGGTTGTTTGCATGTTGGAAGTAGGTATGGAAATGGATGGATGGATGGATGGATGGATGGAGAAAGCAGAAATTGTAAAAGTGCTTGTGTTTATGTCTCACGCAGAATCAAATATAAATACATCTTCATAGCTCAGGGTTTCTCAACCTTGGCATTGTTGACATGTTGGACCAGGTAATTCTTTGTTGTGGGATACTATCCTGTGTACTATAGTACCTACCCACTAGATGCTGGTGGTACTTACCCCCTTCCCACCCTCCTAGTTGTGAAACCACACATGCTTCCAGACATTGCTGAATGCCTCTTGAGGGCAAATTGCCCCCAGTTGAGAAGCACTGCATAGCCTGCCAAGCTGTGGTTCACAGTGCATATTATGGGGTGTAGAGGAGACCTGCTAGTCCAGACTGGAATGGGGGATCTGGAAGAAAAGGAAGAGCCTTCTGGGCCTGGAAATTTGCTAACTTAAAAGCTTAGGAAGGTTCCCTCAGATCAATTGCCACCTCCCTGGTTTCCATCTTCCTGACTTAGAGGTTCCATCTCCTGTGCTCACACTGTACATCACACATTCTCCCAATAAAGCTACTTATATACTTATATAGTTATATTTCTTATATTGCCATTATTTGCATGATTTTACCATGCAAGACTTTAAATCCCTCTAGGGCAAGAATGCATTCTTTTATCTTTGTCTTTCCAGAACTTATCATCGTTCTTGACATATAGAAGTTGCTCATTAAATATTTTCCAAGCACATGAATGAAGCAATGAAGGAGTGATTTGGAAATTGTTCCCTGGACCTCCATCACCACAATTGCACAAGAAGCAGGGATCCTGAATCATCAACAGAACAGATATCAGAAGTGGAAAATGATGAGTCCTCTTCTGGAAAAGCATAAGTCAGCCTGGGAGTGAGGTTCCTGAGTCACTGAGGTGAAATGAACTCTGAGTGGAGGGGGTGGATAATGAGGCTGAGCTCGGGTTTGGGACCAGGCCAGGGAGGCAAAGTAGGCAGGTCTTACCCTGGGTCTCACCCCCTCTGTAAGGCCCACAGCAGCTGATGCTGACTGGCTGCCTGTGCAGACTCGCCCCCCCACACCCCCATGTTGCTGATGCTCCCCTAGCCCAGCAGCTGGGAGCACATCCACCAGTTAATGGACCTCTTGAAGAGGTCCTGAGCCAGGAGCCATCAGCACAGCTCCCTACCCAACGGTCCTACTGAACCAGTGATTTCAATTAAAGGACCATTATCATGAAATCCTATCCAGCCCCAGCTCCCATCCGCCAGCGGGAGGCCTTCCTGCTCCCTGTCCCAGGCCCTGGTCTGTGGTTACCAAGCAGCCCTCTCACTGGGGTCCACCGCCTTCACTAAAACACAGCAGCTGCTGCTAATAAACAAACATATTGATCATACAGATATGGGATGTCAGGGACTTAATTCATGAATGAAGTGAGCTTTAAGAGTGCCCAGTGGGAGCTGGCTCCATTTAAAGGGCCAGCAGCTGCCTGAGTTCTTTTGAGAACTTCACAACCAAGTCAGGCCAGGGGGGGAGCCTCTCTCTGACCTCTGTCCTGTGGTGCCCTATGGGTATGAAATGGAATCTTCTACCCCATGGGTACTGCCTTACCGAGTCATCTGCCTTTCTCCCCTGGGACCTTTTGTGCAACTTCTAGGTAGTCAGATGAGGCTGGAGTGCTCTCTTGTCTGACAGAAAAAGGGCTGGGGCCAGCGCAGTGGAAGAGAGGGAGAAGAGGACCTGCCCAGGACCCCTGGCTTGGGCTCTTGGGCTCCCTACCCTGATGATGCTGATAATGGTCTCAATTCTGGCAGCTGATCTTCACCAGGACCTGCCTTCTCACTGGAGCAGATGGTGTAAGGGCCCGGAAGCCCTGACAAAGGTTCTACATTAGTATGCTAGAGGTCATAGACATTCCTTAATGCAATCATTCCCAAGCCAGACTGACCACCTCCTTCCTCATCAGTCTTAGCATCTAGTCAAGAGCAAAGGCTCTGGAACCAGACTTTGGAACTCTGAACCCCAGCTCTGCCACTCACAAGCTATGTGAGCTTAAACAAGTTTCTTAACCTCTCTGTGCCTTATCTGTATAGAGGGAAATTTGTTGCTGTGGAGATTAAAATGAACCAATATGCGCTGTGCTTGCAAGAGTGCCTGACACAGAGTCAAGTGTTTGGTACCAGTCTTGCCCCTAGCCTTGGCCTGGCACGGTGGCCAATGACCTCCACTGCATTCCTCGCCCTTCCTCCAGGTACCACCTAGGGAACTTATTTTATGAAGGTAGGTACAGCATGCTATAATGTATATTTCTTCCTTCCCAGTATCCAAGAGGGCAGTTTCAGCCCCTGCCATGTCCCCAGCTGCCAACTGGAAGCTCAGGGTGGCTCCTGCGTCTGGGCTGAAATCCAGCTGACCTGAGCCTTCCCAGAGCTGAGCTTCTGACAGTTCCCCCCCCACCCATACTATGTTGGGGAAGGCTGGGCTGTCCAGCTCCTTTCTCTCCTCAGCTTTGTCTAGAACTACACGGAGCCAGTATGGTAGCCACCACTAGCTAGCCACATGCAGCTACTTACATTTAAATGAATTAGGGATCCCTGGGTGGCGCGGTGGTTTGGCCCCTGCCTTTGGCCCAGGGCGCGATACTGGAGACCCGGGATCGAATCCCACGTCGGGCTCCCGGTGCATGGAGCCTGCTTCTGTCTCTGCCTCTCTCTCTCTCTCTCTCTCTCTCTCTCTCGCTGTGACTATCATAAATAAAATTTAAAAATTTTTTTAAAAAATAAATGAATTAAAATAAAATTAAAAAAATTTAAGTCAGGTCCTCAGTCACCTGAGTCATGTGTGGCCATTGTATTAGTGCAGATCACAGAACATTTCTATCTCTGAAGAAAAGTGTTGGTCTAGAAGCTGGATGACAGGAAGGGAGTCGCCTCCGCTCAGTTCTTTAAGCCCTAGCTACTTAAAATGAGGTCCATAGATCCCACCGTCAGCTCACCTGGAAACTTATTAGAAATTCAGACTCTCAGGCCAAAGCTCAGACTGACTGAGCCAGAGTTTGCATCTTAACAAGATTCCCAGGTGGTTTGTGCCTATTACAGTTTTTGAGAACTACTGCTGTAAGCCTCAGTTTCCTGTCATGGAAAAGGGGAATAATACCTTGTGGGATTAAATGAGGTGCATCATATAATGTCCTTGCCAAATGGAAAATGCCCCATAGCTGCCAGACCCCTTTCACCAATGTCATTTGCCCCAATGGAAAGGCCAGCAAGTCTGCTTGTCATTGAGCCCAGAACCTGGGGATTTGTGGAGACTGGAGGGGACCACTGCTGTCCTTCACTGTTGAAAGGACAGCGCCTGAGGTTAGGAAGGGGAACAGCATCTACTCTCCAAACTGCCCATATTTGTTTCCCAGAGACCCAGCTGGGAAACCCTAAGGCCAATGGCTCAAGGGATGCTGATCAGACACAGTCAAATTTGGCACTGAGCAAGGGGCTGGGGACCCAGGTTACAGAGAGTGTTGTCTTTGGCTCACTGTAAAGTGATGGATAAACAAGCAAACATTATTTTAATGCAGTGTGGTAAGACACAGGGGAGAGCAAATTCCAGGTGGCTGTGTGAGCCCAGTGGCGCTTTGCCAGGCCTCAGGGAGAGAGCCAGGAAAGACTTCCTGGACCACTGGCGCTTCTTCCAGACGACATGGTTGCAGAACAGGGTTGGCAGGAGAGATGTGGTGGGCACAGCAGGCTGAGGGAGACTGCAGAGCAAAAGGATGAAGTTCTTTTTCTTTTTTTTAAGATTTTATTTATTCATGAGACACACGGTGTGTGTGTGTGGGGGGGGTGGGGAGGCAGAGACACAGGCAGAGGGAGAAGCAGGCTTCCTCCAAGGAGCCGGATGTGGGACTCGATCCCGGATCCCAGGATCACACCCTGAGCCAAAGGCAGATGCTCAACCGCTGAGCCACCCAGATGTCCCAAGGATGAAGTTCTGAAGCGAGGTGGGCATGTGATTCTGCCAGAAGATGAAGGCTAAGGGCGGATGGAGCTGACAGCAAGCCTGGTTAAGGCTAGAGACGGGCAGGGGTTCACACAAGGGGTTGCATCTGCCATGCCAAAAACTATCCTGCGGTGAGAAAATTACTGAAGGGGTTTAGGAAGAGGAACAATGAGGCGGCATTTTTGAACCAGAAAGGTCACAGAAGCCACCCTGTGGAGAAGGAGCTGGAGGCAGGGAGGTTGTTAGGGGCTAGGGTGGATGTTCAAGGGGGGAAGGTACAGGCCTGGGCTCTCATGGGCAGGGCTGGGGTTGGCAGGGAGAGGAAGACTAGCTCTGAGGACAGGCGGTCAAGCATTAACCCATGAGCCATACATCTCATTAATTTTGAATTTGTGATTGCTCTTTTAGTAGTCCTGGACTGAAGTTTACTTATGTTCAGACATCTTTTTTTTTTTTTTTTTTTTACAAAGGGTATAAGCCCCCGGATCTAACAAACACAGTGAAAGCTGTTTTCAGAGGGAAATTTATAGCCTTAAATGCCTTCATTACTAATGAAGAAAGAGCCGCTGGCCGGTTCTGCTGACAAAGGGGTGGTACTCCGTAATCATCTTAAGAAATTAGAGAAGGAGCATTGAATAAACTAAAAAAAAAAGAAAAGAAAAAGGAAAGTGATTTTAATAAAGATAAAAGCAGAGATTAATGAAATAAACATGAAAGCATATTAGAAAGTATAAATAAAACCAAATCTTGTTCTTTGAAAAGACTGGTAAAACAGATGAATCTAGTTTGAGAGCCTGATTAGGGGAGGGAGAGAGATTAATGGGAGAGAAAACAGAGATGGTATAAATTAACTGCCAGAGCAGGATGGTCGGGAGGAAATTGGAAGTGCAGATTCAGAAGCCTCCAGAACTCTTCCCACACCAAGAGTGGTGACAGCAACCCCAATCCTCATTCAGCCCTTCATTCCCAAAAGCCTGTGGATACAGCAATATTTGGTGAATATCATTCTCCTTACCAACATAAAAAACAACAGTGACTCACATTTATCTAGCTGCTTTCTGTATGCCAGACACAGTGCTGCCTACTTTGCCTGGGTTTTATTTTAATCCTTCCAGCATTTCAACCAGATGGATCCGGGACTCACACCACATCCATTTTACAGATGAGAACATCAAATTTAGCACAATCCAGTCATTCGTCTGCAGGTCCTCCCTCTCTCCAGAGGCAGCCTGGCACCTGGTGCCCCCACACTTCACCCTTGCATGACGCTGTCCCTGAGTGAACAAATTTGAAGATATTAGGTGCTTTGGTGCCTGGCAAAGGATGTTCTGGGCCTTGGGTTCCAGTTTTAGCGTTGCCATTTAGACGCTCAACTTTGGAGAGTTGCTGAGCCTTTGTAGGGCTCAGTTTACTGTTCTCTCTTTTTTTCCTTCTTTCATTCTCTCTCTCTCTCTTTCTGTTTTAAGTAGGCTCCACACCCAGCATGTGGAGTCAAATGCAGGGCTCATGACTCTGAGATCAAGACCTGAGCTGAAATCAAGAGTCGGACTTCCAACCCATGGAGCCACATAGGCATCTCAATTTACTCTTCTTTAAAGTAAGGGAGTTGGACTGGGCCCCTGTGATTTTAACATTCGTTTGCATCTTCCTTTGAAAGTGCTCTTAGAGACACCTGGGTGGCTCAGTCGGTTAAGTGTCTAACTCTTGATTTTGGCTCAGGTCATGATCTCAGGGCTGTAGGATTGAGCCTGTCATCAGCTCCATGCTCAGCATGGAGTCTGCTTGTCCCCCTCCCTCTTCCCCTTCACCCCTCCCTGCCCCCCTGCTTGCTCACTCACATGCTCTTTCTCTCTCTCAAACAAATAAATAAATAAAATCTAAAAAAAAAAGAAAGAAAGAAAAAGAAAAAGAAAAATGCTTTGTATCCAGATTTCATTGCTCATTCCAACAAGCCTCGGCATTCAGTACCAATTAGTGAGATATGTATGTTTCAGCACTGTGCCTCTTACCTTCAGTAATGGATGCCCTGGCAGCCCTCTCAACAAATAGACCAGAACACAACCTGCCACAGTACGGAGTGGATAGGGGTGGCCAATGGCAGGACTGCCCTTAGACCTGGCAGCCTAGGCTCCTGTCCCAACCCTGACCCCCTCTGGTCCTCTTGTGGCTATGCCCTTCCCTGGAGTGCTAAGGGGAACCCATACTCTCTTCTTGACCTCGCTGCCTGGATGCTCTGAGTCTACTTCCAGGGCTGGTGCAGGCTTCACCTCCTGGGCCACTTCCCCAGGATGAATTCCCTGGTGTGTATACCTCCAACCCTAGGGAGTATCCTGGGGAAGTGAAGTGACATGTGATGGGGCTGTGGATAGAGCCTGGCTTTGCAGGACTTGGATCCCAGAGGCAGGAGGGCCCCAGGCCCCTTGTGGTATAAGAATGAGGGGGTGTTGGAAGGGAAGGGGGAGCTGGAGCAGGGGCTCCCATCTGAAGTCTTACCCTGTGACATGGCACTGAGAACTTGTTGATAAAGGAAAATGTAGGCACACCTGGGTGGCTCAGAGGTTGAGCAACTGCCTTTTGCTCAGCTTGTGATCCTGGGGTCCTGGGATTGAGTCCTGCATCAGGCTCCTCCTGGGGAGCTCGCCTGTTCCTCTGCCTATGTTTCTTCCTCTCTGTGTGTGTGTCTCATGAATAAATAAATAAAAATCTTAAAATAATATATAAATGAAGGGAAATGTACTTGGCTGGGAAGAGTTAAACTCCTACAAAAGACACATATACATGTGAATGACAGGCAAAAAAAAAAAAAAAAAAAAAAAAGAAAGAAAGAAAGAAAGAAAGAAAGAAAGAAAAAGAGAGATCCCAGGACAAGGCAAGGTTAACTATTAGAGGGGCTGGGTAAATTAACACACTTACAAAGGGAATCCCTCAGGAGGGGGTTAGGATCACCTAAAAGAGAGAAAACTAGAGTTTAGGAGGCAAAGGTTAGGAAACCAAACCTACAGAAGTCTATCCTGCTCTCTGATCTCACAACCAGCTCACTCTCTTTGGCCCTGCCTTGAAGCCCACCAGAGTAGTTCTCTGATGAGAATTCGGCCCTCCAAAGAGGCATGCCAAGATTCATTCACTCCCTCATACATTCATCAGCAAATATTTATGGAGCTCCTTCCGTGTGTGAAGCACTGCCTGGAACAGTGGTGGGCAGGACCAGACCCAGCCTCTTGATGGAGGCAAGCATTGATGGAAGAACCTAGCACATAAATGTCAATCCTGCAGATGCTTGTGAACACCCCCCCCCCGCCGCCCCGCAAGGAAAGAGAGGGCAGGGTGTCATGGGGTGGTATGGCACAGGACCTGGCCTAACACAAGAGTTATGGGTCTTTCCCAAGGAAGTGGCATTTGCTGCTGGGGCAGGGAAAGGACGATCTGGCTACAGGAAAGGTCTGAAGAGGAGGGAAGAAGCTGGAAGGTGAGCAGGGCCACAGGAGAAGAAGAGCCCCAGCGGAGCCTTCCAGACTCCAGCTCACTTCCCTCGTTGTAGGTAGGGCCATTTCTTAAGTGAGAAGGACACTGGAGGAACAAAATTCAGGGGTAGGGGTTTGGGAGAGATCATGAGCCTGGTGTTGGACCTATTGATTCTGAGGAACTTAAAAAAATTATTTTGAAATAATATCAAACTTGAAGAGTTGTAAGAACAGGACATAGAACTCCTGCGTCTCCTTCTCCCAGACTCCCCAGTAGTCAGCCTTGACCACATCTGTTCCACTGTCTTGAAATCCACCCCCCGTCAAGACACTCTTCACTCCCACCACCAGGAAAGAAACCAAAGCTCCGTTCACATTACACCAGTTGTCTCATCCAGGTCTTTCCTCTTTTTGGCCCAACATCCCACCCATGAATACACATTGCCTTTGGATGCCATACTGCTTCATTCTCCCCTCTGGAATATTCTCTCAGTATTTCCCTAACACTCAGGTGCATTTTGGAGATTACAGACCAGTCCTTCAGTAGGATGAACCTCAGCCTACATTAGCATGAGGCTTTCTCATGACAAAATTCAGTTTGGTTTTTTTTTTTTAACTCAGGTTTATTGAGGCTTAATTTACATACAGTAACATTCATCCTTTCAAGTCATGGTTCTGTGAGTTTTGACACATGCATAGCACTGTGTAGCCACCACAATAGATAAGTAGAACATTTCCATCCAGGGCTGGCTTCATGGGCATGTGATCTGGGTTTAGAAGGGTGCTGTGCTTGGCTTAATGCTTTCTTCTCACTGTCTTAAATTTCTTAATCATTTCTGAACAAGGGCTCTGCATTTTCATTTTGCACTGGGCCCTGCAAATTATGTAGCTGGTCCTGTTTCCCATCATTTCAAAAAGCTTCCCCCAGCCCCTTTCCCCCTTGGCAACAACACTGACCTGTTTTCTGTTCCCATAGCTTGTCTTTTCCAGATGTCATTTAAACGGAATCATACAATATGTAGCCTTTTGAGTCTGGCTTCTTTCACTTAGCATGATGCATTTGAAATGCATCCCTGTTGTTCCATGTAGCAATTGTGTGCTCCTTTTTATAGCTAAGTATTGTTCTGTGATATGAATGTCTCGAATGTCTCGCAGTTTGCTTATGACATTCAGTCGAAGGACATTTGAGTTGTTTCCCATATTTGGCAATTATGTTGAAAGTCCCAATAAGTGTTCACATACAGGTTTCAGTGTAAACATATGTTTTTATTTCTCCTGAATAAAGAGTGATAATAAAGAGAAGGGAGCTGCTGGGTCCAATGGTAAGTATATGTTTAACTTTATAAGAAACTGCAAAACTGTTTTCCAAAGTGGCTATGCCCTTTTGCATTCCCACTAGCAATTCATGAGAGTTCCAGCTGCTCTGCATGGTTGCCAGCACTGTTTTTGTTTTAACCATTTCAGTAGGTATGTAGTGATTTAATGTTGCATTTCCCTAATGACTAATGATGGTGAGCATCTTTTCATGTGCTTATTCACCACCTGTTTATCTAGGTTTTTAAAAATTATTTATTTATTTATTTATTTGAGAGAGAGAGAGAAAGAACATGCATGGGGGGTGGTGAGGAGGGAGGAGCAGAGGAAGAGGGAGAGAGAGAGTCTTTAGCAGACTCTGTGTTGAGTGTGGAGCCCAATGTGGGGCTCGATCTAACCACCCTGAGATCATGACCTGAGCTGAAATCAAGAGTCAGACACTTAACCAACTGAGCCACCCAGAATCCTTACTATAGTATGTCTTCTTAAAGTGTCTCTCCATATCTTTGGCCTATTAAAAAAATTTTTTTTAAGTAATCTCTATGTCCAGTGTGGGGCTTGAACTCACAAACCCAGATCAAGTGCTACATGTTCTACCAACTGAGCCAGCCAGGGGCCTGGGGTTTGTTTTTCTACTATCAACTTTTGAGAGTTTTAAAATATATATTCAAAATGTAAGTGCTTTATCAGATATCTGTTTCATAAACATCTTGACCTGAAGTACTTTTGAGACACTAAAGTGAGGAAGGTCCTTAGCAGGTAATATAAAACGTGGCTTAATTATTGTATAAATTGAAATAAAAAACACGGGCATGGGTACAGTTGCTGAGGGAGAAAGAAGAGCCTTGAAGGAAGATAGAGCTGACGATGGAGACTTTAGGATTTACCACATTTAATAGCCAGGAGAGATGGGATGATCTACAATAGGAGCCTGAGAAAGAGCTGCCAAAACGGTAAGAGAAACCCAGGAAAGTGTGACAGGAGGGAAGACAAGAGAAAGGAGTGTTTCTAGAAGAAGGACATGGATGAGAGTGACAGACATACTTGGGAGACCAAGTAAGGGGAGGAGAGATTGAGCAACATGAAAGTCATTGATGACCTTAGCAGAAGCTATGGTGTGGAATGACAGAGCAGGGCTGGTATTCACACCATACCCAATAATGCAGTCATGCTGGTTGCTAGAATATTGAAATATGTATGTATTGATTGGTAAATAGCTACCACCCAAGCCCCTTAAATGCTCCCCCACCACCCCAGGCCACTGGCTCTTTCCCTGGCCTCCTCCACACAGTCTAGTAACAAAATCACCCTCCCAACCAACATGGGGGGGGGTCTCAAGGACCCTGTCAGAACCCTAAAGGCTAGTTGGTAGTTTTCCAGGCCATATTGGTAATTAAGTATCTTGAATATCACTGCTGTGGATTGAGAAGTGAGTGGGAAGTGAAAACTGCACTAGTAATAACAATGCACAATTCTTTATGGAACTTTGCTTCTGAAGAGGAGGAGAGAGACAGGCAGAAGCTGGTGAAGATGTGAGGCCTGGAGTGTTTGGGGCGGGGGTATTAGATAATTTCTGTTGTTCTTTTTCAGATGAGAGAGACTTGAGCCTATTTAATGCTGAGGGGGAAGGAGCGATCCTGGCTAATGCTTAGTCAGGAGCGATCACCCTAGTTAGTCAGATTCAAACAGTCCATACTCTGCATGACCATTACGTTGACATGTTTTTCAACATGAATTAATAAATTAGAGTCGAAGGATGCCTGGGTGGCTCAGTGGTTGAGTGTCTGCCTTTAGCTCAGGGTGTGATCCCAGAGTCCCAGGATTGAGTCCCACATCTGGCTCCTTGTGGGGAGCCTGCTTCTCCCTCTGCCTATGTCTCTGCCTCTCTCTCTCTCTGTCTCTCATGAATAAATAAATAAATAAATAAATAAATAAATAAATAAATATTTTTTAAAAAATAAATTACAGTCCAGTTTGTATATCCATTTGAAGAATTCAGCTGATGTCAGTTGTTGCCAAATGACAGATCGATTCTTAGTGTGTTAACAAATTAAGTTTCTGAACTCCTCACTTTATGCTTTGGTGAGTTCGCTGGTGTAAAATTTACTAAGATACCTTGGGAGATCCATTGGCTTCCAGTTAAGCCTTCCTGGCATCATCCCAACCTCCCTGCTAGACATTTGTTGGATCTTCTTAACTGCCCTCCCTACCCCTTCATCCCCCAACAAGTCTAGGCCAAGCAGGACCATGGCCCAACTACTAGAGCAAGCTCCAGATGCTCCCTGACTCTGGAGATGGTATGTGTGTAGGTCCCTGAGTATCGATAAGATATGAACTCTGCCTTGTAGAAGGAGAGACAAGACGGTGCTAAACCAGCTTGAGCTAATACAAGTAAGACATCAGTGTGTGCCATCATAAGTACCAACAGAATGCTGGGAGCTCACCAAGGGTAGACAGGCTGTGCTAGGGCGGATAATTACTGCCCGAAACATGATTGGGTGTCATTCTTCCCAGCCCCGCATCTCATCTCTGGGGACTCCATGGGCCCTCATTCACATACATTCTAGGCCTGAGTAAGTTGTATCCTGGGATGGCATCTCTGGACATGTCCTTCCATTTGCACAGCTGTGCTGGGTCAGGATTGGGTTAGGTAGACATGTGCCCCCACCCCCCACCCCAGGACTTAGAACCTAATCCATCCCCTTCCCTTAGATGCTTTTCAGACCCTCTAAACACAAAAGTCTCTCTTTGTCCATCTGATCCCAGGTAATTTCTCTCTGTCTTTTAGTAACTGAAGAGTTAGTGGCTCTTCCATGGCTGATTTTCCAAATCTTCCCAGGCAGCCTTTCTATCACCTCATTTACTAGAAAGAGAAAAACACAAGCTTCATTCTCTTGATGAAAACATTTTAATACAAAAAATATTTGCTTCATCCCAGGGAGAAGGCCAAGTTTCCTTTTTGGACCAAATGTTCTGTAGACTTCCATGTAGCTTTCTGCTCATGCTGACTTATACATCTCTGAGGTTTCTGTTCATTTATGGGTGGAATCACCCTCCCTTCTCCCTTTGTCCCCAGCTAGCAAAGGAAGGAGTTGTACCAGGCAGTGCAGAAGGCCTCTTCCAACTCTGCTGACTTACCAGCCCTTGTCCTTTGTGGTTGGTATCCGCTCTGATCCAAGGGCACCCCAACACCTCCATGCCTAGTGCTCACCTGAAACAGCCGCCTACATGGGACACCATCAAGGGAGGACACCCCGGTCTTGTGGCATTTCAGTTGCAAGGTTACAAAGTAAGGTTAATGGGAAATAATGCCTCCTCATCATTTTTAACCTTTTTGAATAATGCCTCTGTGCATAAGCCAGAGGTTTTTATTCTAAAATCAATTGTGCTTGTTGTGCTCTTTGGAAAAATAAACGAGAAGCCAGTAGGAAAGAAGTGGGATCCAGGGTTTACTAACACAAAGAGGCTGGAGTGGAGTGTGGGGATGTGGTGCTGCCTGGCCTAGACTGCTGTTGTCCTGCAGGATGGGGTTAGCAGCCAAAACCTCGAGTGGTTGTTATGGAAGAAGAGAGCTCCTCACGCTACAAAAATGTACCAGACAGATGTGGGCAAAGCAGCTGTCTCCTATTATCCTCAGGCGCCCTGAGAGCCTCCATCCTCATCCCAGGGAAAATGGGGCCCTCTTTTCATGGAAGGGCTTTTAAGTCACAAAGATCAAATGTCAAATCCAGGTTTAGTCGCTTCTTAGCTGTGTGGCCTTGGGAGGGTCACTTGATGTCTTCTCTGTAGAATAGAGGAAGTGACACCCACTGCATGGAATTCACAGGATCACAGGAACCACAGAAACACTGAGCCGAGGTAGCTGATGGCTTGTGTTGGGGTCCATGGCTGTGAAAACCCCACATAGGCTCACTCCTAGGGTGGCAGGTGGAAATGTGGATCACTGATGTGGAGAGCCAGCAATCTAAGAGAACCAGACCAAGCTCAAGGGATTCAAAAGGGGTGGTAATATCAGCTCAGACTCCAGTTGGTTGAGCAACTGTAGCACTCTGGTGACAGCACTTGGAAACTCTGCCATGCACAACACCAAGGTGTCCATGTTGGGTTCTCTGGTGAGCCACACAACATTCACCCAAGCCCACATGTACTCATGCATGCACGCCTACCATGCCATCTACACACGGTCCCATCTCAATGCTCAGAACCTCACTGTTTTCCCAAACCCACTTCCACTTCTCAAAGAAAAAAGGATGGGAACTCATTCTGTTGTTTCCCGGGGAAAGCCATGAGGAGGGTGGACTTTGTATTGGGGCTTTCTCATTTTCACTAGAGATGTACCACATTACAGAAGATACTACACACCCAGGGACGCCCACGTGGGTCAGTTGGTTAAGGATCCAGCCCTGCATTAGACTCTGTGCCGAGTGTGGAGCCTGCTTGAGATTCTATCCCTCCTTCTCCCTTTCCCCTTTTCCCCCAACTAGTACACACACTCTCTCTATAAACCAACCAACCAACAAATAAATAAATAAAAATTAAAAGATAGTACCCACCTACTGTATGGCACAGAGCAGGTCCTCCAGGAGGCCTGTTAGCTTTTCCTTCTTTATTTGGTTCTTACAGATGTGATAGGAGTAGGGAAGGTTATTTTCCAACTGAGCCTCAGAGATAACAGTGAGATCTTTCTGAAGAGGCCACACCCCCAGTTTCATCCCAGTGACCTGTATTTATCTGTCTTCTGCTCTTCTCTAGGTTTCTCTTATTCATGACCTATGTCTTAATGGGATCAAAGGCAGAAGGGTGAAGGGGAGAGAGAGAGATGGGGAAAATGTAACTGTTTCTTCTTGCACACACAAGATTATTCATGAGGTTTGGTACGTTGGGCTCAGGGTCATCGTCATTCCTTGCCTGGTAAGAGAGGCAAGAGTGAGAGAAGACTTGGGATGGAGGGGCAGATGCTCCTGGTGAGCAAGGGAGAAACTGTGGGGAGATCGGGAGAACTGGGGGCAGTCTGGAAAGTTCTACAGTGATGTCTAGCTCTTCCAAGGACCAGGCTCTTCTTCCGAGAAGCATCTTTTCTTCCAACACAGCATCTTCTCATTGCACCATCGTTGTGTCCTATGTAGATGGTGTGTCCTGGGGTCATGTAGCATGGCAACCCTGATACTTGTAGCTCAAACTCCATCTGCAGTAGACATTTCCCTATGGGTGTGCCATTCCTGCCTGCCATGTGGTTAAAAGGCCTTTCATATCTCATATCAAAATTTGCCTTCTAGTATTTATGTCATCCCAGACTCCAAACTCATTCAAGAAGCAATTTCACTTGCCTGAAAGATATTTATGGCTCAACTTTACCCAGATAAATGACCATCTTGGTGGTTGGGTCAGACACTGCTGGTTGCCTAGCCAACAGACCTCTCTGCACCCCAAATTCTTCCTTGATGGTAGAGCTAGCTTTCTACTATATATGTTAATGTCACAGACTCACTATGCCAACTGGACCTTAGAGGAAATGTGCAGGGAGGCTCCTGAGAAATGTTTTCCACTTTGATAAAAAGAGGCACATGAAGGGAAAATGTGCCCTCTTCTTATTATGAAAATGGTTGTGTCAGGATGTGATGCCTGGAACCACAGCAGCCACCTTGGGACATGAGGAGATGAGCCTAAAGAAAATCAAGAGGCCCCTGAGTGCTCAGTTGGTTAAATGTCTGACTTTGGCTCAGGTAATGATTTCAGAGTCCTAGGATGGGCCCCACATCAGGGTCCATGCTCAACAGACAGTCTGATTCTCCTTTTCTCTTTACCCCTCCCCCTGTTCATACTATCTCTCAAACAAATAAATCAAATCTTAAAAGAAAGAAAGAAAGAAAGAAAGAAAGAAAGAAAGAAAGAAAGAAAGAAAGAAAGAAAGTCAATAGGGGAGCCTGGGTGGCTCAGTTGGTTGAGCATCCGACTGTTGATTTTGGCACAGGTCATAATCTCATGAGTCATGGGATCAAGCCCCAAATGCTCTGTGCTCGGCAGGGAATCTGCCTGAAGATTCCCTCTCTCTGCCCCTTCCCCTACTTGCACATGTACTTTCTCTCTCTCTCTCTTAAATAAATAAATAAATAAATAAATAAATAAATAAATAAATAAATAAATTTTTTAAGAGAAAATCAATAATGATGGAAGAGGAGAAGGCAAGAAAGAACCTTGTTCTTTGATGACATTGTGGGACAACCAGATAGGGCTTTGAACTTCCATGCTTCCGTGACTTGTTAGGTTAGGTTATAACATGCTCTTCTTGATTAACCTTTGTTGGGTTTTCTGTTCCATGCAGCCAAAGGCATAGTAACTGACATACATTCACCTTGCTCCCCACCACCCTGAGTGTGTGGAATGAGGAAGGAACACTGGGTTAGGAATATAGCTCTTCTGTCACCTTCTTGTGGTGAGTCAGGGTTTGGTGGGAAACAGCTCAGGGAGTCAGGCTGGACCCCAGTCCTTGAGGAGAACTGGAGTCGGTTCAGGAACCAGGCAGCGGAGCACAAGGTCATTCTCAGTGTACCGGCAGAAAGAGCACACTGTCACCCTCTTGACGTTGTCCAGGGAGCTACTGTGACCCCATGCCCACCTAGAAGGTGGCTTTCAACTCAGGCCACCTCTAAAAGTCCTTCTCACGTGAGTGGAGCAGAGATTAGAGTAAGCTGTGTGGCTGGCTCTTCTTGGCTCAGGGACTATCCAGGATGAGCCTGCAGTTGGCAGGCTCAGAACCCACACAGGACATGATGGAAGTCTGAAAAGGCTTAACTGAGGTGTGGTCTGAGACCATTGGCTAAATTCTAGTCTCTGCTTTTTGAATTTTTTATGCTGTCCCTGTCTTTCCATCAAGCTGGCTATGAAAAAGTTGTCTATGTCATACTTTGTCTGTGCAGGCTCAAATTACCCTTTGAGGAAACATCCTTGTCTAGAGCAAGAACCTTCATTGCAAGGGCAGAAACCTGAAAATCCTATCTAGCAAATGAAGAATATCTTTTGGAATCACAGAGCATCAGAACTGGGGATGTTGAGGCCCAAATGGGGATAGACCACTTTCTACTGTTAGTAGCTATGTAGTGGAAAAGTCAACATTCTGGATGCCCAGTCGCATGAACCCTATATAACACTAAACACATGAATCTATTTCATGGGTGCCCAAAACAGCTAAAATAAAGACATGGGGTGGGTGGGCTCAGTTGGTTGAGTGTCCAGCTCTTGATTTCAGCTTAGGTCATGATCTCAGAGTCCTAAGATTGAGCCCCAAGTGGGGCTTCATGCTCAGCAGGGAGTCTGCTTCAGGATTCTCTCTCCCCCTCTCTCTGCCCCTCCCCCCACAATGCACGCTCTCTCTCTCACTCAAATAAATGCATATTTTTTAAAAGTTTAAAAGACATAGGGAAGTGTGTTCATGAAAATTAGGGCTGAGGGCAGCCAGGTTTATCTTAGTGTCTTATTCTCTCAGACTCTGTAACCTTCCAACACTTGGGCTCAGGTCCCTGGTAGAAAGAAGATCTTATAATTTGGGGGTTCTCAGACATATGCATGAGAGGGCCTCAGGTTTTGATGGGTGTATCTCTTTTAAGACTAATTTTTACAAGATGACTGTGGGTCTGATTTGGCTAGATAATTTACCTCTGAGATTTTCTAAAAATTGGCCATCTCTCATTGGTAATATCAAGAGCAGTGCCAGTCCTGCTCTTAATTCTGGTGATGATTTTCATTTGCAGGCACTATACGTAGGTAGCTGATGGGATCTTTTCCCTGTTGAAGTGGTTTACAGACTACAGTAATTCAAGAACTGCTGTCATTCTTTGTGCTTTGTAGGTCACTCAAATGAAAATTTAAGGACCAATGAAGCAATCCATATTTGTCAGGGAAAGAGTGGTGTTGGGGAGTCCTCAGGGGGATAGGTTGAACACTGAATGACTAGAATAACTTACACTCAGTGTGCTTTGAATACGGATGACCCACGTCTGCCTGTGTGGCATGAGTATTACACCTCCACATAGTTAATGTATCTTATGACTGCGTAGCACCACCCACAAATTCACACCTACCTTTGCACAGACACCCAGAACTGGGACATGGTGTGGTGTCGAGAAGCATGCACAGACCTTAGAGCAGAACAAATCTGGGCTCCAATTCCAGTCCACCAGAGCTGCTTGTGTAGCTAATCTCTTTCCTTCTGAGTCTCAGTTTCTCCATCTGAAAAATGGGGATAATTCTTTCAACCTCTCTAGGCCTTAGTTAAGATTAAATGAGATCACTTATGAACAAGGTGCATAGCATAAATAGGAGGACCTCAGTAAATGCCAATTTCCTGAGAGAAAAGAAGAAATCTTCCCTTTTCCCTCACAATCTACTGGCTGCTCAGGGAAATTTAATTCCACCCCTTGGAAGCTCTGCACATCATAAACTTCACAGTCACGTGGTAAAGACCCAAAACAGTGCTTGGAGAAGATGCAGGGAGCAAGGGGCTTTCCCTAGCTCTTCCCATCTCTTAAGCAGACACATCTGCTTCTCAGCAAACAGCAATCACATCCCTCTTTTCCCCAAAGGGAACCCTCCTTCTGAGACCTTTTTAGGTATTGGGTATCAGGGTAATAATAGCAATAGCTTC
Source organism: Canis aureus (assembly GCF_053574225.1). NCBI lineage: Eukaryota > Metazoa > Chordata > Mammalia > Carnivora > Canidae > Canis > Canis aureus. The sequence continues at coordinate 52,400,211 of NC_135612.1, read as the reverse complement.
CGTCTCCTGCATCTTTACCATCATGTTAAGTGGCTTGTGCACTTTATTCCTTGATGCAGGAATGGGCAGCATTGGTACAAGGAAGCCCAGTCCTGCAGAAGTGAAGTTCCTTATCCAGAAGTATGCAGCTAAGAACCAGAGTCAGGACTTAAGCCCCAAACAAGTCAAGAGTGCTTAAAATGTATGGTATACCCCCATCCTTTCACTGATGCAGTGTGTATGCATTTTATGATTGTTGTGAATAGTGCATTGGCATTGGAAGTGTGCATTCTAAATCTTAGAGCCTAGCATAATTCAGATAGATATTAGAAAATATTGCACACTCTCCCCTCCCTACTGCCTGTTAAAAATGTATGTTTATAAATTGTAGGTATGTTACTCAGTGTGTAATTCCAGCTTCACTAGGGATCCTGTTAGAAATGCAGATTCTTATGCTTCACCCCAGACCTGCCAGGCAATTTAATAAGTCTTTACGTGGTTGGGAAGTGCCAGAAGCCCTGGTATGGATGTTTCTCTGAGACACTCGGCATATAGGCTTGCAGGAAAATGGAGCACTTACACCCATCTTCCCTTGACTGGTTCAGTCAGCTGGAAGGTTCCTGCATTGTGCTGAAGACATTGCAGTGTTCCTGCTTGCTGAGAACCCAGGACAGATCTGTTATTTTGCTGAAAGCTGATAAATGAAGAATGGGCCATTCGTTTCTTCTTTGACTGAGATGCTCTCTATAGCCCTTTCATCCAGCAACAATGGCAGCAAGTATGGCCACGGTCTGAAAGATTTAAATACTCAATTAATCAATGGAATATTCCATTAGTGGGATAATCAGTTGCCATTGCCCTGATCTATAGTTACATCTCAGCTGGGCCTCACAAATTGATTCCTGATGAAGTTCTAATTGACTGGACCATCTGATAAAGGGCCAGTTGGAGTTTATTGAAATACCCTGTGAGTAGTCCCTGGAGCTAGGGTTTTCCTAAGGGGAAGGTGGGGGTGGAAAGAGGGGTAGAGGAGCATGATTTATGCCTGGTTCTCACTATATCTTCTCTCCAATACAGTGTTTATGGGTCCCAGATGAGGAGATGAGCGCTCACAGTTGGAGTACAGGGATGAGAGCTCTCTGAACCCATCCCCAGTTCTGGGCAGCAGGTGGCCAGAATGAGACTTGCCCATGTGCTCTTAGGGCAATGGTACTCAAACTTGATGGCATTTAAGATCGACCCAAAGAACTTATAATGTAGAGTCCAGGTCCTGGTCTTCAGACTGTCTGGTCTTGGGTAGGACCTAAGAATCTGCATGTTAACCGACTTCCCATTGATTCTAATACTGGGAGTCTCTAGACCTCTTTTTGAGAACGAGTGCCTTAGAAGCAGCTGTGTCTCCAAGGCACTGCTTCCTTGGGGTGGTGTGGGTTTCTGAGGTTGTGTGTTTGTTTGTGTGTGTTTGTGTGTGTGTGTGTATTTTCAGAGGCTCCCAACCTCTTTGTTGCCTAGCACATTTTTCTTTTTTTTTCTTTTCTTTTTTTTTACTTGTTTTGAGTGATTTTTTTCTTCCAAATAATCTACATTTACTACAAGGAGATTTGCCTTCACATTTGATTACTCAAAGCCATCTATCTATACAACAAAGTATCCAATCAAAACATTGCAGCATCACATTTACATGTTTCATTCACTCATTCACTAATTCATTCACTCATTCATCAGGCATTCCTAATGGATTATTATGTGGCAGGCATTGAGGATATCTTTTTTTAAAAAGTGAAATCAGGCAAATACATGGTTCCCAGTTGTAAGGAACTCATAATCCTCTGGGGAGACAGGCAGGAAAATGAAATGTAGCATTAGAGGTAAGTCCAGGACCCTGCTATGCGACCGCATGTAATTTAGTAGGTTTTGTTGCAAGAAAATATATGATACCCATTCGGTTTTCTTTGAAATTTGAAAATAGTTCCCAGATCTCTGTATCTATCTTTGAGAATCCCTGCAGCCCAGGGAGTCCTGGGTAAAATTAAGGCTTTGTCGGCTAAAAGTACCCCTGGGTAGTCCATGAGCCTGCCTGGGGAATGGCTCTTCTCAGCGCTTCCTGTAGGGGCCTGCAGACACTGGGTGGTCAGAGGGGACTCGATTTAGATATAAATGATCCAGAACTCTGTGTATCTAAAAAGGAGCTTGGACTTGTCCCTATTACAAAGGGAAAAAAAAAATCATGGAAGAGTTTCATGCTGGGACGAGCCTTGAACAGACTTCAGATTTCTTCTTTCCCCCACACTGCATTGCTTCTTCGCCTTTTCTCCTCCCATTCCTCTTTCTCTCCCTCTCTTCTTTCTTAATACACTGTGTGTTTCTGTATCCACAGCTTTGATTTGTGTTTAGATATAAATGTTCAATGTTCTTTCTGTGAAAATACATTCTGGTGTTTTGGATGACGTGGCCCAGACTTGAGAGCCTCAAATGTCTTAATCTGGCCCTGGGGCTACCAAATGTTTTAATTCCTTCAGACATAGCCCTGCCCCAAAGTGCCACAGGAGCTATTTGGTAGATGGAACCTTTAGTGTGGTTTAACATTCTAGTCCCATTTCCTTTGTCATGATGTTCTGCTTCTGACAGAAACCGCCAACTAGGTCAGAGAACGTTCCTGGCTCTGCCTTCAGTCACTGTCTATTAAGTGGCTCCTATATGTGAGGCACCATGGGGGAAGTGACTGTCATTAGGATGTGGTCTTGGCCTTCAGAGGCCTGTAGTTGAGGAGAGCAGCCCCCAGTGGGCATGGGTCCCACTGGTGGGCACTGGGGATAAATTGAGATAGGATTTGAAGGCGCATTCAAGAGCTGAATCACACAGTGGGAAAGGTGTTCCCTTTCAGATCCTTTTACAATCCTTATGATTATTTTCAGGTAAAAGTCTCAGTGTGGTATCAGCTCACTTCTAACACCTCCTCAATACTTGCTAATCTCCCTTTTAAATAGAGAAAAAATAGCAAGCCTCAGGCCCAGAACCTAAGAGGCTACAGATTCTAGTTGGATTTAAATAATTCTGCTCGGCTTTCATTGTATTTGTCTGCTATTTGTGGGAAGTGTGATGGTTCATCTGACTTGTCAATTTGATTGGGACATGGAGAGGCAGACATTTGGTCAGACATCATTCTAGGTGTGTCTTTGAGGGTGTTTCTGGATGAAATTGACATTTGAGTCAATAGGTTGAGTGAAGCAGATTGCCCTCTGTAACATGGGTGGGCCCTATCCAATCAGTGGAAGGCCTGAAACAGAACAGAGCCAGCCTCTGCCACTTACCATCCCTCAAGTAAGAAAGAATTTCCTCTTGCTCGACTGCTGTGGACTAGGACACTGGTATTTTCCTGCCTTTGGACAGGAACTGAAACATTATCTCTCCTGGGTCTCCAGCTTGCCAACTGCTGATCTTGGGACTTGTCAGCCTTCATAATTGATTGAGCCAATTTCTTTTAACCAATCTCTCTCTCTCTTTGACTCTCTTACACACACACATAGTTGGTTCTGTTTCTATAGAGAAGCCTGACTAATACAGCAAGCAATACTGTATTCCATTTAAGAAGTCAAATAAAATGTCCTTATTCAAGATACGTATTTAAACTAAAAAGAAGCCCATTCAAGGAAAGATATTAAATAAATGATAATAGAGGCAGTATGTGGATTTGGAAGAAATGAGAAAAGAGTTTGGGAAATGCAGAACTTGAGGGAGGGGTACAAAGAGCCACAGACCTAGGCAGGAATGAGGAGGGGCCAAGAAACAAGGCCCAAGTCCTGAGCACTGGACCCCCTTTGAGGATAGGGAGGGAAGCACAGAGGATGAGCAGGGAGGCTGAGCACTACGTCTAGAGTATTTGGACAACCTAGTGGCTGGTGGTAGGGTATACTCACTGGTCACAAATAATCTCAAAATCTCAGTAGCTTAACCAATCAAAGGTCATTTCTTGTTGACATTAGTTCTTATAAAGGTCAGTTGGAGAGGAGGAGATGTCTCTGCTCTGAGTTGTTGTTCTGACCAGACTTTACTTAAACTGGCTCCATAGAGCAGCACTGTCTTAGAGCTTTCTGCCATGATGAACATATTCTATGTCTGCACTGTGGCGATGTGGCACTGCCATATTGGACAGTACCGTCAAGAGCCTCATCCTCATCTGCAATCATCCAGTGAGAGAGAGAGGGTAGGGGGAGGGGGGAAAGACTGCATAAGAAGTTTTATGGGCCAGGACTAAAGGTGAAGGATAGAGTTCATCACTTTTTCCCATTTCTCTTCCATTGGTCAGAATGAGGTCATTTGGCTGTACTACATTCTCCAGAATGAGGTCCAGGTATGTGCCAGGAGGAAGAGGGAATGTATATGGGGAGAATATAGCCAGTCTTTGCCACTAGAAATCTGGCAGAAGAGAGTGATGGTACATGGTAATAAGCATTCTAGGGGTAGGCATTGGGCAGTGACATGGGCAGAGGGCATCAGAGGGTTGAGCTGCTGGTGGCAGAGTTCTAGGCCTATGGCTGAGGCTCAAGGACAGAGAGGGGCTGGGAGGGAAAGAGGGCTCAGTGGTCCTAGCAGTGGGGAGAGGCACAGTGGGAGATACTGTAGGGATTCAGGCTGGTTATCTGTCTCAGTGTGAGCCAAGGAGGGGAGGAGCTACAAGGAGCTGTGGGAGAGTCCTTCGTTCAGTTATGCAATCACTCATTCAACAAGCATATCGAAGACCTACCATGGGGCAGGCAAAGAGCAGGAGGTTTTCTTGTGCTCATTTTGACAGAGAAACATTTTAATGCACTGAAAAACCAAACCTTTATCCTCCTAGCTATTTCCTAACTAAGAAATGTATGAACTGGACATCTGCACCTCATCCCCTGGTTTACCCTCACCCCTCTGGCTAGAATCAGGGACAGGATGGGGGTCACAATATAAGCTTGGGCTCGGGGATTTTGAACACCAACAAGGTGAGCCATATCAGTTGCATTGCAAAGCCTGCATCAGGTTGGCCATGTGGAAATGTCCTGCTTTCACCAGATAGTGTGCTAAATGTGGGCAGATTTGTGGAGGAGGTGACACCTGAGCTGGGCTTTGAAGGTGAGGTAGGATATGACAGGTAGAGATGGAGGGGAGGACAGTCTAGGCAAAGGATGTAGAATGAACAAGCTCACAGGAAGGAGCATAGGTGTGCACACAAGGAAGAGGGGAGAGGCTGGCGGGGAGGAGACCAGTTAGCCAGGGGACCATGTGGGTGCTGTGAAAGATGCAGTGCAGAGAGTTGCTGCAACCAGGTTAAGAAAGGTCTTGAATGCCAGGATAAGGCATCACCTTTATTCTGGAGGCCATGGAAAGCCACTGAGGATTTTGATCCAGGCACTGACATAATCAACCTCTGAAAAGTGTGTAGGGCTGGATTGTGGGGGAGACACAAATGGTGTGGGGTGTGATAGGAGGCCCTGTAGGTGATTGGGGGAGAGGCCTGGGCAGCCTGGACCGATGTGCTCCACTGATGGTGGAGAGAGCTGTGCCTGCTGTGTTCAGGGGAAGGGAGGAGAGGGGTTAGTCATGAAAGACCCTAATGCAGGATTTGGTTTAACGGCTCAACAAATCCATTTCTGAGCCCAGCCTGTGCTTGCTCAGACATGCCTGGCTCTTGGTTATGTGAGGTCAAGGGAGTGATGGCTCATCACACAGAACCATCCTTTTTCTACAAGAAAAACTGAAGACACGTGCTGTCTGTGTGGGGACAAAGTGGATCCCAGTGATTTCTCGTAAAACAGCAACCTCCATCTGAGAGAGAGGTTGCGACTGGGATGGAAGGCCCATGATTCAGTGTCTTGGAGGGAGAGAGTCAAGAAAGGGTGAGGGTGGAAGGCACTTCTCCACTCGGGTTCCCATGGGAGCCACATCCCAGCCTGAAGAGGAGAGAAGGCAAGTGGCCGGACAGAGAGGTTCATTGGAAAACAAAGCACCTGCACAAAGCCAGAGGAAAGTGTAATGTGAACAGGTTAAATCCTCCTGGCTGCCTTGATGCCTGAAAAGGAAGCATAGGCATTACAGAATTGGGTGTTTTGCATCACATTACAGGCCTGCACGTGCAAGAGGTTATGCTTTTAAAAGGAGGAATCTGGTGGTTAAAATTGAATCTATGACAGCAACCTGATTCTTTTTACCCAGGCCAGCTGGGGACTTGGGGAGAATGATTTCCTTTGCCACCAAAAGACTTTCAGTGTAGAAACCCAATGCAGCTTCAGCAGGAATAATAGGCCTTCCATATAGGACTAAGAAAGCAACAATTTCCTCATTGTGTGTGTTTCTGTAATGGCTTGGAGAAGCCCACATTCCCGCCCTAGATAAGTGCCCAATTAGAGAGATTTCAAAGGGGGAAAAGTCTTCAAGGTACTTGGTTTTCGGGGCTTTTTTGATTCCGCTTTCCTTTTTTTTTTTTTTTTTTTCCTCATTGTGGTTTTAATCCCAAATGGAACTGGCAAGAAAAGGCAGCGTGTTATGTAGGCAAAGTTTATCTCCTGCTCATTATAGCACGAGGAGAAGCTGGCAGAGTCTCCAGCGGTTCCTCTCCTTCTCCTGCGTGAGTGGGTTATAAATGCGTGGGTTGGGCTGGAGCCACCCAGGCACCTACTCCTGGATTTGCAGAGAAATCTTGGCCTGACAATCAGCAATGCAAATAATTTTCCCTCCCGCATCAGCAACACCATCCCAGCCTCTAACCCCACAGTGCAGAGCCCAGACCCCAGGGTAGGTTCTCACAAACATTCTGAGTGCCTCCCGCTGGGCCGTCTTCAGCCTGTACCCATTTATCAGGGATTGACCTGTCAGAGACCCGTGAATTCTTATCACCTGCAAGCATCGCACCTGAACCCCAGCCTGCTTTCTTTGGCGATGCTGGGACCCACCTCTGTGCTGAGTGGCCTTGATAAGACAGGGCAGACACAACCTGAGTTTGACACTTGGCTTTAGCAGTCTATGAGCTGTGGGGCTTGGAAGAAGTTATTCCAGCTGAGGGAATTTTATTTTCTTCCTCTAAATAATGGGAGCTATATTAGCACGTGGTGCACAAGGAGGCGGGAAGATTGAATGAAGTAGTTGATGTGGGAGAATGAGAGCTAATACTCACAGGGCACTTAGTGCATGTGAGGTGTGGCTCTAAGTACTTTCCATATGTGGCCAGTTGGCCAGGCAGACAGCCAACGTTAGTTATGCACCTGCGACACGGGACCCAATGGAGAATGGAGAGGTGTGGTCCCTGCCTCCCCCCTCCATCCACGTTACAGGCAAGGTGAGGAAGCAGGGTGGCCAGAGGCACCCTATGAGAAGTGCTTCAGTGGGGGCACGGAGGGTGCTGCAGGAACACGGGAAGGGGGCTCACTATGTCTGAGACACTCCTAGCTTAGGAGAGAAGTTAGGAGGATGGAGACATTTTGGGTCTGGGAGCGCTGCTGTTCACCTACAGGGTCTGGGGTCCTGAGTGAGAGGGGGCTGGTCCACAGGTTGAAATGGGGCAGCTCTTTGAGTGGGGTCTGAACTGAGAGGCAGGAGAACCTGAAATGCCAAAATCTAACCCCTGGGGCACATGTTTGAGGCTGCAATTTCCTTGGCCCAGGGGGTCTTGTAAGTAGATGCTAGCTGCCCTACAAGTCCCAGGGAAGAGCACCTGGTGCAAGGGACAAGTGTCCCCCCTCCCAACCCAAGGCTGATGGGCTGCCCCTCTCCAGTTACCCTAGGGCAGTTATCTCTTACCATTAGATTTCTCTCCCAGACCTGCATTCCTGAGCAGCTCAGCATATGGATGGAATCTGCAGGAGGTAGAGTGAGTGGGGAGGGGTGTCCAGCCCAAAGCATGTCACAGATGCCCACGGAGAGCTAGGGAGGATTAGAGCGAATCATTAATTGTCATTAATATGCTGGGGCTTGACAGCCCCGGGTTTATTTTTACACCAGAGCTCAGACGTGCCTTGCACATGTCCCTGGGTTCTGGGCTCTGGGAAAAAAGGGAAAACTGGTTGTACTTATGTGCCAGGTTCTCCACGGTTGGACAGCCTGCCTCCAGCTTGGCTCCCTGGGCTGGCAGAAACCGAGACTTCCAAGGGGCCCCTGCCTACATTCCCCCTTTGGCTTTCTCTCCTTCACAGGGAGGCTTTCTGCCCCAGCATGGCCTAGGTCTCCATAGCTCACTGACTTGTCTGCCAAGGCCCTGGAAGGGATGAAGGGAGCAGTTCAGAGAGGAGATGAATGGCATTACAGGGAAGGCCACCATTCGAAGGGTTAAACTGTCATTAAGAAATGCATTATCTTAGGAGCACCTGGGTGGCTCAGTGGGTTGAGCAGCTGGCTCTTGGTTCCAGCTCAGATCATGATCTCGGGGTCCTGGGATCAAGCCCTGCATCAGGCTCCATGCTCAGGGGGTAGTTTGCTTAAAGGTTTCACGCTCTCTCTCCTCCTGCACCTCCCTGTACTCATGCTCCATCTCTCTCTCAAAAGTGGGTAAATAAATCTTAAAAAAAAAATGGAAATTGTATCAGAAAGTGCTGTACAGCAGGGACTTTTATAGATGCTAACTACTATATGGGCACATGGAATTCTGGGTTGCCTTTCCTTTCAAATGGTTATTGGGAACCCAAGTTTGACTCCAAAATCAATCTTGTCACTCTTTTGAAAAGCTTGATGGTGCTGTCGAGGAGATACTCATGTGAGCCTGTACTGTCTTATGAGGATAGAGGCCCCACAGGAGGTCAGACCCTGTGGGAGTCTCTCCCAGAAGGTGGGGGCCCTGCCACGTCTCCTGTTTCGATCCTCCTGTCAGGTTTCCTTCCAGTGCTGTTGTCCCCTCTTGTCAGCATTTGGGAGAGCATCATTGGTTTCTTGTATTAGTTTCCTATAACTGCTGTATCAAATTACTACAAACTTGGTACTTTATAACAACACAAATGTTCTATCTTATAGCACCGTGGGGTAGAAGCCCAAGTTGGATCTCACTGGGCTGAGATTAAGGTGTCAGCAGAGCTCATTCCCTTCTGGAAGCTCTAGGAGCAAAGCTGTTTCCTTGCCTTTCCCAGCTTCTAGAGACTGCTGCATTCCTTGACTCATGGCTCCTTCCCCCATCTTCAAAGCCAGCAACATTGCATCTCTGTGCCTTTCTTCCATTGTCACATTGCATCTCTCTTCTTCTGCCTGCCTCTCCCCCATTTAAGGACTCCTGTGATGACAGTGGGCCCACTCGGATAATCTAGTATTGCTTCTCTATTTTAGGGTTGGCTGACTAGCCATCTCAATTCTATCTGTAATCTTAGTTCCCCATTGCCCGTGACTTAATATATGTATATGTTCTCGGGATTAGGACACGGATGTCTTTGGGGGCCATTATTCAGCCTACCACAGTGGCTCAATAACCATCATTTGGTAGCATTATGAGCCCCTCCTCCATGCACCTGTGTTTGTGTGGATGCAGAGTTCCTGACCATGGTGGGGCAGAGCCTGGAAGAACATAACACATATTCTAGCAAGGGAGTCCTGCACTGGGCAAGGGGTAGAGCTTGTGGCCTCTGAGATCCCCTTACCTCTAAGAGTTATGGTTTGATGACCCTGTGTTATATACTGAATTGTGTCTTCCCAGGTTCCTATGTGGAAGCCTTAACCTTCAACTTGATGGTAATTGGAGACAAGGCCTTTAAAGAGGTTGTTTGGTTAATGAGGTCATAAGGGTGGGGCCTTAATCCAATAGGACTGGTGTTCTCTCTCTTTTTTTTTTTTTAAAGATTTTTATTAATTTATTTGACACAGAAAGAGCACAAGCAGGGGGAGTGGTAGACAGAGGGAGAGGGAGAAGCAGGCTGCCCCCGAGCAGGGAGCCCAACATGGGGCCTCGATCCCAGGACCCGGAGATCATGACCTGAGCTGAAAGCAGACTTTTAACAGACTGAGCCACCCAGGCCCCCTGGACTGGTGTTCTTTTAAGAAGAGGAGACACCAGAAATGTGCACACAGTGAGAAAAGGTCAGGTGAAGGCACAGCGAGAAGCTGGCCTTCTGCAAGCCAAGGAGAGAGGACTCGGGAACACCAAATCTGCCAACACCTCAATCCTGGACCCCTGGCCTCCAGAACTGTGAGAAATAAATTTCTGTTGTTTAAACCCCCAGTCTGTCGTACTTTGTTATGGTAGCCCTAGCAACCAAGACACCCTGACTGGAAGAGTGTTCATCTTAGTTGACATCACCATCTTACCTGGCTCAGCGCCCATGGAGAATGGTTATGACTGATGTTGCAACCTGATGGCTCCATAGACCCTTTCCCTCTAATTCCTGCATCTTCCTTCATCCAAAGGTGATTCTTTGGAGCAAACATCACTTTCTTTTCCTGCCTTCCTATGGATTATTTTTCTGGATTCTGGAAGGTTTCTGTGACTCATTTGAGGGTAGCCTTGGTCAAACTGAGAAATTGCACATATCTGGAAGTCTCCTGGCCATGGTGTATAGTGGAAAGAGTCTGAGACCTTTGTGAAGGGCACTTAAAATACTTCATGCAACACAGATTTCTCTTGGATTTACTTTTCTTACCTCGAAGCAAAGAGGAAGAGTAGATCAAGGATGGCATGGCAAAGTTCAGAGATGACCAGTTCTAGTCAATTCCAAGTGGCTATGATGGGCTAGTGGGAAAGAGTCCAATGCCCAATTAGCATGTCTGTGGAAGTGCTGGAGAAAAAGAAAGGTAGTCCGTATGTCAGGTGTCTACCATTACAGAATCAGATGAGCTTTAAGGGCTCTTCCATCCCCAAGTTTCTAGGACCCTTGTGCAAACCTAGGATCCAACTGTCCGCTGATATTGTATCTGGAGTCTTATCTCTGTCCTCCCTGGACCATCACACCCTTGCAGTCTGCTGCTGCTGCTGCTGCTCCTTCATTGGCTCTCCTTCTGCCCCAGCACCTTCATGAAGTTCTAGGGTTGCCCACTGCGAGTGTCCCTCTCACCACTAATTACAGCATTTCTTCTGAGCCTTACTGTTCGCAACTCGTTTTGCTCTTCTATCCCTGGCTTCCCACTGGGATGCAACTCTGATTTCGTTAGGACTTGCTCTCTTGCTGGTGGCCCTCAGCTGAAGACCAGCCACGGAACTGGAAAATCATTCCAACCTTTTGAAATTCATCTTCACCATGATCCAACTCGTAAATGTGTGTGTGTGGTGGGGTGTGGATTTTCTTTTCTTTTAAAGAAAAGAACGGTGTGTGTTTGTGTGTGTGTGTGTGTGTTTTCCAACAAAAGCATTTCAAACGCTCATTAGGCAAAAATAATCTATTTTACACACACTGTAATTGTTCTACCTAAGATGAAATATGTTATTTTTCTTAAGTAAAGCTACAGGCAGTTTATTAGCAGAGCTAATTAACCCACAATCAGCAACTGGCTCACCTCTAATCACAACCTGCTTGCATTCTTCGCAGGCAATGTGGTGGTGCTACAGCACTTATATTTATAAATATGTGCAATGCAATATGAACTATATTTATGCGGACAGCACCAATTTTTTTAGCCACAAAATCTGACCTACCTAAAACAGATGGTGAGAAAACTGGACCGCAGGTCTGGGCCAGAGGCTGAGGCCCCTCATCCCTTTAGCAAGAATCTTTCCTTTTATTATTATTATTATTATTATTATTATTATTATTATTATTTACTTTTTAGCCTGTTAGGTGCCTTTTCCTCCTAATGTATATTTCTGGGTGAGTTCTTGGAGGCCTTGTGCATTGGTTGTTGCAGTCTCTTCCACACCTCCCTCAGATCCTACTGCAAGAATGGGATACGGGCAGACCTGAGGAATTTGGGGGGTGTCCTGGCTAGTGGAGGTTGTTTGGGGAAGGTGAACAGGTCTGCTGAGGCTTGAAGAAAGATCAAGATTGAAGGAATTCCTCCAAGCAGCAGAGGAATACTGCCAAGTCAGGTAGAAGTTGTCCTATTGGTGGTAGGTGGCACAAATTAGCTTGAAGTTTGATAGTATATCTGTCAGAGACCCAGAAATGCTTATGCCTTGATTTGACCACTATGTTTTTGCAGGATTTCAAAATATTTCATGGGAGCAAAGAACCAAGTTATAAGCGTCTGGGCTGATGGTGGATTCTTGCGGTAAAGGATACCTAGAAGCATGAATGCAAATCTTGGGTGTTTACTACTTATGGCCAACCGAACAGACAAAGGCATTGAATAAAGGGATGGTCAGGTCCCAAGGGGTTCCTCTGCAGACATTGGAGGGAAGAGGAGCTGAGTGTGGACACACAGCCTTTACAAAACACAGCGACCCAGTGCACAGGACCCAGTTAATGTTTATGCCTGGACCAGTCAGACTGTCTCTTCTTGATAGTGGGGTGATGGTGAGATCAGTGGAAGGTAAAATGCTGTGGATTCTAAGCCCTCAATAAATTCTTGCCTGAGGAATGGGGGGGAAGAAGGGAGGGAGGAAGGGTGGAAGGAAGAGAAAGAAGGAAAAGAAGAAAGGAAAGACTCTGAATCTTCTGTGTCAGACAATATGTCAACAACTTTTTAAAAATTTAAAAAAAATTTTTTAAAGATTTTATTTATTTATTTAAGAGACAGAGTATGATGGGGGTGGGAGGGAGGGCAGAGGGAGAGGGAGGAGCAGACTCCCCACTAAGCAGGGAACCCAGCCTCTGGTCTCCATCCGAGGACCCTGAGATCATGACCCAAGCCAAAGGCAGACACTTAACTGAGCCACCTACGTGCCCCTCAATCATTTAAAAAAAAAAAGAAAAAAAAAAGATTTGCTTATTTATTACTTTTTAGAGAGAGAGAGAATGTGCAAGTGGGTGGGGGGCTAGGCAGAGGGAGATGGAGAAGCCCAAGCAGACTCCCCACTGAGTTTGGAGCCTGACGCAGGGCTGGATCCCAGGACCCTGAGGCCATGACCCAAGTACAAAACCAAGAGCCAGACACCCAACCGACTGAGCCACCCAGACTTCTAACATATCAGCCACTTTTACATCAACTTTCTCACTTAATTCTTCACCCTGTGAGTAGAACATATTACTGTCATTTTGTGGAAGTACAATTAAGGTAAAAAATCTAAAAAAATAAAATAAAAAATCAGCATTTGGACCCACGTCCATCCAGATCTCTTTGTACCTATCATTTTTCAGTTGGGACATGTCTGTTGTCTATTGGATAATGAAACCACAAGGTGCTAAGTGCACTTCTAATCCAGACTTACATTCTCTATATCCTTTTGGCAAAACTTACCTGTTGGTTCAACCAGGGGGGCTGTCAAAGGTCTCACAGAATCTCTAATTCTATCAAACCTAGCCCCTTCTATGAGGCCCAGGTGACTTCACATAAGTTAAACGAGAATGTCAGGTGTAGTGTTTATTTCCCAATGGACCAGCATAGGCATACTCTCCAGGTAGGTCTTGGCTTCCTGGCTAAACCAATAGTGCTCTTGTGGTGACAGGATAGAGGGTGTGGGATTTTGCTGGCCTTGTACAGTGGGAAGAGACTTCAGGAGAAAGAAATGGGAACATTCAGTAGAATGTTTGTGCCAGGTTTTCCTGATGTCTCCCTGTGGGCTGGGATTGGTCAGGTAGGGGAACTGACTCTCCGGGATAGTGTCCATGCCCCTTCTCTGGCCTGTTGATTTTTTAAGACCAGGACTGGAAGCACCTGGGGTCCAAAGGTGAATGCAGATCATGGCATGAAGCCAAAGGGTGAGTCTCAGAAAACTGTCCAGGGAATGCTGAGTTAGGGCTAGTGAAGCATCCATAAAGTGCTGGAGGTCTGGGCCAAGTGGAATCCAGGCACAATAATAATTCACATAGAGGGTGCCTGGGTGGCTCAGTTGGCTAAAGTATCTGACTCATGATCTTGGCTCAGGTGATGATCTCAGGGTCATGAGATGGAGCCCCACATAGGGCTCCACAATTAGTGTGGAGTCTGCTTGAGAGTCCCTCTGCCCCTCCCCCCCCAACTTGCATGCTCTCTCTCTCTTCCTTCCTCTCTCTCTTTCATAAATAAGTAAGTAAATAAATAAATAAAATTTAAAAACAAAAACAAAAAACCAACTCACATAGAACCTAGGAATGACCAGAGCAAGGACTAATGGCTCAGAATGGGTGCTCTGGAAGTTTCACAAGCAGGATTCAATGTTTCCTGACAGTTTATGAGTGAGTGTGTCTATGAGTATACTTGGTTCACTCTTTTGGGTGAGAGTCTTCAGAACAAAACTCAATTCTTTTTAAGGCCACATCAATTCATTCAGGGAAGACTTTATTTTCTGAGACTGGGGCAAGATATCATATACTTAACCCTACAATGCCTTCTTTAAAATCACCATTCTGTAATATTATGAGGTTTGGTTGGAAATGAGAGGAGAGGTAAGCAATGAACAGGTAGCCAAGTTATTCTTTGGGTCCCAGGACCACCTCTCTCTGTGTTGGGGAGTTTTCTGGGTGGAGCCATTATCTGATTCCTTGTTTTTTTCTTCATCAGAAAAGGATTTTAACAGGAAGCTTGGGGCACCTGGGTGGCTCAGTTGATTAAGCGACTGCCTTCGGCTTAGGTCATGATCCCAGGGTCCTGGGATGGAGCTGTGTCAGGCTCCCTGCTTGGCAGGGAGCCTGCTTCTCCCTCTCCCTCTGCCTGCTGCTCCCCCCACTTGGGCTCCCTTTCTCTCTCTGTCAAATAAATAAATGAAATCTTAAAAACAAAATGTTAAAAAAAAAACAAACAGGAAGGTTTACCAGATGTGTGAGGAGTGAGCAGCTCATTCCCCAGAGATTTAATTCAAGTCTGCCGGCATTATAGAGTGCTGGGTGTATACTTAGAAAAACAGATTTGCTTCTCTGAACTTGACCTTTCCTAAGTATGAAATAAAGCAGGTGAGCTGACCACCTGAGTAAGAACAGAAGCACCACAGTTAGGAGGTTTGCCCATGAAATACCTTCGAAAGCTATGTTGCACAGTTGAAACTCGAAGATATGACCAGTGAAATAAACTGGTCACAAAAGAACAAATACCATATGGTTCCACTCATATGAGGCACCTAGAAGATTCAGGTTCAGAGAGTCTGAAAATAGAGTGGTGGTTGACCAGGGCTGCGGGCAGGAGCGGATGGGGCGCCAGTGTTTAACGGGCAAGGAGTTTCCATTTGGAAGATGAAAAAGTTCTAGAGATGGATGGTGGGGATGGTTGCACAGCAATGTGAATGTTCTTCACCGAAGAACATGTGCCACTGAACTGCACACTTAAAAATGGTTAAAATGGTAAATTTTATGTTATGTGTATTTTACCACAATAAAAAAAAAAAAAAGGCTGTGTTGCCCATAGTTGGGCTATAAAGTCAAGAAGCCCAATTTACAGGCCTGGGAAATGTTAGTAAATAAGTTAATAGTTTAACCACTGTCCTTGACAATGCTAATCATGGCCTAAAATGACTTTTTGGCTACCAGTTCTTAAATCTGAAAAATAATAATGAAATCCATTTTTATAAAAAAAATAATATTTTCTCATAATCTCATTGCATTTAACAAACAACAGACAGATCACAACTTAGCGCAGTGATAAACTATTCACAAAAGTCCCTAGTGCACAAAGCAGGATGGTATTAGAATTTTTTGTCACTACCCAGAGCTCTAGGAGAGTGTAGTAAAGGGGAGAGGCCATGGCTACCGTGTGATGCTGGGCCCCAAACACAGAGTCCAATGTTGGAGCTTCGTGTCTTTAGCCCCGGCATATGGCCTGGGCTTCCATCAAAGTGTGTCTCCCTCACAATAGGAGGGGAACTTCCCTCGTGGTTTAGTCTGCAGGGTGCCCCATTGGGTCAGCCCCAGAAATACTCTAGGAAGCCTTCTGTCTGGCCAATGGCTTCTCTGCTCCACTAACAAGCAGCAGCCAGAGACAACCTGTTTGGGCCTCTTTAATGTACCTGGAGTATCTGAATAAATCAGAGCCTTTTGGGGGCAAGTGACAGCCACTAAACCCTAGTGGCTGACCCTCAAATAAATGTACAATTGCAATGTCACAAATAGCTGGCTCCAAGAGCTCAAATAATGCCGTCAGCTCTCTCTCTCTCTCTCTCTCTCTCTCATTCTCTCACTTCACGGTTAGTTTCTTTGTCATTTGGCTACTTCTCTCTCAACCAGGCCCTCTCAGCATGGTGGCCCTTGGTAGCAGTTGGCATGATGTGAATTTCTTTTTCTTGGCAGGATTTACTCTTAAGCCCATGCATGAGCCACTGGTGTGGCCAGGGGGATGGAGTACTCTGAATGGCCAGACCCCAGCTACCTGCCTACCTCTGAGGCCAGAAAGCAGAGCCAGCATGCCCCCCACCCCTCAGTCATGGGCTGGGCATGAGGGAGGATGTGGTCACTGAAGGAGCAGTGGGCACTGTCACCAGAACAGGGAGCGGAGTTGGGTCAGTGTGACGACAGACATACCTTTCAAAGTCCATTCACGGTGTGTGCAAGATGGGCCAGAGAAGCTTTCCTGGGTGTAGGATTTCTCCAAGCTGGTGTCCACCCTGTCCTGTGCTGCCCCTCCCCCTCCCACGGTCTGTATCTTCCCTAGTTTCTGCATCCTGTTTTGGCTGTCCTCCTTGGCTCCTGCTCTCTCTCCAGCCCTGGGGGTGGTGATCCCACTTCAGATCATCTAGTCTGGCCAGAAACTCACCTTCCCTCTAGGGAAGACTCCCAGCATCTGTCCTCTGCATCCACATCTTGCCCTGGCTCAGGCCACCTGACAAGAGCGGGGAGCCAAGCTCAGGGCTGCAGGGATGGCATCCTAGTTTGGGGGAATTCATCCTTTGGAGACTTCGGTCTCGCCTCCCTTGTCCTGCCACAACTCAAAGCCTTAACCCCCGCCCCAAGCCCTCCCGAGTGATTTTCTCCATTTGTCAGGTCCCTGTTGTGATAGGTGGCATTTGTTGTTGGGTGGTGTTGGTTTGTTATTTTCAGTCTGCTCTGTGCACTGACACTTCCCAGAGGTGCGGGCACATTCTAAAATAATGATCTCCCTGTGTTCGAGAGAGTCTGACCCCTCTGCAGTGGCTGCAGCGGCTCTGGCCTAGGGGAGGAGACCCCATGTTGGAGTGGCTGGCAAGAGCCCCTTGGTATAGAGGAGGATGTCTGGCAGGGGTGCAGAGAGCCTGGGCTAGAAAGGAGAGGAGAGGGAAGGGAATGCAACAGGTCTCGGTTGATGGGTCTCAGAGATGCTGGTCTGTGGGGAAGAACCCTGGTCCCCCTCACATGAGCCTGTCACTGAGGACATCAGGTCCAAGGAAGCATACTCATGATGTCTACACTCAGCAGGTGTTCCAGAAGAGTGGTGGCTGACTTACCCTGGAGGGTCTGGGCAGGGAGGGGTGGGTAGGAAACAGGAGTCCCAGGTCATGGATGCTCACAGATGAGCCCCTCACCTTTCTGGCATCAAAGCATAGGGGATTATCCTATCATTGGAAGGTGGTTCTAAGTCCATGCTGGTGGCATATGCTCTACCGGGTTCAGCTCTTGTCACAGGCAGGTTCCTGACCCCAAGGCGTCCTGTGTCCCTCCCCGAGGCATTATCGTGGCTACTGGTGAAGGGCCTTTCCCCATAGTGGACCATGTGCCTATCACTCCTGGAAAAGGAGGGCCTTGGGGCTCTTTGAAGACATCCCACCCCCTTTTTCCTCCTCTCTTCCCCGAAGGCCACCCTCCTGCAGTTGGCCAGGGCCAGGGCAGGGCCATGGTAAGTCATCTCATTCATAGTTCAGTAATATCTTACTTAACATGCTACAACTCCCGAGCTTAAGGTGATGCTCCTTTGATTGTAAGGCAAGATGTTTGTGGGGTCCGAACAAGCTTGCACATAAGCTCTGGGGTGAGACCGGCATGGATGCAAGGACTGGTGTCACTCCCTTAGCTTCTGTGAGCTTCAGCTTCCTCATCAGCAAATTCAGGTGGCAGAACCATCTTCCTTTTAGGCCTGTTGCAAGGATTAAACAAAGCGAATGTTTATTCCCTTGGCAGACATTTGTTAAGTGCCTAGTACATGTCAGACACTGTTTTAGTGCTTTGCCACATTGAACAAAACAGCTCTAGTGGACGGAATGCATATAATGCACATCAGAGAGCTTGCAGGGGGCAGATTTTTGAAGAGAGAAAGGGGGCACCTGGATTGCCCCACACAGCAGGCCATTGCTTCTGGAAGTGTTCCCATTGTTGTGGATGCTCTTGGGTCCCTGATGCATCCCACCTCCGAGAGGCTGGACTGAACAGGCCTTGCCACTAGGTGTGGGGCAAGGTCTGTTGTCTTGCCCCCTATTCCAGCGTGAACACAGCCCTGGTTGACCAGAGGGCTGGATTCCCAGGGCTTCCTGAGCCTCCTCCCACAAGCCTTTAGGATCTTGTTCTTCAAGCCAAAGCCAAGTGAACACAATGGTGTATGATACCACAGCCCAGAGCCAGAGAGAGCTGACTGGATAGACTTCTTCTCTCCCAAAGAGTAGGCTAAGATCGTCTCTTGCTGCTTGCTGCTCTGGATATGTTCTCTCTCACACACACACGCACACATACACCATTTCTCACACCCTGGCCCACACTTCCCAGTGTGGTCCTCTTTGGATGCTAACACTGACCATAACCATAGCCAAGCATGGCCTGCTCACGTACTGTCAGAGGCAGGTGGGGAATGGATGGGAGGAGTTTCCGGATTCAGAGAGACAGAGAATCCAGTTGACTAGCCATTGAAGAAGATTCCTTTTGGGGTCAAAGCAATGAAGCAGGGCCTGGAGGGCTGCCTCCTCCCTGTGGCCTTTGCAGGTGACAGGTAACACCCTGTTTCAGGCTCACACCTCCTCTTTGCCTGGATGGTTCCCACCTCTAAGGCTTCACTCCAGAGGTGGTCTCTGAGCCTCCCTGACTCTGTTTCCTACTAGGAAGGGAGCTGAGATACTAAGGGGTGGAGGAGAAATGGAAGATTTGAGGAGCCAGTGAGGTAGCCCGGAAAGGAGGGGACTGCCCTCCTGGGACAGGATTTCCCTGTTTTTCTCATGTGCCTCCCTGGGAGGCAAAGAGCAATCCTCTGACCAGGGGGCACTGGGCTCCTCCCACAGAGACCAGGCCTTCTCCCCCCACCCCTCCTCTGCTCCCCCCACCCCTTCCCTGGCTTGTCTCCCTACCATGGTCAGAAACTCAATTTGCAAAGATTTCCCCTGGCCTGGGCAATGGCTCCCTTACCTTGTCTCTCTGGCTACTGCTGAAACCAGCTCCTCCCTTCCCTGTCTCCTTTCAGATTTCTTGGATGAGATTGATTCTCTTTAAGCCTCTCACCCTGATGCAGCTCAGAGCAGTGGGGCAGTGAACCTTTTCATCAGCCAACTGTCTCCCCCATCTGATGAGCAGTGTCCATTAAACCCTCAGATCTGGTGCCTGTGTGTGTGTGCGTGTGTGAGGTGATGTATATGGCAGGTAGGAAGGAATCTGAGGGAGGTAGGCACAGTTATGTACAGTCTGTCCCTGCAGGCCAGGCTGGAGCAGAATACAGCAGCAGGCTCTCCTGTGGTCATCTGCATGGGCTGCCTCTTCCCCCTGGAAACCAGTGGAGGCCAGCAGAGGGAGTTCCCATACTTGGAGGACGAGGAGCAGATATTTCAGGCAAAACTCAGGCTCGAAGTGTAAATTCCTCTCAATCCCTCCTTCTCTGTCTCTCTCTCTCTCTCTCTGCATTCCTTCGAGTTCGTTGACAGGTATTTCTCATGTCTGTCATTGGTTTCCTTCGGGTTCCTATGGCCATGAGCATACCACCCGAACCTGCAGGTCCCCATACGCAGTTTGCCACAGTGACCTCCCAATAGAATCCTTTCCCTCTCCTCTTCCTTCCCCCTGGTTCCTCAACCACCCAGGGTTTCCAGAATCTGTCACATTCTTGCTCTCTCACCTGTGTCTCGACTGACTCTCCCTTCCACCTCCCCTGTGCTTCCTGTGTATCTGATTCCTCCGTTCATTCAAGTCACTGCTAAAGTTATGTTCCCTGCATCAAGTCTCCACTGGCAACTTGCCTCGTGTCTGCCACCTTGGGTTGCCAGTCTGGGCAGCATGGACTTTGGGGCATGAGTTACTCGCTGTGTGATGGGGAGCCAGTTTTTTGTTTTTAACTTTTCTAAGCCTCATCATTCCCATCTGGAAGTGGAAATAGAAGTACCTACCTCATAGGATCATTGTAGGGAATCCATGAGATAATGATGTGGAGATCCTGGAAGAGAGATGGACACGTAGTAGGGTCTCAGTTGCTAGAGGCTCCTTTCCCCTTCGTGGATATATCTTATTTCTCCAGGGAGATTTTAAAGCTCCAGAGAGTAGCAGCTGGATCCTATTTTATCTTGAGATTCCCAGCACAGAGCAAGTACTATGGGCAGAATGTGTATATCCCCTACAAATCATAGATTCAGTCCTAACCCCCAGGGTGATGGAGTTTGGAGGTGGAGCCTTTGAAAAGAGAGTAGGTTATGAGAATGGAGCCAACACGAATGGGTCAGTGCCTTTATAAGAGAGACCCCCCCACCCACCCAAGAACTCCCTTGCCCCTTCTGCCCTCTGAGGACACAGTGAGGAAATGACTGTGTATGAATCAGGAAGAGGTTGTTCACCTGGCACAGGATCTTGGATTTCCCAGCCTCCAGAATGATGAGAGGTAAATGTTTGTTGTTTGAGCCTCCCCATCTATAGTGATTTGTTACAGCAGCCAGAACTAAGACAGTAAATGCTCAGTGAATGTGGTTTGCACCCTTTGACCTTGCTCCTGACTACCTCTCTAGGGTTTTCTCTCTCTGCTAACTCTTTTGTTCATACCAGCTGTCTTGAACTATCTACTGTCCCTCTAGAATAGGTTTCTTGAATTCATAACCTTGGCACCATTGACATTTGGGGCTTGAAAATTCTTTGTTTTGGGATGGAGACTGTCTTGCACAGTGCAAGGTGTTCACCAGCATACCTCGCCTCTTTCCATTGGATGTCAGTGACATCACCAAGTGGTAATGATAAAAAATGACTTTGGACATTGCCAGATATCCCCTCAATGGCAAAAATGAGCCCAGTTGAAAATCACTGCTCTAGAGCTTTGTTTTCTCTCATGTTTTGATGCCTTGGATGTAGTGGCTTCTGCTTAACACTGACTTCCCTAGTTCACCTATCAAACTCCTAGTTACCTTTGGAAACTCAGCGGTGAGCACCTGGGAGAAGATCCTTGATCTCCACTCTGATCCCCACAGAGCCCCCTTTTCTAAATCCCATATCTTTGCCTGCTTCCCATTGTGCCATTCCTCATCATTCCCTATTATAACAAAAATAGTTGTCTATTTTTGTGTCACTCTCTTGTCCACTGTGATTTGACCTCTTCAAAGCAGAATCTGCCATGTATTTGCCTTTTTATCTTTGGCACATAATATAGGATCTGGAATACAGGAGGTGATCAAAACATGTTAAGTGATGAATGGAAGAATTGATGGAAGGCTGGATGAATTGATGGATGGTTGGATGGGTGAGTTGATAGATAAATGTACAGGTAGGTGGATGGGAGAGCAGTTGCATGGAAAGGTGACTTGGTGGATAGAAGGATGGTTGCATGGGTTTTATAAATAAATTAATAAATAGGTGAATGAATAGGCATGTGGTTTGATGAATAGATGGGAGGATAGATAGATGAATGCGTGAATGGATAAATGGATGAGCAGATAAATAGGTTGGTGGGTAGATGGTAGGTGAATGGGTGCATAGGTGCGTGGACAGGTGAATGTTTGAGTGAATTAACCCAGTTAAAGGATAAAAGGAATCTATGAATGGGTGGATGAATGGATGGAAGTTGAGCCATTGAGCAGGTCAAAGCCAATGAGTATGGAATCCAGATTTCTCACTACCAATCTGCTACTCATTGGAAAAGCTTGCCCTGCCCTCTGCTACTGGGGTTCAAGACAATACAGCCAGGGACTGGCAAAGTTTCTCATGTTGCACAGTAGGAAAGGGCCTAAGTACATATAAGCAGTTTCTGAAGTCAAGAGAGCCTGCACATGATTCCTAGTTCTGCAAGTATCTAGCTGTGTGATCCTGGGTAAGATGCAGAACACCTCTGAGCCTCAGTTCCTCAACTGTAAAACAAAAACAGTACTGATTCTCATGGGATTGATGTGCAGGCGAAATAAGATAATCCGCATAAAACACACAGCATGATGTCTGCCATAAAGCAAGCTCCAACAGTTATTAGTTCTTTTTTCAGTTATTAGTATTAATATCATTAACATCTTGGTCATGATCATGTTTATTATCACCTCCCTGTACCAAGGATCTGTGACCCAGTGTAGAATGATAGAACTTGAGAGGTCATCTGGCCCAGTACCTTCTCACAATGCAGACCCCAAGGTTTAGTGGTGAAATGACCTGTCCAAGTCCTTGCCACTGGGGTGTGACAGAGCTGGGGGACTGAAGGCCCTATATTCCTTCTCACTGTCCTACATGCCTCTCTTGAGAGCCCACACTATGGTATCCTAAGTAGATGTACCACTTCCTACTGGGGTGACTGCTTCTTCCTGGGGTAAAGGGTCTGCACTTCAGTGCCCCCTTCCTTCTGGTGGGTGAAGTTTTACCTTGCTCACCTCCATAATGACCTGCTGGTCTCCTCAGTCACTCTGGAATCTGTTGTTCTTTCGTTCTGAGCTAAATGAGGTAGCAAAACAGGTAGAAACACAGGTGACCTACGGGCCCTATCAGAGCTTCAACTTCCTCATCTGTCAAATGACAACAGGGATGTTTCCCAGAGTTATCTCAAAGATAAAGTCCATAGCACACTGCCCAGCGCATGGCGATGACTCAGCAGATGTTAGTTCCCTTCGCTTTTCTGAGAGGTTGGGTCTTGGGAGCCGTGGGGTGTCAGGCCAAGATAGTCTTATTCTGGATTCAAAGCAGGAAGAATGGTTCAGGACTCACAGCTGAGTTCCAAGAGGAAGAGAAATGAAGAGATAGATTCTGGAAAAGTCAGTGGCAAAGAACAGCACCCAGCACGAGGGAGCCAGAGCCCAAACCCCAGTGCTAGACCCACTAGTGAGTCTACCAGCCCAGCTGGGCTCTGGACCAGGAGCAAAAGTGTTAATCTGCCTAAATCAGCAATGCAGGACTCACATCTAGATGCCAGGCTCCAGGCTCCCAGGAACCAGGCGAGGAGGAAGCTTCCTAAATTAGAATCAGAGTGCAAAGCTGGGGTCACACCTCGAGCAAGGGTCAAGCGGGGGAGCTGCTGCAGTCGGCAAGCCAGGGCCACTCAGACAGACTGGTGGGGAGCAGCCACCTTTGCCTCTGTTTACCAAGACCTGTGACCTGGAGGGCACACAGGACTCAGCTGAGGGAACCTGACCCCTCACCCCACCCCACCCCACAGCACCCCCACCTGGCCTCTGATGGAACAGATGCCCATTTAGCTTCCAGCAGAGAGAGAGAGGGACCAGGGTGAAGGAAGGGAGCTGGGGAGGGCCTGAGCTAGGGGACAGGCAATTAAAGCTACCTGAGCTGCTAGCTGCAGTGGGGATGCACATCCTCCCCCTTGCCGGGGAGAGGGCCCTTCATTAGCAGCCGAGCAGTTGCTGCTCCAGCACCTTGGTGCACCCTCGGGAGGTGGGGGCTGGAGACCAGCCTCAGGTGCCATGGCTGCTGATTAATAAAAACACACAGAAGAGAGCTGGCCTCACTCCTCTCAGCTAGCTATTCCAGACATCGGAGGCTCCTCCAGCACTTTTCCCAGAACACTCCATCCATGCCCAGGGCAAGGGACAGGCCATGGCTGGCCTCCTATCACTTGACCAAGGCACCTGGGAGGCCTCTGGACCCCAGTGCGTTTTGCAGAGCTTTGAGAAAGGAAAGTGAGCCCCCAAAGTTCTGGTTTTAATCTCATGACAAAGGATGTCTGATCAGTAGGGCCAGGTTGAGAAATGAAGATATTTTTGATTTATAGTCTGAATTTTTTTAAAGATTTTATTTACTTATTTGAGAGAGAGAGAGCACAAGCGGAGAAGCAGAGGGAGGGGGACAAGCAGACTCTGTGCCGAGCACAGAGCCTGATGCAGGGGTTGATCCCACAACCCTGAGATCATGACCTGAGCCGAAATCAAGAATTGGAGGATCAACCAGCTAAGCCACCCAGGTGCCCTATAGTCTGTATTTTTGAAAAATATTCATGTTCATCTGTCTTGTACACATATGCATATATATGCAATCAAGTTGAAAGGATAACTAACAGAGCCTTGTTCTTGGTGTACTGGCGCTGTGGTTGGCTGGATCCTGGAAGGCAGGCCCTTCATGTTCCTTTTTGTCTGAGACCCTAAACCCAAAACACTGGGACTCTGGTTGACTTCATATATGCCAGGCACTGTCCACTTGAGGGGGTGAAACAGAAACCTGATGTGGTCCAAAGCAGCCTGAAATGTTCCAGAAAAGAGGCAGTTGCTCTGGTTCCTGGAGAAGCTCTGGCTGGAGTTTAAATTTCAGCTTCACATCTGTTGGAAGACAGAGGACACTCTGTGGATGGAATCTGAAGATGGATCTGTGTCCTTCTAGGTCCTGAGGGCCACCCCCTCTCTTGAAGGCAGCATCCACCTGGTGTCCTGTCTCTCTGGGTGGACTGGCTAATAAAGAACTGGGCCTTAGGGTCGCTGCTTGAGATTCATAGAGCCCTTGAGTACAGAGGGGGCTTGGAGACTTCTGGCTCTTCCTCCCCAGTTTATAAACTGGGAAAATGGACAGCTAGTATGAATAAAATCTAGTAATAATCTAGCAGAACCCAATGCAGAGAAGAGTCTTATCCTGAATCTGAGGCCTTCACAGGAGCTGATAGCTCCTGACTACTGAATGCAAAACTGTAAGGAATACATGCATTTTCCTAGGGAGTGGTTTTAGGGAGCTTCCACACATTTGCAAGGTGGCTGCAAGGAGAACTGGTCAGAATGACTGATCTAATGGTGGTGGGATCTAACAGGGAGCAGGGGTCTGAGCTGTCTTGTGTCACCAGCACTGTGGTGAGGGAGGAGGTCACTGGGCTACAGGCCAGCAAAGAGAAAGGGGGCTCCACAGGCAGCCCATATCTGCGATCTGACCTGTCTGAGCCCCCATCTAAACAGCACTGGCCCCTGGTCATCCCCATCCCCCCCTTTGCTGAGACGTGTTTGTGGCCAGACCAGAGCCCTTTTGTTAAGCAAACACAGCAGCCCTCCACTTAGCAGAAATAGCTCTGGAGCAGGGAGAGGGAGTGTGTCCACAAACCCATTTGCTGTTTAGGTGTCAGAAATAAATTTTACCACTGGAGTCTGTAGCATCTGATTAGTGAATTATTCAGTTGGGATATTGCGTTCCCTCTGACCTCATTAGTAACCCTGAGGTGAGAGGGATGCATTAGAGTAACCACCAGGCTGTCACGGAGGAGCAGAGTGGGGGCATTAAAGTGGATTAAAGTGCTTTACCAAGAACTACAGCACAACTCATAAAAACAGTGCATTGTTAAACCAGTGCTCAGCAAATAAACAGGCGGACGCCACTGGGGAGGGGAGGGAAGGGGAGGGGATCAGCAGGGCAGCAGAGTAGGGGGATGGGCACAGAGCCTTGCAGCTTTGTGGGCAGTCCTGCCTGCCGGTTGGTGGCACTGGGAACCCAAGTTGGGGAGAGGGTGGTCTCATGACTCAGTTGATTTTTATGTTAAACCCTTCTTCAAAGTACCTGACACTTTCCATTGTCACCCTCTTCTGTCAATAGGTCTTTTTTTTTTTTTTTTTTTTTGTCAATAGGTCTTAAAGCTCAGGAGAGTTGACAAATTTTAAGAGTCAACAAGACCTTATGGGACATCTACTGTGCTCTGGTCTCTAACCAGCTTTTCATTTCAGTAAAACATTGTTCTCCCTCTAGTTGATAAAGTCAGTTGGGAGGGTTCGAAGGCTGCTCCCATCCCCTCAGGGCTCCAGCTCAGCACCAGAAGTCCCCAGCCTGAACACAGCCTCTGTGTCTGGAAGGTGTGCTAGAAGGGTCTGGCTGGTTCATAGATCAAAGGGGGCATTGTGTGTAGGGTCAGAAGGTGGAGGAAACTAATCTTTTGTTCTTTGCTAGCAATTCATAATCCCTTTATGAGATTCTGGGGCCTTTGTGTGCTCTAAACCCTACTCTTGATTCTCAAATCAAGTTGACCAGAACTCTGGGGCTGGAACCCTACAGAATGAATGGAGGACAGAAAAGGAATGTTGAAGGGATAGCCACCCTTCTGCTTATCTGAATCGTGGGATCTCCAAACCTCCTGTCCATTGTTGGGGTGGTGGTGCTGGTGGGGAATGGAACCTGTTGCATAATCTTTAACACGCAGGATCTGTGCTTTCTTCCAAGGGAATCATAAGCAGCAGTGGGATTAGACAGACGGGAGCTGGTTCTGAAAGCTGATATCTAAGCCGTTGTTCTGAGACAGCAGAGCCCAGAGACTCATCTCTATCCATCACAGAGCATTGCTCACCCAGCTAAAGGTGTTTGGGTCTCCTCCTTGCCAAGGACTAGAACACAAGCAGGGAAAGGCAAGGAGGTGGAGAGCTGCAATCTCCCAGATCTGGATATATCTACACAGACCAAGATGGGGCAGCTGAGGGCACATCATCTCTCCTTTGTTTGGGGATGGGGCTCTGGGCTGGAGTTCAAGGCTGCCCCAGGAGACCCAAGCCCCAGTTAGTGACCGGTGTGTTTGCTCTTGTTTGCTCAGCAGCAGTCGCAAATGGATGCTAAAAGGCTTTGTGGTTCATTGATGGTCATACCCCTTTCCAGCCCATTCTTCATCCATTTCTTAGGCAAGCCACAAGCCCTCCATTGGCAGCCCCCACTGCTGCTCTCACTTGGCTCTGGGTCCTAAACCCTGCCTGTTCATATCCCTCCCCATCAGCAGTCCTGAGAACTGGAGCCCTTGCCCCGGGGCCTGGATATGTTTGGAGAACATCAGCAAGGCCAGGGGGCTCTGCTAGCTTTCCCCTTCACTCCAGAAGACAGCTTCTGGCTGAGCTCATGGTGACTAGGCAGGGCACATCCACATAGACACACAGA
This sequence comes from Canis aureus, assembly GCF_053574225.1. Lineage (NCBI taxonomy): Eukaryota > Metazoa > Chordata > Mammalia > Carnivora > Canidae > Canis > Canis aureus. Next base: position 52,373,134 of record NC_135612.1, on the reverse strand, counting down.
AGATCCCGTAGAGTAAGTAGTTCATTCAGGACACCCAAGAGGCACATAATCACACAAGGAAAGGAAGAGAGAGGGGCTATTGGGAGCTCCATTATCATTTCGCTTTGGAGCATATGGACCCCAAATCAGGGAGTGTCGTCTAGTTGTTGATCCCACTGCAAGTCCTATGTGGAATGACTGTGTGCCTGATGATGGGAGCTCCTTTTTACACACAGAAAGCAAATTCCCAACAATTTGGAGCAGAGGTAAAGGAAGCTGAAAGGATGCCTCTGGCCTGAGGATGCCCTGAGATGTTAATCTGTGCATCTGCTGCAGCACGGAATAAACTCAAAGACTTTGTGCTAAGTGGAAAGAAGCCAGTCACCAAGGACCACATACTGTAGGATTCCATTCGTATGAAAGATCCAGAATAGGCAAATCTATAGAGACAGGCAGATGAGTGGTTGTCAAGCACTGGGAAGGATGCATGTATTGGGAGATGATGGTTAAGGGATGTGGGGCTTCTTTCTGAAGCGATGAAATGTTCTGAAACTGACCTCAGTGATGATTGCCCAATTCTACAACTATCCTAAAATTTACTGAACTGCGTACTTTAAAGGGATGAATTGTATGCTATGTGAATTACATCTTAATAAAGCCATTAAAAATAATCTCAGCGCTTTTTTTCCCCCTCCCAGAGGGTGCTTTTCTCTTTCCCTTCTCCCACTGAAGTAGGTCCGTCACTCTGTACTCCTTTCCCTGGAGGAGAGATGGCAGGACATGTGAAAAGCCTGCATGTCTCATAGGATTTTCTGCTTCAAAAGCTTAAACCATTAGGCAAAGTCAGATGTGTTATGGAGAGATGAAAGGAAGAAGGATGAGATGCTTGGGTATAAACAAAGTATCTTGGAAAAGCAAAAAGGACAGCTAGATTCTCCACCGTGGACTGGAAAGAGATTCCCAGGCAGGAGAGAGGGGATAAAGGTGGGCCAGGTCCAGAGCAGTGCCCCTCCCCTGGTGAGGAGGCAAGACCCCAGACAGGTGTGTCTGTAGTTTGATGCATTTGGTGGAGGTTCTGCCTACTATTGATGCATAACAAACCACTCCAAATTTTGTAAAATAATCATTTTATTATGTTCACAGACTTTGTGGGTCAGGAATGCAGAAAGAGCACATAAGAAGTGGGTTGACCTTGCTCTGTGATGTCTGGGGGGAGTAGAAAGCTGGGGGTGACTTGCTGGCCTGGGACTGGAGTCATCAGAAGACTTTACTCGTACCTGGCAGTCATTGGCTGGGATCTCAGCTGGGACTCTGTCTGTGTTCTGTGGCTTCTTGCCTTCCTCATAACATGGTGGCTTAGGTTCCAAGAAAAGCATCCCATGAAAACCAGGCAGGGCTGCACCTGCCTTTGGGGTCACATGATGTCACTTGTCTCATAGCAACAAGACCTTCTTCACCTATTGATAGGAGGAGTTTCAAAGTCATTTTGTAAGAACATGTGGGAGGGAAGATATTATTGTGGCCCTCTTTGGAAAGAGAGCCTGGCACCTGGGACTATATGCAGCCTTGAAAAAGGGTCCTAGTCTCAAGCACTATGCAGAAGTAGTGAGCCATCAGACTCAAATGGGCCACACAGTAACAGTGAATATGTCAGTGGTAATCTGAGTGGACAGGTGGCTGCAGCATCCCTTACACTGCCTATCCCTCCATGGTGTCTTGGCACAGCAGAAGACCCAGAGACCCTGGCAGTCTGTTGGGCAGGAAAGCCTCACGAAGGAGGATTACATTTCCACCAACCAGGACAAAGGGGATTCAAGACTGGAAATAATGTAGAGTGTTCATATTAATGTTTGCAAATGTCTTGAACACTGGGGACTTTATGGCATGAGCTCCATACTCGTCTGCATTCATACCACAAAGTGGTAACCAAGGGGAAGAAGATACATTCAATCATGGAGTCAGGAGGAAGGCTTTCAGTCCTTCCCTCCCGCCCCCAACATCTCAGTGTCGTCCCCTCCCCATGGCATGGTGAGATTATGTGATGTGTGATACATAACCTATGGGATGTACTCTATAGTTACATGCCTGGAACATGGTGAAGCTCAATGGACATGAGCCATGGTCACTGTTCTGGAGGCCACGCAGCCAAAGGTTAGGTCTCAAGCTGGGAAGTGGCCCCACTTGAGTCTGAGGGAATCATATTTCTCCCCCCAGGCTCTAGAACATTATCCAGAGCCACTAATCTCTTCCCTGTCACATGACAACAACCTGCCTGTTGTTTGCTCCACGGTTCTCAATGAGGGGCAATTCGGTCCCTCAGGAGACAATTGGCAATGTCTGGAGAATTTTTCATTGTCACAACTGGGAGGGGATGCTACTGGCATCTCATAGTTAGAGCCCATGATGCTGCTAAACATCCTAAAATGCAGTCAGCCCTCTCAAAGAAAAATAATCCATCCAAAATGTCAGTAGTGCCAAGGATGTGAAACCCTTCTTCAGGTTTCCAACGAGAAATAAGGCCAATTTTGAAGATCCTTGTCCACTTTTACTCTCCCTAGGAGAAAGATGTCTCTGCCCTCACCCTAAGGTGCTAGTGATTTTTTTCCAGCATATTCTTGAAGGATGTTCCATCAGGCGAAGTTCCTTGGAAGTAATAGATTAGAACCAGTGGGTGATATCTTTTTTGCCTTTTGCAATCCTTCTTATGCTAAATATATATATTTATATAATTTTAAGGCATCATAAAATGTGCCTTCCTTTAGACCAAAAAAGTTATCCGAAATCAGTGTAAAAATATGACTGCCTGATGGGTTAAAGGATGGTGGGACCAGGATCCAGGTTACTAACCCTGGGGTTAGGGATAGTGAATTTGGTTAATTTTTGACCCTGGTGCAGAGATTAGCAGGAAGGAGTGAGGTCACAGGGGCTTAAAAGAGGGAGGGGGAAGCTTGTCAGAGGCTTTAGGAAGGAGAGGGGCCATTGGGAGAGGTTCTGTGCCAAACAGAGAGACCCGTCCCGAGAGTTGCAGGGCCCAGGGATGGGAAGACAGGTGAGGGGTGGCTTTGGGAAGCCCAGAAGCTAAGAATGGACTTGGTTTCCTTAGGGATCAGGGGAGGATGTAAGGAGAAAGAGGGAGAAGGTGGGAGGTAGACAGCACTGTCTGGAAACTGAGAGGACACAGGGGGAATGAAACAGAACTGCAGGGTTGGTGGGGACCCTGCGAATGACCCAGTGACCCAGGTCCCTACCTCTAGTCCTGTAGCTTGGTGTCCCAGACTGGCTGGCTGGGAGTGCAGGACCCCTACAGAAGGGACACAAAAGGAAGCAAAAGAGAAGCAAAAAGGGCCTTAGGTCAGGGTCAGAACATCTGAGACTGACCTCCAAGCTCCTAGAAGTCTGGGCATGGTCAGGGTGCAGCCTGGGAGCCTCCAGCCCCCTCCCCGCAAGCCGCTCCTTTATGTTCAAGGACGGAAGGGTTTTCTGTGCGACAAAGACACACATGGTAGAAGCCATCGGAGCTCCCCTCCCTCCCTTGGAGAGCCGCTGTCAGAAGCCCCTGTCTGTCCCCAGGGAAGACTGGCAGAGCGAGGGTGCGCTGGCAGGGACAGGAGGGGGGGGGCCCGGGAAGGCGGCGAGTGCTCCTCCCTGGCACTTGCTATTTCGGACTCACGGCAAGTCTGTTCCTCCTGGGTCTCTGCTCAAATGCGAGTGACAAGACTCCTCGCAGCGATCTCTTTACTTAACCCCTTTTGCTGGGCCATCTGTTCAGAACTCTGATGTATGCTTCTCCTCGGAGCAGGCGCCACATTATTCAGGCTCCTTGCCTGGCACCGACTCGGGCCTTCTCGGCTGCCCCTACCCCGCACAGCAAAACCCAACCACTTGCTCACGTCCTGACTGACATGGATACTAGCAACGCCTGTGGGCGAGTGGATCGTCGCTGAGCAAAAAATACCAGAGGCCTGCTTCCCTACTCATCTTCCCTTCAGCTCTTAGCTGTGCCTCACCTCCACCAGCTTCCCCAAGCTGGCTTGTAAAAAGGCCCCTCCACAGTGTCACCGCAGTGCCTAGGTTTCTCCATCACGGTCCGAGAAGAGCTGGGGCTGCCACTTGACATTTCACATCACTCCCTGATTCTCTGGAGAGTCTTTGAGGGGGCCGTCTCCCCCTCGATGGGTTTCTTAAGCTCTCCTAAAGCCTTGACCTCTCCGGGGCTTTAGATACACACTCCCTTTTTTCCTCACCTCCTTGGATAGTGCCATCACTCAGGATAGGCTTTCTAGGGCAGTTCTGTTCAACAGAATTTCTGCTATGATGGAAATGTTCTTCTATATATCTGCACTGTTCAATATGGTAGCCACTTGCCACATGTGGCTCCTGAGCCCCTGAAATGTGGCTGGTGGAGCCAAACAATTATATATATTTTAAGAGACTTTATTTATTTATTCATGAGAGGCACAGAGAGAGAGGCAGAGACACAGGCAGAGGGAGAAGCAGGCTCCCTGTGGGGAGCCCGATGCGGGACTCGATCCCAGGACCCAGGGATCGTGTCCTGAGCTAAAGGCAGATGCTCAACTACTGAGAACTACTGAGCCACCCAGGTGCCCTTAAGCAACTGTATTTTTAAAGTAAATAAATTAAATTTTATTTGGCTCAAATTTAAACTTACAATGGCACCAGAGCAGCAGCAACTCTACCTAGAAACGTGGTACAGATGCAGACTCTCAGGCCTTCACCCAGGCCTCCTGGATCAGAATCTCTGGGGGGTGGGGCCCAGCAATCTGAGTTCTAACCAGCCCTCCAGGTGGTTTAGATGCACAGTGATGTTTGCGAAACACTAGTCTCGAGCCAGCTCCATGGGAAGCCCTAGCTCCTGTCTGATGCCTGCCACTCCCATCATCAGGACCTTTGGAGAATCAGGGTTCCAGAAGCTGGCTCCGACCCACCTTTGGGTCTCTGCGCTGGGTGTGCTGTCCACACCTCGGGCACAGAAGGCAAAGTGGCCTTGGCTGGTGCTTCTCCCACACCCCCATAGCAGCCCCAGGCTGTGGGAAGCTCTGAATAATTAAATGCAGCGGAGAGGGGTGCTGGCTTTTTCCGTTCCTCGCTCGCTGAGCGCCTTCCCCTGTGGGTGAGGTGTGCAGTCATCACCCACCCCAGGAGCAATCTTCCCTGGGTGAGAACAGGCCTCGCCCCCGCCTTTCCTCCCTCGCCCACGGGAGGCTGCAAGAACTGGCTGGGGGAAGCTGCGAGCCACGCCTGAGAACTAACTCCCAGGAAGGGGCTGCAAGGCGCCCAGTGACAGCGCAGCCAGGGCTTCTCTCCTTTCCTTTTTATTTGTAGCCAATCTGTACTGAGCTTCTCCTCCAGGTAAGTGCAAAGTGGTTTGTAGTGCCTACACTTCCCAGCAGCCCTGTGAGAGTCTCTGTTTCTTACAGGAGAAGCCTGAGGCTCAGAGAGGTTAAAAGACTTGCCCAAAGTCAACAACTAGCTTGACTGATTCCAAAGCCCCAGCTTTTGGCAGCAGCCCCGTACTCCTCTGCACAGGCAGCGGGTCAGGCACCGGCCGCTCTTTGGAACCCCAGGAAGAGGGGGAGCTCGGGCCAGCAGGGGCATCAGAGCCCAGAAGGCTCTCTTCAAAGCAGAAATTCCTGAGCCAGTGATTGAAAACTGCAGGTTGCTTAATTACATGTTAACCTTACAAAGGAAACTGTACATATGATTCACTGAATATCAGACCATGTGGAAGTCCTCACCCCTGTTCCCTCTCTCTTGTTTCTTCCTACCCTTCCTTGCTTGCTCCCATTTAAGAAAAGCGGGGGCCTGGGCACCACCAAGGGGGCTTCCTGGCTCCAGTTGCCGACCTGGGACCTGGGTAGAGCAGCAGGGGCATGCAGGCCCTCTTGAAGCTGGAGGGCTCGGAGGAGCTCCCAGCCAATCCCTGTATAAGAGGAGTGACATTGTCTAGAATGAGGGCACTTTTTGGCTCCTGGACTGCAATGGTTGCAATGTGACTCCTCCCTGGGACCTCAGAATTCCCAGGAGAGCTTTGTCTTTTCTTCTCCAGGGAGACCTACTCCAGCACTTTCCATGTCTCCGATGCCTGGTTTTAGCCCCAATTCACTTTCCTGCTTTGGCCTTTGTCTCATTTCCCTGATGCTCCTAGCACAGATTATTCCTGGGTCTGACTGCTGCAGTTGTTCCCTTGGCCTCCTCTTCCTCTGCAGAGTGTCTATGTCAACTTCCAAGGTTGCTTTCTGCCCTTGGGTGGAGAGATGGAGGTCAAGGGGGTGACCAGGGTGTGGAGAAGCGTGACAATCAGGCCCAGAGGGTGACTCCAGGAGCCCTAGGGGGACGGGGTGACAGCTCAGCCTTTACTTTTCCCTCTGTGGCCAGTAGGTGGTGCTAGATGCCAGCCGAGGCCCAGCTGGAACCTTGGCTTTGCAAACTGCAGCCCTCACTTACAGGAATGATCTGCTGGCCAAGCAGCCCTTTTCGGTGGGTTGCAAGGCATTGTGACCTGAGGGCTGATCCAGGACCCAGGAGGGGCTAGGATGACATGCTTGTTTCCCTTCACTCAACCGCCGTGGCTCTTACAGGCTGGTCTTCCCTGTAGGAGCTGGCAATGAGTTGGGGAACCTGCTTCACCTTTTCCTCCCCAAGTTGATTAGGACAACTGGGGACAGGACCTCACCTCCACTCTTGCTCAAATATCACCTCCTCTAAGTAGGGGGCAGACCCTCTGTCTCCTGGGTGTTGGGGGCAAGCCACTGGGGCACTTCAACTGTGGTGAATGTGAGTCATTTCTGTGGCTCCCTTCCAGAGTAGACCGTCACCTCCTGCAGGCTAATCTCTCATGATGTTCATTTCTGCGGTGCCCACCCGGGGCCCTGGTACATAGCACATGCTCAGTACATGAGTGTGTGGTGGTATGAGGTGCATAGAGACCTTATCACCTTTTCCCCCTTGGAGATCTTTAAAAACACCTCTGTTTAAGGGCTTTAGGAATGGCCCAGTGCATAAATATAGGTGAATGTCTATGGAAGGATGGCCTTGAAGCCTCTCTGGCAGACAATTCCTAGCTCTGAGTGTCACACATGCATATTGCAGAGGCTTCCTTTCCCTTCAATTGATGGACATTTATTGCATGCCTCCAGTGTGGCGAGTACATCTCCTTAAACAAGGAGACCTGCCCACACCCATAAAGAGGAATGACACGCAGCCCGGGCGCCAGAGCTCTGGGACTTCGTTGTAGCTCCTTGGGTGTGTGGAGCTTAGGGAGATGCTGGATTAGGGGGGCTGACCAGAAAATGGAATGGGAGGCCTTCCCCGGGGGAGTGGGGGCTCTGCTGGGCAGGACCTGGGCTGGTGGGCTTACTTCACACAAATCCACAGCGGGGAGGGGTGTTGTCCAGGCAGGGAAGCGAGCAAGTGCTGAAGTGACCGCATGGCCATTTGCTCCTCAGACAAAAGTCATTTGTCTTTCGCTAAGCCTCAAACCCTGCAGAACATGCTGGCTTATGGGAGACTTGGATACAGTACTCCAAGCGGGCTTGTAGCTGATATGAAGTAGGGGCGGGAAAGGTGATTTTCTGGACAGACAAGAATGGAGGGAAAAGTCAACAAGCTGTGGTAAAATAAAGATAAAAGTAAAGTTCTGCCCCCCAAAGCCAATTGGCTGCAGGAGGCATGGGCTTCAGAGTTGCCCACGGGAAGACGTCGGAGCTTCTAACTGCTGCGAGTCAGCGGTGGGTTGGGAGTGCGGTGTCAGGGAATCCATGCTGGGGAGCACGCTCCAGTGAGCCTCCGAGAGCTCTGGTTGGCCACTCTTGGAACGTTCCATCAGTTCTCGGGGACTTGAGATGGGATTTGTTTAATATCAGCCAGCATTGAAACCCTCACCGCCACCCCTGATTCCTTCTCCCTTTGTCACTTTCTGACCTGGTTGCCATCCCCGCCGTGAAGAGGAGCCAGAATTGTTTTTTTAAAAGACAGGATATAAAAAAAATAAAAAAAAAAAATAAAAGACAGGATATGCTGAAACAGACACCAAGGACGAGGAGACTCGGCAGGGCTCACGAGAGAAGCCACTGAAGGAGCCGGGTGCGGATGCGGCGCTTTACTGCGGGGAGGGCAGGCCTGAGGAGGAGGAGGGTGAGCATGTCTGCCTGGGCAGAGGTGACTTGCTGAGCAGATAGGACAAGTGGCCCCTCAGGACGGATGAGTTCCCTGGAGGTTGGCGAGCTCACAATGGGGTTGAGTTTGAAGCCCTCACATTTCTTTCTGGGCCCCAGAGCCTGAGAACAAGTGTCTCTCAATCCCTCTGCACCCCGGGGCTTCCTCGGGGGGGGGGGGGGGGGGCGGGGGAGGGCACTGAGCCATAACCTGCAGCAGCTGGAAGGGTTAGTGGCCTCACAGCTCTGTTTCTCCTGCTGGCCCGTGGCTGTGCCCAGCTACTGGCTGAGCCTGGAACAGCTAATTGCGCTGGTTTCCCTTGGGTCTCTGGGGGAGGGTAAGGGCCAGCAGCAGAGTTCACATGTTCAGGGGTCTCAGAGGGGGGACAGCTCAGATAGGAAGGCTTCTGCTGCTCCCCTTCTGCTCCTTTCGCAGGAAGGAGCTGGGGTTCAAGTCCTAGCTCTGTGACCTTGGGCAAGTCAGAAGAGGGCTCTGAGCCTTAGCATGAGTACTTGCTGGGCAGTGGCAGGTACTCCTCATGTGGGTCGTTTCTAGAAGCTAGCTCTCTACATCCCATACTTTATATATAGCATGAGGTACCTACAACCAGAACCTACTGGGTCTTGGCTTAACCACATCGGCTTGGCTGGAGTTAGGGTGACTCCCATTCCGGGTTTGCTCTGGATGACGGGGTTCCTGGGCCAAAAGACTTCAGTGTCAAAACCTGAAGAGTCCTGGGCAAAGCAGGAGGAGTCAGTTACCTTAGAGCTAGAGTCTGCACCCACCCCTCTGCTCCCCTGCCACATGGCCAGCCCTGCTGTCAGCCCTCAAGCAGTGATTTGCTGACAGACAGCTTGGGGACTGATGCTCTGTCCCTATCTATGTTCAGTGCTGCTTGAAATCTCTTCAGCGCTCAGGAGCTGAGAGCAGTGTCCCATGTGGTCTGGGGTTGCCCTCCTCTCTCTTATTTGGCAACCATTTATTTTTCTTTGGAACGTCTAATGAATCTTGAAATGAACTCAGCTTTCTCCCTCTGTGCTTCCCATATCAGGAACTGGTACCTCGGGCCATCTGTGGCTGGAGAGAGGGGTGAGAGCAGGAAGGGTGACAGACTCAGGCTGGACTTGCAGGGCCATGAGGAAACATGGGGCCATGGGGCCTAGCTGTCTGGGTTTTGTTTTTGCAAAACCCCATTCTTCCAGGATGGGCAATGTTGACGTTGGGCTTAGTGCACGACTTTCCTCGGAGCAAGGAAATCATTGTGGTTGCTGGTTCAGTTCTCAGATATTTTGACTTCCTTTCAAGTTGTCCCGAAGGCCTTGTGGGAATTTGAGACCAGTTTCCCAATGATCATGGGATCTCACATCACTGAGGCCCCTTCCACAGAAGCACACACTCCAGCTTCGCAGAGTTAGATGGTGGACTTGGACCCACTGCTTTGAGCTTAAAACTCTGTCCAGGGGCATCTGGGTGGCTCAGTGGTTGAGCCTTTAGCTCAGGTCAGGACCCTGGGGGCTTGGAATCGAGTCCTGCATTGGGCTCCCTGTAGGGAGTCTTCTTCTCCCTCTGCTTGTGTTTCTGCCTCTCTCTCTGTGTGTGTCTCTTATGAATGAATAAAATAAAATCTTTTTTTAAAAAACTTAAATAAAATCTCTGTCCAAAGACCCCACTATTTAGTTTGCAAGTTTTGGCCCTGGGACCCCCAGAAAGATCCTGCCGGGACAGTGATGGTGGGAGGGGGTTGGGGGGAGAAAGAAGGAAGCATTATTTTCTGGCTTAATTTTCTAGTTAAATTCTGTGTGCATTAGATCGGTACAGGTGCTGGGCTCTGTGCAAATGCCACAGCGCTGGCTTCAAGGACCTCAGGTTCTGGAAGGGAGGCAGAAACATGCACGGCCTACTCTGAGCCCTGGAAGGTTCCGATCAATGCTGTGGTAGACACTGGGCTGCACATGCAATGTGGACATAGAAGGGCAGAGAGGTTAGTTGGAGAACTTGAGGAGGCTTGTTAAGGTGGTAGGATGTCCAGGGCTTCAAAAGCCAAGCAGAAGTTTGACAGGCAGAGGCCGTGGTGATCAAGGAGGGAAAGTGCCAAGATGGGTAAGGGCAGGGCCAGGTGAGGTGTGAGTGACCTGGAGACCAGGTGTGGGGAACCAGGGCAGTCTGGTGGCTCCAGAGGCTGGACGGGAGCTTAGATCCTGGGAAGTGCTGGATACTGCAGGCAGTGGGGATCTACGGAAGATTTTAGAGCAGGAGATCATGAGAGAGAGCCAGAAATCCAGCCATCTTTTAACAAAATGTCACTCTCCCCAGCCCTCCCCCTCACCCCTCCGCCCATGCCTTCCACCCCTTGCTGTCTTTTCCTTTTTATCTTTTAAAACGAGGAGTTGGACCAGCCATTCCCGCAGTGGAGCACTTGTCCTTCCTCCCCATGCCTGGAGGACAGAGGCCCTGGCCTTTGGCCCTCCTGCATTCCCAGACCAAGCAGTAGAGGGTGAGGGGGCGGCCACCTCTGTATCCCACACAGAATCCATTTCTCCAGAGCCACGGAGCAGAAGGTTCAACCCAGCAACTTCCATGAGGAGCAGACAGGTCTCCTGAGCCCCATCGCCAGGTCCGTGGGCATCTCTGCTGGCTCTTCTCCCCCACACCCCCAGGGCTTCTCCCACCGCCATGCTCTCCTTCCACCTTCCCCTGGTCCTGACCGCAGAGTCCTATCCTCCCATCCCTTCCTCCACGGCACCACTGATCTCCGGCTGCCTAGAGGTGGCCTCTGAGGTCAGCCAGACTCAGATCTCACCATGTCATTCCAGGCCTCGGGGTGTCTGGCTTCTCACCTACAAAGATGGATGGAAAGGCCTCCCCTGGAGGTCGGGAGGGCGCCTAGAACTGCTCTTCCTTTCTGCCCTCCTTCTTTCCCCTCCCTGCCCAGGATGGCTCTCAGCTCTCCCAGGAGCAGGCTGCTTTGACCTGGGAGCCAGTGGGCAGCTCCAGGTGGCACGGGGCTCCTTGCAGGGCTTCTGGGAATGCTGCTGGCCTTTTAAATGGCCTCCCCTGTCTCCCTTACAGGATAACAAGAGCATAAATCAGGAGCTGTCAGCGTTCATTTCCATCGCTGGGTGGACAGTGTCCTGTCCTAGCAAGGCTCCAGGTCTGTCTGTGGAGGACCGGCTCCCTGAAGCCAGGGAGGGTGACAGGCTGGGCCCAAGGGGGCCAGTTTAGGCCAGAACGGCATGAGGAAGAGCCAGCGTGTGCTCTGGTTCCCAAACATGTCTGTCCCCTTGGCCCACATCAGTCCTGGGTCAGAAACCATTTGCTATCAGACAGGTGGGTACTAGAGTCTTCTCCCCAGAATGCTGGGGTGCTGGGAGGAGACCTAGGCTTGCCAGTACCTGTGTCCGCCAGAAATAAAAGAGGGAGGATCTCCTACCAGGAGCCTCAGGCTGAAAAACCCCAACAAGGGCAGCTGCCCCGTGTTCTTTGCCGTCTTCTCCTTCTTGGGGTTGGGAGGGGGCCAGAAGCAAGGCTAGCTCTAATAGAGCCAGCAAAGATAACGTCACTTGGGAGTGGCCCCATAACCTCAGGATTCAGGCAGCGAGCCCTCCATTCCAGCCAGGCGCCCGCTGGCAGGCGTTTCTGAAATTCCCACTTTCACCCTGCCCATTTTACAGATGAGGAGAATGAGACCTGGGTGGTCCCAGACTTGGTTATGGGGTCTCAGTCCCTGAGCAGCTGGCAAAGGATCTCAAGTGTGTAAGTGGCACCAACCAAACATGAATCAAAACAAGTGAGAGACGGTTCTCCTGCATCAAAACGAGCCTCTCCCTGGAGAGGTCCTGCTGGGTGCTACATGTCGGGGTGACAGTCTGCTGCTTTCTTTAGCCGGGCTGGCAGACCATGAGCTGCGTGAGACCAGAGACCAAGTCTGGCTTTTCCACAATCTTGCCCAGCCCACTGCTTGCCCTTGGGAGAGTCTCTGGGATGCTCTGGGTTCTTCTTTTTCATTCTCTCTGGGTCCATTCGAGGTGAGGGATGCTGGAAGTGAGGAGATATTCCCATCCTGCTCCGCTTCAGCCCAGGAGTCAGCTGGAGAGAAGCAGGAGGCCTTTCTGCCCACTGGCCCCCGGCACGGAGTCAGCAAATTGGTCATCCTTAGGAAAGGTCAGCTGAATCAGCCCCCCTGCAAGAAACGTGCTTGGTATTTTTAGAAGCTTTTCAAGGTGGCAGCTCCTGACCTCAGCAAGAGGCACTCAGAGCTTCTGTCCATCCAACCCCAGCCCAGCCCCAGCTCAGTCTAGCACAGCCCAGTGGCTATCATCCCCCAGTAAGGCCAGGTGGATAAAACACCACTCTAGAGTGCCTAATAGCAGCTTGAAATCCCATCCACGTCACTGCCTCAAATCTATCACATGACTTTGAGAAAGTCACATTATTCGCATCTGTATAATGGAGAGGTCATCGTATTTATTTGCAAATCCATTTTGGAAAAAGAGGCAGGATGAATAAGAATCCAATAAACATCAAAAAAATTGCTGTATTCTGGGAGATTATTGTAAGGCCTGAGTGAGTTTGTGTCAGGGAATTTTGTGTTCCTTTGGAGAAAGATGTTTAGAGAGGTGATGTCATAAAAATCTGTCGTAAAATGCTGTGTTAAAAACGTAGCTTTACGTTTGGAGAGAAAGGCATGGGTTCCGGAGGGGCCAGCTGTGTTTGGGGTATGAGGTTCTGGGAGCTTTAGCCAGAATCTGGATGGGTTGTTTGTTTGTTGTGTAGAAGAATAGATGCCTTGGAATAGAAGCCTCTGGCTCTGCTCCGAACTAGTTGTGTGGCCTTGGGGACAGAATGGCCATCTTGGGCCTAATTCTTTTACCTATAAAATGGCAGGGATGGGAGAGAAGGGGTTTGGACTGTATGTGTGCTTCTTAAAGTGGTAGGTTTCCATGGAGGGTTTTACATCAAAATACCAGGGGGCTTTGAGGGCACAGCAACAATAAATAGAGCATGCATTTCCAGGAGCAACCCCTTTACTCCATGGAGACATTTTATCTTATTTTATTTTAAATTTTATTTTATTTTATTTTATTTTTTTTTTAAATTTTTTATTTATTTATGATAGTCACAGAGAGAGAGAGAGAGAGAGGCAGAGACATAGGCAGAGGGAGAAGCAGGCTCCATGCACTGGAAGCCCGACGTGGGATTCGATCCCGGGACTCCAGGATCGCGCCCTGGGCCAAAGGCAGGTGCTAAACCGCTGCGCCACCCAGGGATCCCCTTATTTTAAATTTTAAAGAAGATTTTACTTATTTATTCCATGAGAGACACAGAGAGAGGTGGAGAGACACAGGTAGAGGGAGCAGCAGGCTCACTGCGGGGAGCCTGATGTAGGACTCGATCCCAGGACCGCAGCATCACACCCTGAGCCGAAGACAGATGGTCAACCACTCACCCACTCAGGCTCCCCCCATGGAGACATTAGAAGACATTAGTTCACACCAGGACATACATGGACATATCATGCCGTAGAATGACATGCTCGCATACATTTTAAAAATGAACTGTGAGAAAAAATAAAAAATAAAAAAAATAAAAATAAATAAAAATAAATAAAAATAAACTGCGAGACATCAAGGAGCTTTATGCCGTTCCTGCTCTTTGCCCCCCTTCCCCTGTTCCCCTCCCCATCCTGGGGGGGCGGTTCCTACTCCTCGGTGGACTGGTTGGTGGTTCTGGTTGGAGAAGTCTGAGGAACTCTGGACTGGTTGATCTCCAGGGTTTATTCAAGTGTTAGCATTCTCTAATTGTAAAATGTGTTATATTAGTATTGTTATTATTTTGGGAGTGTGGGGGGGGCGGGGAGCTAGGGTTCATGATACACTGACCTTTGGGAAAGACAAGTGAACATCTTCTTTCTTCTTCCTATAAAGTCCCAGGACTGGATAGTTCTAGTGGACTCTGAAATTGAAGAGCGAGTGAACGGGCTCCCTTGGCCAGCAGGGGGCGAAGGGAGAGGGACGTGGGAGTCAGGAAGTGGGGTTGATATTTAAAATGTTCTATTCCGTAATCTGTAATTTCGTATCAGAGGTAACAGACGACCCGCAGGGCTTCTAACTCAACTGGCACAGGGGAAGGAAGATTGCCCCCAACCCTCCCTCCTTATTAAGCAGCCACAGCTGCCCCTCCCTGGGCACCAGCAGTAGCCTTGACCATGCACAACCCCCAACACCCCGTCAGCCCCCTGCTCTCTGCGCATTCCCAGTGCTCGCCCACCTGCCACCCAGCTCTGAGATGCTCACCTGCACAGCCTGGCCCCCGCAGGAGGCTCCTACCACAGGTGGCACATCCAATCCTGCCCACCCTCCAAGCCCCAGCTCTATGTCACTGCCACAGCCTCCCCCAGGCTTTGAGCACACACTTGTTCACCTCGCGTAAGATCAAAAATAAACTCTCTGGAACCTGTTCAAAGGCTAATGTGCATCCTCTCTTAATTATTGATTTGTTTATTACAGACACTCGGGTAGGACATTCAATGCGGCCGTGGTGCCAAGGGCCTACCTCTAGAACTCCTACCCTTCACCAGGACAAGGCTGGGCCAGTGATCTTGTCTTGGGCAGGGGACGGCTGGCTGTTAGGTGAAACCCAAGCACAGGGCAGGTTGTAGACTAATCATGCCCCCCAACAGAGCCGGGGCTAAGCCCAGTGATCACAACTGGGGTCTTCCCACTCTCCTATTCCCTATTAAAAGGAGGAAACCCTGGCAGAGGGCTGTGGGGGTACAGTAGGGCAGGGTTGTCCCCCTCCCTGCAGAGGTGGCAGCTTTGGATCTCCTTCCTGCCTCCCTGCAGGGCACTTTCACCCAAGAAGTGGTTCTGTGCAGTGGGTGTAGTGGTTGGGGTTGAACACCTGCCTTGTATCGCATACCAGCTGAGTGACCTTGGACAAGTGATATGACCTCTCTGGTTCTGTTTCTTCCTCTGTAAAAACAGAGTATTTGTGAGGATTCAGTGAAATCATACATAGAAACAGTATAGAAAAAGGATACACATGGAAGTCAGTAGGTTGGGAATACATTTATCATCCCCATTCTTGTCATCCTCACTCTACTCTTCTTCATCCCTGGAATTTCAGGATCATAGGAGATGACCTGCTGTGGCCTTTGCAGTATGTGGGTGCAGCCTCTGGAAGGCCCCTGCTACCTGTAAGCACAGTGGGGACCCCGAGCCCTGGACACAACCATTAACTCTGCAAGAAAGGGGACAGATCCTGTGGAAGTACTGCTCAGCCCTGGGCCGGGAGGAGCACAGAGCCTGTCAAGAGAAGCACAGCCCCCAGGGCACATCAGGAATGGGTCACAGCCATCCATCCACAGGCTTGGGCTCCTGGGACTCTCTTTCTTGGAGTCCTGAGGATAGTTCTAGAATTTGACATGAGGGAGAAGGCATCCAAGTGCCCTCATCTTTTGAGGGTCATTTGGCTTCTACCAGTTGGAGGAACCCATAGTCTATCTCCAGGCTAGTCTCTGGGACCCCCTCCCCACACCACGCCCTCACTCCAGAGCTCTGGGGGTCTGGCTTGGGCTGTGGCTTGGGCTCTGGCCAGGGCTCAACAGGGCTAGTTTATACATCCCCCCCACCTTCATTCCCTGTCCCCCACACCCCAGAACTCCCTGGGCTGGGCTTTTGTTCCCTCCGTTCCCAGGCAATGCAGCTGGTGCTGTGGGCTGGGGAGGGGGTGGAGGACGCAGAAAGCTTGTGGGAAGGAGCTGTCTCTTCATTCCAAAGGCGAGCATGGCTCCTCATGTCCCCTCCCCCCAGCATAATGCTTCCCCAATTCCCACACTGGTGTCTCAGCAAATAAGACTTTTTTTTTTTTCTGCAGTTTTCCACTTGCTCTTGATACCTACTTAAATGTGCATGCGTGGTTCCCGTAATCATTAGAGCCAGAGGGAACTGGAGCCGATTTGGTCATTTCTTGTTTTGAGTCCCAGGTATGTAGACAATCTCTTCCTCTCTGAGCCTGAGGACTTTGGGGCATCACCTCTCTAGCCTCTGAACTCCTGGAGATCTGTGCTGCTTTAAGAAACAGAAACCAGGATGGTCTCCAGCAAGCAGGGAGGGCAGAATTTGTGAGAACCCTAATATGGGGGCTGAGCCATCTGGTAAAGGGTGGGGCCTCCAAAAGAGAATATAGAGAAAAGGAAGGGACATGATACAGCTACTGTACGACAAACCCTGGGCCAGGTGCATTGTGCACATTTTATAATTGCAGTTCCCAAACCACATTGCAAGGAAAATAGCCATGAGCAATATCCAAGAGCACATTTTTTTTCAGGTGAGGAGAATGAAGCTCCTCAAGGTGACAGGATATGCCCAGGTGTCCAGCTAGTAGATGCTAGAGCTAAGGTCTGAACCAGATTTGCCTGGAGCTAACACTCATGCTTCAGCTGCTCCTCTGAAGAAAGAAAATGTAATGACAGGTGTGGACAGAAACTGTTGCCTTGGCATTTCTTTAACGCCGAGATCATCTGGTGATCAATAATCGCAGGCAGGTAAGATATAAACTGCTGATGGAATGTGCAAAGGTCCTGGTGTCCACTGCCTGGTTAGCAGGAACCAGTGGCTGTTATCTGTACAGTGTTCAACGTCCAAAAGGCATTTTTATGCACAACATCTTCTTGGACCCTTGGGATTCCTGGTCCCCCATGTGACAAAGGAGGAAGTAGAGGATCAGAGAAGCCAAGCAGCATGCCCAAAGTGACACAGTCCAATAGATTTTTTTTTTAAGATTCTATTTATTTATTCATGAGAGACACACAGAAAGAGGCAGAGACATAGGCAGAGGGAGAAGCAGGCTCCTTGTGGGGAGCCTGATATGGGACTCGATCCTAGGACCCCGGGGTCATGACCTGAGCCAAAGACAGACACTCAACCACTGAGCCACCCAGGTGGCACCAATAGTTTTTTTTATACTAAAGGGACAAATTAGTTCAGAGCTGAATCTGAAAGCCAGCTTCTGAGGGCAGATAAAGTTGTGATGCACCTTTGCTGAGAAGTAGGTGGAGAAAAGAGCACTATGGAAGGTGGTCAAGGAATAGTAGGAGCCTGGGAGCTGAACAGGTGAGGTGGCTGGGTTGGTGAGAAGGACTACAGGATGTGGTCGGGCCCAAGGAGGTAGGGAGCAGGGTTTGGCTTACTACGGGACAGTGGCCACAGTAATGGGGCTGCTGGATCCGGGCTCAGCCCCCAGTTTGGTGTGGAGAGCTTGTGAGAGCCCAGGTGGTCTGGCATTGCCTTTGAAACTACTGTTCCCAAACTTCTGACTTTGAGGCCAAAATTAAGAGCTACTAATCTATCTGTTCTCGAAGCCCCTTGATAATCGCCCTGCCAGTGGCAAGTTTATAGCAGCAAGTGTAACTCTGGAGTGATCAGCGCAAGGCACCCCATTTCTGCCCCAAACTTCTCTTAGGGACACACATGGGGTTTCAGGCAGCAAGAAGGTATGTTAAACCACCTCCAAAATATGTGATATTCACTCTTGTGTTGACATTGAGGTAGGCTCTGGGGAGAACAGAGGGAACAGCAAGGATAGGTCCTGGCCCTCTTGGTGCTTTATAGAATGACCCTGAACCCTCATTTACAGTGCGCTGAATGGTTTGAAAGTACAAGGGTTTGCTTAACAAATACATATATGTATATGTATTTGTATATGTGTGTATATATATGTATATTCTCAGTACTGTTAAAGAGGCTTACAAATCAGTGCATAAGACAAGGTCTTTGTCCTCATTAAACACATTTTAAAAGCCGGTAACAGGAAGAAATCCCTTTGGGAATCACAAAGTCACCCTGATGTCTCTGCCCCCCCATCTCAGCCCTCCAGCCCCCCACCTTGTCAATTTCAGTTCCTTCCTCTGCCAAATGAAGGCCATTGGTCTGGCTGCCCTCTGGTCAGTCAGTAAGTCAATAGCTGGGTATGGTACAGAGTGGGGTGCATGTAAGTTACTTTGGGAAGGTCTTGGAAGGGGCAAGAGGGATGTATTATGATGGAGGATGGGTGTGAGTGTGCAGTGCTTCCAGGCCACACACGCTCAGACTCTTCTGGTGCCTTCTGGGGGCTCGCCCCTTTGGCTCCCTAGAAGCCTGGTGATTCCTAACACCTAGATTTTATTCCTTGAATCCAGCTGCCTGCCCTTGACCCTGTTCTCTGCAGAACTTGCAGTGGACCTGGCTGGGAACCCACTGCTAGGCAGGACCAGGAAAAGTGTAGCACCGAGTTCCAGCCTGGCCCAGCTGTCCACAGTCAGTGGTGACTTAGCAGGGGTTACCCCCTGGGCAGACGGAAGCTAGCTACCCCCACCCCGAAAGGAGCAACAAGCTAGCAAGAGAACCAGGGAGGGCCCTTGGGGTTGCTTCTCAGCATCTGGCTTCTTGTTCCCCAGGCCTTCAGGCCTGGGATCTTCCCTGGCTGCTGGGAACATCCACGGGTGGAGGATTCACCCGACAGCCCTGCAGCTCAGCCTCACAAAGTCATTTGCTAGGAGGTGCTGCTTCCTGTGTGTGTGGGCCTAGTTTTTGGGTGGCAGTGTGTTTGGCTCTTGGTGGATAACTGGTTCTGGGGCTTCCCAGCCGAAGTAGTCAAAGCCTTCTGGGTACCTCAAAAGTGGAATGATGGAGTTAATACACACAGAGTGCTCGCTGCGTGTCAGGTACCATTTGAGGTGCTTCACTGTCTTATCTCACAACCACCTTGTGAGTTAGACCCCGCTGAGCTCCTGTTTTGCAGATGGGGAAACTGAGGCACAGAGCTTTAAGTGCCCTGCTCAGATTCGCTACTGAGTAGTGAATTCATCTCCATGGGTCTACTACTCGAAGCCATATTGTACCTCTTGTACCCGAGGTCACAGCACCTGTAGCGTGCATAACAAGGAGCCATACTTCACAGGGACCATTGACCATCCTGAATGCTTTACCAATGACCATAGTGGGGAAGGCTCAGAAAACTGTGCTTTGCAAGCATCAGGAGGAGACTCAGGCTACTTTGCTGATGAGAGGTGGGCAGCCTCCTGACTGGCTTATAGACTAGACTTTTCCCTGGGGTTCTAGGTGGTAGCACGGGTGGTGCTGAGGATGGATGCTTCAGGGAGATTGGTTTTCTTATTTCAAACTGAAAGCTATCCGAGGAGTAAAGCTATATGCAGACAGATTGGGTAGTCTTGGGTGTATGAGCCTCCTGTCCCTGCAGGTGTTCAAGCAGGGATAGACACCTGGGGGTGTCATTGAGGGGATGTGTGTATCAGGTGGGGTCAGGAGTCTTTGGGATTGAGATTCCTTTCTAGCCCAGAGAATCTATGAATTTCTAATCCAGGGTAAGCAGAATAAGCAGAGGCATCACTGGTGAGGACCCCCAAGCTCCCCTCAGACACTCTCACCAGGGCAGCACAGGGGAATCTAGGTAACCCTCAGAAAATCTGTAATGGACAAGGATGAGAGACAAGGGGCTCTGTCCCCTCTGGCAGGCAGCTCCAGCCTCCTGGCAGGTGCATGCCCAAAATCTTGGGACTTGAGCCAGGGTCCTGAGCTGGGACCTTCCGTCCTTAGATTTTTCTGCTTCCTTTGACACCTTGGTCTCAATTGTCCCTCTTCATAGGAGGGCTTTCCCTCTCCATGTGTGGTCACAACTCCCTCATGGGCTCCTGTTCTTCTGGATACATGTTCCCAGCCTTCAGCCATGCCTTCCCTCCACCCCCACCTTGAGTTCAGGCCACCCAGGAAACAGGCTCCTCTCTCCCACACAAATTCAAGTCTGGCAGCTCCAATAGCTCTTTGCAACAGCAGGGGCCCTGGGGCACAGTTTTCCCTTTGTCTCCTCTTGTGCTTCCCGGGTTATCTTCAGTACCATGGCTGGCCTCTTTCGCAGCTCTGAGTTGGGGCAGCAGGACTCCTTTCTGCTCAGACTAGAAAATCTGGCAGCACAGCTCCTGGATTGAGGCTGACACCATAGCAGTAGGGCATGGTCGGTGAATCCAAAATGCCTGAGGTCTGGCTTGCACCCCTGTAACATGGCCACTCCCTAAGAGTGTGGGCTTATTAAAAAAGCTGATGTGGCTGGGTTAGAAAGGCAGACCCATGAACAGCAGGCCCGTGGAGGTCTGAAGTGGAGAGAGGTGCTGGGAGGATGACTCCTGGGTTGGCTGCTTGTTTGTATGCTCCCTGAGTCTCCACTTCCTTCCTCCTTTCCTAGATGGCAAGGAATTTTGGCTTTGGGGATGCCTTATAAACAGGAAAAAGAAATCTCAGGTGCTCACATAGCTAGAGTGTGAGGCATGTTTGGTTTCTCTTTGGTCAGGAAGGTTGGACCAGTGGGTTCTGGGAGCCAGCCCCCATTCTGGCCTGTCTGATGGGAGACCACATCCAAATCTTGGGTTCCCATCTTCTCCAAACCCTTGGTACCAGCAGGCAGCTGCTCAGATATAAAGGGTTTCTAAAACTTTACTTTCTGTTCAAAAAACTTTGCCCACTCCTGCCTCTGATTGATGATCCCTAAGTGTCTTCATTTCTTTTTTTTCTTTTTGAAAAGATTTTCTTTATTTATTCATGAGAGAGACAGAGAGAGAGAGAGAGAGAGAGAGAGAGAGAGAGAGAGAGATACAGGCAGAAGGAGAAGCAGGCTCCCTGCAGGGAGCCTGATGTGGGACTCGATCCCAGGACTCTTGGATCATGCCCTGAGCTGAAGGTAGATGCTCAACTGCTGAGCCACCCAGGCGTCCATAAGTGTCTTCATTTCTAAGACTGCAGCTGGCAGCAGGATATGGGAGGGATTATCCCCATTGGCAGGATGCTGAGCTGGGTCCTGATCTCTCAGGACTCAGTGATGGCCGCAGACTGGGAATCCTTACGGGTCAGGCATTATTCCTTGTCAATCATGACATTCTTACCAAGGAAACAAGAGACCCCACATGCCCTGGACCCCTACTGACCAAGAGGAGGGCGTGTACAATGGACACTTTCTCTGTCTTCCTCCACTGAATCTCTAGGGTTAAGACATATGGAAGCAAGAGTGTACTTTTCTGGGTGGGGTGAGCACCTTCTTGAGTTTATAGTGAAACTTACGCAAGCCTGTTTTTAACAAGGTGGTTGCTCCTGAAACACCCACTTTTTCCTCCCCTGGCTGAATAATATTCTGAGGATCCACAACATGGATCCCTCTTCTTTTCTAAGTCTCTCCAGCCCAGGTCCATATAGAGCCGGAGAATGTTCAAGCTAGAAGGGACTTTGGGAGTCATCTTTGTACTTCTCGAACTACGGTGTACTTATGAATCACCTGGGGAACTTGTTAAAACATATTCTGGTTTAGTAGGTCTGGGGTGAGGCCTCCAATCCCGCATGTGAACAAGCCTCCTGGTGATGTGGATGCTACTGGTCGGAGGGCCTCACTTTGGATACTGAGGTCCAACCTAGTCCTTCTATAGACATGAAAGCTGAGGCCCAGAGGCTTATGTGATTTGCCTGGGGTCAGAACTAGAACTCTGCTCTCTCTACTCCTAGTCTATTATCCGCTGTGAAAAGGGCCTCCCTCTTTTTAAACTGCCACTTCCTGCTCAGGCCCAGAGCTCTAGCATAAACATAACATCCCATCTTAATCCCATTTTACTGTTAGGATGAAAGGCTTCTTGTTCCATCAGGGCCCCCTTGCCTCACTGGGTACATTTTTTTTTTTTTTTTTTATCATCTCTAAAGGGGTTTTCAGAGTTTTTAAAAATTTGCTCTTAGGGACACCTCCCCTTCTCTGCTGGAAATGTTAAAAATCATTTCTCTCTCTCCTTGCAAAAGTGTGCTGGGCATCGTTTAGATACAACTATTTTAGTTCTAGGCTGGAGAAGTGCTGCTGGGCCCAATCCATTTGGCACTCCCTGCTTTTTGGAATCTCCCCTGGAGGGGTCTGAGAAAGGTTCTGTGTGTGTCTCTACTGCCACCGCCACCTGCCACTTCCTGAGAGAGGCCACCCATAGACTCCGCCTCAGGTTCCCAGGCTCTCAAGTAGGTATTCCCGGGCCTCTCTCAGAGTGGCACTCCAAGGGCAGGGAACTTCCCAGGGGACCAAGGGTATCAGGGTTGGCCTGGGGCCAGTAGGAACTGGTTTGCCAGACTAAGGAGGTCTCCACTCTCTGTCCCCTCCTGCTGGTGGGAGGGCAAAATGCCAGCCTGGCGACAAGGCCATAATGGCAACGAGGGGGTGAAAGTCTCACCGAGGCCAAGGGGAAGGCGACCGTAAGGGGAAGTCGGGAAAACTGCCTTTTATAGACATGTTCCTTTCTTTCCTTTTTTTTTTTTCTTCCTTCTAAGTTTACTCACAGCGACAGTGCCACTCGCAGGCGCCTGGTCTGTCTGTGGTTGCGCCTGGGGTGGGCGGGTGGCACCCGCATACCCCTTCCCCCATCTTGCCTGCAAGTTGCATGACCTGCATCGGAATCCATAGGGGGGCGGGGGAGAGGCCTTTCAGATGCTGGATGCGGTTGAATTCAGCGTCTTCGCTTCCTCGCCTGCCCTCATCCCAGATCGGGGAGGAGAGCCCAGCTTTCTTCTGCGTGTGAATGCCGTAGTGTGTCTGCCTGCTAGGACTGCCCTAACCCTTTCTTTTCCTTTCTGACAGCG
This sequence comes from Canis aureus, assembly GCF_053574225.1. NCBI lineage: Eukaryota > Metazoa > Chordata > Mammalia > Carnivora > Canidae > Canis > Canis aureus. Next base: position 52,350,332 of record NC_135612.1, on the reverse strand, counting down.
AATGCTCTGGTTTTCTCCGCAAACAGCTCACATTTGGCATTTGGGCGTCTTATTAAAAAAAAAAAAAAAAAAAAACAACCCAAAACAAAACCAACCAACCAAAATCCTACCAAGGCAAAGAGCGGGGACCTTCTCTTCTCCCGACGGGATGTGAGCTCGCGTCGAAGGCTGCACCTGCTTTGCGCCCCTACCAGGAAGGGGTGCTTGTGTGGGAGGGAAGGAGGGAGGTTCTGCGCCCCCGAATCCGGAGAAAGCAGCCCGCCCGCCCCCTCACCGGGCAGCCGGAGCCGCGCACCCGCGAGCCGAGCCCGAGAAGCCGGCCTCTGACGGTGCTGGCCTGCTTGCCAAAAAATGCCCCTTGCATCTCAATTTCCCGGCCGCGTCCTTCCTGCAAGCACAGCTCGCCCGGGGCCACCTCGATGCCCCTCGGCTCCCCAGCGCAGCCCTCTCGGCGCTGCTTCCTGCCCGCCCCGCTCCCCGCCTGCCGGAGGCTGACCGCGCAGAGCCCGCCGCCGAGAGGGCGCGGGGGGCGCGGGGCGCGGGGCGCGGGGCGCGGGGGGCGCCCACCCGGCCGTGCCCCGCGGTCCCCTCCCAGCCGAGCCCAGCTCCCGGACTCGCGGTCACGGAAAGGAGAGTCATTTAGACGGAGGACCGCGCGTCCGCGGCCCCGGGTCCCTGGCTCCGGGCGCCTCTCTGCGGCGCGGGTGCGCTCCCGCAGCCCCGGTCGGCCGTCCCCGTCCCCGACCCCGTCCCCGTCCCCGTCCCCGAGCCCGGCCCCCTCCCCCCGGGCCCGGGAGCACTCCCGGTCACCTCGGCCGCATCCATCTCCCTCGCTCTCGCGGTCCGGATTGCAGCAAAACACCGGGCAGCGCGAGGGCCAAAAAGTGGGGAGGAGAGCGCCTCTCGGCGTCGCGCGGCCCGCTCGCCAACTCCCCCCCCCAGCCCAGACCCTCCCGAGCCCGACTGCAACTTTTTCCCTTCCGCCTCGGTTTCCCCTGGGCTGCGGCTTGCGGGCGCCGGGCCGCGGGGCGTGGAGCGGGCGGGCGCGCGGCTGCGGGTGGCGGTGCGGGCGAGAGCCGCGAGCCGGCGAGCGGGCGGGCGGGTGGGTGGGGAGGGAGGAGGGGAGGGAGGACGGGCGGGGAGCGAGTGGGGTGCGGGGAAGGGGAGGGGGAGGCAGGGCGGGGGGAGATTCCGCTCGCCTGCCGCTCCCAGCCGGGGCGGGGGGAGGAGGCCGCGAGGAGGGAGGGGAGGAGGGAGGGGAGCGGGAGGGAGGGAGGGAGCGAGCCGAGGAAGACGCTCCGATAACCCGTGCGTTTCGTAAGGCTCTGAGCACTTGTACATTTCTGCAGGCGCGCGGCGAGCCATTCGCGGCGGCTGCGGCAGCTCCGACTGCATCTCCCCCTCCTCCTCCTCCTCCTCCTCCTCCTCCTCCTCCTCCTCCCCCCGGGCTCCGGGTGTGTGCATGTGTGAGTGCGTGAGCGTGTGTGTTTTGCAGGTGTGTCCGTTTTAATTCTGCCCAGTAGGTGGGACTTGGTGACTTTAGCACCATATTTTCCTTTTCCCTTCCCCCCCCTTTTTCTTTTTTGCCTCCCCACCGTCTGTTGCAACCCTGCAAAGTCTCGGAGTCGGAGAGCGCGGCTCGCGTCCCGAGCCCCCGGAGCGGCGTGCCGGCGAGCGCCGAGCCGGCCACCATGCCAGGCAGACCGCGCCACTAGGCGCTCCCCGCGGCTCCCACCCGGCGGCGGCGGCGGCGGCGGCGGCGGCGGCGGCGGCGGCCGCGATGGTTTCAGACGCTGAAGGATTTTGCATCTGATCGCACGGCGTTTCAAAGGCAGAGGCCCCCCCTCCCCCTTCCCCCCTCCCTCGCCGTCTTTGTTTCCTTCCCCCCCAGCTCTCCCCACTCCCCCCACCCCACCCCCCTCTCCTCTCCTCCTCCTCTTTTTTAGAAGCCACGATCGGAGATGGATGTCTCTCTTTGCCCAGCCAAGTGTAGTTTCTGGCGGATTTTCTTGCTGGGAAGCGTCTGGCTGGACTATGTGGGCTCCGTGCTGGCTTGCCCTGCAAATTGTGTCTGCAGCAAGACTGAGATCAATTGCCGGCGGCCGGACGATGGGAACCTCTTCCCCCTCCTGGAAGGGCAGGATTCAGGGAACAGCAACGGGAACGCCAGCATCAACATCACGGACATCTCCAGGAATATCACTTCCATGTAAGTCGGCGGCCGCTCCCCAGCCCGCCTCCCCTCTGGTTCCGCGGCTCCCGCCGCCCGCCGCCCGCCGCCCGTTCCCCCTGCCCGCGGGGCGCGCGTCAGGCTCGCCGTGGCTCGGGAGATGCTCTCGGGCTGCGCAGCCCAGGTGACCCGGCCCCGGCAGGCGGGAGTCGGCGCCGCGCGGGGGCCGGCCCGCGGAGGGGACCCCGGCCGGCCCGGGGCGCGCAGGGCCCTGCTCCCGCGCCCGCCCCCCGCCCCCACCCCCACCCCCACCCCCACCCGCCGGGGCTCCTCGCCCGGGGCGCGAGCCGGGTTCTTTGCCCCCCGCGGAATAGCAACAGTTTGGCCACGCGCAAGTGGCGTAAAGTAGACGAGGTTCGATTCCCGGCGGCGGCAGTGACAGCGACCGCGGCGGCGCGAGCCCGGGGGGGAAGGTGCCGGGGGCTGCTCGCCTCCCAGCCCAGGTCTTTTAACTGTTTCCTCTTGGAAACAAACACGCTGACAAGTAAACAAGTTGGGAGCTGGCTGCTCGCGGGGAGACTTTGGACATGTCGAGGCCGTCATGGACGCCTGCCTCTTCCCTTCCTCTCTCGCCCGCCCTCTCCAGCCCCATTTTGGGCATTTCCGAGACACCCCCCTCGCCTCTCCCACCCTCAGCTGCATCTGGGCGCCCACGGATCCCGTCCTTGTGAGCTTTGATAACTGCGCCCGTGATTCCGAGGCAGGATGGAGAAGGGAGCCAAGGGGGGTGGTGGCCGGTGTGGTGTGGGGAGGGGGGTTATGTGATCTTGGAGGTTCTTTTTTTTTTTTTTTTTTTTTTTTTGGGAAAATCCAACTCTGACCGGCGTTTGCTCGGTTCTGCCCCGTCCGAGTGAGCCCCGTGGTGGCCTGCATTCCCTGCCTCCCGTTGGGTAGGGATCGGCGACAGAAGCCCCATGGTCCTGGGGGAGAGAGGAGCTCAGAGTCCAGGGAAGATGCCTATCTTTTCGAAAATTCTACTGACCTGGAGGCCAGGTGCCCCCGGCTCCCCCGGCTCCCCCATTCTGACATCCAGAGAAGGGTGTGGACAGTACTCTGGTTGTTCAAGGGATTCCTTTTTTATCCCCCTCCCAAGGTCCACACCCCTTGGGGACCCTCACAGTGGATAGGATGCCCGGAGGGATGTGTGCTCAAGTCCTGGCGGGGGTCTCTTGGAGGAAGGCGTCTGGGCCGACACAAGCCCAGCCGAATCTGCCTTTGGCGCTCCTCTGCCAGGCGGCAGCCCTCCCTTTGCCTCAGCTATGGGGCGGCCAGGCTCTCGAAGCCCGCCAGCCCTGTTGGCTTAATGGAGAGAGTGCTTACAGCTAACAGTTTGAGGAAGTGTACAGACAGGAGATGTCTCCGACTCCCGGCCCTGGAGGCCAGCTTGACCCATATCTGGGCTTTGCCATTCACCTCCTCACTATCTTCAGCTGGTGGGCCTGACGTGACCAGATGAACAGCCCAAGGGGGGAGCCAGAGGTTGGTGGGGGGGAGCTAGATGGACCCAACTCGGCCTCTCCAGCTCTGTAGGCTACAGCATTCCGGCACCCCAGTGTGGGGATGGGGGGAAGAGGGTCCTGAGCATGATCCTCAGGGAAACTCTTGCTTGGAAGTGCACCTCAGGGCTGTGTGTGTGCAGGAGGGTGGGGTGCGGAGGAGAGAGAGCCTAATAGTAGGTCCAGGGGCTCAGGAGCTGGATCTAGGGATATTCAGGGGGATTGGTGGGCTAAAGGTTTCAGAGAAGGTTGCTGGTGTGGCTCTCTGGGAGCTGGTGAGCCTCATGCAGCTAGTTCTCCGCTCCAAGGATGTGTATCTGTCGGAAGCCAGTGGGAGGCAGGGGTGGCCACAATCACGTAGGCTCCTGTAGTCAGGCAGAGGTGTCGCTCCTCTGAAAATGATGCTTGGGGAAGCGGTTTCATTGGGGGAGTTGGGCTGCTCTTTCCAGGCAAAGGGTCCGAGATGGAGGTGCTGGGAAGGTGGGTGATGGGAGAGGATGGTGCGGCCTCTTGTCCCCTTTGCCATTGGAGGACCCCAGTGGGACGTATTGGAGGACAGTGGGCAGGGAGTGGATTGGGAGACTGTGTGCTCCCGTCCGCGTTTCAGGACTGAGGCTCTTTGGCAAGCAGGCAGGACTTCTTTCCTTTAATCCACCCCAATGCCTAAGAACCAGGGAACTGGATTCCCACAGGAGCTGCATGGATTGGCAGGTGGGGGAGGAGGGTCAGAAGTCATGGGTCTGATGACCCTTCCTCACCCCATCTTCTCCCCAGTGCCCTGTTAGATCTATGGCTGGTATTGACTGAACTCTGGGAAGGGCCCAGCCTTTGGCCCAGAGGCAGAGGACTGTGGGGAGAAGGAGGGGCATCATGCTCATCCTGGGAAGCAGATGTCACCCATTCCTATTCTAGTCAAGGCAATGGAAGCTTAGGGTGGCAAAGTAACTTTTCTTGGGGCACGTAGCCCCAGGGGTGAGCTAGGCTTAGGTCCTGGTCTGTGTAACACCAAGGCCCGGCCCCCATTCTGCTGGGATGCCTGTGGAAGCAGGCTGGCAAGAGGCCTGGAGGGCAGGCAGAGGCTCTCCAGGCAGGGGAGGAGGCCTGCCTTCGGCATGACTTGGGAAGGGGACTTGAGTTGCAGCTTAGACTTTGCAGGACGAAATAATTCATTCTTCAGATTTCTGATGCTATCAGAGATAGGGAGTTAGGGGGTCCTCCAGCCTTCCATCAGCCTGGAGCTCTTGCTGGCGCATGCCTTAAGGGTACAGCTTGGGCAGACTCTTGGGAAGAGGCTGGGGTGAAGCTGCATTTCTATCAGGCCTAGGTAAGGGAACTGAGGGGGGCGGTACTCCACAGATGCATCCTCTTTTGTGGAGCTAGAGAACCTGAGGTCCCTCCCTGGCTGATGGACAAGAGATTCCCAGTGGTCCTCCTCTCAGAGTCGTGTGCGATGTGGCCCTTGGGTGCCCATCGGAGGCTGGCCGAGGGCTGGGGCTTCCTCACCACTATCAGGAGGGAATCAGCTGCAAGGCATCGGGGCAGAAGTATGGGTTTCCCCTCATCCCCTCCTAAAGGGCTCTCCCTCTTGGCCTCTTTTTGTTCAGGAGGCCAGTTCCTTTGCCACTGGAGCTCATGGCACACAGTAACCTTACCTAGAAGGGTCCGCACGCTGCCGCGCCCAACCAGGCTCTGACGTCACAAAGGCAGAGGGCGGTGGCTGGGAGTTGGATCCACTGTCTAGGTCAAACCTGCCCCAGGGTCAGAATGGTGCATCCTTTGACTGTCAGAAGTTCCAGGGGGAGGAGATGGCTCTTGGGGCCCAATGTTCCTGGGGCTGGCTAGCCAAAGGCTTTCGAAGACCATTGAGCTCTTGGCTGGGACTCTGAGCCTCCCGCTGGGTCTCTGCAGGAGCCATCACAGGATTCCTGGTGTTCATAGCTATCTGGTCCCTTTTGGTCCCCTGTATTCCCTGCAGGCCCTCGCCTGGCTGGGTGAGGGGTCATTTGGGCTTTGGCTGCTGTATTGGTTCCTTGATTCTCAGCCTTTCTAAGGATCAAGGGGAGAGCCAGCCTTGACAATTACCCATGGGAGCTGGGATGCAGGCAGGAGTGTGAGCCAGGCCCCAAGGGCATCATGGAGCTCAGCCAGGCCCTGAGACTAGGCCTGAGGGAGGTAGGCTGAGATAGGAGGCCTTTGTGTGAGATTCAGAAGGGGGAGTGTTTGCAGGCCTGGGAGATAGGGCACTTCCAGGATGAAAGCTGGGGACCCAGGGCTCTAGAGGCCCTGGGATTTTGCCTGGAGACCAGGCCCTTCCCTGGATCCAGAGTCCTCAACCCCCACAAGCCCAGATCAATCTTCCCAGGCGCAAGTTGGAGCTCTGAGCGTCATGTCTGCAGCTCCAGGGCATGTGAGCACATGGCAGTTTGGGGTAAAAACAGCCCAACCTGGCCCTGGCTTTGAGAGTGCTTGGGCACTGGTCCCTGGAGGGCTGATCCTGGAGTCTGGGAAGGCAGCTCAGGGTCCTGCAAGGGGCCGACCACCCTCCTGCCTGGCTGAAGTGGAGCATGCTGCAGTGATGAAGGGAGGAGCCTGATGCCGGCTCCCTTGGGATGCTCTCTGGCCTTGTCCTGCCTGTACCTGCCTGCCTCCTCCTCCTCGGACTGTAGGGGTGGACTAGGTCCTAACCCCAGCTGGCTCTTGGGTGAGCGTGTGGCTGGACTGTGACCTTCCCTTGGGATGACCTTTGCCCTTACTGTGGCATCTCTGCTGCCACTGGGCCCCATTCAGTGGCTTATACTGGGATCACCCACACTGTCTCTGTTCTTCCTTAGGAGCCTGTAGTCGACCACAGGGAGAGTAGGAATAGAGAAAGGGATGAGACACATGAGTGCCTCCCTGGTGCTGCCGCTAACCCGCTGTGGGCTGTAGGAGGGGACTGTAGGCTTTCTGAGCCTGTAACTCAACAATGAATTGAAGCCATGGGGCAGTGTCCCTTCCAGCTTGGACCTATGCCATCCCAGGGTGCAGGGAGCACCCCATGGAGGCAATGTGAGGCCACTTCTAAGGGCACCGTCTTTGGGATTGGTGCTGACTCTTGTGATGTCACCAGGAGGAGGGCACAGGTACTCCCTCTCTGGCCATTAGCCACTGGCCATTTTCTTCTTCATGCCTTTCCTTCCCACCTCTTTGGAACTCTGGGTCACCCAGAAAGTGCCATGCAGTCTGGAGTCAACTGCCCTGACCAAATGCCACACTTAGGATTGCACTAGGACCTGCAGCCTGTCAGAGCTGGACACCCAGCTTTATGTGGCTCTCCATTCTCCAGCCTACGCTCAAGGCAGCGAGGAGATGTCTCCCAAAGCTTCCACTCATTGCTGCAGCAGGGAGCTCCACCGGATGTGAGAGGAACATGTTAGAACTTCCATTTCAAGTTATTCTTGTCTAGGAAAGGGAATATTGAATATTTAGCATATGGATTGAAGATATACAAGCATATAACTTAAGAAATAGGAGTGTTCAGGGGTTACAAGATAAAATTTTTATTGCTCAAGCAGGCATAGTCATAAAGGCTCGGTGCCCACTGTTGTTGTGATTGGAAGGGCTTGAGTTTGGGAGGGAAATGTGTTGTGGTAGAAGAGGTGACCCTAATGCCTTGGGTCTGTTCCACTCAGTGCCCAGTGGAGGGGTTGATTGACAGGCATGGAGAGCCGGGAAAATGAGAGGAGGAATCTGGCTGGATAGTGTAGGGGAATCTCAGCACTGGACCATGATTCCCAAAGGCCCCCTAGACCCCAAGGGCCAGGCCAGTTCTCAAAAGACTATCTCCTAGTACCCCTCAGGTCCTACTTTTTGTTTCTGTCTAGCAAATTCTTTACCTCCTGAATACCCCAAGCATTTTTCATGCTTTCCAGTTTACAGAGGTTGGGTTTATTTTTGCCTAAAATACTTGAAGTGTTTAGGCAGGGATTATTTGTCCTGTTTTACTGACTATCAAGAAAAGGGTTGAGTTGCATATCTCCCAAAAAGAAAGCTCTAGAAGAGTCCTGTGGCTCCCTCTGTGGTGTTTCTCTCATGGCTTCTGTGGTTCCATGGACTATTCTCTGGCTGTGGTCCTTTAGCTAGATATCTTTATGGCTTCATTTTCATCCAGAAAGTTCTTTTTCTCCCAAGGGGTGGCATTATGGGCATGGTCCATGTGTGAGGAATTGGAGGATGGCTGAGAGTCCTGGCAGTTGGGTCTAAGTGTGGCCTGAGTGGTGGCTGGACTTGATCCCTCAGATCTGGTGGTATCCACCTGAGGCATCAGCTCAAGTCATCTGTCATCTATCCCCTAGCTGCCTCCACTTTGGGAAACTCAACTCCTCTTTGATGGGTTGCATCTCCAAGGATGAGGACTCCAGTGAGGCCAGAACAGAAGCTCAGTGCCCAGTGGAGCCCTGGGAAGGCCCACAGGGATCCTCAGTTTTCTGCCTTCATCCCATGTGCAGGGCTCAGCAGAGCTCAGGGCTACGAGGCACCCCTGCAAGTGTCCCCTCCCTCATGCTCCACACGGGAGGCGCTGTAAGAGGCCCAGACCAGGGTGATGACTTGCCTGGGGCCCGAGTATTGCTAGAAGGCCTAGGTGCTAGCACCCTTTCCTGCTCTGGCCTGGCGCCTATCCTGGGCACTCTGTCAAAGCCAGAGCCCTGCCCACGACTGTGTCTCCCGCTGGGGCAATGTTTCCAAATCTGGGGTCCCCAGAGGCAACAACTATGCGAGACTGGCAGCCCCAGGGCTCCTTGCAGCCTGCAGCCCACGCCAATTAGAGATCCACTCAGTGAGGCTTTCTGCTCTGCTCTGTTTACAGGCAGGACTGGGGAGGCTGCGGGCTCAGCTGGCTTGGGAGCCCATTGTTTCTCTCCAGCCTCACCTCTGCCTCCCAGCCCCCCATATTTGCTTTGTCTGATCAACAGGGTCCTCAGTCTGGGTGGTGGAGATTCAGGCAGGATTCCTTTCTCAGAATCATCAAGCATGGAGAGGAACATGGCAACTGGGTTTCCCCAGTGGATCCTCTGGGCCTGGCCTCTCCCTAGCCACCAGCTAGCTCTTACTGAGTACCTCCTCTCTTCTAGACACTGCGACAAGCACTTGAGAGGTAATATTTTATTATGACTTCACACCAATCCTTTCAGAGTAGTACTATTAATGAATTAATTAACATGAGTTCCATTTTACAGATCGGGTAGGAGTCCAGATACAGAATTTGACTTGTTTAATTTCACACAGAGCCATCTGACATTTCACATGAAGCTTTATTGCCTGGACTCTTGCTCTCTTCTTAGACATGCTAATATATACTGGTGGACACACATGTACGCAGTCACTCATGAATATGTGACCATCATAATCAATCAATTAAAAAGGTTGACGTGAGGGCAGCCCTGGTGGCTCAGTGGTTGAGCGCTGCCTTCAGCTCAGGGCCTGATCCTGGAGACCCGGGATCGAGTCCTGCGTCAGGCTCCCTGCATGGAGCCTGCTTCTCCCTCTGCCTGTGTCTCTGCCTCTCTCTCTCTCTGTGTCTCTCATGAATAAATAAATAAAATTAAAAAAAAAAAAAAGGTAGACGTGAAAGCCTAGAAGGGTCCTTTATTTTGTCACATATCAGTTCTCTGGGTGAGGTTTGCCCAGGCTGGGGTTGGAGGGGAAGGCAGATGGGATGGTGGGTATGATGCTGGCCTGGCATTCTGGAGTATTGAATATTTGGGGATGCTTTGAGGCTCCCCTCCTGACTTGTTCCCAACAGGAGCCTCCCCCGAGGCCATGTCTCAGCCAAGCCCTCTTCCCAGGCCCCCTTGACCACCCCCTGGTGTCTTGGCCTTTGGTTAGGCCAACTACCCCAGGAGACCAGGTGCCAGCTGAGGCTGGCGGGGATTCAGGAAGCTGGCAGCTGGGTCCTCACCAGCTCCGCTCTGGGCTGAGGGGCGGTCAGCAGGACCATGTCCCTGTCCTGAGAGGCCTTAAATCAGAGAGTGGAGGGCTGGATGGCTTCTCCCAGGTAGAGCTGTGGGGTTTCAGGACGGTTGGTGGATGAAGAATAGCAGGGAGGTGTCTGGAGTGCTGAGCAGCTAGAGCTGGAAGCTGGTGTTCAGAGAATCTTCCCTGACTTCTAATTCTTCCTGGCTCTTCTCTTGCCTCCTCCTCAGATGAGCAGGCTCTCCTCTCCTCCACCCTTCCTTTTGCCTCAGCTCTGCCCCATTGCTCATGGAAGCTCCGTCTGCCTCTGCACAGGGTTGAGCTGGGAGCATGGGGGGTGGCCACAGCTGTCCTCCCGGAAAGAGATGGAACAGCCACCCGTGGCTGAGACGGTGGGGCAAAGATTTGTGGAAACACCCCACCTTTGCTGCTGCTTGGCTGCATGAGCTCACGGCGTCCTCGGACCTCTCTGGACTCACTTTTCCCTTCTGGGAGCTGGGTCACCTCTGGGAGTTGACACCTGTCTCCCTTACGGGGTCCCTGTGAAGATCAGTGTGGTGACATGTTCGATGGGCTGTCTAAATAGCAGGGTGCTGTGTTGATGTTTCCGTTTCTAGACATCTGGGAGTGTTTCTGAATTAGGGAGGAGATCAAGACTTTGAAATGTCAATCATCTGATCTGGAAAGGGGCTCGGATATAATTGGGGTCCAGCCCAGTTCTACCACGGAGGAGCGGAGGGCTCAAGAGGGTGGATGGGCTTGACTCAGTCACCCAGCTTGTCCTGGCCCGGGGCCCTGCCTCCCCAGCTGGTGTGCTTTCCTTCCCCACCCTCTGCTGGCGGCTGCTGTGGGGCTGAGGGGTTTGGGCTCTTCCAGAGGCAGGGAAAGGAGCTCCTGGTTTCCTGCAAAGAGCGAGAGCGCTAAGGGAGCAATCTTAGGTTCGCAGAGCCAATCCGGCCACCTCCCACAGTAAACGGGGCCCTGAGTGCGCGCTGGGGGGTGTCTTTGCACACGCACAAGTGCATCTCTTCTGTGTGCTGTGCACATCACGTCTGAGGTCTTGGTAAACAAGCCCTAAAGCCTTTGGCTCGCTGCCCACCAAGTTCGTCTGCATGTCGACCCCCCCGTGGCCACCAGAGGGCAGTGCGGCGCACGAGACGTTCGCAGGCTGCTGTTTGCCTTCCACAGCCTGCGCCTGGGAGGTGGCACTAACCTGGCGAGATGTGCATGGGCAGGCCTGGCTTTCAGAGCCTTTTCTTGAGCCAGGGATGAGCAGGGAGGTCAGCTGCACCCTGGGCGGGGCCCCTCTGTGCAGAGCTGGTCCTGCCTTTATCACAGCTGCGGTCCAGCCACAGATACGGACCCGAGCTTCCCAGGAGGTGGCTGGGAGGCTGCTCTGGGCACGCCGAGGGCAGTGCTGTCCTTCCCCTCTGGTTGCTGCAGCAGCAGCAGCAGCAGCAGCAGGGGTCAGCACCCCTGCACGGGGGGCAGGGGGGGAACTGGGGAAGAATGAATGGCACATAGCGCCTGCCCAGGCAGATCTTGATGTGGACACAGAGAAGTTGATAGGCAGTTACACTGTGGGGTTGGTGTCACAGAATAATTGAGCTTTATGAACTCCCTCAGGCCACGTGATAGACTGGCCCAAGTGTGGGGACATCTCCCACTTCTCCCTCCCTCCCCTCATGCCAAGTTTAGGAATCACTTAGACACCAGGTAGCTGCTCAGTAAATACCAGGTCCTGATATTTACCAGATGTGAGAGCGTGGTGCTGTCTTTCAGGCTCTCCAGACCTTGTCTGTCCTCAGAGATACCCATCTAAATTGGTGGGTAGGAGAGTGCCTTGCAAATTAGGGTCGAAGGCCCTGTCTGGACCAGCTAGTTTGGACTGTTTCCTCTCTGTGAATACTTTGGCTCTTTTTCATCTGTTCCAGGCGGTCTCGCATTTGAGCGGGTGCTGTCTTGTTCCACACGCTCGTTGGTCCATAAATGAGCCCTGTCCTGCTAATGTGGTTGTCAGCTTTGGAGATGGAATCTTCGTTTTTGTTTTTGGTTTTTTTTTAGTATCATTTTTGAGATTTTATTTATTTATGAGAGAGAGAGAGAGAGAGAGAGAACACAAGCACACACGTGCACATGCATGCAGAAACAGGGGGCAGAGAGAGAGGGAGAAGCGGACACCCTCTTGAACAGGGAGCCTGATACCGGACTTGATCCCAAGACTCCAGGATTATGACCTGAGCTGAAGGCAGTTAACTGACTGAGCCACCCAGGTCTTCTGCTTTTGTGGTGGGTGCTGGGCTCTTGGAGCCTGGTCCTATGACTCTGTCCCATGGGCTGTCCCATGGCTGCCAGACCCAGGGCTGTAGGTGGGACGCTCTCTGTTGTGGTCAGTGTTGTTGTTGTTGTTGTTGTTATTGTTGTTGTTGTTCTTCTTCTTCAGATTTTATTCATTATTTGAGAGAGAGAGAAGAGCAGGAGGGTCAGAGGGAGAGAGAATCTGAAGCAGACTCCATGCTGAGTGCAGAGCCTGATGCAGGGCTCAATCCCATGACTGTGAGATCACCACCTGGGTTGAAACCTGGTCAGACACTTACCTGACTACACCCCCTAGGTTCACCCTTCCACTTGTTTCTGACACTTTTTTGAGGCTGAAGAGCAGGGATGAAGCTAAATTGTATGACCCTCCAGCTGGACTGGAGGGCATTTGCATATATGACCTTGCTTTTGGGTGGCACCTGCTCAGTGAAGCTTGGAGATCACAACTCTGCCTCTTACCAGCTCTGTGACCTGGGGCTGGCTACTCTTTAGATGTTGTTTTTCATCTGAAAAATGGAGGCCATGGTAATAATGCAGGGTTTTGGCAGATTTCATGAGAGAGAGAGAGAAAGTGTATGCGTTCTCTCCTTCTCGTTTTCTTCCTATACTCTGGAACTTTCTCCTCACAGGCATAGATACTTTCTGCGGCTCTCATCTGTTCATCCTGCTTTCAGTCTTTCCTCCTTCCAGGTCATCAGACTCACCCTGACAGATTAAGCTTCTAATCCAGAGCCTTCTGTTGGAACAATTCTGGTGCCCAAGATTTTCAATTGATCTTTTGTCTGAGAGGCAGTTCTGTGTCATAGGGAGAATAGTGGCTTCTTTGGCCAGATAGTCTTCAGTTTAAATGCTGACTCTGCCCCTGTGTGAGCTCACCCAAGTTACTTTACTTCTCTGAGCCTCGTTTTTTTTTTTTTTTTTTTTTCTGAAAAATCAGGCTAAACATATCCATGTTTGTAGAGTAGTTGCCAGGATTAAATGAGATTATACTAAGCGCCTGGCATATGATGAGTACACAGAGGCCAAATTGGCAGGTGGTGCGATGGGAGTCTTGCAGAGGTGATGGGCAGTGACATTTCAGGGTCCTTGAAGCATGGGGTTGGAGGAAATTACATGAGGGGAGCCAGAACCTGGCCAAAGCTAAAGGAAACAGTAGAAAGATGAAGATGGTATGTATTTGGGAAAAACAAACAAACCCCGAAATGGCTAAGGCACATATCTACCAAAAGAACAGGGAGATAGTTATGGTTCCCACTGATAGACTCAGTTGGGATACCAAGTGGCAGAGGGTCCCGGGCACTCTGGACTTGGGAAATTTCTCTGCAGACTAATTCACCAGACCCTTGCACCCATGTGGTCTTGCTGCTATTCCTGCCCTAAGTAGCTTCCCTTCACTGGATGATCCCATTCCAGGCTCCCTTAATTGACTAAGCCTGACAGCTACAGATGGGACTCTGGGTCCAGCCCTGGGAGAAAGAATTGAGGAATCCAGTGGGAAGGAGGTGACCTCTGAGTCCTCCAATCCACCCTCAAGGGCCTTCCATCCACATTCATTCCAGTTCCATGTTCAGCCACAAGAGGGCACTAGACCATGATGTCTGCAGGGAGGGAGGTGCTATTTCGCTTGCCCTGTTGGGATTGTGCCTTTGATCAAAGCTGCATGTGGCTTTCTCCCAGGTGCCAGCATCTCTGAGGGCCATGGCAAAAATAATTTGATTTAATTAGAGCCCATAGTTCGGAGTCTGATATCTCAAGGGAGGCTGAATTGTGGCATGGAAAGGTCATACATAGAATTTGGCATCAAACTCAAGTTCCAGTCCTTGCCCTTCCCCTTGCTTGTTTCTTTTGAACTTGAGTCAGTTACTTCATTTCTCTGGGTCTCATTTTCTTCCCCTGCAAAGTAAGGTGTTACTGGGAGGTGTTACTGTAAGGATTAAATTACATGATGTGTGGAAAGTGGCTGGAACATGATGGGTACTCCATGATTGGCCATCAGTCTCTTTCCGGAAGAAGGAAGAAGTTGGGACACAGTGCAGGAGTTATTTGTGGGATCTTGTTGACTTGATGGAGTCCTTTGACCCGCCCATGAGTGCTGGATGGTTCCAGTTCGCTTGGGGGGGGGGGAGGCAACAATGACACCCAGTGGCTGCAGTGGAGAACAGCAGTGTGTTCAGCTGGGGTAGGGTGGCAGTAGTGGGCATTGTGGGTGAGTTGGTGGGTGCTGTTGGGGCTCATGAGATTGAAACTGCATCATGGGAGATGGGCTTCAGCGGTGGGGGGGTCTGTCAACTGAATTTCTCTTCTTCACATGCAAGCGGTTAGAGATGATTCTCTAAGGTCTTGAGTGTGATGATAGCCATTGGGAATGCATGTTGTCTGGGCCAGTGGTGTGAGGTTACGTATTACAGCGCATGTGTGTCCAGCTGAGTAGCTTTATCATAGCCAACCAATCCTGCTGTCTAACAACCAGACTCTTTCTGATGTTTCCTGGGTGCTACTCTTTGGGAGATGCTTTCACCCCCTGGCTGTCTGGTTGGCCTCAGACCTCTGAGTCTCAGTATATATACCTGGAAAATGACAAGGGGAGGCGCCATTGGGCTGGCTGAGTGAGAGGCTTTGGCAGCTTGGATCTGAGTGTCCGGGATTATTTCCTGCCCTTTGATCTGCATATGCTTGTTGGAGGTGCCTAGGATCATGGGGGAAGGGGGGTTCGTGGTAAGTGCTAAGCATCAGTCTTCACTGGTGCAGACATGCCAGGCAGTTTGGAGAAGGAAGGAACCTTCCCGGGGCAGAGGCATGTTTCTGAGGCTGAACTCGAAGTGTCTTTTGCTCCTCACCTTGTGTAGCCTCTCCCTTAACACACCTGTGATTCGGGAGGGGAGCCTTGGCAGACATGCCAGGCTCAGGAAGTTATTTAGTATCAGCTTTGCTCCAGATTGTGTTTCTGACTGCTTGCCACCTCTTAAGTGGCAGCCATTTTAACAAATGTGGCGATAAGACACCAAGTGGGAAATAACATGAGAAGTGGGGGGGGGTAGGGGTGTGGAGGAGGGGTATAGTCCTCCTCCCTTCCCTTGGCAGAAACCTTGTCTTTGAGGCAATTGGAGGTAGAGAAAGGGGCCCATTGGGGCCCCTGGCAGTGAGTTTGAGGCGAGAGGAAGGGCCTGTGGCCTCAGCTTTCCCTCCTCCCTGGGGGGGCCTTGTGTCCTGCGGGGCAGTGGCTGTTGTCCCTAGGGAGAGAAGGCCTGTACTCCAATTTCCTAAAAAAAATTTATTTATTCCTGAGAGACTCACAGAGAGAGGCAGGGACATAGGCAGAGGGAGAAGGAGGCTCCCTGCGGGGAACCCCATGTGGGACTCCATCCCAGGAGCCCCGGATCACTCCCTGAGCCAGAGGCAAATGCTCAACCACTGAGCCACCCAGTACTCCACTTTTCTAAGGACTGTCTTCCCAGTGCATAAGAGACCACTGATGGCCAGTGTCGGGGTGTGTTTAGCCCACTCGGGGGCTGAGCTGCATCTGCACTGGGGCGTTGGGGCGCCCGACTGTGTGGCCACCTGCTCGCCTCCTGCCCGGCCCATCCGGCACCAGGACTACGGGGGAGGGACGGGCAGAGGCGTGCGCCCTAGGCCAGCCTGGCCGCTCCTGCTGCCCGAGTCGGGAGATGGGGGAGCCCCCCCTTTCTGCTTAGCTCCAGGCTCCAGCCATGTGCCAGGCACAGCACTGAGTCCTGGGACACCCCGCGGAGAAAATAAGGGGCCCGGCCCTTCTCTCTTGGACTTCCAGTTGATTCGGGGTGGCGAGCCCTAACTAAAGCAGCCACAGCATAAAGGCCAGTCTCCGGAGAAGCAGGAGCAGAATTCCAGAAAACACGTGGGATGTAAAGTTTAAAGAAAACTGTTCATCGGTGAAAACGTGGGTTTCTCTGCGGGGGAGAGGGCGCACTTGCTTTTAAGTGGAGATTTAAGAATTCGGGGTTCACCTGTCTTCGGGTCCATCCGACGTTGGCAGCAGGGGAGTTACATTCAGAGCCGAGGCTCTGGCTGCGAGGTTGAGCCCGTGGCCTTGCTGTCGTCCACAAGACGCCCCGTGGTTTTTAGGGGAAGCCGCCTGGACCTTATCCTGGGATCTACTCCGGGCTGTAGGGGAGCTGCGCCAGGTGTGCCAGCGGTGCAGCCGGATTCCCTCCAGCAGCCCCCTCCACCAGGCCAAGTTGCAGGGAGAAGGTCCCCTCGGAGGGTGATCTGGGGGTCAGCCTTTCTCCTCGTTGTGGTGTGTGGAGGAGAGCCAGGGCCGGGTGAATGCCCAGCTGGGACACAGAGACTGGCTCCTGTGCTACGGCGGGGTCAGCCTCAGCTTCCTTCTCCCAGGACCCGGTCCCCACTCTGCCCTGCTGCTGCCGAACCTGCCCTGGGTCCTGGTGGGGCAGTGCCTCGGGGTCCGTGGAGGAGGCAGCAGTGTGCAAAGCATGATCTTATTCCTTCCTGAACCTTGTTCAGGTTTCATTGTCCAGAGTCACTTCCCTCATTGTCCACGCAAATGACTGGTTCTCCTCCCTGCCTCCCCGCCCCACCCGCCCCCATCCTGGGGTGTGAGCTGTGTCCCACCAGGTGACCTGCTGCCCTACCTACCTGCCTCCTTTCTGCTGGTCACTCACTCAGGGCTGTTGTGGTCTGGATTCTGGTCAGGTGTGCTCTGGCCTTGAGGCTCCACCCCATTACCTTTCCTGGTGTCTGTCCTCACCTGCCCAGGTGTGTCGCTGGACAGAAGAGGGTGGCACGGCCAGGGTCTTAGTCTGGCTGAGACCCTTGCATTCCATCCACATGCCCTAGAAGGCATCAGACTCCTTCATCCGTTTGTTTCTCCCCTGTGCCATGAGCTTCAGCAGGCAGGGATGGGGTTTTCTTCGGCTGTGTGACCCCCCAGTAGCCAGGATCTAGCAGGTGCTCAGTCAAGACCCATTGAACAGGATGGGTGCGTTTCTTGCAGAATCTCTCACAGATCCCAGCCTGGTGACAGTGCACAGGCCTCTGCCCAGAGCGCTGGGCACATCCTCCTCCTCTGTATCTCTGTGGGCCTCGGGCTTTGCCCTCAGCAGAGCAGCCTGTTGGAGGTGTCTCCTAGGGAAACCAGAACTCATCCCGGTGAGAGCCAACCCTTGCGGTGACTGCTCCAGTGACTCTTCTGGGGACAGGCTTATTTTATCCCTGTGTCATTCCTGGCACAGCCCCCTGAGGCAGGTACTATTATCAGCCTCGTTCTAGGAAGGCAAAGGAAAACTGTGCCCAGGGAGGCTTATGGAACTTGTCCTTGGTAAGTTGTTTGGCTAGTAAGTGGCAGAGCTGGGGTTTGAACTTACCCCAGAGTCCCTGACATGCCCCCCAGGTTATCACTGCTCTCTCCTTCCTGCCAGCCCCTATTCACCTTAGTTCTGGGCCCCGCCAGAGCCCTGAAGCTCCCGGACACCTCTTGGCCGGTAGGACACAGTACTGTGCTCTTCTGTGTTCCCTGAAGGGGTCTCTGAGACCCAGCTGAGTTGAGATTCCTGAATTTTGTGGGCACAGGTGTTTTCAGCCACATCTCAGAGAATGTCCTCTGAGTAAGGGCCCTGGGGCAGAATAGAGGGACCTCTGGGGTCCTGTCACTGCCACCAACTTACTGGGTGAGTCTGGGTAAGGCACTGGCCATTGCTAGAACTCCATTTTCTTCTACTTAAAACCAGGGATCCTGGGACGCCTGGGTGGCTCAGTGGTTGAGTGGCTGCTGCCTTCTGCTCAGGGTGTGATTCCCAGGTCCCGGGATCGAGTCCCACATCAGGCTCCCTGTGAGGAGCCTGCTTCTCCTTCTGCCTGTGTTGCTGCCTCTCTCTGTGTGTCTCTCGTGAATAAATAAATAAATCTTTAAAAAAAAAAAACTCCACAAAAAACCAGGGATCCTGAATGGTTGACCTTCAGGCCCTTTCTGGCCCTGACCTCTCCTATTTTGAACAAGGTGGTTGGGGACAGGGTAGAAGGTTGGAGTGGGTTGAAGCTGCAGAAGGATTCGCCAGGAGTGGCCTGGTGTGTGTGGGAGGGCTGTGGGTACAGCTCCCCGGGGTTCTCACCTGTGCATGCATCCCTGTCCCCAGGAGGGCTTGCTAAAGTACAGACTGCTGGGCTCCACCCCAGAATTTCTGCTTCTCATTGGTGGAGGGCCCTGAGGACTTCCTTTCTAGTGAGTACCCCGGTGATGCGAATGCTGCTGGCCCCGGGACCACACTTTGATAATGACAGCTGCATCGATGGTTTTCAGGGTGTACTCTTTGGGGATCAGAGCCGGTATGGTATCCCACATATGCTTTTGGTGAATTTTCCCAGGTTGTGAAAAGTTTGAATACCCCCATTCTAGAAGCACACTAACCCGCTCCCAAGCCCATTTTGACAGGGCACGTGCTAGTGCCGGCTTCCCTCTCCATGCTCCTTTCATGTCTTCTCTCTGCACACCAAATATGGGGCCTGGCTCCATGCTGACCCCGGCCCCCACCCTCACCTTTTCCTACAGGACTTGACCAGAACGTTCTCTGATGCACATAATTCAGTATGTAGTTGAGAAGTGAAAGCACAGTTATGCTTTTCACGGTTCTCTTCTAGACTCCCAGTTGATTTTTTAGAACTATTTGGGAGGCAGGAAAGTAATTCTATAATTGCAGCTCGAGAACTTTGGTTGGGTCTGAGTTGCTCCCAGGGTAAAGTTCAGACTCCTGTGTTCATGTTCGGGCTGCAGCGTCTCACCTCATTATCTTGTACCCCCCACCAGCACCCTGTCCCAGCCACACTGATCTGTGTATTCCCCAAACATCCCCAGGCATTTCCCACTCCTGGTCTTTTGGTCAGGCTGCCTCTCCTGCCTGGAAGACCTCTGGCCTTCATTCTGATCACCTGAGCCCTACCTGTCACTCAGGTCCCAGTTTTGGGATGTTCTTTGCTGTCCAGACCTGTGTTTATTGATTGATCTAGCTTTCCAGCCTCTGCAGCACACAGAGCAGCTACTGTCAGTTGAGCATTTTCTCTGGGTTGGGCAGTTTATGTGGCATTTCAGCCATATGGGCACGGGGAGTTGCTCTCATACCACAGATGAGGAAATTGAGACCAGACAAAGCAAGAGCTTGCCCTAAGGCCACACACGTGAATGGCTTGGTTAGGAGTCAAACCCAAGGTCACTTCAGATCCCCCGTTCTTGCATTCACCGCAGCCACATGTGCAAGAGCAAACGATTGGGCACAAGCTCGCTTGTCATGGGGAGAAGAGGAGATGAGGAACTGGGCTCCGTTGCTATGATGATATGATGGGGTGCTATATAGCAATCACAGTGAAAATCTTGTTCTCTGTATGGTGACGTGGCTGTGTTTGAAAACATAATGCTGGTGAAAAAAAAAAAAACCCGCGAAACAAGTTGCAGAATGATATACCATACATGTAATTTAAGAAAGATGGTGATCAATATAGCATATTGTTTATGAACACAGATATGTAGTAAGAAGATAAAATTGTGACTGGCTACAAACCAATGTCATGATCGCCTTGGTTCCAGGGGGAGAGGGAGAGGAAGCAGGGGGCTGTTAACTTTACCTGTGATGTTTGCCTTCTCTCTCTTTTTGAGATGAACGTATGACAACATGATAATATGCATTAAGTCCAAGTGATGGGTAAATATGGTGTTCAATATGTGGTGATCCTTTGTTTCCTCTTTTTTTAAAAAATATTTTATTTACTTATTCATGATAAACACAGAGAGAGAGGCAGAGACATAGGCAGAGGGAGAAGCAGGCTCCCTGCAGGGAGCCCAGTGTGGGACTCGATCCCAGGATCTGGGATCATGACCTGAGCCCAAGGCAAATGCTCAACCACTGAGCCACCCAGGTGCCCCTGTTTCTTCTTCATTAAGATAACACTTTAGAAATTGCAAGCAATGAGAAGATGATCATACCTAACAGATTTTTCATTTAAAATAAAGACAACATTCAGTCACTGTGTTTGTTTGCTAAGGCTGTCCTAGAAAAATACCATAAATGGGGTATTTAACTTGAACCACAAAAATTTGTTTTCCTACAGTTCTGGAGTTGTCTGGAAGTCCAAGATCAAGGTGTCGGCAGGGTGGGTTTGTCCTGAAACCTCCCTCCTTGGCCTGTAGATGGTTGTCTTCCTTCTTGTATCTGCACATGGTCTTCCCTCTGTGTGTGTCTCCTATTCTCCTATAAGGACACCAGTCACATTGCATGAAGCCAACCCTAATGACCCCATTTGAACTTAATAATCACCCCTTTGAAGACTCATTTCCAAATATAGTCATATTTGGAAGGTCTTGGGGCTTAGGCTGTCAACAGAGGAATTTTGTCGGGGTGGGGGACACAATTCAGCTCATCATAGAACAGCTCAACAGTTTTAAGGTAGAAAAAAAAATTACACACCTGCTGATATTAAAATAGAGTCTTAGAGCTCCTGAGTGCAGCAGCCTGCAGAAGTTCATCGGAGTTGGATTTTTCTCAAGTTTTGGTGTCTCGAGCTGCTAGGTGCTCTAAGTGTAACTGCTTGGTCAGCCTTGAGAACAAAGGAGCTCTCTGAAGGAAGTTGTGCATCCATGGGAGAAGCAGAGCTAGGTAAAGGGAAGAAGCAAGTGCATAGCCTGACAAGGGCCCAGGAAGACAGTTTTCTGATTGTCTCCTGTTTAGGAGATTGTAAAGAAGCAAAACAGCTTCATGTCAAATATACTATGTGCTCTTATTAATTAAGTGATTAACCAGTTATTTCAGCTACTATCAGTGAGCACCGCACAGTGTCAGCCATCAAGTTAGGCTCCCTGCACACACACACACACACACACACACACACATCCCTCCCCCTGCCCCGCCCCCAAATAGCAGTGGGCTGGGACCCACACAGGCTGACTCTGGGGATCTGCTTTGCAGGAAGTAAGAGCTTCACCAAGGAATGAGTCCATGGGGAATCCTGGGTGGCTCAGTGGTTGAGCATCTGCCTTCAGCTCAGGTCATGATCCCGGGGTCCTGGGGGGAGCCTGCTTCTCCTTCTGCCTATGTCTCTACAGCTCTCTCTGTGTCTCTCATGAATAATAAATAAAATCTCAAAAAAAAAAAAAAAGAATGAGCCTATGGAATTGTTTTCCTTGGGGGAATGTAAGTAAAGATGATTCTCGTATTCCATCATTTCATTATGAAAAATTTGAAGCGTACACAAAATTTGCAAGTATTATAGTGAACATCCACATACCTACCACCTGGATCCCGCAGTTAATATTTTTACTGTGCTTGCTCTATCACGTGGTCTGTCCATCTGTCTGTCCTTCTATCCACTCATTTACCAACCGTATTTTTTTCGGATGCCTCTCAGAATAATGGAAGATGTTTGTACACTCCTCCTAATTACTTTAGCATGTTTATTGTTAAACTAGAGTTCAAGATTGGTTTTCATTGTCTTCTTTGGAGTCTGTGTTTAGGTCAATGAAATGCATTAATCTCAAGTGTACATGCTCTGAGTTTTGACAAATGCGTGTCCATATGGAACTCAAACCCAGTGAAATGCAGAGCATTACCATTCCCTCAGAAAATTTCCTTCCCAATCTGCCCCTACCTCCCCAGAGGTAGTCACCATGCTGATTTTTTCCAGAATAGGTGACTTTGGCCTGACTGGCAGCTTCATATAAATGGAATCACATAATACAGATTCAGCAAAAAATGTTTTGGGGGTTCATGCATGTTGTTGGAGATAACATAGTCTGTTTTTTTCTTTTTATTGCTGGATACCATTCCATTTTATGGTATATTTTTATATTTTATATTTTGAGTGTGTTTATTGAAACTCCTAGTTGTTGGAGCCCTGGCTTTTCCCAGTTTTGGACTGTTATGGGTAAATCCACGATGAACATTCTTGCACAAGGCTTTTTGTGAACACATGCTTTCATTTCTCTCGGGTCTATCCCCAGGAGTGGAATTTCTGGATGGTGTGATCTATTTATATTTAACTTTATACAATACTGCCAGATCTTTCTCCAAAGTGGTTGTACCAAGTTTACACAATAGGACTGTTTTTGATTAATCTGGGATAGGATAGACTTGTCCATGACTCAGAAATAGGTGCTTTCCTATCTCTGTCTTCCAGATGAGGAAACTAAGGGGCAGCGGGGGGCATGACTTGTTCGAGGTCACCCAAATGGATCGGTGGCAGAGCTGGGATCCCATGTGACACAAAGCCCATCAGTTTGCATTGTGATGTGCCGCTTCTTGCTGAGGCAGGATGGAAACAGGTAGAAATAGCAGGTGGCTGACTTCTGAGGGGCACCTGCTGGCGTCCCTCACTCTCTGCCACCATAAAAGTGAAAGCCCGGTGGGCATTTGGTGCTCTCTGGCAGGGCTGGATCTGTGAGCAGGTGCTGTCGGCCATGGGGGTTCCCCAGACACCCAAGTCATGCAGCCTGTTTAAGGGCTTGGGTCTGGGTCCTGTTTGCAATGGACAGATGAATGCCAGGCAGGACCCCTGGATCCCTATCTTCCTCCTGAAATGATGTAGCCGGGAGCCCTGCTTGCTGAGTGTTCAGATGTGGGGTGTGGAGAGGCTCTAGACCAGCATGTGTCCACTTTATACCTTCATTGTCCGAGGTGGGTGTGGAGCAAGAGGGTAGAGTGGCCAGCCCCCCCGAGCCCACGGATCGTGAGGGTGACGGATGGACACACACGCGGTCTTCATTCCCTTGGGTTGCTAATGTTGTGAGGTGCAAGACAGATCAAGTTCTTGGCTTGGAAATTCAGTGAGCGGAGACTTTTGGTGTTTATGTAAGTCATTCAGGTGAATGCCAGGGGTTCTACAAAGGAACTGAGTGGAAGGGTGTGAGGTGAAGACCAGCTGGGGGATTGGGAGCTGCTTTCAGGGGAGGCTGGGCAGGGTATCCTCTGAAATGACTGTGCAGCTCTGGCATGAGTGGTATGAAAGAGGCAGAACTATGGAAGGCCTGGAAGGTAGAATGTTCCAGTGTGTGTGCACCTGAGGTAGGAAAGTGGGGAGAAGTGTGTTGGGGGCAGGGTAGAGGGAATGGAGCGGAGTGCCCAGGAGCAGAGATGAGGTCAGAGAGGTTCACAGGGCCTTTCAGGCTGCTGGAAGAGGTTTTGATTTTAATCCGAGAGAAATAGGAGGCCTTGGAGGGTTTTTCTTTGCAGCAGGAGGTGATCCAGTTTACATCGTAAGTGATGGGTACAGTACATGTGTTCAGGGAAACACAGGGGCTTGTGGGACTCTGGTTGGGGTGCTCTGGGGGGGTGGGGGATCCCAGAGGAAGGGACAGCTCAGCTCACCTGAAGAATCAGCAGGTACTCACCACACAGGAGGGGCAGACACCGTGGAGGCTATTCTGGGTGGATGGACTGGCATGAAGAAAGCCCTAGAAGCAGGAGAGGCTTTGCAGAGCTGAAGAGAGTTCCTCATGCCTGGAGACGCAGGGAGGAGGCAGACCATGCCAGCCCCAGGAAATGGGCTTCTCGAAAGGACTGGGATCTCGTTGAGGACTGGGGTTCAGTCTCGTTTATCTGCTCTTTCCAGGGCCCAGCATGTGCCTGGACCAACATATGAATGAGAGGGTGAGGAGAGCTCATGCTGAGGACAAGTGGCGTGGGGACTTCGGGAGGGGCAGGCAGGTGCAGGGGGGACTGGGGCAGTCTATCACTCCTTCCTTCACTAGAAGTTCAGCCCAGCTGCCTGGCCCGTGGCCTGGGAGGGGGCCGTGGTCCTGGACCCCACTTGCCCACCAACGTCGGCAGTCCCCAGAGAAGGCCTGGGCTCCCCCGGAGGGTCCCCACCCCCTGAGGTGGCAGCAAGGAGCGCCGGCTCAGGAATGCCACTCGCTCCAATATATTTGTTTATTCAGAGATTTAATTAACATGTTTAAATATTAAAGAGTAAACAACGTGTGTCTAGTGGGATTCAACATTTACCAACAGGAGTTCTACTTATTTAATTAATTATTTGTGCTTTCCCCAGCCCTACGAGCCCTGTTTCTGGCTTTGTTGTGGGGAGGTCCCATTTCTCCCTGGAGGAGGTGGGGAAGTAGGCCAAGGAGAACTGGGAAGCCAGGGGAGGGGGGGCGCAGGGGGGGAGTGGAGTGGGGGGAGAAGGAGGAGGAGGAGGAGAGGAGTCTTCTGAAGAGGAGGAGCTGTCCAGGCAAAAGAAACCAAGGTTCTGTATCTGGTCTGTGCAGAGGGAAGAGGGGGTGTCAGGTTTCTGGACGGTAGGACCGGGCCGCAGACCCAGAAGGCAGGCGACCACTAGGAAGTCCTTGAAGGAGTCTCTACGGCTTGGGGGAGAGCAGGGTCTTGGGGTCCTCGCTTGTGAGGATGCCATCTTTCCTGGGCTAACCCAATGGGATCCAGTTTCTCACCTGGGTGCCTGAGGGACCCGCGGTGCAGGTAAGAGCAGCCTCCGCAAAGCGGGAGGGCCCGGGCAGATGATGAGCCCCCAGTCACCACTGCAGGTGGAACTCTGAAAGCAGAGGTGTTTTACAAGTGATCTGCATTATAATATCGCTGGAAATGAAGTCCTGGATGCTGAGAGATTACACTGGGGGTTATTTATTGGCAATGCGTTCTACGGTTTTAATTTTTTCTTTTTGCTTATTCAGGCTTTCGCTCCAGAGGAAAATAGCCTGGGGTGGCTTCGAAATAGATTCTCTCTGCCCCATTAACTTATTCAGTGAGTTTAATGGTCCTTTTTCCCCTCAGCCTTGAAGCCATCATTAAAAGGCAGAGATTTATAAAAGCAAAGACGCTGAGCTTTAGTCAAACTTTCACTCTGGGGCAGGGGAGGGTAGGGGCAGGGGGCAGTGGGCAGTGGGGCACCCCCTCGGCCCTGGCACTGTGAGTGTAGCCTGGGAGCAGGTCCTCATCCTTAGGACGGAAGCTTGAGGCTGGGCGCATGATTTCCTGGATGTTTGGGGGTAGGGACACCTCCCCACCAGGACTCTTTAGTGGTCTCCAACATTTCCCAGCTGGCACAGGGCTGGTGTCTAGGAATGTCTGCAGCGTCACCCAGGGGCTACAGTGAAGCTTCTCCTGGTCCTCTGCCGACTTCTGAGACCACTTCTTGGTACAGGTTGCTCTTCCCCCCAAAGATGGTCACCTTCTGCTCGGGGCCAATTTGCTAAAAGTCAGAAGAGAGATCAACATCTCAGAGGCCAGTTTCC
The DNA here is from genome assembly GCF_053574225.1 of Canis aureus. NCBI lineage: Eukaryota > Metazoa > Chordata > Mammalia > Carnivora > Canidae > Canis > Canis aureus. Next base: position 52,325,116 of record NC_135612.1, on the reverse strand, counting down.
CAGAGCCAAGTGACTAGAGGCCCAGCTGCCCAAAGGACCAATGAGCAAATAGCCAATTTGCCTACGAGCGACTCACTGAAAGCCTATTTGCCAAATTTACTAAAACTTTGAGTTAAAGAACATGATTGAATCAAGCCAAGTCAAACCAGGGCTGTCCAATTTGGTTCAATCCAATTGAATCCACTTCACTTTCTCCCATTACTGGAGGATCAGTGTTACAGAGATGTTGCAGAGGCTACAACAGAGGGGGGAGGCCAGACATGTTCATCAGGAGAACCTAGGTAGTTGTGACTATCTGTTGTCATAGAAAGGTATGTGTGTGTGTTTGTGTGGGGGGGTGCGGTTTAGGTGAACTTGGGTGATGGGGGGGATGTGTCCCTTCACATACAGGTTGGGTCCGGATAGGGAGGGAGGGAAAGGGGGGATGTTTTGGGCAGAAAGTGCAGCATACAGCAATTGTGCCCAGCCAGTTGCTCAGAGAAAATGCCAGGTCCCCGTCAGCCTGGAGGGAAGAGCATCCAGGGCCCATCCTGGGGGCTGATGGATGAACTGCCAGGCTGTCTTGGGGAGGCCTTGACTGCTGGGCTGACACAGTCTGAACCTCACTGGGTTAGTAATAGAAGCCAGTGAAGGATTTTAGGACCAGTGTCTTCAATAAAAAAAGCTGAAATGGCTTTAAAAAATGTTCAAATATGTTTGCTGATGAAAAATTAGAAATAATAGAAAGTAGAAAATCGAGAAATCACTCCTAGCCCCAGACTTTCATCCTTTGGTGGATTTCCTCAAGTCCTGTAGTAGAGTCGGTGTGTAAAGTAGAAAGATCTCCGAAAACTCTGCCCACTGGGAGAGGCAGCTACGAGCTGGGACCGGCTGGGGGTGGGGCGGGGGGACAGCGGATTCACAGCATGTCTGTCCTGCTTATTCTAACAGATGCTCTCATTGAGTGAAATGGGGGCAGAAGCACCAGCGTTTTAAAAATAGTTATTACTTTTTTCTCACTCTTTCTGGGCGCAAAGAGCTAAATTTGCATAAATTCAACGTATGCATGAAACCTTACCTTTGTGTGTGTATGTGTGTGTGTGCGCGCGTGCGCATGTGCATATTTACACGTACCGGAGCAGGTCGTTTTGATTTGTCTTTTAAGAAGAAGAGCCTAAATGTCAGGTGTGCATGAGTTGAGGAAGAGGAGAAGCATATCAGGAGGCACTTTCATGTCTCAGAGATGGGTGATGTGGGAAGCTAGGGGAATGAAGAGGGAAAATGTTTTAAAGACTATGCAGAAATTTCAAACAACTCTGATGACACCTGTTGAGCGTGAGGGATGGAGGTGTTAAGGGAGACTGAGGTTTCCAGAATTTGGGTAAGGGGGAAATACTGCTGCCTTGAACAGGTATAGGTGATGGGGGACATGGTGACTTCTCTTGGGGATGCTCTGAGTTCGTGGTGCTCATGAGAGATGTTTCTCATATAGGGTGTCACTGACGGGGCCCTAGTCTGTGAAGTGGCCCCGGTAGAGGAAGCAGCAAGGATGCTCGTTATGGAAGGGGACCTATTCTGGCCACCAGCCAGCCTTCTCCATGGCTTCCAACCATTTCTTTGGGAGAGGGGCTTTCACTTGTGAGGACTTTGTTAAAAACGTCTTACCTTTGTCTTTATCGGCAAGGTCCTTTGGTTTCTCTGCCCCTCTCGCCCCACTCCTCACCTCACCGCTGCTGTGGGTGGGATCACGCCTCTCTTGCTCTAAGGTTTTCCCAAAACCAGGTATGCTGCCAGGTCATAGAAGTCACGATGTGGACACCCTGGTAGAGCATAAGAAGATTGGCTGTTTCATGGCTATTAATAATGGGGAGTATTAAAATAAACATTCACCTATACTCACATGGCCTTTCTTCCTTCCTTTCTTTTCTTTTCTTTTCTTTTCTTTTCTTTTCTTTTCTTTTCTTTTCTTTTCTTTTCTTTTCTTTTCTTTCTTTTCTTTTCTTTGCTTTGCTTTCCTTTTCTTTTCTTCTTTTCTTTTCTTTTCTTTTCTTTTCTTTTCTTTTCTTTTCTTTTCTTTTCTTTCTTTTTCTTTCTTAAATATTTATTTATTTAGTTGAGAGAGAAAGCACATGCACCATGAGCAGGAGGGGCAGAGGGAGAGGGAGAGTCTTAAGCAGACTCCTTGCTGAGCCAAGAGCCCGATGAGAGGCTCCATCCTAGGACCCTGAGATCATGACCTAAGCCAAAACCAAGAGTCGGACATTTAACTGACTCTACCACCCAGGTGCCCCTCAAATGGCTTTTCAGAGGAAATTTTTACTGCTCTGCGAGGAAGGCCAGATCTCACAGTTCCATTTTTAGAGAAGGCAAATAGCTTCTCCAACATCCCATGCTCTGTTAAGGGGGAATAAGACTGGAATTTGCACAATATCCAGTCTTACCATGATCAAGATCTCTGTCCATGTGAACATACTTGGAGGAGCAGCCGGTGTCCATGCATGGATTTGAGTCATCTTGGAATATCTGGACATGCTCTTATCCCCTGCTGGCTGTAGAAGTCCTAAGAATTAGTGTTGTTGTTGATGATGATGATGATGACAGTGATAATGACAGCAGTAGTAACGGTGTCACTGAGCCTGGGTGCTTACTATGTGCCAGGCTGTGTGCTGAGCGCTTTTCCTTCAGTGGCTTTAATCCTTACACACCTGAATGAGGTGAGCATTATTTATTCCTGTTGTTCAGATGAAGGAACTGGGGCACATGCCCAAGATCACCCAGCTAGCGAGCAGCGAAGTGGAGTGGAGTCAGGTAGTCTGTGCCCAGAGCCCGTGCTCCCTACGCCTATGGTCATGGACCCTAGTCTGGGCTCTTTCCAGACTCCCTGTCCAGCCTGCACCTGGAGGTCATGGGACCACCCCTCACTCCCCAGCCCTGAACATCAGCTGCGATGGAACCTAGTTAGATTTTCCACATTGGAACAAATGTTCATGCTGTCAGTTCAGTGAGAAATTCTGCTCAGTGTTCCCTGGTCTACATTGATCCATTCACCTGGAGTAAAATAACCATGTGGGGAACTAGATAAAATATTTGTACCATTGATTGTTTCAGTTCGTGTGGACAGACGACGGCCTTGAACAAGTGCCTGTGAGCAGAGGAGGGGTGTTGCACCTGCCTGTGTACAGAGAGCGGCTGGTGCAGAGCCTCAGGGCTGCTGGGGTGCTCGGGCATTGCTCAGACACCCATGGGCTCTAAAGGGAGGTCCTCGTAACAGGCTCTGGTCATAGCTGTGTAAGCTGCTGCATTCAGAAGGGGAGGAAGTGGTCAGGGTACCCAGCCTGAGGGACTGTGTCTCCCTCTCCCTCTGCCCCTCCTGCTCATGGTGCATGTGCTCTCTCTCAACTAAATAAATAAATCTTTTATAATCCTGCCCATGTCTCTAAAGGGTCATACGGAGGAAGACACAGTAAGTGGGTAGCCTTTCTCACCGAGTCACTCAACAAACCCTGGAATATGGCATGGGGAAGCAGATTAGGAAGGGCCGGGGGTTGTGTGGGGCAGGTTTGACCCCAGTTCTTCCGCTCACAGGCTCTGGATGTTTGGGCAAGTCACTTGACCTCTCTGAGCATTAGATCCTCTTGTAACAAATAGCCACCACCCCACAGAGAGGCTGTCAGAGTTCAGTGAGATTGTGTCTGTGACCCCACGGTCTTGTGTTTGGCCGCAAGTAACTGAAAAGTGATTTTGGTGGTTTAAACATGCAAAGGGTTCTTTTTCTGATGTAAAATTAGATAGTGGGGAGGTGAGTGGTGAGCTGGTGGGCAGCTCGGTGATGCCAGAGGCAGCATCTCTGTGATTCTCTTGGCTTTTCTGTCATGGGTTACAAGGTGGCTGTAGCCAGTATGTCCTTGTAAAAGGCAGGCAGGAATGCGAAGTGGTGAGGAGTGTCCACCTGTAAAGCAAGAGGTTTCCAGAGGCACCCGTGTACCCAGACTTCTGCATGTTCCAAATGTGGCCACCCCTGGCTGCTGGAGAGAGAGCATGTGAACATGTGGCTTTTAGGTCTCCAGTGAGCCGAGGGGAGCCGGCAAATGGCGTGTGCCACCATCTGCAGAGGGCTTGTCCACCTGCCCACGTGGTGGCTCTCCTCTCTTGCTATGCACCAGGGGTGTGTGTGTGTGTGTGTGTGTGTGTGTGTGTGTATCACAGTGACCCCTGCTATTGGGAGGGGCAGAGAGAACTGGGCTCCTGGGGAGGCTCTGGTCCTGCCTGGGTTTGGGGGTGAGGGGTCAGGGTGGACATGAATGGTGAGTCACCCCAGACAAGAGGAAGAGGTAGAGCAGGGACAAGCAATCACCCAGACTCTCAGGGGATTGGGTGCAGGCTGTGACCTCTCCTCTGCATTCCTGGGGCCAGGGCTGGGGCAGTGGGGTGACATGATGGGGCCTGGGAGATTTCAGGAGATTGATCCGATGGCAGTTGAAGATGGATGTAAAGCAGCAGACACCTGGGGAGGACCCTTGGGAGACACAGGATCACCTCCAGATGGAGAGACCAAGGGCAGAGTTAGGAGGAGGGCCGAAAGAGTGCAATTTGGTGGTGGTGGGCATCAGAAAGGGAAATGGTGGCCAGCTGGGACCCCCCCCGCCCCGGGGCACATGAGGAGCCTGGGAGTTGGGGTCTCCAGTGAGGAGCCTGGGGGTGGGCAGGAGCGATCGCCCGAGACAGAGGTGGCTCAGGTGGAGAGTGGGTTGGGAAGGAGAAGGATGTATCTGGTTTCACACAGCGGCTTTGGGTTTTGCCTTGGAAATCCAGAGGCATATGTCTGGCCCGAGGGTTGGAATTTCAAGGCTGGCCTTGGGCATCAAAGCCAGCCTGGAGATTTGTGAATTATGTGCCTGGAGGTAAGAGCTGAAGCCAAGGGCGTGAGTGGACAATGAGAGGGGATGAGGGCCAAGGTGAGTCTCCATGTGGAGGCAGGAGTGAGGAGAGAGGGCCAGCTAGTGGGGAGGACACCACGGATCTGCTGCCAGGGGGACGCAGGCCCTAGGAAGAAAGCAGTGGTCAGCCACGTGAGGATGGGCCGAAGGGCACAAGGAGGGGCAGGCACTTGTGCTGCCGGGGCTTGGGTTATCCAGGGATAGCCAGTGATGGCTTGGGGGGAACACATTTTTTTTTAAGACAGTAGGGGTCCTGGACTGAGCTCCCCTCCGCTGGTGTAGGAACCGGAAGGAGCCAGCCGAGGGGGAGAAGCTCCAGGAGCAGGAAATGCGAAGAGCTGGAAGAGAAAGAACGAGAGGCACAACCCAGGAGGCCAGGACAGTGCCTGGTGCAGCGGAATCTGCAGTGCCTCACTTGGGGCTGGGTCTTGAATAAGAGGGACCATCTTTTTCTGCCGAAGGAGGGAAAGTACTTTCAAAGAAAGTGAATATCCAGATGTATTAGGGAAGTGGAAAGATGAGAAAACTCAAGTTAGATGTCCTAGATCTTGTCAGCGAGTTACTGAAACTCTGAGCCTCAGTTTCCTTATCTGTAAAATGGGGCTGTAAAATTAGATAGTGGGGAGGTGAGTGGTGCCAGGTAATGGTACCTGTTTAATATGGTCCCTGAGAGGCTTATGTAGGGCGACTCCCATAAAACACTTAGCATGCACGCTGCTTGTACGTGCCCACGGCCCTCTACAGCTTTATGTTCTGTTGCTGTCGTAACTTTGTTGGTAGTGGAATAGGACATCAGAGCTCCTGCTGAAATGAGCCCGAGGGTAGGTGGGGGTGGGGATTTGATGGGGAAGGTTTGCATCAGCTACAACGTGATATGATATGAATGAAGCCCAGAGAAGCTCTGCTCCGTGCTCCACCTGGGTTGCAAGTCAGGAAGGGGACGAGGGGCTTCTGAGGCCGAACATCCCTGGGCCTAAGGTAGCCCTGCTCAGAAGGGCCCCAGGGGCAGCTGACAGTCTCTAGGGCCCTCTGCCTGCCCACTGTGGGCCTCTTCTGGAACAATTTGCATCTGAAATTGCCAGGGCCAGACAGTTCTCTGGAATGAGAATGTAGTAAAACTGTTGGATCTGCATCCTGGTCCCCAGCCCCCCTGAGAGAGTGGTGTTAGAGGTGTGCTGGGGGTTCGGGAGCCAGGACCAGGGGAGGGAAGAAAGTGGGAGGGGCATGGTGCTGCCCAAGGGAACCTGGCCAGTGCCACCTTAGTGGACTCTCACCTTAGGACTCTCAGTCTCAGAGCTGGGGGCTGGGGGCCTAGATGTGGTCTGGTTTACTTCCCTCATTGCATAGACGAGGAGACAGGCCCAGAGAAGGAAGTCTTGCGTGGAGTCACCATGAGGACACACCAGAGTGAGGGCTCGCTCGCACCCATGCCTTGGACTCTGTCCAGTGCTTGCTCGACTTCTAAGCTGCTTCCTGGAATTACCCTTGGCTTGTCACATTGGGCTTTGCAAGGGCCTTCGGTCGGGGGCCCGGGGTCTGAGGACTTTGGGGACAGAGGTAGAAGCAAGTGTGGGCTGCATGTGTCAGGACAGCAATGACCACTGACTGCAACTCCCAGTGCCCCCCTACCCCAGGGGAGGTGCTTCCTGTAGGCTCCCCCCAGGGCGCCATCCCTTCCCTTGATCTGATGGAGTGTTGTCATGCCATCAGGGGTCCTTGCATTTCTGGAGGGGGCTTAGGATCTATCTGGGTGAGAAGCATCCTCACTGTCCGATGTGGGGGAGTGCCTGGCTGGCTCCACTCATTGTGACCCTGCTTTATGAATCGGAGCTGGGAGGCGAGGACAGAGGCCTTCCTACACACGACAGCCGGCCCCAGCTCCTCCTGCCTCCTCTCTCCACTCTACTCCTCTGCACTTCATTCATCTGCCGCTTGCTTCGGGCCCTTCTCTGAATAGCATCTGGGGCCCCTCCTACAGAAACTCGAGTGTTCTTGGGGTTTGCAGAGAGGAGGTGGGTGGGAGAAGCTTCTGCAGCTCTGACTGCTTGGTCTCCGTAGGATTAAGCCTAGGGTGCGGCTCAGCACGGAACCCACACCGGCTGGAGCTCAGTGTATGATGTTTTTTGGTGCGGAAGTGGCTCGTCTTACTCAAGCAAAACCCTGACCCACGTTGGAAAGAGACCTGGTGGGTGTAGGGGTAGAGATCCACTGGGGTTTCTCAATGGGTCTTTTCAGGTTTCATCTTGAGGTCCTCTCCCTCTGGGTATTCCCGGCATCATCCTCTGGCCCAGCGATACACTGCCATCTGCCCGTCTGCACCACACCATGCGAAACACCCTCTTTCGTGCATCCCCTGGGTACTCTTTGACATTTAAGTGTAAAAAAGAAGTAAATACTAAGAGAGAATAAAGTGAGATAATTATAGGAGAAAAGAGCAAATATTATTCTAATAGCTTTGCAAAGCAAAGGGCTGCAGTTCTGCCTCCACCCTGCTCCCGGGCCTTGGTTTCCCTCAAGGTTCCTGCAGAGTCCCCAGCTTCCCTGCTCCGAGCATAGGCGCTGGCGCCCACCCCTGCCACCCTAACCACCTCTGAGGTGCAGGATCAATGGAAAGCCGCCTCCCTGAGGAGATGGGGACTCCTCGCATCACTGTGGCGCTGCTGGTGGACGTCTGGGCCACGCATTCCTGTTGACCAAGGAGTGGCGTTGGCCTTGACGGTAACTGGGCCAGTCCTGATAGCTCCTGCCGGTTGAAGTCCTGCCGTGTCCATGCTTCATAGAAGTGGTCTCAGGAATCATGACCACAGTTGTCCGAAATCAGAATCAGTACTCCATTCCACTGATGAGGAAACCGAGTTTCAGAGAGTTTTGTAGGTCATGTGCCGAGAGTCATTCCACTGGGAGGTGGAGAAGAGAGTATTTGGATCTAAATCGTGTAGGACCCGGATCTTGTTCAGGCTCCGAAGCGCAGACCACGCTGGGCTTGTCATCACGTACCGACAGGTGCCTGAAGATCCCTAACTGCTTCTCATTCGGGCCTCAGACCCTGACTTTCCAGCCTGCCCTGGACCTGCCCCTTGGTTCTGGGGTCTGAGCCGTGGTCCTGGGTAGGCCAGGGATGCTCCCTTATCTTGCAGGCAGGGCCCTCCTCTGAACTTGGGGTCTTGTCCTTCTCCAGCTCACACAGAGGCCTTCCTAGTTGTACCCCCCTGGGTGAGAGGTGCAGGGCTGTCGTCTCCAGGGTCCAAGCTACTCCCCGAGGTAGAATCTGGGACCTGTGCTGGGATGCCTCCTACTTGTTTAGTTGTGTGGCTGTCGCCTGCGTCTTCTTACCCGAGGATACAGAATGAAGGCCATCCGATGCTCCCCTCCTGTCCCCAAGTCCACCTCCTCTGCTTCATCGCCCCTTGTGCCTGTGGTCCTCTGCCTGTGGGCCTCGGTCCCCAGTCTCCACCCTGGGCTGTCAGTTCCTAAGTTTCTGCTTCCACCCTGTTCATAACAGTAACAGCCGCCTTTTATATAAAGCTCTGATTTTGTGCTAAGAGCTATTAATGTGCAATCTCATCTAATCCTCTGTGGCCCAAGGAGAATATTATTGTGTCCATCTTACACATAAGGAAACACATGGAAACCTGGAATGGTTGGGTACCTCCCCCAAGAGAGGGGAATGGTGGGGTGAGGATGCTGCCTCAGGTGAACCTTGTCGCCAGGTCGCTGCTGTCTCCTTGCAAAGGGCCTCCCCGGCCTTGCTTCTGGGCACCCCATCACCCCTCTGCCCTTGCTGCCCAGGGCCTCTGCCCTCCTGCTCTTGGAGCAGTCCTCCTCCTGCCAGCTGCTCCTCTGCCTTGGACACGTGGGCAGAGAGGGGCTCCGGGGAGGAAGGGGGCAGTGAGGCAGCAGTGGCACAGCTGTGACCGGCCGCTGCCCCCCACCCCCGGCATTCATGCCTGGCAACACAGGCCACTGAGTCCTCCCAGGTGGCCTCACTGTGACGCTGTGCCCAGGCCAGCTGGTCAAGGATGATCCACTCGGCTGATTCTGGGGAAGGTCACTGTCTGCCCTGGGGCCTGTGTGCTAGGGACGGGGGGTGGGATGTTCCAGCTGGAGCTGCTGACATCTGGCTTTTACTGAGCCCCCAGCCCCCTCCCTGCAGCTCTGACTAGAGGCAGAAGGGAAGCGAGTGCCTCCTCCAACCCCCCCACCCCCGAATAGCCGCACACCCTCCTACCAGCTCCCACTTCCACTCCTCCCTCCTCTCCCCAACTACACTCTGTCCCTGCTGCCCACCTAACCCCACTGCTTGGGTTGAGTTTGGAGGCCGCTCGCTGCAGGTGGGAGACAGTCCAGCATCCTAAAAGGATCCAGGTGCCCCATAGGGACACCTCAGTCTTACCTGGCTGCTGCCTAACTGTGGGACATTTAGAGTCACGATGTTCCCCCCGGGCCTCGGTTTCCTTATCTGCTGTTAATAACGGCACTTAGCTCACAGAGTCGTTGCTGGGATTCCAGTACTGTCCCCGGCACCCAGCACTCTGGTTACAGATCATGGCTATTCCCTCCGGAAAGTGGTTGGTCCATGTCCAGGTGCTAGTTGCTTTCGGACCACAATGATGGCAGTTTTATGTAGTTCAACTTAATCATGGGGTATCCAGAACAGTGGGGGCAAATCTCTGGACCCTAGGTGCCTGCCTCAGTGTTCCCCCCCCCAAATGCCAGTCATGACATCTCGTGGGAGGATAACACTGAGCCCTAATGACATTTTCTGCAAACAAAAAGTGTCAAAGAGCTGAAGGAAGGGAGGATTTCCTTTTTAAAATTAATCTCTCGTTATTGGAGGGAAGTTTCAGGGGTGGCAGCACAGACTGGGGTTTGAATCCTGCCTGGCTTGGAATCCTAGAGCTGCTACTTGCCAGCTGTGTGACCTTGGCCAAGCCATTTAATCCTTCTCTGCCTCCGTTCCCTGGCCTGGAAGAGGGGTGATCGTGGCACCTGCCTTATGCTTGTGACCGTGTGCGGGAGCATGCGGATTTACGTGTGTGTTAGAGCCAGCCTCCCATGGGCATCTGCGTCAACACCGTGGGATGCAAAATCTCCAAGTTCAGACCCTCGGTCCAGCCGGCTGGCGGGCAGCCTGTCTGTACTAGGGACCCCCCGCCTGCACGGGCCCGGAGGTGGGCTTTCTGGCTCCTTCTCTGAGGCACGGCCTGCCTCTGTGGCCGAGATTCCAGCTGCAGTAAGGCGAGCAAGGAGTCCGCATTCAGGGGATTGTCTCTCCTGTGTCACATAAGCCGTATTGATAAATTAATCTTACATTGTTGGAACCAAACAGCCCTGTGATTTTTCTATTGTGCGGTCTAATCAGTCTCGACAACTGTATCATTAGTTTCTGTTTGTTTGTAATCGGAGTCCCCGGGCTGGCCCTTGTGAGCCATTGAACAAGACCCCCCGCCTCCCCCACATTCCCCTTTGCTGGCTTCCGTGCTGCTTCATACTGGCCTGGACTCCCTGCCAAGGTGTGTGTGTCTGGGGGCGGGCGGACTCCTCCATGGAAAGAGTGGGCAGAGAACCAGGGTCGGGCCACCTGGGGCCTGGCCCTGCCCTTGGCATTCATTAGTTTTTTATCTTACTTATCATGTTTACAGTCTCTCAGTATTTTTTATCTTTATTGTTTTTTTTTTTGTCATGAATTTGCGATGACATCATAAAGTACTTGAGATAAGATACAAGTGAAGGAAATCTAAAATTTAAGCTATGAATCCATCTGCCTATCGATGCTGCCCAAGAATGAGACAGGAGGAAGTGCCCCAATGCCAAGGATGGTTATTTCTTCGAGAGGATTATTAGTGACTTCAATTTTCTTGGTATTTTCTCATTTTTCCAGAACTTTCCACAATGAGTCTGTGGTGCTTTACAACCAGGGGAAGAATAATTGAAATGAATCAGCATTAAATTCTCTAGCAATAGCTTTCCTCCCTTGTAAAATGGAAGAGTTGGACAGGATCCCCAACTCTGGCTGTGCACCAGAATCCCGGGATGGCTTATTGAAAACACAGAGAGCGGAGCCCTATCTCCAGGGAGGGTGAGCCTGTAGCCTGGGATCTGGCCCAGGAATCGGCATTTTTGGACAAGTGCTCCAGGACTTTGGGATGTGTGTCTTGGGTTTAGAATCCTGGAGGAGGTGATCTCTGGGGCCCTTTCTGCTGTGCTCATTTCTTCGGGCTGTGTCGTCTTAGACTACGGGGTGGAAACAGAGAGGGCAGCCCCGTGGCCTGCCACTCCCCTGCTCGAGGGAGGTGCCTTTAGACTGTTCCTGCTCCAGCTGGGAGGAAGCTGGCTGCCGGCGTGTGTGGCCGTGTGCTAGGAATGGGTGGTCCAAAGATGGGTGGGCTCCCGGGAGTGCCTGCAGCAGGGCCTTCCTCTGGCCAACATTTCCTAAGAGGCTTGCAGAGTTGGGCCTTTTCCCATCTCTGATCACATTTTATCCTCAGTAACTCACGTGTCGGACCTTGTCCTCTCTACTTGTCAGATGAGAGGCACAGAAGGGCCAAGTGGCTTGCTCAGCGTCACACAGCTGCCGGGTGGCAGAGCCTGGATTCAAACCCCGCCGTCTGTACCTGCGCATCTGAGGTGGGATCTTCTCCAGGAGACTCACAAGGCTCTGGCTTTGTGGTCCTTGAGACCTTCAGTTGTTCCTCTGGATAGAAGAAACTGGGGTCTTCCCCTGTTGTTTCTGGTGGGTTGTCTCCCTGTGTTCACCCCAGGTGGCCTCCCTCCCCCCAGAGTGCTCAAGCTGTTATTTTGCTGGGGAGGCTCTGGCAGTGTGTGTGTGTCTGTGTGTGTGTGGCCCCAAACCACTGTGGTCATGGTCATGGTCACCCCTACTGCCATTTAGCTTATTTTATCTTACTGCATTTTTGTCTTCTGATCGCATCTTCTCTCAAACCCAAGCCTATTAAATTGTAGCCAGATTTACTTGGGGATGTTCCGCAGGCGTTGGAGAGACCCTGTCCCTGGCTAACCCATTGGTGACACTACAGGCCGGGCTGGTAGGAGCGAGGCAGGGAGAGGGCGAGGGCATTCCTGGGTTTGGTTATAGGGTTCCCGGTGGCAGCTGTGTGACCTTAGGCAGGGCATCCTGGGGGTCTTGGTTTTGTCACGAGCACACAGAGGGCCATTCATCTCTGTGTCGGGCCTGGCACCCACAAATGCTCAGAGTATGTTAGCTACTCCTATGAGGGTTTTTCTAGTTTGGATTTGGACCCTAATTGCCTCTGGAAGCCTGGACAAATCAAGCTTCAGTTCCTCGCCAGGATGAAGTACTCTGCAAATGGAAATGCCCCCCACAGCCAGGTTGGTGGGGGCCTGGGCTCGGTTGACCTTGTCCTGGGACAAGGATGACTTCTTCAAGAGTTCCGCCCAGGGAGAGGGAAGCGGGATTAGTTCTAACCTCTGGGCTTTTGCTGGGTTCTGTTGCTGATGGGCGCTGAAGCCGGGAGGCCATCCGTCTGCCCTGGGGGCCCTGGGGGCTCTGGGATCTCTCCACATCACAGTGTCCCCACTCCCAGCCTGGGCTTCTCATTTTGGTGCTGTCGGCTACTGAGCAGATAGCACAGTTGTAGCCGAACGGCCACACAGCTGGCCAGAGAGGATTAAACTTAATTTGCTGTAGGTCCACGGGATTTCCAGCCTTCCCTGTCCCTTTCCCATTGATTATTTCGCTATGATGTTGAAAGGGGAAGTTGGACTCGGCTAATGGGCTTCCCCCTGTGCCCAGGCAGGTGGCGTCCTGAATGCGTGTGTGCCCCACTGGCCCTCTGCAGCCCTTCCTCTGTACGTGGTTGGTTGTTGTTGACGTATTTCCCATCAGTCTGTGTCCAAGAGGTTGTCTTCTGTCACCGTTGCTAGGGCTGTTGCTATGGCATCTGTCATCTAGGCTGTGTTGTGAGAGACACCAGGTGGGTGATCTCATGCCCTCTTCTGTACGGACTGTCCCCACTGCTGGGATGGAGAGAGGCCTTGATGGGGACACAGGCTGGGTTCACAGGCAGGTGGCTTCAGATGAGGGTGAAGAACTCATTGGCCGAGGAAGTCCTGGGCACCCAGAGCTCCTCCTCCCACAAGGGTTAACGGGAAAATTAGAGCTCCCATGACAGGAGCAGGTGCCCATGCTGGAGGAGACGTCATTGAGCTTTGGGTCTTGGTGTGGGCATAGATGCAGCACAATCACATGTGGCTGGGGAGGATGTCTCCCAGGGACCCCTGGCCCCACAGTGGACTGTGAGCCTGACAGCGAGTATGTGAGGGCTCCAGCTGACAGCTCGGCCATTAAAACTTTGAATACTCATCATCATCATCCCACTTGTCGTGTGGCTTCTCTGCCAACTGCTTAGCAAGAATCATGTCCAATCCACAGAACAATGCTAGTTAATGAGCATTACTATCCTGTTTTGCAGAGGAGAAAAATCTAAGCTCAGGAAGATACAGTAAGTCATGTGGGGTCACAAGCTAGGAAGTGGCAGAGGCAGCATTCAAATCCAGGTCTGTCTGGCCCAGTAGCCTGGGTCTCCACCAGCAACCATGGATGTGAAGCTAAGGCTTGCGTATTTCCCCATGAGTGGTTTTCTATAGAGGCCTGTTAGAAGCATCCACGAGAGGCCTCAACATAGGGTTCTTGTTAGACTGGGGGCAGATACTTCCTTCATTTTACAAGCAGGGGATTTGTGTGACTTACCCGGTGACATGTAATGGGTCAGGCTAGATGAGACATGGTTTCTTGCAACAATTACACCCAACTCAGGAGAACAGAGATGTTCTGAGGCCCCCACTAGTCTTTGGGATGGGCTGAGATTCTTGTCCTCCAAGTGTTCTTCCAAGATGGTGGCCCCTTGGGGCGACCTAAGGAATGGGCACAAAAGTCTGTTTCATTCTTCCTTTTTAACTGTGGTAAAATACACGTAATGTAAAAAGTGTATAGTTCAGTAGTGGTAAGTACATTCGCTTGTTGTGCATCCAGTCTCCAGAACTCTTGATCTTGCAGGTGTGGAACTCTGTACCCATTAAATAAATATCCATTCCTCTCTCAACCCCCAGCCCCTGGAAACCAGTTTTCTACTTTTGTTGCTATGAATTTGACTACTCTAGCTACTTGGTATAGGTGAATCACAATGTAGTTGTCTTTTGAGTTTCTGGCTTCTCTTGATTCATCCATCTTGTAGTATGTGTCCCTTTTGCAAATTAAGTAATATTTCATTCTGTGTACATACCACATTTCATTTATCCAGTCATCCCTTGATGGACACTGGGGTTACTCCAGCATGTTGGCTCTTGTAGAATAATGCTGCAATAAACGTGGGTGTACACATCTCTCTTTGAGACCCTGCTTTCAATTTTGGTGGGGATATATATATATATACCTAGAAGTGGGATTACTGGGTCACATGGCAATTCTGTGTTTAATTTTTGGAGGAATCACTCTGTGGTTTTCTGTAGCAGGTGCACCAATAGCACACGAGGGTTCTAATTTCTCCACATCTTTGCTAACACTTGCTCTTTTCTGATTTTTTGATAGTAGCCATTTGGTTGGGTGTGAGGTAGTATTTCTTTAAGGGTTTCATTTGTGTTTCCCTGCTGATTAGTGATGTTGAACATCTTCTCATGTGCTTGTTGGCCACAAGAGTGATTTTTTTGAAGACCTGTTAATCTCAAGCCCCAAACTTACTTCGCTGCCCTGTGACCCCATAGTTTGGAGTTACAACCGAATATGGGCCTTATTCTGAAGGAATTTGGATATGGAGCAAGTGGGGCCCAAGGCTGTTCCACAGACAGCTACAGCAAGGCAGGATGAGGTGTGTTTTCTGAGGTGGGGGGGCAGATGATCGACTCTGGAGTTCCTGTAAGGGGAGGAGGATGTGCATTTGAGATGACCCTGGGCTCTTTAAAGAGGGGTGATCATAATTCCCCAGGCAAAGAGCCATTGCCATCCTGGGCCATCCAGAGGATACGCCTCATGGAGTCCTGTTCTAGGGGAGGACAGAAGGCACTTACAGCTGCTGAGGTTGGACTAAGGCCATCGCTCTCCCTCTGGCTGCACCCGTGTGCTTCACCCCTCTGCCGAGCCTCCCCGCCTGTGTGGTGCTGAGCAGAACTGCTTCCCTGGGCTGGCCCAGTGCTGGTGGGGCCTGGCTCTCAGGCTGGGCAGGTCAGCCCTGGGGGCGGGAAGGGCTGTTTGGATACTTTTGATTCTCTAGCAAGGCTTTTCTCCTTCCTAGGCTTGGGTATAACAGGATGGCTGGCTTCTCTCTGAGTAGGAACAAGTGCCTGGGACCACCATGTGCGGAATTTATATATTTATTTAAAGATTTTATTTATTTATTCGAGGGGGGGTGGGGCAGAGACACAGGCAAAGGGAGAATCAGGTTCCCTGCGGAGAGCCTGATGCAGGACTCGATTCCAGGACCCTGGGATCATGACCTGTGTCAAAAGCAGGTGCTCAGCCACTGAGCCCCCCAGGTGCCCGCATGTGTGGTTTTTAATACCTAGCCCTGCTGTGGCCTGGATGTTGGACCTGAGCTCTCGGGGCAAAATAACACCATCTGACTTCAGGAGATAGTCTGAGTACAAACCAGACTGAGCTCAGAACACACTAGCAGTTTGTCCCTCTGGGTTTGGGATCAACAGCTCCTGATCTTCCTGCCCCACACGAGCTATGACATGGCGCCTGGCCCCCACCCTTCATTTGATCCTTGATTAAACAGAAGCCCTGTGGGAAGGGGCTGCTAGCAGCCCTGAGCACTGACCTGAGGTTGGAACCGTGGCAGGCTTTACATGCCTTTTTTTAAAAAGTAGACTCCATGCCCAGCGAGAAGCCCAATTTGGGGCTCGAGCTCATGACCTTGAGATCAAGACCTGCTGAGCCATCCAGGTGTTCCTTTACATACATTTCTTTTCTTTTTTAAATTAATTAATTTGAAAGATTTTATTTATTTATTGAGGAGTGACACACAGACAGAGGCAGAGACATGGGCAGAGGGAGAAGCAGGCTCCCCGTGGAGCCTGACATGTGGCTCGATCCCAGGACCCTGAGATCATGACCTGAGCCGAAGGCAGATGCTCAACCGACCAAGCCACCTAGGTGTCCCTCCATACTTTTCTCATTCAAGTCTCATAACTACCTGATAAGGGTGGGAAGATTGCTTCCTTCCTTTGGCGATGGGACAGCGTAGTGCAAGGACTCTTTGCATTAATGTTTCCATTACATTTTATTTATTCTTTGCGTATATCATTGTCTGTGGTTCAGTACTGGAAAGGCACAGCACAGAGTTGCCCTCTCAGTTGCAAGTTTCCTTCCTCTGAGGTCTCGATAGCACGGTCCTTCCCAGAGGCCACCCACCCTGCACTCGGCTGGTGCTGTGCCCTCGTGTTTGGTGTGTATTCTCTTGCTACCATGAGCTCCTACATTTCCTGATCTCTGTTCTAGAAGTCCTCCGGCCTCTTCTATTTCCACCCTTCCTCCCTGCAGCAACCTACCTGTGGAGAGCTGCCTTTTGACCTTCTGGATTTCTCTCTAGCAGCTCCTTCCCGACATCATCGGAGGCAGCACCCAGCACTGAGCATTGCTGGAGGACAGGTGAGGGCCTGGCTCATGGTGGTGTAACGCAGGCTTGCACATGTGCCCGCGGAGGGCTATCTGAGAGAGGGAGGACGTGACGAAGACCAGGGGGAGGCCACAAGGGGCTTGCTGCTCTGGCCCCTCCCTGGTGACAGCCGCTCCTCTTCACCGACCCCCGAGGATGACACTCTGAATCTGGATTTGTCAGGGAAGCTGTGAACACACTGGGATGTTTTCCTTCTGACTGGCTGTTAGCACTGAACTTCAGAGCTGCTTCCTGAGCTCAAATGCTAGATGTAGGAGGAAACCAGGCACAGGTATCGGCGGGGAGACAGAAGACCCAGAAAGCCTTTTGTTTCCCCAGCCCTTTGCTGAGCACCTGTGCCAGGCTGGGCTACTGCCCTTAGGGAGCCCTCCTCCTAGGGAAGGGGCAGCCCTGGGCCCAGCTGCTTATGAGGACGAGATGGTGAGTCTCATTCAAGCTAGGATCCTAAGGGAATGCATCTCACCTAGGAAAGTTGTGGAGGGTTCATTTGAGGTAGGAGAAGGTTCATTTTTCTTCTCTGGATTCTCTCTGCTTTCATTTTCTGCTCTATAGTCTCCTGGCTCAGAGGGGTCCTAGCTCAAGTTCTTTCTCCTTTTCTAGAAGCAACGTAGCATCATGGCTGTCCTGGCTTAAATAATGTCCTTGCAAAGTCACCTCCAACCAGAAACCCAGAATGTGACCTTACTTAGAGATAGGGTCTTTGCAGGTGTGATTAGTGAAGATAAAGTCACCCTAGATTAGGGTGGATCCTCATTCCAATACTTGGTGCCCTTCTAAGAAGGCCATGTGAAGACGCAGACACCCCCAGAGGGAAGAAGGCCGGGTGAAGATGAAGCAGAGGATGGATTGATACGGCTTAAGTCAAGGACTGCCAGGGATTGTCAGCCACCATCAGGAACTGGCAGAGGCCAGGAAGGATTCTTCTCTAGAGCTGTCAGAGGGCGCATGGCCCTGCTGACACCTGAATCTTGGACTTCTAGGCTCCAGATCTGTAAGAGAGGAAGTTGCTGTTGTTTTGAGCCACCATGTTAGTGGCACTTTGTTATGGGAGCCCTAGGAAACAGTATTGTGGCCAAGAGCATGGATGCCTAGGCCACACTGCCTCAGTTCAAATCCTGGTTAAGCTGTGTGACCTTAGGCAGATTACTTGCCCCCTCTGTGCCTCCATTTCTTTTCTGTAAGATGGAGACTGTAGTAGTGTTTACCTCAAAGGGTTGTGTGAGGGTTATGATGAGTTAGGGAAGATGAAGCATTTAAAGTAGTACCTGCAGAGAGGAAGCACCGTGTGTATGCTGCTATTTGAAATACACCTGCACTGGTTTCTGAACCACAGAGCTCTCCTCATGCCCTGAAAGGTGCCAGGCTGCCTTGTCTGTCCACCTGGAAGTCCACGGTCTCCACTTTTCCAAGAGAAGGGAGAGGACAAACTTGAACCTGATCTCAGTAGCTACATGTAAGTGGCTTATCCTTGTCCCTCCCATTTTATTCTAACTCTAGGGATAGAAGGTGAGGGAACCAAGATGCCTTTGAGAGTAGATCGTCCCCTTGGGCCAGCAGGCCAGCAGGGGCTGTGGACCTACCACCTGGGGGACTCAGAACCAACTCTGCAGTCCTGGTGGGCCTCAGCCTCAGGTCAGAAAAAGGAAAGGTCAGCCTCAGCTTCAACTTCAGAGGCCACCTGGGGTGGGATTTCCTACACCAAGCTGTAGGGGACCAATGAATGTTCTTGCTTGTGCCCGTATATCAGCGGAGGATCCGTGTGGAAAGTCAGTCATGCTGGTGTCCGTCAGGCAGAGAAAAGACATCTTTTTCCTATGGCATAAACCTGAGGCAGATGCCTGGGGCAGGGCACCTCCCAACCCCATGGAGGCTGCCGTGTGCATCTGTGCAGTGACCTGCTTCCCTGTGAGCTGGAGGATGCTTCTCACCCCAGGATGGGGTGAGGACAGGGTTAGGCCCCACTCAGTCCGGGGGCCTTTAGACATGGCTCTCAGGCGGAATATTGGAGGTTTGCCTGCTAAGCTTCTCCTTGACCCATGGCAGGGGTGGGAGTGGAACATTGCTGTGGGAGGCCTGGTTGTGTGTGTGTGTGTGTGTGTGTGTGTGTGTGTGTGTGATGCAGCAAGCAAAGATAGCTTTGATGAGGCTTGAATCAGGAAGAGCCATGAGAAGGGAGAGTCAGAGGACAGCCCAGGTTGGGCTCCAGTGGCGACACTGATGGGTGGGGTGGGCTCTGTCGACACCGAGGTGAGGCTCATAACGCCACAGCTGAGTGACTGTTTTCCTCACTGCGTATCCCACATCTGAGCTTATGGCTTTGCCTGACCAGTGGTGTGAAATACCAGCGTCCTGGACCTGTGCTGAGGGGATCCAGAGGCATGCTGAAGAAAAGAACTGTTAGATTTTCAGTGGGTGCGTCGACTGTTCTTTCTTTGAGGTTCTTCACATTGCATTCTTCTATTCAATTGGGTATTTACAGGATAATGTGTCTGGGCTGTATTTTCTTGCTTTATCCTGCAAAATTGACTTTATTGAATTACAATTTAAATGTGTTCATGATCCATAGAGAGTTGATTAAAGAGAAAAAGCAAAAGCACTCACTTGAACATTTTTTGTCTCTTGCAGAAATATAAAAAATATGTTTTCTGCAGTGTCCCACACAGTCTTTTATACGAATGTATTTCTGGATTTAATGCCGGGGAAAGAATGTTTATCTGCACAAATGACTTTTAGTAACTTGATTTATTTCCCTTTTCACCTGGGCTTCCAGGAAGCCCATGGCAAAATTCAGTGCCTGATTGTGGGGATTAGTTCATCTTGGATTCTTGTTAACATACACTTCTTTAGGCCCTTTTCAAGGATCTATTTTGTTTATACATCCAATTTTGCAATTTTATGTCTTCATCGTATGTTCCCTTCAGTGCTTTAAAAACGCATGGTACCCTTGTGTATATACTTAAAAGGTTTGAAAGTAGGTCCTTGAACAAAAACTTTTCCATGAATGTTAATAGCAACACTATATAAAATAACTGAAAGGCAGCAACAACCTGAATGTTCATCAACTGGTGAATGGATAAACAATATATGGTGTATCTGTACAATGGAGTATTGTTTAGCTATGAAAACGGGATGAATTTCCGACAGGTACTACAACGTGGATGAACCTCAAAAATATGATGCTACGTGAAACAAACCATATATTGTATGATTGCGTCCAGAATAGGTAAATCCCTAGAGACGAGAGGTTGCCAGGGCTGGGGGAGGGAAGAATGGGAGTGACTGCTTAATGGGAGGAAGGCCCTTCGCAGGGTGATAAAAATGTTTCTGAAATAGCTAAAAGGGGTGCTCGCATGGCATTATGAATGTACTAAAGTCCAGTAAATCAAAGACTTTTGAAATGGTTAATTGTATGTTATGTGAATTTTATCTCAATGAAAAAAAATACCCCTTTGAACTTTTAAGAAAATGAGTGGAGTATAAAAATCCATACTGAGGGGCGCCTGAGTGGCTCAGTCAGTTAAGTGTCCAACTCTTAATTTCAGCTCAGGTTATGATCTCAGCACAGGGTCATGAGATCGGGCCTCGGAGTTGGGCTCTGCGCTCAGCATGGCATCTGCTTGAGGTTCTCTCCTTCTGCACCCGCCCCCCGCTTGTGTTTTATTTCTCTCTCAAATACATACATACATACATACATACATAAAATCCATATGAAATCCTCAAATGGATTTCTTATGAAGAAGACAGAGTGGGTCACTGTTTTAGAACCAGCCCCTTCTTTGAATTTCTTCTCTCCACTGCTCCCAGGTGCTTCAAATAATTCAGTGGTCTGGGGGCTGTCTGACCTTGGCAGGCCCTCTCTGTATGGGGGAGGAAAATGTTTTCTTCCTGGGTGTGGCCCACCTGCAATCTGTCTTTCTTAGCATCTTCTGGGAGCCGTGTGTCGCAAACATTTATACGTCATTGAACACAGAAATCGACAACATTTCTGTAGCGCCATGGGGGTAAATGGGGAGGGTATATGCAGCTAGAGGTGAGCTGCCTGGTGGTCTCCTCAGGTCCCAGTGGACAGTGTCTGTAGTACACTGGCTGGGGAGCTCTGCTCCAGGGCAAGATAGAGGTGTAACTATAGAGCAAAGGGATGTGGGGTATGCTCAGCCTGCCGTTGCCAGAAGGCCAGCATGGATCTGTTCAACTACTTACAAGTGTTCAGATCCACCCTGCCTTCAGGGCCTGAGGGCCTGACTCCTGCAAACATCTCCAGGCTCCTTTGCCAGCTGACTCCTGGCTGGGTTTGGGATGGGGGAAGACAGGTTCCCACCCTGCAATCTGGGTATCATCTTTGCGTCTTTAGCAGTGGCTACATCTCCTAGCAGTGCCAGCTCCTGCTGGGCAGTCTCCACTATCTCCAGCTCTGACCCTGGGCTTCACAACACTGCCTTCTCCTCTTGTCCCTTCAACCCGAGGGCTTCCAGCTGTTGCTAATCTCTGGGTTGTGGTGTGAGTCCCTGTCCAATATGTCATTAATTTCTACATCAAACTTTCTCCATTAAGTAGAGGGTATAGGCTTCATTTTCTTGATTAGACTCTGACTTACAAGGCATCCTGTCCACTCCCACTGGCCTTCCACGTAGTGCCAACTGGTAACAGAGAACATGCATTGGATTGACCTTGATTCTTGTGCATACATTTTTTTCTCATGTTGCCTGGGAGCAGTAGGTACCTGGCTCAGAATTCAGGACCCCAGGTCCTAGCCAGACATTATCTCCATATGACCAATAAGGAGGAAGAACAGAAGTTTGGGATAGCTGCTCCTTTCATCTGCCTAGAGAACTCCTATTCATCCTTTAAAGCCCAAATATCAATACCACTTGATCACTCTCCTTATTCTTCTCTTATGTCGCCAAGGCTGGATCAGTTGCTTTTTTATTTGTGTTGCCAAAATGGTTTATATAAATATGCCTTAGAGGGCTCTCCTGTTAGGGTCACTAAGGACCTATTTGCCCCATTAGCAGGTATGTTCCCTGAGGGAAGGGGCCTGGCCTCACTCACAGTGGCTCATTCTTTGCATAACGTTTGGCACATAGCAGGTAGTGAAACAGTTTTACCAAGTTCCCCCGTACTCTAATCTGGTTGCATATTAGATCACTTGGGAAGCCTTTAAAAAAAATACAGATGTCCAGGCTCTACCTGAGTACAATGCAATCAAAATTCTGATGGTGGGGCCCAGGCATTGGCATTTTTAAAAGGTTAACTTGGTGATTTTAATGTGCAGCCAGTGTTGCAAACTGTTGGTTTAAATGACTGCTTTGACTTATTATTAGCTTTTAGTAATGTTTCCTGCCATCAGATCCAGCTCCGCCTGCAATTGAATTCAACCCTGCAAATACTCTTGAGTGCCTACTCTGTGTCAAGCATTGTATAGACAAACTCTTGCTACTCGAAGTATGTTCTGTGGACCAGCAGTATCTGTATCATCTGGGAGCTTGTTAGAAATGCAGAATCTTGGGGCACCTGAGTGGCTCAGTCCGTTAAGTGTCTGCTTTCGGCTCAGGTCATGATCCAGGGGTCCTGGGATCCAGCCCCACGTCAGGCTCTCTGCTCAATGTGGAGTCTGCTTCTCCCTCTCCCTCTGCCCCTCTCCCCAACCACTTATGCTCCATCTCTCAAATAAATAAATAAAAATCTTAAAAAAAAAAAAAGAAAAAAAAAAAAAAAGAAATGCAGAATCTTAGGTCCCACCCCAGACCTACTGAGATCTTTTGCAACTTCACCAGCTCCCTGGCTGGTTTGCATGCATGTTATAGTCTGAGAAGCAATGAAGTCGGTATCATGCCAATGTCAAAGTGCTACAGTGGATTTCATTTCCTTTCTTATCTACTCTAATTTGTTTTCCTTTAGAAGGGTATAATTTTATATCCACTTCCCAGGCTAAAATGGCGCATCCAAAGGGGGTCAAGTTGAGGCAGGAGCTAGAAGAGATGATGCGGCCCCCTGAGTGCGGTAGGGAAGGGAGGAATGGACGGTCTTGGAGAGATGGAAGCCTCTCAGCCCCACTGAATGCCAGCATCTGGGAGGCTTCAGGGATGGGCTATTGGGGAGGAATGATTCCCGTTCCTGACATTGCCATTTCTTTGAGCGTGATCGAGGCGTGCTGGAGGGATGCTGTGGCTGTGCCGGATGGAGGACTCAGCAGATCTGCTTGCCAGGGAGCAGGCTGGCATCGACGCAAATAAAGCAGCCTTGCTTGCCTCATGCTTTTGGGGTCCGAGCACAGTAGGGAGTTTCTGCCGGTCAGCCTGTTGTTTGGGTTCAAGCGGAGCATGATGATCTCTGTCCATAGGAGTCGTGACATAAAGGCAATCCAGGGGGAGAAAGACTCTGCATGTCTGACTATATCTCTGCCATCTCCCCAGAGTCAGGCACATCTGGCCCTGGTGTGTGTTCAGGCCAGATTTGAGAGTGATGCTGAGGCGTGGCCAGGAAGCCAGGAGGAGTAGTGGCAGTCTGGGGGCGGGGGGCAGTTTGGGGATCTGCCTCCTTTGCCTCTGTCAGAGGACTCTTCTGTGTGTGGTTGCACAGTTAGTGCTAGATCTTTGAGAAGACACAAAGGAGGAGGGATACCCTTTTCTGGAGGAGACACCTCTTGTCCTCCAACATGTTTCTTTGTTGCTCGAGCCTCCGTTGGATCAGGCCATGGAGGTTAACACATAACCTTCAGATTCAAAAGGACGGCTGTGTGTGTTTCTCTTGGGCTCTTCGGATGAGTTTGACATACACTTTCTGAGGAACCAGGATTTCATCTGAAAAATGATGTTGTAAGGGGTGTGGTTGGGCTGCGGGCAGGAAGTCAGAAAGTTAGGGTAAAAAGGCCACTGCCTTTCGGGAGGTTTGGTCGTTACGATTGGCCCCATGGTGCAAAGTGGCTCAACCAACGGGCTCACGGGACAGCCTCCCCCATGTATTGTGGCTGTGGGCTGCTAGGTCAGGGTGGGGGAGACCTCTGTGCAGCCTGGCACCCTCCCATCCCCATCCTATCCCGGATCCTTCTCTTGCAGGCAGATCCTGCACTCCCTTTATTCTGGGCCTTGGAGAAACACTAGAGAATCAAATGGGAATGAGAGGACCGACTCTGGAGTCACCAGTTCTGGGGTTTGGACGAGATCGGGCGTGTTCAGGGTGGTATGGCCATAGACCGGTGCTGGGGTTTGGGATGGCCATTGCTCCGAAAGGCTGTGTAGTGTGGCTGAATCCCATTTGGGGGCTTGGGAAGTTGAGGCTCATTTCCCGGATCCCTCAGGTGACTGAGCCAGAGCTCACGTCTGTAGCAGTTTGTGGCCTCCTCAAAAGCAACCTCTGGCAGGTGGATGTGATTCCACGTAGGCCTCGTGGCCGTGTTGGGCTCTTAGACCCATGGAAGTCAGGACAGGTGCTTGCAGGGGAGTCTCCAGAGGCCCCGGATGGCTAGCTGGGATGGTCTGAGAGCCCAGGCCCCAGTCAGCCAGTCTAGGCGCTGGATATGTCTTGCCGTTGCTCCCATGTTTGAGCACTGTGTTCTGTGTCTTGCCTGTTTCTCACTCCACGCGGTCTGGAAGGCATCAAGGCTTCAGCCACAATGTGTCTTGGACCCAGAAACAAAATCTTTTGTCTCCCCCCCTCACCCATGTCTAGCACCCATGTGCTAAGGCTAGAGCAGCAGGGAGAGAAAAGCCCTTTTAATGAATGTTAAGCGTCGACCCTGAACTGCTTTCTGCTTCCCTTGCGGCTCCCACACACTCCTGAGAATGCCCATTTCCCCCTGGGAAGGCGGGCATGAGGGCAGGTGTTGCCCAGACTTTACGCCTCATTTTTCATTAATGATGAGTCTTAGAACCGCATCATCCCTGCCACGTCCTCCCCTGTCCTTACCCTGGCTTCCTATCAAAGCTGGGATCTGATCTGATGGGAGAGGGGCTCTGCCTCCTTGTGCAGGCTGTCCTGTTGTGCTGGGAGGTGATGTTTGCTGAGTGCCAGAGCCAGGCACTGTGCCTGGCAGGTAGCGGGCCCTCGGTGAATGTGTAGCCTGCCGCGTGCATGTCGTCACCAGCAGCTGTGGATGTGTGGAATGATGGCACATGGCTTGTGTGCCTTCCTAGCCTCACACCTTCATGTAATTGATTGGTTCATTCAGCAAGAATTTTTAGCACGTCCTGTGGTGCCAAGCAGGGTGCCAAGAAGGGGGCCCTCCTGAGGCAAGATGAGATATGCCCACTGAGAACTCGCATGCAAGAGGGGATCAGGCTTGAAAAAGAGAAGCTTGGCCAAATATTAGGAATTTAAGGCAAGACTTTGTAGAGTGACTAGCATTGAAGGATAAAGAGATCAAAACATAACTTCCCCACATTTCCATACTATGTTACAATTTTATGTGGTTTTATATGGTTTTGGAATATTTGTCATCGTGGGGTGCCTGGGTGGTTCCATTGGTTAAGTATCTGCCTTTGGTTCAGGTCAGATCTCGGGGTCCTGGGATTGAGCCCCTTATCGGGCTCTTGGCTCAGCAGGGAGTCTGCTTCTCCCTCTCCCTTTTTGTTCTCTCTCTCTCATGTTAATAATTAAATAAATTTTAAAAATACTTGTCATCTTAACTGTGAAACAGGCAGGACTTTTTTTTTTTTTTTTTTTTTTTAGTAAGGAGATGTTAGGGACAAGGGTAGATCAGAGAGAGGGGAAGTCATTAGGAACAGCAAGAAGATCAGGTTGCTTAGGGGCCAACAGAGTGTCTGGGAAGGAGCAGCTACTTCAGGACCTTGCCGAGGAGCATTTGCATGCAGGGTTTACATTTTCTTACAAGTGTGACATTTGAGAAGGTCACTTACCTCTGGGAGCCTCAGTGCCTTCCTTTATAAACAAGAGTGAGAAAGTCATTTTGGTAGGGTGGTGATGGGATTGAAATGATATTGGGGGTAAGTGGGGGACCTGGCACACAGTAAAACACCAAACCATGTAGCTCTAAATCCTTTGAAGTGTATGGTTGGGGTCTGAGTCGTGTAGTAGGAGACCCAGCTGGCAAGGCAGACTGGCTTCCCATGTCTAGCAGCTCGTAGGCAAAAAGGTGTCAGGGTTTGAGACCCCATTCAAGGAGACGTGGAAACATGGTCAAAGGCAGGTCATGTCTTTGGGACGTAATGCTAGGGAACCTAAATAGGATCGTGGGGACTTGAGACAGGAGGCCAGGAGGGGTGAGATACCATGCCAGCAACCTGGATAGAACAACTGGCGTTT